>NC_080401.1:51922000-52606500 GCF_030265065.1 Corythoichthys intestinalis | reverse complement strand
GACACAGGAACTCTGTGTTGTGTTAGGTTTGTTATGGTCCGAGTTGCAATAAATGTTGACTCAAATGAGTTCAAGAAACTAAATTCTGTGCTTTATGAAGAGTGAAAAAAACCAGAATTTAACACAGACGAAATCATTCGAGCAGTCACTGTGGTATTACCGAAACAAAATGGTGACGTCATGTACTGTAATGGTCGGCAACGGATCGCCGCATACGTTTTCTTCAACACAACATGGCTGTGTCAATAAAAAAAAAAAATCTGTCTTTAGATATGTATATAATATATATATTTCTGTCTCCATCCATGTACCCGTGTATAATGCGCACCCATGATTTTACAAGTTGATTTTGGGAAAGAAAAGTTTGCGCTATATTCGGGAAATTACGGTAAGTCCATCTTCATGTTTTCTCGCGAAATTAAAATTGCAATAGCCCTTGATCTTTAATTGAACCCCAGCCCAATTTTTTTTTAATTTTTTTAAATTTTAAAGCAACACTAGGTAACTTTTCAACCTTTATGAAGTATTTTCGCAACATTTGTGTTATGTCAACTGAAAACTCGTTGAATGACACCTCTTTTATATCTAGAGGAGGTCTTTATTGCTTTCACCGGCACTAATTAACTTTGAGGAGGGTGACAGGAACCCTGCCTCACAAGCAAACTAAAAATTTTCTGACTGCATCACGGCATACGTTACTTCCCCCTTTCATTAAAAGTTGGAATGCTTTCACGTGAATTCTGTAAAGATGGCAAAGCAACAAAAGAGACAAAAAGTTTTGTCCAAGGAGGGAGGCTACCAGGGATAAAACATTGGCCTGGCCTTCACCCGCTGGTGTGATTTTCCCGCCTCCTCCTCCTCCCACCTCAGCCGTCATCGGCGACATGTTCGGGTGGGGTTGGCGTGATTAGCCACACTAAGCCATAGAGGTGGGAATCTCAGGGCACCTAACGATTCGATTATGATTACGATTCAGAGGCTCCAATTCGATTATAAATCGAAATATTATAAACCAGTTGAAGCCTGGGACCGTGTGCTTTGGTCAGATGAGACCTAGATTGAGCTTTTTGGCAACAAACACTCTAAGTGGGTCTGGCGTGCCACGAAAGATGCGCATGCTGAAAAGCACCTCATACCCACTGTGAAGTATGGGGGTGGGTCAGTGATGCTGTGGGGCTGTTTCGCTTCCAAAGGCCCTGGGAACCTTGTTAGGGTGCATGGCATCATGAATGCTTTGAAATACCAGGACATTTTAAATCAAAATCTGTTGCCCTCTGCCCGAAAGCTGATGATGGGTCGTCACCGGGTCTTTCAGCAAGACAATGACCCTAAACATATGGCCAAATCTACACAGAAATGGTTCACCAGACACAAAATCAAGCTCCTCCCATGGCCATCTCAGTCCCCAGACCTTGTTTTGTTGGCAAAAGGGGGTTGTACAAAGTATTAACACCAGGGGTGCTAATAATTGTGACACACATTATTTGATGTCAAATAATTATTTCTTTATGTGGGATTTTTTCCCCACTGAATAAATGCACTTGTATTGAAGGTTGGATTTTTCTCTTTTCTTTTTCCATTAAGGTCCCATATTATTTGAATTTAAAAAATATATATATTAGAAGCTAAAAAACACATCTTAACCAGGGGTGGCAATAATCATGGAGGGCACTGTACATTAGTTCACAAATTGTTCAAAAGTGCTCTCAGGCTAAACCAAACTAATATTTCATTATCAAGTTAACAGTTAGAAACAGTAAATAAAATACTCAAGTCCCCATTTTGTATCAGCAGCTTTAAACTACATTCAATTAATTTTATTACGTGAATCAACCCTTGTTAAAATTGCTATCGTTATTCCATAATTTCCCTTCTGTCTACTTACGACATGTCAATGTTTTAAAACTGTTTCTTCATTTAAAGATAGATTCAAGTCAATATTTTGTTGATTTAGGAGTATTTTAGATTAAACGTTCATTAGGCTCACTGCAACAGTGCCTTCTAGAGAAGTCTACTGCTTTAAGATGGCGGCTGTTTACAACGCGGCAACTACTAAACGGCAAGTCTGTCATTTCGCATCTAGTTCTCTTTATATGTTTTAACACTGCCGTCGTCTGTCATTTTGCATCTAGTTCTACATATATTTGATATCTATTATAGCCGTATGTGTCCGTATGTTTTTAGCAACTGGGCGTTGTTTGAAGTAGCTGTCAGCCGCAGTCAGGTAATATTGTTTTTATATCTAGCGACATGAGTTGCACATGATATTTACTCTCAGTCCGTTCCTCATTGCGTCCCGAAGACCGCGCTGACTGTGTTTTAGTTCTGCTTTACCTGGTATAATTCAATAATCGGAATTTAGATGTTTGTGAATCGTTCTTGAATCTTTCTCGGCCGAATCGCGAATCATCTAAGAATCGGAAATTTCGCATGCCTCTACTAAGCCACATGGTTGCTAACAATATGCTATTGCTTTGCCACAACTTTACCTTATTACCTCATTCACTCCCAGCCATTTTCACCAGTGCAACCCCCTTCGCTCCCGGCCGTTTTACTGGAGTTTGACTGATTTGCAAGGCCCACAGAAAATTATGTTCTATTGCTATGTAAACATGGAACCCACCAAACAAGTGAATTCATATCTTTTTCCATTCTTTAGAAATCAGCATTAGAAAATAGCTTAGTTTGAGCAATTTTCCAATTTCTGATGAAAAAACTGAGAAATTGAGCTTTTTCTGAAAGCATACACTTCAAACATAACGTTGACTTTAACACAGCTATTTTTTTTCTTTTGTGACATCCCAAACATCTGAATAATGGTTTCCTTTGACAAAATAACATAAACAACAAGACAAATAGAGCTTTTGTTAGCAAAGTAACAATACAAATAAAATTGAATTGAATTGAATTGAATTTATTTACATTTATTTACTGAGAGATGACGCTGTTGTGGCCGTGACAGCCGGGTAAACTTAATCCTCATCGCCGCCTGTCTCATAAAGATTTTTTTTTAGTCTATGCGGAGTCTGCTCGGCGAGCAGCACCGACTCAACGGCATCGTCCGCTGCACTGGTGGTCCTGGTCGTTCTGCTCGGTCGTCCAACGCCTGGCATCCCGGACGCCCTCTAGGTTGTTCTGCTCGGTCGTCCATCTCCTTGACGTCCATTCGGTCGTCTTCTGCCGGCGCCCCGGCCGTGAGGCCCAGCCGTTCTTTGCCGTTGAATCGGGTCATCGAGTCTTACAAAATGCGCTACTGCCCTCCAGTGGCCAGTTTTATTGCTTTAAAATAGATTTTCAGCTTTGTGCTTTGGAGCTAAATTGAATCAGAACCCAGAGATGTCTCTTGAAAAAAATTTTTAAAAAATAAAAAAGAGAGACGTATAAATACGTCTTTGGGACACTGAAACAATTAAAAATAGAACATATTTATACGTTTTTGGGAGCAAATGAGTTACTATTCATCCCTCACACAGCCGCAGGAAACAGAAATGTCATTTAGTCGATCTGAAGGCGACCGGGCGATCGTGATCTTACGACACTGTGCGGGTGTGCGCTGGTCCTCATGGGAAACGGTTTTCTTTAGGGAAAACACTGCCGCTTTTGTCCAGTAGGGTCCTAAAATCGACAAACTGATAAGTTACCTAGTGTTGCTTTAAAATATTTATTAAACATTATGAGTAAAAAAATAATATTCCAAAAATCGAAAAAATAATTTAAAATAAAAAATATTTACTTTTTTATATTACAGATGTAAATAAGTTTAAAAAAAACCATCTCATTTTAAATGCAAATTATATGAGTATATTAACTGTTTTTACCTCCTAAAAACACAATGAAAGGAGAACATTATTTGCAACCCTTTTTTTCTTTTTTTAAAATTTAAAAAGATTAAATAAGTAAAAAAAATTACATGAACATTTAATTTTTAAAAATTAAAAAAATAACATTTAACAAATAATACAAGATTAACATTTTCCCTATTGTTTTTTTAATTGCTCTGTTAAAAAAAAAAAAAAGACACGAAAAATTAAGAGAACATTTGCATCTCAAGGCTCAAAAAAGGGATGAATTACTATGTCAACAGTGTTTCTAAAAAAAAATTGTCAACTATCAGAATAGTTGTAGATGCATTTAATACTCGATTGGTTGCATGATATAACGGTTCACTGAAAGTCCAACTATGATCTGGCCTGTGACAAAGATGCATTTAAGCAAATGGCGGTGTTTGGTTGTCAAACAGGCGTGTGGATGTCTATGAAAACCTTATGTGCCTCATTAAATGACCTCACCCTTTTGTACTCCCTTTCCTCCCCCCACCACTGTTGCTCATTGTCTTCCTCTCTGCCGCTAGATGGTGAGCGAGAAAGTCGGAGGTGCAGAGGGAACCAAGCTTGACGATGACTTCAGAGATCTAGAACGGGTAAGAGTTGGAACAGTCACCAGCTGAGTTGCATAGAATTTGGGAACAGTAATTAATAGAATTTAACATTTTTTTAAATTATTACACCAGTCTCATATTCCATCACAAATACAAAATTTGGGTTTTGGTATTGTGGTTATGGTCATACTTTATCAATCCCACAATGAGGAAATTCAGTTTTCAGTTACAACACGCCCAAGAATCATAGCAAAAGTGACATGAAGGGTGAGGATAGATAAGACATTGTTTTATACATGTATACGCACACAAGTTGGCTGAACTCGGAATTTCAAGTAGGGCTGTCAAACGATTAAAATTTTTAATCTAGTTAATCACAGCTTAAAAATTAATTAATCGTAATTAAGCGAAATTCAAACCATCTCCAAAATATGCCACATTTTTCTGTAAATTATTGTTGGAATGGAAAGATAAGACACAAGACGGACATAAACGTTCAACATGTCTAGTTTCAGAATCGGCTCCTTTCAAACTAAATTTCAGGAATCTCTGGCGTCGTAGAACATTTTGGAAAACCTTTGCGGAAATGTTAATAAATAATAAAAAACACACATTGGTATAATGTTTAAAGGTACTGGAAAAACTGGAAAATTTGTCTTGAAAGTCCTCAAAAAGTGCTTGAATTTGCCCATTAAAAAGGTGTACGAACCCTGTAAATACAAGTTCACACAACTCAGCATTCCAAGTTTAGTTAGTCAGAAATTTAAATATTACAGTCAAAATGTTCTCAAACGGATGATGCAATGAGGAGCCCCGTTCAAGTCAATAATTATACAATTCTGTGGTAAGTTGAGTGTATCCAATTTAATTTGGGCAATCTTGTTGTGTCCCTGTAGAAAGTGGACGTGACCAGTAAAGCCGTTGCGGAGGTGATCTCTAAAACTTCGGAATATCTCCAGCCCAACCCTGGTGAGATTAGGCAGAAGGAGAAATGATTTCTCATTTACAATTTCTGTATTATGAATATGTAGAAATAAATCATCAACTCCTACTTCTCCCACAGCATCAAGGGCCAAACTATCCATGTTGAACACCATGTCCAAAATCCGTGGTCAGGTGAAGAACCCCGGCTACCCTCAGGCCGAGGGGCTTCTGGGAGAATGCATGACCAAGTATGGAAGAGAACTCGGAGAGGAGACCAACTTTGGTAAGACACGTGCTGGAATTTGAATAATCATGTGTTTTTAAATGAGGTTTAATGTAAAAACTCTCAAATCTCCAGGTGGCGCGCTGGTGGAAGTCGGTGAAGCCATGAGGAGAATGGCAGAAGTCAAAGACTCGCTGGACATTGACGTCAAACAGAACTTCATTGACCCGTTGCAAGGACTCTGTGACAAGGACCTCCGAGAGATTCAGGTTTTTACACGACATTACGAGTCTTATTTCATGAGAACACTCCTTTGAAACGCAACTTTTTCTTTTGCAGCACCACCTCAAAAAACTGGAAGGTCGCCGCCTGGATTACGACTACAAAAAAAAGCGGCAAGGCAAAATTCCGGAAGAGGACATCCGACAGGCCCTGGAGAAGTTCCACGAGTCGAAGGAAGTCGCCGAGACGAGCATGTACAACTTGCTGGAGACAGACGTGAGGACATTTGATTTGGAGGGTTTAGTGCGATGTGTTCGTGGATCTTGGCTCGACGACAATTTTTTTTTGCTTTGTTTTGGCGAGCAGATTGAGCAGGTGAGCCAGCTATCGTCTCTGGTGGAGTCCCAGCTGCAGTACCACAAGCAGGCGGTTCAGGTCCTGGAAGAGCTTTCTGACAAGCTTGGAGAAAGGTGCGCTGACATTGAAAGGACTTAACTTGGGCATTTATGTTATACAGAGTTAAAGGTACTCACCTTCATAAGTTATAAAAAGGCATTGAATTTTGTCAGGTGGGTTTTAAATTTCAAAGTGCTCTGCATAACATAAAATTGTAACTTTTAATTTTTTCCAACATTCGTTGGCAAGATTTGGCCAGCCACGTCACATTGTGTGCCAGTAAAAGTAAATCATTCTAGTCTATTGACCTTTAAATTAAAAAAAAAAATCCGCCTTTTTGAAAACAAGTGTTCAAACAAACAAACAAACAAAATGAACCTTTAAAAAATAAGTAAAAAGAAAATTTTTATTGGTTTTGAGAATTTTAATAACATTCTAGGTGTCAAACTCAAGGCCGGGGGGCTAGACCTGGCACCCCACATGATTTTGTTTGTTCCTCAAAAATAATTTATGAGCATCAGCTTCATGTTTCCTTAAAAAAATGTAGTTCTCAATAAAATATCGACTACAGAAATTCGAAAATACTGTCCCCCCATAACGATATTATTTAGATTAGCACTTTTTAAAAACTTTTTAAAAGATTGTTTTTTTATTTCAGTTAAAATAATACAAAAATATTTTTTTTTTTTTCCCCTTCGTTATTTTAAAATGGAAATAATGTAGAAAATTTTGTCATATAAGATTATACAAGATTTTTAAAAATAAAAATATTTACAGGATTTTTTAATATTTAAAAATAAAAATATAAAAAAATAAATATTTACTGTTCTTGCCCCTTTTTAAATGAAATATAAATTACAGTAGTTTACTTTTTTTTTTTTAAATAGACGACAATTTTCTGTTAAAAAAAAAAACAAACATTAAGATTAAAAGATTTTTAAAAAATAAAGTACCGCAATTTTTGGGCTATAATACGCTCCTTTTTTCTCATACTTAATTTTGAATCCTGCGGCTTACAGTCCAGTGCGGCTCGTTTGTTAACTCATTTGGGTTAATAGGCAAACACTTTATTTGACAGCGGCATTGTAATACTGCCATAACACCATTATGACATGACATGACACTATCATGGGCATAAATGAATGCCGGTGCGGATGTCATTAAGTGTCATCCGGCAAATTATGTCTTTAACTCCATTTATGTCCAGCTCAGATATTTTATATCCATTAAAAAGTGACAAAATTTGCCGGATGACACAAAATGACATCTGTCATAAGCATTCATAAATGCTCATGGCGTGTCATGTCATAATTATGATGGTCTTTTGACAGTCTTATGGCACCACTGTCAAATAAAGTCTTACTAAATACCATAATTAGCAATTAATGAAACAACTGGAACAGTAACTGAAGAGGTAATTAGCACAGAACATGAATTTTAATTTTTATTTATATCTGTAGCGCTGCAATGCATGCTAGGAGGCATGTTGGACGACAACAGTGTTGACAGCAGGTGGCAGCAGAGGTTGCCGTCTCCCCCAAGAGAGAAGTGATGGCCAAATAAGCCTCTTGAAGCAATGAAGCATTGTAACCAATTGGTTCAAAGCTTCATGGTGGTTCATTTCATTTGTTCTTGTGACAGTCTTAAGATGCTGCTGTCAAATAATGTGCCGTCGGTTAATATCTTTTGGTGTAACTATCCCATAAAACAGTGAGGACAGCTGCAGCTTATAGTCCAGTGCGGCTGATCTATGAAGAGATGTCGTTTTCGTGGTAAATTTGGTGGGTGGCGGCTTAAAGTCCGAAAATTGCGGTCGCAGTAATAAATTTAAAAAACGTATAAGAATGTTTTCTATTAAGAGGCTCAAAAAGGGACAAATCCGCCCTTTGAAGGAAACCATAACTCTGATTTGGCCCGCAACTAATATGAGCTTGACGCCCCTGCTATTGCCGCTTACTTCATTTATTCATTTTCTTACGTTAAAGCCATTAAGTTGCAGTGTTGGCAGTCAACAAGTGAAAAACGGTCACTTGCTTATCTCTTTGAACAGGATGACTGAGGCGCAGTCCCGACCGAGACGCGAATACACGCCTAAGCCCAAACCTTTGTTTGACTTCGGGGAAGACAACCACTCCAACGGGGGCTACTCCACTTCAATGGCACCACCCCCTTCTCGCAACTCAGGTGAGGGACTCGTCAATAAATGTTTTTTACTCCGTCCGACAGTTCTGCGGAAAATCGATTTAACGGCGTGTTCCTGTGAAAGTGCACTAACAAACATTCCAGCCGTTTCCAACATGATTGCACAAGACCTGCATGAGTCAGTGCGCCGCAGCACAAATATGTCAACCACATCCCGAGTGTTTGCACGCACACTCGCGTGCGCGCGAATCGTTTGGCCGACCATTGTCCGACTGACCTTGTTGTTCCTCTTTCCCGTGACATCACCAGAGCCGTCAATTCACTGGGCCAGATTGTCATTTCGGAAGCCAACGTTGTGTGAGTCGGAATGGGAGGAGCTTGTGCCTCTTGTGGTTTTGAGTGTTTGTTTTGGGTTGCGTTTTTTTTCCACTGTATTTTGTGAAATTAAAACTCATTCGTAGGGGAATTTCAACATATGCAATCACTTCATGTTTTCATTGCTAACGTTGCACGTGGTGAAATCAATCCACTTCCTCTGTTTTGAACAGAAGCACTTTTTTTTAAACTAACTCAAATCGCTGTAAATTCAATCATGTGGTGTACAGTATATGTTGAAATATTGCTGGTCTTTGCATTAGCACATCATTTAAGTAACAGTCAACTTTTAGCAAAAACATGCCTAACGGTTTATTAACCTGCATGTGAGATTTGGGGTTTAAAAAAAAAAACGCTCATTAATAAAAATTACTGAGGTTCCCAGGCTTTTAGGCTGCATGCTATAATGTACTGTTTGTGTAATATGAGCCTTTGAACTTATGTTTATTTTAACGTCAGTCAGCTGATTTCAGGTTTCATGACCTGTAGCTTCCTTTTAGTGTATTCTATGCCTCCCAACAGAAGTGTTCACACCCCCACCCCCCCCCAAAAAAAAACACGCTAAAAAGAAAGTGATTTATGATAGTCTGAAATGAACTGTAATTATAGAGTTATATTTTGAGCGTGTTAAACAGCGTTGTTTTTTGGCAGCCCTTTTAATTTTTGACTCTTTTGGGCGAAAATGCTTATTAGTCTTTGTCATATTTTAGTTATTTCAAAATGCCTTCGTCTTTGTCTAGTTTCAGTCGACAAAATCTGATACAAATTTTGTTTAGTCTTAGTCGACAGTTACTCAAAATGTTTTTGTTTGTAAAATTTAAAAGTTTTAGTCCAAAAATACAGGTTTCCAACAACTTTGAATGAACATAGACAGATGGGAATACAGTGATTCCTCGTTTTTTGCCGTTAATGGTGACCAGAACCCGTCAAGATAAGTGAAAAACCGCGAAGTAGCAGTAGAACTTTTTTTTTGTGTGTGTGTGTGTGTGTTCAATGTATTTATTCAGATTTAGCATTGAAAAGCGATACATATGACGTTTTTCTCACTTTTTTCCCCAAAGTATAATTTAAAAAAAACTTTTATGTATATATTTTAATAAATAGTTTTTTAGCACTTCAAATGTAATAATTATGATAAGTTTTAAACATGCTACTAGGGCTGCAGCTATCGAATATTTTAGTAGTCGATTAATCGATGGACTAGTTAGTTCGAATAATCGAGTAATCAGATAAAGAACATGAAAAATTAAAATATATGAGCTGTGCCTCACAGTTACATTTTTTTGAAAAAAAAAAAAAAAAAGAGGATCAATTTACAACAAAAGAACAATTGGCTTACATGGAAAAAGTCCGCTAGCTTAAATGCTATAAAATTCTAAAGATTTTTTTTTTTTTTTTACACAATGCTCTTAACTAGGGCTGTCAAACGATTAAAATTTTTAATCGAGTTAATTACAGCTTAAAAATTAATTAATCGTAATTAATTGCAATTAATCGCAATTCAAACCATCTATAAAATATGCCATATTTTTCTGTAAATTATATATATATTAGGGCTGTCAAACGATTAAAATTTTTAATCGAGTTAATTACAGCTTAAAAATTAATTAATCGTAATTAATCGCAATTAATCGCAATTCAAACCATCTATAAAATATGCCATATTTTTCTGTAAATTATTGTTGGAATGGAAAGATAAGACATGATGGATATATACATTCAACATACGGTACATAAGGACTGTATTTGTTTATTATAACAATAAATCAACAAGTTGGCATTAACATTATTAACATTCCAGTGATCCATGGATAGAAAGACTTGTAGTTCTTAAAAGAATATTAGTACAAGTTATAGAAATGTTATATTAAAAAGCCTCTTAATGTTTTCGTTTTAATAAAATTTGTAAAATTTTCAATCAAAAAATAAACTAGTAGCCCTATTCTGTCCTCAATGTGTGTGAGTACACAAATTGACAGATAGCGAACATAAGTTCCAAAAAGAAATCAGACGGTGTGGCAAAGTTGCATGGGCTTTACTGAAGTCATCTCTTTTTGACAGGAGCACGTTTCTTGTATTTTTGTAAAACTGAAAATAACAAGGCAATGTGTCAATAACTTGCATAAATCACAAAATAACATAAAATGTACACACATGTGTCCATTTGAGCAGTAGCACTAGCCAACTAGCTCACAAGCATCTAACAGTGTAACTGCATTTCACCATATATGTGAACAAATTCAAATACACATCATCAATAACTGTCTAATGCTCATGAATATAAACAAAGGAGGAATATAACTCACAAGCGATGCATGTATTAGACACAAACAGTGTGATGGGCTATGAGAACTGCCACTGAATACTGGATGCGGACGTTAGCTGGTCTGAATAGCACTGTCTATTAGTGTGAGTTCGCGTCGACATATAATCACGTCAGAAAAGCGCGCCGAAACCCAAATAATCAGCTGCACTGAATCGCCAGCAGAGGGCGACATTACGCCACATAACATATGCAAGTCACACCCAAGCGCCAGCAGAGGGCGGAAAACTCCATAAAACACAATTAACAAGTTGGCCTTTCACTGTACTGATATTTAAATCTGTCTGAGCGGGCCTAGTGCGTTAATTGCGTCAAATATTTTAACGTGATTAATTTAAAAAATTAATTAACGCCCGTTAACGCGATAATTTTGACAGCCCTAATATATATATATATATATATATATATATATATATATTCTGTAAAATAATTTGTTGGAATGGAAAGATAAGACACAAGATGGATATATACATTCAACATACGGTACATAAGGACTGTAGTGGGCATTTCACTCTACTGTCATTTAAATCTGTCTATGCTGTCCTCACTCCGAAGCGTCTACTTTTTCCAAAGCTAGACAGCTAGTGAACGACGCCTTAATAATCAGACTTCTTCCTTTTTCATCTGATTTATTAATAAAATGGCCTCAAACCACTGTCCTCTTTAGACCGTAGTGAAACTACAAAAAAAAAAAAAGTACACAAGCATTGCATTAGCAACAACGTTAGCTTAGCACGCTATACAGGTTCACTAAACATAAACAAAAAGCATCTCATACAAAAAATATAACATTTCGCTTACTAACATAATATGTACATTCTTTACAACAACCATACTTAGGGACAACTCTTGTCCAAGGATCATATAAGCACAACATTACAACGTAGGCGTCAGCCTGAGACATCGTGCAGCCATATTGAACTGGCAAGAAAGCAATAAACCATGTCGCAAAGCGACCACAACAGTTCGCTGTTAGACAGCACAAAAAACCTTGCTGTAAAACTTACCAAAAGGTAGAATACTGTCTGAGCGGGACATGTGCGTTAATTGCGTCAAATATTTTAACGTGATTAATTTTAAAAAATTAATTACCGCGCGTTAACGCGATAATTTTGACAGCCCTCCTCTTAACAAATAGTTCAGACACATATTCCTACAAAAAATGGCTAAATATACCTATAAACTAAATTATGAATGCACTAAAAAAAAAAATTAGCTCAAACAAAAACTTACGTTTTTAAGCTTACGTTGGTCTTAACAGGGAGCAGTTGGATTCAGCCATGTGAAAAGAGGCAGACCAGAGAGCAATGTATCCACCCTAATCAATAAAACTAAATGCAAACACTTTCAAAATAAACCATTACAACGCCACTTTAATAAATGAATACTCGAAGCAACAAAATTTAATTCGAATATTTTTATCTAATCGAATACTCGAGTTAATCGATTTGTCGTTGCAGCACTACATGCTACTTTCCCGCCGATTTTATTTTCAAACAAGAATTAAGTAGAAAAATGTTTGTCTTCATTAAATGCTTCATTGAGTGAGTCCACTCAAATCCACTCAAGCTGCTCACCTACAACAGTTGCCACAGCAACTGTTTAACAAGCTAAACGATGTTGACGCATGCGCCGCTTCTCTGGCAATATCAAAAATAAACATAATCATCTTTAACTTTAATAAGCAATAAGCATGGCCAGACCCAAAAAAAAAAGCTGCAGGAGGGAGACGACGTGATCGGATTAGGACAGCTCATCTGTATTTATTTATTTATTAATTTTTTGGAAAATAATCCGCGATGGACTGAGGGCGCGAAGTAGCGAGCGTGATACACAATCAGCAGGAAAAGCAGTACATCATTTTCAAGTAAACCGAATTTGTTGAGTTCCATTACTTTACAATGAGGCATTTGTTTCACACTAAGTTCTACTTTAGGTTAATTTAAGGAACAGAGAGGATCCCTTTTGCAAAAATAATGTAAATAGAAGTATCGTTAGGTTTTCTTTCACGTTTTGTGCATTTTAGCCTCATTGAAAACTCTTGCATTATAATACAGTGGGGCAAATAAGTATTTAGTCAACCACTAATTGTGCAAGTTCTCCCACTTGAAAATATTAGGCCTGTAATTGTCAACATGGGTAAACCTCAACCATGAGAGACAGAATGTGGAACAAAAAAAACAGAAAATCACATTGTTTGATTTTTAAAGAATTTATTTCCAAATTAAAGTGGAAAATAAGTATTTGGTCACCTACAAACAAGCAAGATTTTATGGCTGTCAAAGAGGTCTAACTTCTTCTAACGAAGTCTAACGAGGCTCCACTCGTTACCTGTATTAATGGCACCTGTTTTAACTCATTATCGGTATAAAAGACACCTGTCCACAATCTCAGTCAGTCACACTCCAAACTCCGCTATGGTCAAGACCAAAGAGCTGTCGAAGGACACCAGAGACAAAATTGTAGACCTGCACCAGGCTGGGAAGACTGAATCTGCAATGGGTAAAATGCTTGGTGTAAAGAAATGAACTGTGGGAGCAATTATTAGAAAATGGAAGACATACAAGACCACTGATAATCTCCCTCGATCTGGGGCTCCATGCAAGATCTCACCCCGTGGCGTCAAAATGATAACAAGAACGGTGAGCAAAAATCCCAGAACCACACGGGGGGGACCTAGTGAATGACCTACAGAGAGCTGGGGCCACAGTAACAAAGGCTACTATCAGTAACACAATGCGGCGCCTGGAACTCAAATCCTGCACCGCCAGACGTGTCCCCCTGCTGAAGCCAGTACACGTCCAGGCCCGTCTGTGGTTCGCTAGAGAGCATTTGGATGATCCAGAAAAGGACTGGGAGAATGTGTTATGGTCAGATGAAACCAAAATAGAACTTTTTGGTAGAAACACAGGTTCTCGTGTTTGGAGGAGAAAGAATACTGAATTGCACCATACCCACTGTGAAGCATGGGGGTAGAAACATCATGCTTTGGGGCTGTTTTTCTGCAAAGGGACCAGGACGACTGATCTGTGTAAAGGAAAGAATGAATGGGGCCGTGTATCGAGAGATTTTGAGTGAAAACCTCCTTCCGTCAGCAAGGGCATTGAAGAAGAGACGTGGCTGGGTCTTTCAGCATGACAATGATTCCAAACACACAGCCAGGGCAACAAAGGAGTAGCTTCGTAAGAAGCATTTCAAGGTCCTGGAGTGGCCTAGCCAGTCTCCAGATCTCAACCCCATAGAAAATCTGTGGAGGGAGTTGGAAGTCCATGTTGCCCACCGACAGCCCCAAAACATCACTGCTTTAGAGGAGATCTGCATTGAGAAATGGGCCAAAATACCAGCAACAGTGTGTGAAAAGCTTGTGAAGAGTTACAGAAAACGTTTGTCCTCCGTTATTGCCAACAAAGGGTACATAACAAAGTATTGAGATGAACTTTTGGTATTGACCAAATACTTATTTTCCACCATGATTTGCAAATAAATTCTTTAAAAATCAAACAATGTGATTTTCTGTTTTTTTTTTTTTTTTCACATTTTCTCATGTTTGAGGTTTACCCTTGTTGACAATTACAGGCCTCTCTAATATTTTCAAGTGGGAGAACTTGCACAATTAGTGGTTGACTAAATACTTATTTGCCCCACTGTATGTCTCTAGTTCAGTGTGGATAAATGGAATGTCCCCAATATATCTCAATGTATAAAATATTAACTAATTCATTGCCACCGACAGTGATGGGCATTAAATCCGTTTTAACCGCAGTGGTTAGCATTGAGTCATCATATTTTAGTGCTATTGACGGTGATTAACGTCCTGTCCATTTGGACAGGAAGGGCTGAGAGCGATCATCTGACCCTGTCCATCCATTGCCATCAAGGCTAGCCTTTAAGTTAATGTATGCAAAAATAAAGCCGTTAGAATTATAGGGAGATTGTTGATGTGTTGCCTTAGATTCAGTGTTGTAAATAGTAATGTGCCATAATTACTGTGTGATAAATGTAAAAACTAATTCATCTGCCTATGAATGGACGTGTCAGTATAAAATACCTTTCGAGACGTAACGTGTTGTTGCAAACAGAAGTAGTGATCAACTCTTTGCGCTTCTCGAGCTCGATAGTGACGCCGCACAAAGAGCCAATTGTTTGGAGACAATTGTGTAGTTTGTGCAGGGAGCTCCCATGTATGCTCTGCTGATTCCAGTTCAGATCAGTGACAACAGGAGGTGGGGGTGTGAATGGAGGTGGCAAAAGTCCGAACACTTTGCAATGAAGTAGTGATATCCCGATCCGATACCCAGTATTGGTCCTGGCACCCGATACAATACTTTTGGCCGGCAAAAAAATATATTATCAAATTCGTTTGCAACTAATTTATTAATAGATTTAATCGATTAGTTGTTGCAGCCTTAAATATTGAACAGGCTAAATGTAAAATGACCTTTCAGGACCTTCTCTTTTACAAAACGAGTTTAAAAAAAAAAAAAAAAGTTTTTGTGTGTTTTATTTAGAGGCGTGCGAAATTTCCGATTCTTTGATTATTCGCGATTCGGCCGTGGAAGATTCGAGAACGATTCACAAATATCCAAATTCCGATTATTGAATTATACCAGGTAAAGCGGAAGTAAAACACAGTCAGCGTGGTCTTTGGGATCGAGAGTAAATATCATGTTCAACTCATGCCGCTAGATAAAAAAAAAAATCATACCTGACTGCGGCTGACAGCCGCTACAAACAACACCTAGTTGCTACAAACATACGGCTACAGTAGATATCATATATATGTAGAACTAAATGCAAAATGAGAGACGACGTCGGTGTTAGAACATGTATTATTGAACAGAGATGCGAAATGACAGACTTTCCGGCGTAAGTAAACAGCCGCCATCTTAAAGCAGTAGACCTCTCTAGAAGGCTCTGTTGTAGCGAACCTAATTAACTTTTTATCTAAAATACTCCTAAATCGGCAGAATCCTGTCTTGAATCTATCTTTAAATGATGAAATGGTTTTAAAACTTTGACAAAAGTAGACAGACGGGAAATTGTGGCATAATGGGAGCAATTTTAACAACTGTAGCAGTTGATTCACGACATTAAATTAGTTGAATGTAGTTTAAAGCTGCTGATACAGAATGGGGACTGGAGTTTTTTATTTACTGTTATTTTTGTATATTTGTTTACTGTTATATGTTAACTTGATACTGAAATAGTAGTTTGGTTTAGCCTGAGAGGATTTTTGAACAACTTTGGAACTAATGTACAAAACAAAACAAACACAAAAAAAAAGGGGGGGGGGTCCATCAATAATCGTTTTATAATCGAATCGGAGCCTCTGAATCGTAATCGTAATTGAATCGTTTGGTGCCCAAAGATTCCCAGCTCTAGTTTTATTTATTTTATTTTTTTAAACATAACTGATGAGTCAATGTCCTACTCCTGAAAAACACATCAATTTTTCTTAACAATGGTAAAATGATTTGTATTTATTCACTCTTTCGGAACCATTGAAGATAATATAAGCCTGCAGTCAATCTGCGGATCCACTTCAGCTTAGTCATTTTCCGTAAACTTATTTTCCCAGTCTTTTTTGGCCATCCTAGTTTGTGCGAAAAAAAAAAAAAAGAGCAGTATGAACATTGGCTTTAGTTCAGCAAAGATGTATGATGAGTTAAATTAAAGAACTAGAAAGTTAATGTGTATGTTTTACCAATGTTTTGCTAAAAATACTGAAAAAGTCCCACTTTCCTCCCTCTGACAGCAGCCCCGGAGCAACCCAGCTGCAAGGCGCTGTACGACTTTGAACCTGAGAATGAGGGCGAACTGGGCTTCCGCGAGGGCGACATCATCACGCTGACCAATCAGATCGACGAGAACTGGTATGAGGGGATGCTCAACAGCCAGTCGGGGTTTTTTCCACTCAACTACGTGGAGGTGCTGGTTCCCTTGCCCCACTAAGGCATCGAGTATTTGTGGGTGAGGGCGGGTAGGGAGCGAGGGCTCGGACAAACCCGCCACGGTTCCGAGCTAGAAACTGGAGGACGGACTTTTAAAACCTCTCTTTGATTTTTTTTTTTTTTTTATAAAGACCTTGACAAAAGTAAACCGCAAAGCTCAGGTTGTACCGTTACTCACACTCCCCCCATTTCAAATCTGAGCGACTCTGTAATGACACCTGCTGGTCATCCTGACAATTGCCTTTTTTAGCTGACTGAGGTTTGAAACCACACTGTCCCATCCTGAAGTATTTATTCCATGTCCGGCGTAAGGTTCACGTACTAGTAGGCTCTTTGCGCTCATTATTACTGTATTTGCCAATTCATAATATATTGTCCAATTCATTGAAACTGGGAGGTTTAGCAGAAAGATTTATAAGTTTTTTTTAATAGAAAAAACAAGTTAATGCTGTGAACTCAACGTTCTAAGTAAACTGGAATTTAAAGGAGTTTATCACTTGTAGACGTCAAATGCATTTGAAGTGGAAGGGTGGCAGCGAATAACGAACTTTCATTTGCTGGCACCTTCCCACTTCAAATGGATTGGACGTCTATCGCTGTCAATGCAGCCAATGAGTTAAAGCAACACCTACTCAATTATTTTCATAACATTTGTGATGATATGTCGACTGACGGCTTTTTTATATCTTGAAGGCGTCTGTATCGCTTTCACCAGCACTAATTAACTTTGAGGAGGGTGGCAGGAATCCTGCCACAGAAAAAAAAACTACAAGTGTGCTGAGTGCTTTATGACATACTTCACCCTTTCCCCATTCATTATAAAGACGGAAGTCGATGCGAAAGCTTTCGAGCGAATGCTGCAAAGATGGCAGAGCATCAAAACAGGCAAAAAGTTTTGTCTGAGGAGGGAAAAAAAGAGGCTACCAGGATATATAGAATAAACATTTGCCCAGCTTTCCCTCACTAGGGTGGGGGTGGAGGGGTAGCCACACTAAGCCACACAGTTGCCATATGCTATTGATTAGCCACAACTGGATGAATTTTCATTCATTCATTTTCCGAGCCGCTTGTCCTCACGAGGGTCGCGGGGGTCCTGGAGCCTCTCCCAACTAACAATGGGTAGTGGGCGGGGTACACCCTGAAAACTGGATTTATTACCTTATTACTGTTTGTCCTACCCATCTGACCGGTTGATTGATTTTTGTTTCAATGATGATTTTACGACACTGTTCGGATGTCTGTGGTCCTCATGGGAAACGCAGTCTTCCGTAAAGGGAACCACGGCTAGAAGGACATGTAGTTCTTAGAAGCTAAATCTTAGTACGAATATTTTGGTATTAAACCCCCTCTTAATGTTTTTGTTTCAGTAAAATTTTACAAATTATTTTAACTATTAGGTCGCCATCGTTGTTGACGTCGCAGGGCGGTGACGTCACATGGCCCTGCTACCGGAATTCCACGTGTCACCCTTTAATTATGTAATGTAGTGATTTAAATACGCCACAAGGTGTTAATGGCGAGTTTTAAATTAATTAGGCCAAGCCAATGAGTGCGTTTTGTCCCTTGACTGATGCTGTAGTTTTCCTTTAATCCACAGTGGGGTGTAAAGGCAGAGAGATTATTTTGGCCGTCCCTCCCACTTCAAATGAATTGGACGTCTACTCATGATAAACCCATTTCAATTCACAACAGAAGGATGAAGTGAGCTTGTTTTTCTGTTCATTACTTGTACTGTAATTTTCAGACTATAAGCCGCTACTTTTTTCCCTCATTTTGAATCCTGGGGCTTAAAGTCCAGTGCGGCTTATTTGTTGATTTATTTGGGTTGATGGGTAACACTTATTATGACAGTGGAGTCATAAGACTGCCATAAGACCGTCGTAATTATGACATGACACTTTGATTGGCATTAATAAATAGGGCTGCATGATATCCATTTTTTGAAACCGATACCAATATCAATAACCGATAATAAATATATATTTTTTTTAATGTATAACCTGAGTTTTTGAACACCTGGAGGTTTTTTTAAAAAAAAAAATCTAGTGGTGGATTCACCATAGATTTGCCTTTGATTTCCCCAGATTTTTTATAATGACATGAACAAAACCCGGCGCTTCACTTCTGCGCTGCCCGACAGCCAGCTAAGAATGAATTCACTTCCATTAACCACAAGGCTTGGTCTTTTCTTGCTTTTATGGGAAGACACTCGTCTTAATATTGTGAAAGTACAACAGAAAAATACACATATTCAATACTCAATATACAACAAACTGCAAAATACACTTATACACACAACTATTATATGTACAGCATTGCACACTAACTTGAGCTACTAAAGCATTGGCTGGCTTCTATAACACAACTTAAGAAGTTCTGTACATATGACCCTTCACCACAGAAGTAAACATATATTGCACATCCGTATGTTATAGTAAACATAAAATACTTACATATATTTCCGAGGCGGAAACTTAACAGAAAGCATTCACGACTGTCAATGCGACCGCTAGACACCGCAATGTGTAAGTGATTGAACCAAACTACTGTAACAAAAAATAGATGCAGTGAATTATTCTGACCAGCAGGTGGGAGCAATGCCCCGCAAATGGTCAACTGATTTCCCATACAAGTGTGTAAACTGTAAACCCAGAACAGTACATATTATCGGTCCTATTATAAATGTTATTGGAATTATCGGGATGACGTCATAATTCCTATTATCGGACCAATAATTATCGTGCACCAGTATTAATAAATGCATATGACAGATTATGTCACTAACTCCATTTATGTCCTGCTTGGATCTTTTACATCCATTGAAAAGTGAGATAATTTGCTGGATGACACAAAATGGCACCTGTCATAAGCAGTCATTAATGCTCATGGCAGTGTCATGTCATAATTATGATGGTCTCATGACAGTCTTATAGCACCACTGTCAAGTAAAGTGTTACCAGATACCATAACTAGCAATTAATGAAACAACTGGAACACTAATTGAAGAAATAATTAGCACAGAACATGAATTTTGAGGAGGGTCCGTCAGGAAGTCGAATCTCGGATTCAGGAGGAGCAGTGTGGTTTTCGTCCCGGCCGTGGAACAGTGGACCAGCTCTACACACTTGGCAGCGTCCTCGAGGGTGCATCGGAGTTCGCCCAACCAGTCTACGTGTGTTTTGTGGATCTGGAGAGGGCGTTTGACCGTGTGCCTCGGGGAGTCCTGTGGGGGGTGCACCTGGAATACGGGTTCCTGAGCCCCTTGGTAAGGGCTGTCTGGTCCCTGTACGACCGGTGTCAGAGTTTTGTCCGCATTGCCGGCAGTAAGTCGAATTTGTTCCCAGTGATGGTTGGACTCTGCCAAGGCTGCCCTTTGTCACCGATTCTGTTCATAATTTTTATGGACAGAATACCTAGGCACAGCTGAAGCGTTGAGGGGGTCCGGTTTGGTGACCTCAGCATTGCATCTCTGCTTTTTGCAGATGATGTGGTGCTATTGGCTTCATCAAGCCGTGACCTCCAACTCTCGCTGGAGCGGTTCGCAGCCGAGTGTAAAGCGGTTGGGATGAAGATCAGCACCTCCAAATCCGAGACCATGGCCCTTAGTCTGATAAGGGTGTCGGGAATGAAATCCTACCCCAAGTGGAGCAGTTCAAGTATCTTTGGGTCTTGTTCACGAGGGAACAGGAGATCGACAGGCAGATCGGTGCAGCGTCTGCAGAAATGCGGACTCCGCACCGGTCTGTAGTGGTGAAGATGGAGCTGAGCCGAAAGGCAAAGCTCTCGATTTACCAGTTGATCTACGTTCCTACACTCCGGGCTCTCCCTTAGAGATGGGGTGAGAAGCTCGGTCATCCGGGAGGGACTCTGCGTCAAGCTGCTACTCCTTCGCATTGAGAGGAGCCAGCTGAGGTGGCTCAGGCGTCTGGTTCGGATGCCTCCTGGACACCTCCCTGGAGAGGTGTTCCGGGCATGTCCCACCGGCAGGAGGCCCCGGGGACGACCCAGGACACGCTGGAAAGACTATGTCTCTCACTGGCCTGGAACGCCTTGGGATCCTGCCAGAAGAGCTGGTTGAAGTTGCTAGGGAGAAGGAAGTCTGGTCTTCCCTGTTAAAGCAGCTGCTGTCGCGACCCGACCCAGGAGGAAGCGGAAGATGATGGATGGATTGATAGAACATGAATTTTGATTGTTATTTACATCTGTAGCGCTGCAATGCATGCTAGGAGGCATTTTGGAAAAAACAGTGTTGACAATAGGTGGCAGCAGAGGTTGACTGTCTCCCCCAAGGGAGCAGTGATGGCCAAATGAAGCTTCTTGAAATAATGAAGCTTTGCAGTCAATTGGTTCAAATCTTCATGGAGGTTCATTTGGTCTTATGACAGTCTTATGATGCCGCTGTCCAATAAAGTGTTACCGATTATTATCCTTTGGTGTAAATATCCCATAATACAGTGAGGACCGCTGCGGCTTATAGTCCGGTGCGGCTTATCTATGATCAAATACCGTTTTCATGTCAAATTTGGTGGGTAGCGGCTTAGTCAGGTGCGCCTAATAGTCCGAAAATCATGGTATTGTAAAACAATTGAATTATTTCCGGACCCGCATATCGGTAATTGTTGTATCGCCAAATAAAGGCAGCATAATATTATGTCGTCTGCATTTTAATACAACCCAAGATCTGTCAATATGCTCTACATTGGCTTAGTCTGAGGTTTTTCTGGTACATGAACCTTAAACTGGATATAAATATGGAATAAATCCACACAGGGCTAACAATAGCAACCGCTTAGCCTTCAATGTGTTGTCCTTTTAAAGTATCTTAGCGATGCTAGCTTCATTACACCAGTGAACATTGTCCATTTTATTTCATTGTTAAGACCCGCACCATTTTAAAGCCCATTTAACCCACGCAGTGCCTGAAAGTACGACGCTGCTGGCAGCGCTTCGGTCTTTCCGACTGTAATGTGAAACTCACGCTTCCCTCTGCAGTTTTTTTTTCCCTCGGTGCATTTAGACTGTTCCTACAAGTGGGATAAAATTGGAGCTGGGCTTGACGGTACCACTTTAGAGCTTCCACCGTGCAAGAATTCATTCGTGTATGGTCGAAGAGTCACACCACAGCTAAGGGAACAAATCAAGGGAATGCTTTGATTTGCTAATATTTTTAACTTTTAAATCAGTGTTTGTCTCATTTAGCGCCCCCCTCCCAAAACCTTATTGTGTTTTGGGCCTTTTCTAATATGTTTACACGCACTGTGGATGGACTTTTTTTTTTTTTAATTAGTTTCGAGTGCCTTTTTGGAACAGGAAACCAAAAACTAACGCAGTTGCTACTTAAGTGGTCCTCAATTTCTTATTTTTCTTTTTGAACCGGCGGCACTTTAGCGCGTGTGCACATTGACAACACTACAGGCTGTTTTTCCACACACAAATGGATAACTTTTGTTAATTTTTTGCATATGTGTATAGATATTTTTGGGAAAAGTCCTATTCATTTCCTGGTGTGAAGCGCTATGTTCTGTTTTAGTCGGTCTTAAATATTCTACAGAATCTCATTAAACGGATTCAGGCTCGCTATAGTATTATTTTTATATACAAACTCATTTTAAAAAATGCATGTAGTCCTTATATTAATTATTGATGTACCCTGTGAATGTTAGATGTAAGTCACCTTTTTACTTTTGCTATGAGAACTGAATTTAACCACCAATTCTTTTCTTTTATCATTTTATTTGTATGTGCTTCTTTCTTGACCCTCCCACACGTCTTTCAATAAAAGATAATCCTAAAAGAATGTGAAATTTATTTTCATGGGGAAAAAAATACTAAAGAATCAGCTATTTTAAATATATCCAGTGTGTATTGGTAAAATGTTTCGTGGATCAGCAATCAGCAGGCTTAAGGCATCACTGTACTCATGCATGCACTCAATAAATTAAAAACTTTTTATGAGGCTAATACAGATGTTCTCAAACTGGGGTGTGTCTTGTGAACCTGGGGGTCTTTGAAATAAAGTGCGGTATTGTATATTTTAAAAAAGGATAAAAAATGTGACATCCCTGCATGGGTATAATTTAACAAAATGTATATCTTTCAAGATTTAAAAAAAATAATAATAATATTAGCCATAGACTTCACAATCAGTTGACGGAACGGCTCCTACAGATATTGCGCCACGACGTCCCGTAGGGGGCAGGGCCAGGCAGATCGTCTCCGCCTTTTACTGCGATAAACATACGCCGCGTTCCAAAACCTAATTTAGGTGGAAACACGAAAGTTTTAGTGCATACAAGCAGGTAGGATCGTCTCGAGAGGGATTTGGACAAGAATTCAAGGTAAATATTTTATCAAATAGCACCATACATACACTTTGAAACGTGAAAAAAACAAATGAATGGGGAAAAAAAGCATAACTTAAGCTTGAAATATTTACGTAAAATGAATGCTAACTGCCAAGGTTTTTTTTTTTTTTTTTTGCCTTCAACCAAGAATCTAGACTGTTTTCCGTTCATTTCTATAGAAATTCTGGGATTTACTTAATTATTTACAAGAATTTTCAAAATAAAAAGCTCTTTGTTTTGTGACGGCCGCCACGTTGGATTTTGTATCTATACATAATAGTGTAACTTTACATTCAAATAATCAGGTAATTCCGGCCAACGATCCGTTTTTGCTTTTTCTGCATCCAAACAAAAAAAATCAGCTTTTACGTGTTCTATTTTATGTAACATTTCAATCTAAAAATGATGTGGGCCAGATAGCCGGCAAGACGTGCTGAGGCAATAGTGACATCGGAATTCAATAAATTGATTGTATATAGAAAAATGAAAATTTTGCATGCTTTCATCAGGTATTAAGATTCTGATGTGAAAAATTAGTGATTTATATACCTGTTGAAAACTTCAAATGTCAAAATTGCACTAAATAAAAAAACATTGAAGTTGCTATTTTGGGCAATAAGTTATATGATATGTTAAATAATGCTATTGATCCTGAAAATATAGGTTATTATCTCTGCATTTGGTGATTTTTGTGCTTCTAGCATAAAATCTGAGAATTTTACAGCCATTTTAAGTTATGTTATACTGCGATATAAAAATATCTGGATTTTATTAGGGAACGACTTTGAAATTTTTGACTCATATATAACTAAGGGAGGGGCCTATTTTGGTTTTAGGTCACTAGTGGCTTTAGTTTTGTAAATATTTCAATTTTTGAACGCTCCGTTTCCCGTCAACTGATAGCGAAGTCTACAGTGGGGAGAACAAGTATTTGATACACTGCCAGTGGGAAAACCCATTGGTTCAAATACTTGTTCTCCCCACTGTATGTATTAGCATTAGCATAATTTGGAGCATATTAGCAGAACTGCTCATCTTTAACTGCTTTTAACAAAAGCAACAAAAAAAATGTTTGCTAGATTTTTACATCTTTGTGTCTATTTAAAGTCATGGTGAATGTAAAAAGTGAAAAATGAAAAGTGTTTTTTTGTTGTCCCCTACCCAAAATTATAACATTGAGGAAGACAAATTTTGTTGAGTTGGGTCTGACAGCTGTTTATACCTCATTTTTGAGTGTAGAATCCAAAACTGACCTGTTTTTCAGGTTTTTTTAAACTATAGGATCCTCATTCTCCCTTAAAAAAGTGAAAAATACTGTACTTTAACATGCTTAACAAAAAGGTTCCTACATTGTTATACAATGAAATGTGCAAGAAACAGGCAAAACTACAATGTTTAACACAATGGTGTTTTTACAAAGGATATGACTTTTTGAACAGTACCTTTAGAAGCCTGGAGGCCCACCAGGCTTTGCTTGTTTTCTGGTGGAGACCAAAAAAATGGTGCCATTTGGGAATCAGCATGCCAATTTTAGATTTGATCAGCATAAAAATCCAACTCAACAGAATTTTTTAAAAATTATTCCTCAGTGTAATCATAATCTGCCCCCTGGACTTAAATTTTTGACATTAGGTTTATTCTTTGAGTTAACGGAGGTTTAATTAGTCGGTGGCGTTGATTTGAACAAATTCCGTGCAGTTAGTTATTAATTAGTGTGAGGGCTCCTGACTGGCTAAGCTAGCGCGAGTCAATGAGCCCGTCCTAGCATGCCAATAAAAAACAACATATGCACGCATGAAAATCACTGATGACCCATGAAATCAATAGTGTTGGCTATGTTTTCAGGATGAAGTTCTTAAAACTTAGCATTGCATGTCAATAACTAGTATGAACACAGCAACCTTTGTCATCCAGCAGCTCTGTAGGTATCATGCTGCAGAGCAGAGTGATATTTTTTCCACTAGTGTGTTTGTCGTAGCCAGCAGCAAGTATTCACAGCTTGTATTGTTCCTCTTTCTTCATAGGGAATTTGTGGAAACTCTCATTTGCCCATTTCCTCTGTCTGTTTTCATAGCCTCTAAATGCACGTTTCACTATGTTGCCATTCTTGAATCAAGGCTCTGCAGACTGATGCTGCATTCGGGGAAGGTGGGAAGTCAGTTTTCAACCTCCGACCAGGAAAAATAAGATTGGAACGCCACTTGAACAGGGAGACACTAGTCGCTAGAGGTCAACATGTCTTTTGACAGCAAAAATAAAAAAAACTCTTGGAACGCTTTGAGGTCACAGCTGGTACCATCCGAGTGGGATAAATTCAACTTTCCACCTTCCTCGAATGCAACATGAGCACGAGTGACCAAAGCACTCCTCTCTATTGTGGTTGCATTACGCATCTAAAAAAAATAGTCTTGCAGAAATAAATGAACTACGGCAGTTTGGTGTGACATTATTTTGGCCGAATGGGTATTTTGAACAACGATCTGAATTTTGCATTTATTTGGCTATTTTAGATCTGTTAATATTGTTTTTCATTGGCATGCTCGGAAGGGACCATTGACTCGCGCTAGCTTAGCCACTCCGGAGCCTTGAAATTAATCGATAACGAACAAACTGCACGGAATTTGTTGAAATCAACTCCACTAATTAAACCCCGCTAATTCGAACATTAAGCCTAATGTCAAAAATTCTGAACTTCAAACTTTCACAGTTTGAGAACTTTTCTAGTAGGTACAGTGGAATCCCCAACAGTTCTCAAAGACTCCAAATGACAACGAAGGCAAATGAAATGCGGCATCGACGGCTCCATTTGTACATCTCACTGCACGCCACTCAGCTGGCTGTAGACGTGCTCCAAAATCTGCGAGTACGCTTGGTCCTTAGGGGCGTGGCAACTCAACGAGCCCTGGTAGGAAAATATTAACTCATTAGCTGCCAAAGAGATGTGTCGTTATTGCTCTCACCTTAATCTTGTCCATCATGGTGGTGTCCGGACACCAGTACTGGTTAAAATGGACGAGATCAGGGGCGGACTTGTAAAAATCCACTAACAGAACCTGCAAAAAAGGCTCAGAATTCATATATATATATATTTTCCTAACTAGTTCCATTTTTCTCCATTCACCATCTCGTTGAGGACGTCGCTGGTGAGGAAGTTGTCTTGGACGTAGGTGACCTCCACAGCCACGGGGATGCCGTAATCGTTTGGCCTTTGCTGTGAGCGAAAAAAATAATGCAAATTTCAAATTAGCTTGATCACAGATTAGCCTGTTTATCACAAAATTCTGACCATCGACCGTATTGCCCCCAAATTTAATAACCACTTTGAGCTTCATATCACAAACATATTAAAAAACTATTTTCTGATTTCTGTAATTGAGGACTACAGAAATTGTATATAAATATTACTTTAGCAAGAAATACGAAGTCGACGCACATAATACAGTAATACTCGAAAAACTATATTATTAACCAAGTACTTTATTATGGCAATTTAACATAAAAGATGAAACCAAGTTTTATTGAGCCATTACACGCAAATTGACAAGCAGTTCCTTGTTGTAACTTTGCTAATTAAAACCACAAACAAAGCAGAAAATTACAATACAGGTCTCGTCCGCCATTGTCTCCAGTCATTTTTAAGCTGCGTAAACAGTACCTTATTGTACCAAACAGTATCTTATTTTTAACTTTATTAATTTGACGTGTTCTGTCTTCACTAAAAGTAAAGTTGTTCAGCTTCAGAGACCGCAAACAAGGCAATATTGGTTTTGAAGCTTTTTCCTTACTTCACTTTTGACAATTTGTAAAGCTGTAGCACATACACTCACCGGCCACTTTATTAGGTACACCTGTCCAACTGCTCGTTAAGACTTAATTTCTAATCAGCCAATCACATGGCGGCAACTCAGTGCATTTAGGCATGTAGACATGGTTTAAGACAATCTCCTGCAGTTCAAACCGAGCACCAGTATGGGGAAGAAAGGTGATTTGAGTGACTTTGAACGTGGCATGGTTGTTGGTGCCAGAAGGGCTGGTCTGAGTATTTCAGAAACTGCTGATCTCCTGGGATTTTCACGCACAACCATCTCTAGGGTTTACAGAGAATGGTCCGAAAAAGAAAAAACATCCAGTGAGCAGCAGTTCTGTGGGCGGAAATGCCTTGTTGATGCCAGAGGTCAGAGGAGAATGGCCAGACTGGTTCGAGCTGATAGAAAGGCAACAGTGACTCAAATAACCAACCGTTAGAACCAAGGTAGGCAGAAGAGCATCTCTGAACGCACAGTACGTCGAACTTTGAGGCAGATGGGCTACAGCAGCAGAAGACCACGCCGTGTGCCACTCCTTTCAGCTAAGAACAGGAAACTGAGGCTACAATTTGCACGAGCTCATCGAAATTGGATAATAGAAGATTGGAAAAACGTTGCCTGGTCTGATGAGTCTCGATTTCTGCTGCAACATTCGGATGGTAGGGTCAGAATTTGGCGTCAACAACATGAAAGCATGGATCTATCCTGCCTTGTATCAACGGTTCAGGCTAGTGGTGGTGGTGTAATGGTGTGGGGAATATTTTCTTGGCACTCTTTGGGCCCCTTGGTACCAACTGAGCATTGTTGGAACGCCACAGCCTACCTGAGTATCCCTTTTTGACCACAATGTACCCAAACTTCTGATAGCTACTTTCAGCAGGTTAATGCGCCATGTCATAAAGCTGGAATCATCTCAGACTGGTTTCTTGAACATGACAATGAGTTCACTGTACTCAAATGGCCTCCACAGTCACCAGATCTCAATCCAATAGAGCATCTTTGGGATGTGGTGGAATGGGAGATTCGCATCATGGATGTGCAGCCGACAAATCTGCACCAACGGTGTGATGCCATCATGTCAATATGGACCAAACTCTCTGAGGAATGCTTCCAGCACCTTGTTGAATCTATGCCACGAAGAATTGAGGCAGTTCTGAAGGCAAAAGGGGGTCCAACCCGTTACTAGCATGGTGTACCTCATAAAGTGGCCGGTGAGTGTACAATTCCACAAACTGCAACTCTAAACCTAATTACAAATGCATACACAAACATATTAGCTGAAAAAACTTACAGCTTTATGTGGGCCAAACGACAGGGCAGCTGTCCTATATCCACAGTGTTTCCCCTACATATAAATATCGTGGCGGGCTGCCACACCAAGATAAAAGCCGCCACGCTTTGCAAATGAGATTTTTTATTAAGATTTAAAGATCCATTCTAATTGATAATTTGTATAATTTAACATGACGTCTAAATGAATATATGAACCTCATTTGTACGCACTTTTTAGCTTAAGTCATCTGAAATAGCACCTCAAATACAAATTGTTCTTTACACGCTTTATTTTGAAAAGCGCATATGTTCTATTGAAAGCTTGCAGCTGGTACGTTGGCTCGGCGCAGAGATGGCGATCAGGAGAAAAATCCACAGAAAGGCATTTGAAGTTAAATTTCTGTTTTAAGACTGTGAAAACATTGACATAACGTTTAAGTTCTTTGTGGGGTGTTTTTGACCCGAATCGTCACGTCCTACTCCTAGCAAAGCATTTCTTCGGCGCTGACGTCACTTGTTATTTCAGAAGAGTATTTGAAGTACAGTATTTTAGAAAGAGCGAGTGAAACCGTTAACTTCAAAACCGTAGTCCAACTACACTCTAGTCCAGGGGTCCCCATCTGCCGGGCCGCGGACTGGTTCTGGTGCACATTTGCTACCGGGCCGCACAGAAATAATAATTTAATAACGACCGCATTCTGGCCGAATTAACCCTGTGCCCCTGCTTAGCACACCAATATCCCTGTCTACTCTAGATATAATGCTACAGGATAGATTAGAATTTAATCATAGAAATCCATTGATTGGACTGCTAGTAGGCCTGAACGATATTGGAAAAAACTATTACTGCGATTTTTGGGGGGTTTGCGATTTTATATTGCGATATAAAATTTTTTTTTTTTTTTTTTTTTTTTTTTTAAGAAATTTTCACTAGATGACTTGAATAGCTGTTTGGAAAGACTTTGGATGACTCACAATGACCAGTGTACAGTGAGCCCTAGTTTTTCGCGGTTAATGGGGCCCAGAACCCACCGCGATAAGTGAAAAACCGCGAAGTTGCGCACCCCGCCCTACAAATTTTTATTTTTTTGTGTGTGTGCTCAATGTATTTATTCAGATTTAGCATTGGAAAGAGATACATATAAGGCATGTTTTTTTCTCACTTTTTCCCCAAAGTATGATTAAAAAAAAATATATATATATATTAATAAATGGTTTTAAGCACTTCAAATGTAATAATTATGATCAGTTTTAAATATAACTGTCCAACCAAATCATTTTTGAACAAGAATAAAGTACCGTAGTCGAAAAATGCTTGGCTTTATTAAATACTTCTATTTATCTACCTTAGCTGTGACTCTTGGTGGACATGTAGAAATTAGAAACTCCTCATGATCACTTCTGGCATTTAATTTATATGTCTCAAACGTGTCCACACATTCATTCCAAAGTGGCTTCCTTGCAGAAACTGTTTAAAAAGTTCCTGGTGCTGCGTCACCAGTAGGTGAATGGCGAGATAGTGTAAAGCGCTTTGAGCGCCTTGAAAGGTGGAAAAGCGCTATATAAGTATAACACCATTTACCATTTACCATTTAAACGATGATTGACAGCTGCTGCGCTGTGATGTCCGCTTCTTTGGCAAGATCAAAGATACCAGCATCGTTAACTTTAATAAGCAAGTGCTGCAGTGACTGTGAAGTTCAACAAGCTGGGAGAGGGAGGGTGTGAGGCTCTGCGCAGAGCAGAAAACAGGGCGTACTTGGATTAAAAAAAATAAAAACTATCGCACGTCCTTGCGATGGGACTATCGCGCACGCACACATGGCGATGGCGATGTTTAAACAATATATCGTTCAGGCTTAACTGCTAGCAGTACATCTTGTTTGTGTATATAATATATCTATGTGCGCTTGTCCTCGATAATAACGTATTACTATGCCGCGGGCACAGCACATTTGTTCCCGGAAATAATTAGCCCCCACACGAGCGATGACTGGAAAACAGACGTCTTTGGAGATATTTTTACGGCGAAAAGGGCACCTGATAAGCCTGCAACCTCGAAGACTCATGAAGGGTAAAGGAGTGGATTCGTGACCCGTTTGTGAATAAACCGAGGGATTCAAACATGTCTGTGCAACAGGAGGATCAACTTGTAGATATCGCAAATGACAGCGACCTTATTAAACATACATTTGAGACAACAACTCTACCGAGGTTCTGGATTAAAGTCATTCCGGAATATCCTGACATCGCTACGAGAGCATTGAAAACCTTGCTGCAATTTCCTCTCTGGTTGTCTCTGGTTGCACTATGAAATGCACTTTTCCGCACATGCCGCGTGTCCATATTACTTTGTCACCTTTTTCACCCCTAACCAGTTTGCATGGCTGGATTAAGGATTCCTTAATCTAGCCGCGAGCTCACCTCGGGTGGCGGAACAACCCAGAACGGCGTGATCGTGGAGGCCACGCCTTGATTACCGTGATAGTACGGTCCTGCAAAAAAAAAAAAAAAAAAAGCGGTATTATTGGATAATACAACATCAAAGAGTGAGGGTAGCATACCGCAGATGACTCCTAAACATGGTTGGAAGCCATTGTTGGAACCCTGCAGCCTCAGTTGGTGGTCCATCTGCGAATCAATGTCCTGCAGAGATGGCAGGGCCGGCCCTCGCGGGTGACTGTGGTACCAGCCCACCAACGACAATCCGCGCATGAACAAGTTCTGGCAAATCTGGATGTAGTTGGGTAAAAATAAAAAAAATAAAAAACTAGCGTATGTGATTCACTGTATCCTTCTACCATGCTAAATTGGTAATTGTGTTCAAATACTGTATATTATATGTAAAGCATATTACCCCCCAAAAATTGAAATACTGGGTTTACTAAAAAAATAAGAAAACGTTTTATGGGGTACTCCAGACTTTTTTTGGTATTTTAAAAAATATTTTAAGCATTCTTTTTATTTCATTTTATTTAAAATTTGGTCTTAGGTCAAGTACCTACATTTACCCGGATTGTTTAAAATACCAAGAATGAGACATAAAATGTCATCCAATTCTGGAATAACCCTTATGATACTCTTGAATACAAAAAAGTGGCACTGCAATACCTCCTCCTCGACAGCAGAAGCAGCGTCTTTGTCTGCCAGTCTCGTTCGACATGGAAACGCCCGTAAGACTGTCAGCACTAAAAAAAAAGCAACATGATCATGTTTCAGTGTCACTGATTATATCTAAGGTTGTTCCGATCATGTTTTTTTGCTCCCGATCCGATCCCGATCGTTTTAGTTTGAGTATCTGCCGATCCCGATATTTCCCGATCCGATTGCTTTTTTTTTTTTGCTCCCGATTCAATTCCAATCATTCCCGATAATTTTTCCCGATCATATACATTTTGGCAATGCATTAAGAAATAAATGAATAAAACTCGGACGAATATATATACATTCAACATACAGTACATAAGTACTATATTTGTTTATTATGACAATAAATCCTCAATATGGCATTTACGTTATTAACATTCTTTCTGTGAGAGGGATCCACGGATAGACTTGTAATTCTTAAAGGATGAATGTGACTTTGTATATTGTGAATGAATATTGCCATCTAGTGTATTTGTTGAGCTTTCAATAAATGATACTGTAGCCATATAACTGTTCTGCCCAAATGCATGATGGGAAGTGCAACCATGACTGTGCGTAGTGGCACCAATTGATATATCTTCTCTGCGTTGGGAAATAACATAGGGTGTTAAGAAAAAGATCAACTACTACCTTTCTTCCCCTCATTGCTTCCCACGATATTTCTAATTGTAGGGAGAGGGATTGTAAGGCTTTAGCCAATTAAAAAAAGGCTCCAAATTCTGCCAAAATTCACTCATTCATTTTTACGCCGCCTTTTAGCTCTATATACAGGTAAAACGGCGCCATTACAGACTGAACGCGACAATGCGTGAGTGGGTCGTGCAGCGTATGCGTTAATTACGTTAAATATTTTAACGTGATAATTTTTTTTTTTTTTTTAATTAATTACTGCCGTCAACAGGATAAATTTGACAAGCCTAAACTAAAGACTCTGGATGAGTGTAACATATTATGTCTGTAACGTTAAATACAATTAGAAAACGATTTAATTGAAATATATATATATATTAAAAAAAGGCATGTCAGATATTTTTTTGCCGATTCCGATACTTTGAAAATGACGTGATCGGACCCGATCGATCGGGATGCTGATTGATCGGGACATCTCTAAAGGTGATGGACGTCAAATCAATTTGAAGTGTGAGATTTCAAATGGATTGGACATCTATCAACGTCTATAGGTCAAACTCACATTGTGTATTTGTGTCCCAACGTCCTCCGAGGTATCCAACCACCTCACTGGTGGTCAAGTGACAATGGAAGTCCTGGTGAGTGAATACACACAATAGAGTGTGTTTTTTAGGCAGTGTTAAACAACTAATACAGTTTAGCGTTTTACCATGAGCAGCAGGACATTACTAGACACTGCCACGTTGAACGGCTGGAACCTGTTAATGGCCGAGAAGGCCGACAGTTCCACCAGCGTGTGAGGGTCTCTGAAGACGCAAAGTCGCCTTGTTAGCGCTCTCTGGTAGAGTCTGTAAACCTTGACAGATATATTAAGTACCTGGAAGCGTCCCTAGTACCAAGAGTGCAATATCTGACCGGGATTCTTTCTCGGTCCGTTCTCCTTGGAGCTAAAGCATCTGAAAAGAAGATGAAAGGTCCGCTTTCAGATGAAGAAAGTTTAAGCCTTTTTCCATTCTCCAATAGAAAAAATATCAACTAAACGACAGTCGAGTTTCAGAACTTCCCTCTGTCAGTCCCTGAAATTGGAAACAGATTGCTGGGGAGCAGAGATTTAACCAAAAAAATACCGTGTAATCCACCAGGTTTGTTGTTTCTGTTCTTCTCTTCAGCTTGCATGGTGGATTTTCCTTCCTCTTCATCCTCGTCATCGTCATCTTCACTCACGAGGCTCTGAAGTCAAGCATAATTAGGAACATTCTGAAGAGTACTCGCAATAAATGTGTGTTTTTACTTACCATATCTGCACTGGGTTGGTACTTATGCAGCCAGGTCGTCTTGTACTGGGCCAGCTTCTGCCCGTGGTAGCGTACAGACGCCCAGCCGCATCCAGACTTTTTGGCTGGGTTGACCAGACGCTTGCAGTGGGTGGCCCAAGCGCTAGGTGAGTTGAAGATCTGACCCGTCTCCACCCAGCGGATTTTGCCGTCGTTTAGCAGGTCCCCGATGAAGTTCTTACCCTGAAGGATGGAGTATTAGGGGGAGCAAACATTATGGCAGTCAGTGGTGAACTTTACACTAATTACCCCAAGATACATGGCCTAACTTTTTGTGAATAGGTCTTTTAAAAAGGTTTCATTTCATCACAAAACCAGACCACGCCAATGAAATACTTTAGTTCGAGAAAAAGTTAATAAAGAAGTCTGCCATTTGAAAAGTTTCACAGTTTAAACCTAAACCCTAACCCTATTTAATCAAACCAGATGAGTCCACCGTTTGACCAAAAACAGAAGGCCCAAAAAAACGGACAAGTCCAGCACTCGACCCAAAAAAGACATGTCCACCATTCGACCTAAAAAAAGAAAAAAAAAACCTAAAAAACCTGACATATCCACCACTCCACCAAAAAAAGGACATATCCACCACTCCACCCAAAAAAAAAAAAAAAAAAACTGACAGATCCACCACTCAACCCAAAAAATGGACAGGTCCACCACTCGACCCAAAAAAACGGACAGGTCACCACTCGACCCAAAAAAAACGGACAGGTCCACCACTCGACACCCAAAAAAACGGACAGGTCCACCACTCGACACCCAAAAAAACGGACAAGTCCACCACTCGACACCCAAAAAAACGGATAGGTCCACCACTCGACCCAAAACAAAAACTGACAAGTCCGCCAAAAAAAAAAAAAAAAAAAAAAAAATGGACAAGGCCATCAAAAAAACAAAAACAGACAAGTCCACCACTCCACCAAAAAAAAAAAAAAAAAAAACTGACAGGTCCACCACTCGGCCCAAAAAATGGGCAGGTCCACCACTCAATCCAAAAAACGGACAGGTTCACCACTTGACCCCCAAAAAAAACCGGACAGATCCAACACTCGACCCAAAACAAAAACGGACAGGTCCACCACTCCACCCAAAACAAAAACGGACAGGTCCACCATTCGATCCAAAACAAAAACGGACAGGTCCACCATTCGATCCAAAACAAAAACGGACAGGTCCACCACTCGACACCAATAAAAACAGACAGGTCCACCACTCGAACCCCAAAAAAAACGGACAGGTCCACCACTCGACCCAAAACAAAAACTGACAGGTCCACCACTCGACCCAAAACAAAAACTGACAGGTCCACCACTCGACCCAAAACAAAAACGGACAGGTCCACCACTCCACCCAAAACAAAAACGGACAGGTCCACCACTCCACCCCAAAAAACAGACAGGTCCTCCATTCGACCCAAAAAACGGACAAGTATACCACTCGACCCAAAACAAAAACGGACAGGTCCACCACTCGACCCAAACAACGGGCAGGTTCACCACTCGACCCAAAAAAAACGGACAGATCCACCACTCGACCCCAAAAAAAAACGGACAGGTCCACCACTCCACCCCAAAAAACAGACAGGTCCTCCATTCGACCCAAAAAAACGGACAAGTATACCACTCGACCCAAAACAAAAACGGACAGGTCCACCACTCGACCCAAAACAAAAACTGACAGGTCCACCACTCGACCCAAAACAAAAACGGACAGGTCCACCACTCCACCCAAAACAAAAACGGACAGGTCCACCACTCCACCCCAAAAAACAGACAGGTCCTCCATTCGACCCAAAAAAACGGACAAGTATACCACTCGACCCAAAACAAAAACGGACAGGTCCACCACTCGACCCAAACAACGGGCAGGTTCACCACTCGACCCAAAAAAAACGAACAGATCCACCACTCGACCCAAAACAAAAACGGAGAGGTCCACCACTCGACCCAAAAAAAAAACGGACAGGTCCACCACTCCACCCCAAAAAACAGACAGGTCCTCCATTCGACCCAAAAAACGGACAAGTATACCACTCGACCCAAAACAAAAACGGACAGGTCCACCACTCGACCCAAAAAATGGGCAGGTCCACCACTCGACCCAAAAAACGGGCAGGTCCACCACTCGACCCAAAAAACGGGCAGGTTCACCACTCGACCCAAAAAACGGGCAGGTTCACCACTCGACCCAAAACAAAAACGGACAGGTCTACCATTCGATCCAAAACAAAAACGGACAGGTCCACCACTCGACCCCCCAAAAAAACGGACAGGTCCACCACTCGACACCCATAAAAAGAGACAGGTCCACCACTCGACACCCATAAAAAGAGACAGGTCCACCACTCGACCCAAAACAAAAACGGACAGGTCCACCACTCGACCCAAAACAAAAACGGACAGGTCCACCACTCGACCCAAAACAAAAACGGACTGGTCCACCACTCGACCCAAAACAAAAACGGACTGGTCCACCACTCGACCCAAAAAACAGACAGGTCCTCCATTCGACCCAAAAAACGGGCAGGTCCACCACTCGACACAAAACAAAAACGGACTGGTCCACCACTCCACCCAAAACAAAAACGGACAGGTCTACCATTCGATCCAAAACAAAAACGGACAGGTCCACCACTCGACCCCCCAAAAAAACGGACAGGTCCACCACTCGACACCCATAAAAAGAGACAGGTCCACCACTCGACACCCATAAAAAGAGACAGGTCCACCACTCGACCCAAAACAAAAACGGACAGGTCCACCACTCGACCCAAAACAAAAACGGACTGGTCCACCACTCGACCCAAAACAAAAACGGACTGGTCCACCACTCGACCCAAAAAACAGACAGGTCCTCCATTCGACCCAAAAAACGGGCAGGTCCACCACTCGACACAAAACAAAAACGGACTGGTCCACCACTCCACCCAAAACAAAAACGGACAGGGCCACCACTCCACACAAAAAACAGACAGGTCCTCCATTCGACCCAAGAAACGGAAAAGTCTACCACTCGACCCAAAACAAAAACTGACAGGTCCACCACTTTTCCCAAAACAAAAACGGACAGGGCCACCACTTGACCCCAAAAAAAAACGGACAGGTCCACCACTCCACACAAAAAACAGACTGGTCCTCCATTCGACCCAAGAAACGGAAAAGTCTACCACTCGACCCAAAACAAAAACGGACAAGTCCACCACTTTACCCAAAACAAAAAACTGACAAGTCCACCATTCGACCACAAAAAACCGACAAGTCCACCATTCGACCAAAGTACATAATTTAACCGAAAACACATAAATCTGCCATTTCAGTCCATTTGACCAACAATAGAAGAGTCCATTATTTGACCAAAATCAGGCAAGCGCACCTGTTGACCAAAAAGAAACTCATTTCGTCCAAATACAGTGAAGACCACCTTAATGCATATGACTTTTCTCTGTTCCTGTGATTGGAAATGGGCTTCCCTTGTATAGAGCTTTTCCACTACGCCACAAACTACTCTACCCGTAACCCATGCTGCCTGACGATTAGACCTCTGCATCGTTTAAGCACAGGTTAAAATGCAGACAAGCCTGCTGTTTGGCGCCATTTTCGTACCAGGTAGTGGATAGCCAGCACGCCATCGCCAGGCTCCACTAAGCCATCTTTGAGAAGCACCCGTAGCGTGATGCCTCGCCGTGTGAGCAGTGAGCCCCGGCCCGTACTGGAGCGCAGGTCGGCCTCCTCGCCACCGCTCAGCTCCTCCTCATCCTCCTCACCGCCATCTTCCACCACCTGCGGTGAACCGGGCACCTCTGAGCAGAGTGCAAACACAATGTAAGTGACAGTACTGCATCAATCAATGGGGCAAATATTTTTAACATTGGAAATGTCATCCTGCCCGTATCTTGCCTCAGGCGGCCATGTTGGTAAGGGCAACGTTCCCATCAAAGTCAATGGTTTAACCTTAAAATCAAGTCATAGCTATCTTACTTCTCAACTGATAATATATCAATGTCAAAGCATCTGCTATTTACTCAGTGACTGCAACTGACTGTGCTAAACGTCCAATCCAGTTGAAGTGGGAGGGCGGGCTGTCAGCTAATGAACCATCAGAAGGAAGACATTCAATTTGAACAGGGCGACTGGCTGTGAATGCTCACCTTTCAGCGCCATTGACGGCGCTAGATGTCCAGTTCAATTTGATATTCGTTCATTAGCCCCTCCCTGTCAAAATGAATTGGACACCCAGCGCCGTCAATGGCAGCCACTGAGTTAAATTATAAATCGCGCATGAAAGGGTTCACCAACTACAGTTATCCCTTGCTACATCACGCTTCAAATTTCGCGCCTTTAGTCCATCGCAGATTTTTTTTTTTCAGCTAAAAATTGAATAAATAAATACAGATGAGCTGTCCCGAGCCGGCCAAGTAGTCTCACTCTCCCTTCTACTGCTAATTGTTGGTCAGGCAGTGCACTGGAGTTGCTTATTAAAGTTAAACTATGATTGACAGACCTTTAATGTTTGATCTTGCCACAGATGCTTGGAAGCCGAGGCTTCAAAGCGCTGCATGCGTCAATCATCGTTTAACTTGTTAAGCAGTTGCTAAGGTAACTCATTGTGTGTAAGTGAGCAGCTTCAGCGGATCTGAGTGGACTCACTCAATAAAGCATTTAATAAAGACAAGCCTTTTTTTTTATTTATTTTTGTTTAAAAATAATTTGGTTAAATAATTTAACTAAAACTTATGATATTACATTATCATTTAAAACTTATCATAGTTATTACATTTGAAGTGCTTAAAAACATTTATTAAAAAATATATACATGGCAGAAAACACTCAGGTGACTTGAAGTTCCGCTCTGAGACCCCCAATTTGGCCAAATTTCAAAATTGTCCTATATGCATGTGTGATACATAATTGGAAAGCTTAAAATCTCAATTTTCTGGGAAAAGAAATATTTTGAACAGGAGGGCATTAAAAAATAAAATAAAATAAAAAACATTTTTTTAAAACACCAAAACCCAAACTGGAGGTGAGACCATGAGAAAGAATAAGAAAAGACGCCACAATTTTAACGAGATATTATCACATACTTGCCTCTTTTCGATCAAAAAACTCCATGTAACATCACCAAATGTCAAGACACAGCTGTGAATGGCCACAGCCAGATTTTGGGGGGATTTTATGGGTGAAACACAGTAATATAACAAGGGTCACGATGCGGAAATCACAGACATCAAGAAGTGGTCGACATTTTCTTTTATATATATATTTACCCTTTAAAATATTTTTTTCAATTTTTCTTTGTTTATATCTATTACTTATCTCAAATAATGGGGAAAATTTGACAGTAACAAAAAATACAATTAAGCAATAGTTATGAGGTAGATAACGTGACTTATTTACAGACACCATTTTTTTCATTGTGACGTAATTTGTTTAAAACTTTAAAATATGCAAGTGAATAATTTTTAAAAGTCGTTTTATAAGGAAATATTAGACATAAATTAATGATTCTAACCTATAAATGACAGACATTTTGAATTATAAATATAATTACTTCCCTTCTTTTTATAGCTGGGTTGAAACAAAAGCGGTTGTGCGCGTCTGTAAAGGGGGGGTTTCCAGGGTAAAACGGACAAATTAAAAATAGTTCGGGGGCTTAATGCGCCATGAATCTGCTATGGCAGCATGTAGACATATTGTTTTATCAAACACAACAGTTCTTTTGGCGTAAAATACAGCAGTTTATTTTAAAGAGGGGTGCAAGAGCAGAAATAGCTTTTTCAGCCTTGTCTATGTTTTCTGCTATATACATATTTTTTAAATCATACTTTGGGATGAAAAAAATGGAAAAAAACATGCCTTGTATATCTCTCTTTCCAATGCTAAATCTGAATAAATACATTGAACACACACAAACAAAAAAAATGTGCGTGGGGCATTGGGGGCGCTACTTCGCGGTTTTTCACTTATCGCAGTGGGTTCTGGTTCCCATTAACCGCGAAAAACGAGGAATCACTGTATTACAGTTTTGTTCCATGGAAGCAATTTTCCCCTCACAAACTATAATCAAGTGTAACGAGTACACCTCGACCTTCAGACTACTTTTAAGCTTCTTTTTCCCACACTAATGTAATCGCGTCTCCCTCTCTGGTTTTACGTTTATAATGGGGTAAAACAAGCCCCAAATGGATCGTTTCCGTTCATTGTCGCGTCAGGACCGCTTCTAGCCAGCCTTTGTTTCCGCGTCCCGTCAGGACATGGCAAGAAAAGCGGCCTGCTCCCCTCTTGCCTTCTTCATCACCCCACCCTTGACCATTTAAAGCCCACTTTCATTCATCCTCCTCACCCATGATGGCTCCGAAGGCGCCGGGAACGAGTCGCTCCAGCTCGGGAAGCGGACGTTTGAGCTTCCAGTCCGGACGGAGGTTTTGTCTGTGGTTCTCGATTGGACTCTCGTGTTCGCTAAGGCTCGGCGCTGTTATTAAAAAGCGTAAAACGAAGCCTGCGCCAGGATAGTTTCCTTGTTGTGCTGCTTAAATGTCGGCTCCCCTCCCCTTTCTTCTTCCTCCTTGTCACTCTCTCCCTGGGCGCCAGCTGCCATGCCGACGACCACCCACCTCCCCCTGACAGTATTATTTGCCAAAATTATTTTTCTAACTTAGAAAACACCGTTTAAGAACGACATTAATTGGGATGTTTTTTCCCGTTTTTTCCTTGAATGCACCGTGAATGTAAACATTGCGATGGTGATTTTAAAAACGATTTATCAACGCCAGATTGAAAAGGACGTTGAGGATTCGTTTTTTTAATGTTTGTTTGTTTTTTAAGCGAGAAAGTGGCACACAGAAAATTCCGAAAATTTCGCATTATTGAAAGACTTCTCCATCAACAGGACAGTGGTTTCTTTCTCGAAGGGAAGAACTTTGACGTTTGTGGTAGCTGCCAGCAGAGGGCAGCAAATTTGTCTTTTCCGGGTTTGACATGGGCATCTTAGTTTAGCGACATCTGCTGGATTGTTAAAGTATTTGTTTACTTACGAAGACGACAATTTTTTTCCTCTCAGATATACTTTAAAGGGATCCTCCGACTTAAAGACTTGCTATTCAACCAATTGTGGTTTAAAATAAAATGGTTACAATTATTACCATGGTTACCACAACATTGTTCCAAAAATTCAACATCTTCTTTCTTAATCCTACGCATTGTTAAACAACCAGACCGCAATGCACACATGGGGAAAAACTGCGGTAAAAGCGATTGCTTAATTTTTGTAACCACTGTTTTTAAACAAGACCACAACAAGCATTATTTACTTCCACTCGCGCTTCATTTAAGAAACGCCCCCTATTGGCGCTCATCCAATCAGATGCTCGTACATCAACGTCACGTCCGGTAAGAAAAATAAACACATCAGCTGTCAACGAAGTTTTAATTAAAAATAATTAGTTCCAAAACGGCTCGAAACCAAAATGTAATTGATAAATTTTTGGTTAAACATCTAATGCTTAAACTTGTTAATAAAATAACGTTTTAAAGAACTATGGTAACCATTAAATCATGGTTAATTTCCATGGTTAAAATTTTAGACTTGGTATTTTCATAAAAATAAATACAAAAAAATTTTTAATAAATTATTGGTTAGACATCCATATGGTTAGAATTGTTGATAAAATAACATTTTAAATAACAATAGTTAAAATTTTAGACACGTTATTTTTTGTTTCGTGCCGTTTTGGAACAAATTATTTTAATTAAAATTTCGCAACTTCGTTGACAACTGATGTGTTTATTTTTCCTACCGGAAGTGACGTTAGTGTATGAGCATCTGATTGGACGAGCGATGTTAGAGGGCGTTTCTTAAAAGGGGCGCGAGTGGAAGTAAACAGGTCCTGTTTAAAAACTGTTGTTACAAAAACTAAGCAATCGCTTTTATTGGATTTTTTCGCATGTGTGCATCACGGTCTGGTTTTTTAACTATGCGTAGGATTAAGAAAGAAGCTGTCGAACTTGTGGAAGACGTGAAACCGAAGCGGAAGAGGCAGAGGACGCGTGGTAAAATCGGTAACAGGGCACGATAACTTGGAAAAATACTACATTTCGTGTTATAATTTATTGTGTTGCTAAATCCCACGTTTCGACATTCAAATTTCATTTAAGTACAAAATGTCATTTTCTCTAAATCCATATGTTGAATTTTGTCATATCACTTTATGCCTCTCCTGCAGAAGAGCTCTCAGAAGTTGTGTCACCCTCAGCTTATCATACCTTCCATGATCCTGCCGAGATTTGTCTCCTGCGAACTCACCTTCTCAGCTGGTACGACTTGGAAAAGAGAGAGCTGCCATGGAGGACTCTGGTATAGAATGACATTATTATAATACACCATTACACTGCAAATAGAATAGAATGGAAAGCCTTTATTGTCATTATATAGAGTAGGATAGTGTTGCTACCAGGATGCCAGGTGTGGGTGGGCATTAGTCTTACCTGGGGGGGGCAAAAAAAAAAAAAAAAAGCTACAATACTCAAGTAGGTCGTAGGGCTACTGCACCTTAAAACATGTTTTGTTTTCTCCTTGAGATAACTGTTGTTGTGATTTGGTCTAAACAAATAAAAGTTGATTTGATTTTATTTGACTTAGAACACATCCATAACTGAACAGTATGGACATGCAGGTGACAATGTTGTTTTTAGGTAACCTATTGTGGTTCCTCGGTTTTATTATTATTATTATAGTTATTCTTTGTTCCGCAGCCCTTTTGAGCTCAATTTCACCGCTTAGAATGCTTCAAAATGCACCAAAATCGGCAGGCAGGTCAAGACAGGTGCAATCTTTGATACCGTTTAAAGACAAATTCCAAATACACGATGTAGCGCCCCCTAGCAGTCATTCTTTGTCCCGCCGACGCTTTGAGCCCTACTTTGACCCCCTCAGAATGCTTCAAAACTCACCAAACTCAATAGCCAGGTGAACACTGCTGAAAACTTTGATAGAATGTAAAAAAAAAAAAAAAAAAAAAAAAAAAAAATATATATATATATATATATATATATATATATATATATATATATAAAGGCTGTCAAAATTATCGCGTTAACGGCCGTTAATTAATTTTTTAATTGAATCACGTTAAAATATTTGACACACTTAACGCATGCACTGAATGAGCCGCTCTCGCATTGCCTCAAACAGATTTCAATGAGGCCGTTTATGGACATTAAGAGTGAAGAGAATGCCACCGGCTGCTTGGGGGCAGCGCAGCGAGCGGCGTTCCATACTAATGTTATTCCTTCTAATAGTGGGAGAATTAGTAGTTGTGAGACGTTTATGCTGTTGCTTTCTGCTCCACACATATTTCGGTAAGTTTGCTTTCTTTTAGTGGCAATTATGTGTCTCTTGTTGTATTTTGGATAAGATATGCTCAGAGATATATCTGTTATAAAGGCGAGGGGACACAGGCGTTCTTTGGGCTGCGCCGTTTATTGGCATACGCTTCTGCAACTCCTTCACAACAAACAGAAGTATCATTTAGTAAAAGCACAACAAAAATAATATTGCTATCTCTCAAAAAAAATAATGTTCACAAAAAGAAAAGCACTTCAGTCTGTAGTAATGAGGCCCTATTCTCACACAGCTAAACAACAATGCAAAGTGAACTGGCATTACTCAGAGTTTGGTCACTCAGTTCTTCTTCTTATTATTATTTTTATTCTTATTATTATATTAACTCTACTTTTGACTGAAAATTGTGCAAATTTTATTCAAACGAAAATATGAAGAGGGGTTTTAATATAAAATTACTATAAAAAATAGTAAATAAATAATAATAAAATTAAATTAATAAAATAAAATAAAATAAATTAGTAAAAATAAAATAATAATAAAAATTACTATAACAACTTGGGCGGCTGTGGCGCAGTTGGTATCTGGAGTTCTCCTTGGACCAAAGGGTCAGTGGTTCGATTCCGGGCTACGACTGCCCACTGTCGAAGTGCCCTTGGGCAAGGCACTGAACCCTGATTTGCCTCCAATGGGTTGACAGCGCCTTGCATGGCAGCAGCCCCATTGGTGTGTGAATGTGTGCGTGAATGGGTAAATGTGTGCTACTGTAAAGCGCTTTGGGCATGGTAACCATGCAGATAAATGCGCTATATAAGTACTGTCCATTTACCATTTTAACTTGTAACTATAACATTGATCTTTTATGAACTACAAGTCTTACTATCCATGGATCACTTAAACAGAAAGAATGTTAATAATGCCATTTGTGGATTTATTGTTATAATAAACAAATACAGCACTTACGTACAGTATGTTGTATGTATATATCCGTCTTGTGTCTTATCTTTCCATTCCAACAATAATTTACAGAAAAATATGGCATACTTTAGAGATGGTTTGAATTGCGATTAATTACGATTAATTAATTTTTAATCTGTAATTGACTCGATTAAAAATTTTAATCGTTTGACATCCCTTATATATATATATATATATATATATATATATATATATATGTATATACAGTGCCTTGCAAAAGTATTCGGCCCCCTTGAATCTTGCAACCTTTCGCCACATTTCAGGCTTCAAACATAAAGATATGAAATTTAATTTTTTTGTCAAGAATCAACAACAAGTGGGACACAATCGTGAAGTGGAACAACATTTATTGGATAATTTAAACTTTTTTAACAAATAAAAAACTGAAAAGTGGGGCGTGCAATATTATTCGGCCCCTTTACTTTCAGTGCAGCAAACTCACTCCAGAAGTTCAGTGAGGATCTCTGAATGATCCAATGTTGTCCTAAATGACCGATGATGATAAATAGAATCCACCGTTGTGTAATCAAGTCTCCGTATAAATGCACCTGCTCTGTGATAGTCTCAGGGTTCTGTTTAAAGTGCAGAGAGCATTATGAAAACCAAGGAACACACCAGGCAGGTCCGAGATACTGTTGTGGAGAAGTTTAAAGCCGAATTTGGATACAAAAAGATTTCCCAAGCTTTAAACATCTCAAGGAGCACTGTGCAAGCCATCATATTGAAATGGAAGGAGCATCAGACCACTGCAAATCTACCAAGACCCGGCCGTCCTTCCAAACTTTCTTCTCAAACAAGGAGAAAACTGATCAGAGATGCAGCCAAGAGGCCCATGATCACTCTGGATGAACTGCAGAGATCTACAGCTGAGGTGGGAGAGTCTGTCCATAGGACAGCAATCAGTCGTACACTGCACAAATCTGGCCTTTATGGAAGAGTGGCAAGAAGAAAGCCATTTCTCAAAGATATCCATAAAAAGTCTCGTTTAAAGTTTGCCACAAGCCACCTGGTAGACACACCAAACATGTGGAAGAAGGTGCTCTGGTCAGATGAAACCAAAATTGAACTTTTTGGCCACAATGCAAAACGATATGTTTGGCGTAAAAGCAACACAGCTCATCACCCTGAACACACCATCCCCACTGTCAAACATGGTGGTGGCAGCATCATGGTTCTGGCTTGCTTTTCTTCAGCAGGGACAGGGAAGATGGTTAAAATTGACGGGAAGATGGATGCAGCCAAATACAGGAACATTCTGGAAGAAAACCTGTTGGTATCTGCACAAGACCTGAGACTGGGACGGAGATTTATCTTCCAACAGGACAATGATCCAAAACATAAAGCCAAATCTACAATGGAATGGTTCAAAAATAAACGTATCCAGGTGTTAGAATGGCCATGTCAAAGTCCAGACCTGAATCCAATCGAGAATCTCTGGATAGAGCTGAAGACTGCTGTTCACAAACACTCTCCATCCAACCTCACTGAGCTCGAGCTGTTTTGCAAGGAAGAATGGGCAAGAATGTCAGTCTCTCGATGTGCAAAACTGATAGAAACATACCCCAAGTGACTTGAAGCTGTAATTGGAGCAAAAGGTGGCGCTACAAAGTATTAACGCAAGGCGGCCGAATAATATTGCACGCCCCCACTTTTCAGTTTTTTATTTGTTAAAAAAGTTTAAATTATCCAATAAATTTTGTTCCAATTCACGATTGTGTCCCACTTGTTGTTGATTCTTGACAAAAAATTAAAAATTTATATCTTTATGTTTGAAGCCTGAAATGTGGCGAAAGGTTGCAAGGTTCAAGGGGGCCGAATACTTTTGCAAGGCACTGTATATATATATACTGTATGTGTATGTATATATATATATATATATATATATATATATATATATATATATATATATATATATACATATGCGTAAACGTGTATAGCGCCCCCTAGGAACAAAACCAACATTTTTTTTTTTAATTTTTTTTTTTAAAGGTGAAAGAGGAGGTAACAAGTTTAAAATTTAGACCACATCAGTACTATATGAATGGGATACCATACGCGGTGCCCAGACTGCCGTTAGGACTACATCCACTTTTCTTTGGGTGGGCAGAGCGTGTCCGTGGGTGGGCACTGCCCCACCCCGCCCCCCCGTAACGCCCCTGGAGTACGACAATAAAGTTTCACCGTAACATGCATCAGATAAAACAAAAGTACAATAAGCTAATATAAAAACAACGGTTACAGGGTATACAGACTGTAAATATAGTGAATAAGTGACTAGCAGCAAATGGTGAGGCAGAAGTAATATAACAGTGGGTATATGAAAATTTACAGTACTCAGATTACGAGGCAGATGGCTGACTTGAAATTATAGTGCAAATGACAGTTTGTGTATAGGCAAGGCAAATTTTTATTTCTATAGCACAATTCAACACAAAGCAATTCAAAGTGCTTTACATCACATGAAGGTCATAAAAAACAAAAGAACGTTAAAGGCAATCGAAACAGGATATAAAATGAAAATGAATGAAATCACATTACATTGAAACCAGAAATGGAAATAAAGCAGAAAAGGAATAAAAAGCAAATAGCTTGAAGTTTGATATATGTAGACATTTATGGATATGCTGTGATAAACAAAAGCGTTTTTAGCCCTGATTTAAAGGAGCTAACACTTTTAGCACACATCAGACCTTCAGGACCTTCTGTGCGGTATTAATATTGTTGTCTTTTACTTAAAAGAGTCATGGTCTAGTTTTTAGTTGTGATTTCTTTAATTTTTCATTTTTGAATTTAAGAGTAAACATGTATTGCATTTAAATGGGTGTACTTGATCTATTAATATATACTGTATTCTCAGTGTTAATTGTAATTTTTTTTTTTTTTTTTTTGGGGGGGAGAGCGCAATAATATTGCATATCGACTCAAATTTGTTATCGCGACAGGCCTATGTTATAGTCCAATCTACTGAAAATGAATGCATGCATAAGTTTTTCCATGTCTTGTTGAGTCAGAAGCCCCTTAATTCTGTCTATATTTTGTTAGGTGTTAATAAGCAGATTTAGCGACTGACTTTAGATGGCTATCAAATTTTAGGTCTGAGTCGTTAATTACGCCAAGATTTCTGACTTGATTTGTAGCTGTAAGTGACATTCTGCTAAGGTGCGTGCTTATATTTGACCTTTCCTTTTTTGGCCCAAAGATTATCACTTCTGTGTTCTCCACATTTAACTGGAGAAAATTATGGCACAACCATTCATTGATTTAATGAATGCATTTACTCACGGAGACTAAGGGACTATAATCATGTGGGAACAAAGAAATGTAGAGATGTGTTTCATCTGCATAGGTGTGATAGGAGATGTCATATTGTTCCATGATCGGAGCTAGTGGGAGCATGTACTGTAGATGTTAAATGAGAGTGGTCTAAGAATAGACCCTTGAGGGACTCCACATGTGAATTTGATTCGTTCTGACTGATGGTTTCCCATTGACACAAAGAAATCCCTATGAAATAAGTAAGATGTGAACCACTGAAGAACAGTGTCAGTAGATAGATATTAATTTAACAGTGCAAAAATGCTATAACAGTGCAAATATTGCATATGCAGTACCCAAATTGAGACAGATGTCTGAGAACATACTGTATTACTTAGTGAGATGCATATGACAATGTTGTGGCATTGCTCACTAACTCTTAAATTTATTTTTTTTACATGTTTGTTTTGTCATTAAATAGTAAAACGTGGAGACACAATGTACTTTTACGAGGAAAAGAACCCAACTTAAATTGTCTGATGTGCTTGTATTACTCTGACAGGCACTAACAGAGCCCGATGTCAACATAAGAACATATGCAGGTACAATAAATCTGATTTATGTAACTGCAATTGAGTTGCTTAAATTAATGTTTGTCTGTCCCTTTTCAAGTTTGGGTGTCAGAGATCATGCTGCAACAGACGCAGGTTGCCACGGTGATAGATTATTACAAAAAATGGATCAAGGTACTTTAGTTTTAGTCAGGGGTTTAGTAATTTTGTTGATTTCTTGAGGTTGTAAAATTGTGTCAATATGTTCCAGCGCTGGCCAACGGTTGCAGATCTCGCAGCGGCTACACTAGAGGTGACAAACTAAGCCTTGAATATTCGTCCGAAAGAATTCTGTTTGAATGTGATTATTATTTTGATGTGTAGGAGGTAAATCAAATGTGGGCGGGCCTTGGCTACTATTCACGAGGGAAGCGTCTGCATGAAGGGGCTCAAAAGGTGAGCTTTGTTTTGACATTTTAAATGCTATCTTTTTTTATCAATTAAAAAAAAACATCTTTAAAAAATGTACGCTGCTTGTCTAAATGCATTTTATGTGTACAGGTGGTGTCAGAGCTCGATGGACGGATGCCCGACACGGTGGATGAGCTGCTGAAGCAACTACCGGGAGTGGGCCGCTACACTGCCGCGGCCATCGGTTCCATCTCGCTGGGCCAAGTCAGCCGTCACACAAACACATGCCTTTATTGACAGAAAATGACTTGGTCCCTTGTCACCTAGGTTACCGGAGCCGTTGACGGCAACGTCATTCGTGTCTTGTGTCGCATGAGAGCCATCGGGGCTGACTGCACGAGTCCTGCAGTCACTGAGGCACTTTGGTGAGTGTGTTCATTCTTTGGCTAGCATATATTATCATTGAAATGCATGGACATTCCATTAATACATTCTAGCTGTAAAACAACTTGCAGTCTAATAACAGGGTATCTGCGGGGTCTTAAAAAGTGTTTTAAAAAATTCTTATATACAATTATTTGATTTTAAGGCCTTAAAATGTCTAAAATTGTTCAAAAATTTCATAAAAAGTATTAAATACAATTTGGAAAGGTCTTAAAAATCTGTTGATGTTACCTTTATTTAGAACATGCTTAAAATTTCAGTCTGGCTTTTAATTGTTTCGATTTTTGTGGACGCTATAACGTATATACAAAGACTACCTGTGCTGCCCGGTCAGAATTTATCGAAAACAAGCAGGTTTTGCTGTTCAAGCGCAGTTGCGCGTCGACAGCTTAGTTAGCATAGTCATAGTGGAGAAAACAGAATTGATTTACAGTACAATGGTACCTCTACTTATGAATAGTTATGTGTAGGCCTGTCGCAATAACAAATTTTAGTGTGCGATAATTATTGTCATAAATTATTGCGATATGCGATATTATTGCGCCCCCCCACCTCCAATTTTTTTTAAACCAATTTACAATAACACAGTGAGAATACAGTATAGATCAAGTTCACCCATTTAAACGCGATAAATATTTACTCTTAAATTCAAAAATACTTTTTAAGAAATCACAACTAAAAACAATAGACCATGCCTCTTAAGTAAAAAAAAAAAGCAATATTAATACTGCACAAGAAACACAGAATAAACAAAATGTGTTTTAAAAAAAAAATAAATAAATAAATAAATAAAATAAAATAAAATAAAAAAGAAAATTGCACTTAATAACTTAAGCATTTAGGCTAATGCAAACTTTTCCCGTCATAGCTTCTGCAGTGTTCCATAGGGATGCAACGATACAGTTAAGTCACGGTTCGGTACGATTTTTGATACGGGGGACACGATTTTCGATCTGATTCAATACATGTAATGCTCTGTAAAAAAAAATTTTTTAATTTGTTTCGTTTTTTTTTTTTGTTTGTTTGTTTGTTTTTGGGTTTTTTTTTTTTTTTTTTTGCTAACGAGCAATTTTAAAATTACCATCATATAAACATGCATTTTAGTGCATAATATTTATGTGCTTACTTCTTACTTATCTGAAAAAAATTTGTATAAAAGTGCTGAGAACAATCTTTACTGTTTGTAAAGTGAGGCAGGGCACACTGTTGATTGCTACAGCTCTCTTAGCAGCTAGGATTACTACATGAGCAAGACATCTTATTTGTGGTCCGAATCCATCTGTGTCACGTACCGAATGAACAATATTTGCTACATTATCTATAGTCACTGGTATGGATTGATTTGGCCTTCTTAACTTCCATTCAGTCATGACAGTTTAGAATTCATCGATGTAGTATATAGACTACGTGTCCCATAATCACTCTGGCCTCACGTAGCCAATGGCATGGGACGTAGCACATCTAGTTTGCCATTTCATGATATCTAGTGTGTGGGCGCATTAAAAAAGTTAGCAAGCGCCGCTGAAGTCACGTCTGCTCATTACTACACAACACCAGCATATGACAATCGACTTTCATAAACAGGATGAGTTTTAAGCACAGCGCTCTTCATTTCATTCATCATGTCCGTTGTCAAAGCGAGGTTGTTCGTAGCAGCCAAGTCGGTAACAATGTTTTGGCGGACGTCGTTGTAAATATCCGGCGTTGTGCCGAAAAATAGCCGCCACGCGTGAAATGTCACTCCTGACGGGAGCGCTCACACGTCCACAACACCGGCGCGCCGTAGATGGTCCACAGTCACTTCGGAGCACTGACGCGGCCGATATACGTTGAACAATAGGATATAATGGGAACAATTGGCTCCGGCGCTAGTTTTTGCCGGACCTGGAACGAAGATGCATTTTGCGCAGTTGGTAACGAGGAATCCGAACTTTTAACAGCACGTCTGCTGCACGCACGTGCACGCGAGGCGATAAATCGCAGCGGAAAAATTACCGCCTTCATTTTTATTTATCACGCGATAAATGGAATTATTGCATATTGCGACAGGCTTAGGTATGTGCCAAAATATCACGGTATTGCAATTACAGCTCTAAAATGTATTACTTTGAGATATCTGGGTTTAAAAAAAAAAAAAAAAAAAGAACTCTTTTCCTTTGAACATGATTTTTATTTTTCAAAAGATTGGCAAATTGAAACATACATTTCTAAAAAATAACAAAATAGTCAAAATAAAATTAAAATAATTGCAGCCACAGCTCAACATTATTACCATGAGAACAAAAATTATTGAATTATTTTCCATAAAAAGCACGTGTGTATGACTCGTATCATGTTTACATTATACACACACTCTCTTTCTCAACACAGAGAGGAAAAAAACACGTTTTGCCACCGCTAAACACACTAAACACGTTGGAGTTAACGTAAACGTTCATGATAATATTTACTAACCTTGAATTTTGTATAAATGCAAAATCATATTGGAGGTATTGCCTCCTCGGCAGCCACCTTCTGCAAACATGTTTTACAGGTCGGTTGTCCGTCCTCCTCTAAGTCGTGGCCGTCTGTAACTTTTCTGTAGTCGAAGTATTCCCATACTAGCGATTTTGTTTTCGTCGGTGGGGGAAAAAGTTTAGGAGTTTCACCTTCTCCAGCCATCGTGTAGCACAGCTGACTCACTGACACTGAGCAACAACCGGTGGGGGAGGGTTGAGCTTTGCGGCTGTAAGCGAGGGGTTTCTTCAAGCATTTTTGGGACGTAAAAAATAACTAATACCTTAGGGACGGTATGACAGAAAATTATGATGGTATACCTTGAAACCGGTAATCGGTATATGTCGACTTACGAACGTCTCTACGTACATAATTTTTAGGTTATAAAATATTGCTTGTTAAAAAGGAAATTTCAGGATATGAAAGGCAAAAATACAGTTTGGCTGGTACTTGCAGCTCCCAGATTTTACTGAATGTAACATACTTATAGTTACTCTGCCATTGGTCATTGCCTAGCATTCCTGGCATCCAATTAGCTAAGAGGGACCTCTACAGTATGTGTATGTGTGTATCCCAGCATCCTCTTCATTCGCTACTTGCGTTCCGACAGCTTTACATGAGTGTATTAACAGTTATTCTTTATTCTTGGTTTTTTACACTATGCAAAAGTCTGATTTTATGTTTATTGTGCAATAATCTAATTGTAACATGTATTTGTTACATGTTTTGATTAGGGCTGTCAAAATTATCGCGTTAACGGGCGTTAGTTAATTTTTAAAATTAATCACGTTAAAACATTTGACGCATTTAACGCACATGCCCCGCTCAAACAGATTAAAATGACAGCTGACATGACATGATATAAAATGACATTTCCAGTTGTTACTTATGTTTTTTGGTGTTTTGCCGCCCTCTGCTGGCGCTTGGGTGAGACTGATTTTTTGGGATTCAGCACCATAATTATTATTGACATCAACAATGGCGGGCTACTAGTTTATTTTTTTGACTGAAAATTTTACACACTTAAAACGAAAACATTAAGAGGGGTTTTAATTTAAAATTTCTAGAACGTGTACTAACATTTATCTTTTAAGAACTACAAGTCTTTCTATCCATGGATCGCTTTAACAGAATGTAAATGTTAATGCCATCTTGTTTGTTGTTATAATAAACAAATACAGTACTTATGTACCGTATGTTGAATGTATATATCCGTCTTGTGTCTTATCTTTCCATTGCAACAATAATTTACAGAAAAATATGGCATATTTTATAAATGGTTTGAGTTGCGATTAATTACGATTAATTCATTTTTAAGCTGTGATTAACTCGATTAAAAAATGTAATCGTTTGACAGCCCTAGTTTTGATTCATTTTTATGCATTATAAAAGATTTATGTCTGAATTTTGGGGGGTTTGGAACGGATTAGGGCATTTAAATAGAAAACTCGTCTCTACTTACAGAATTTTCAAGTTACAAAACTACTTCCAGAACCAATTAATTTCATAAGTTGAGGTACTACTGCAGTTACATACATGGGTAAGTCCAAATGTAATGATTTCTGGCTTCAGAATGATTTCAAAACCCGTATGAAGCACACTGCAAATTGCAAATAATTCCGGGCCTCCAATTTTCCTTAAAATCTTTTGTACGTTTTTTTGCCAGTATTGATGTGAAATGGGTCTTAACTTTTATTCATTATGGTCTTAAAAAGTCTTAAATTTGTATTGTTTAACCCTGCAGAGACCCTGAATAATGTTGTTAATCAAGGCAATAAAGAAGCAATTAATGAAAAGTGATTCAGCGACCTGCAATAATATTAGTCGATTTTTGCAGAGGATAAAGAATATATGCAGGTTATTCCAAATATGTATGGCACATTGTTTTGTTTTATTTAATTTTTTTTAAATAATACTCTCGGGCAGATTTAATTATTTATATACAAGGACAGTGCATATTAACATTAGAACTCACTGTAAAATAGGCCAGAATTAGCCTAAAGGCTACTTTTCATCTGTAGTCCTAGACCAGATGTACATGGGCATCCTGAATGGCACACTTAAAATATTTTACTTTTCCCAAAAATTCATTGACACAATCGTGGTTGTGCTTAATAAGTTCGAATTTACAGCATTTTGTTGGAGCGTTACGGCTAACGTAGTCAAATGACATTATAATGATAATATTATTGCCGTTTACAGTGCTACTTGCAGTACGAAAGAACATTTCTTTAAGAATAAATCAATTTACAATTAAAAAATATTTTAAACAGTAATAGTAGTATTTTTGGTAGTTTGACGTAGTTTATTTGGTAGTAGGGGTGCACGATATCCATTTTTTGAAACCGATACCGATATTGATAAATTCCTGCTCCTCAAAGCCGATATCGATAACCGATAATAAATATATAATTTTTTAAATGTATAGATGTTTTTGAACACCTGGAGGTTTAAAAAAAACAAAAAAAAACTAGTGGTGGTTTCAACATAGATTTGCCTTTGATCTCACCAGATTTTTTATAATGACATAAACAAAACAGTGCGTTTCACTTCCGCACTGCCCGACAGCTAGCTAAGAATGAATGCACTTCCATAAACCACAAGGCCTGGTCTTTTCTTGCTTTTATGGGAAGACACTCGTCTTAATATTGTGAAAGTACAACAGAAAAATACACATATTCAATACTCAATATACAACAAACTGCACAATACACTTATATACACAACTATTATATGTATAGCATAGCACACTAGCTTGAGCTACTAAAGCATTGGCTGGCTTCTATAACACAATTTATGAAGTTCTGTACATATGACCCTTCACCACAGAAGTAAACATATATTGAACATCCATATGTTATAGTAAACATAAAATACTTACATTAATTTCCGAGGCGGAAACGTAACAGAAAGCATTCACAACTGTCAATGCTACCGCTAGACACCGCAATGTGTAAGTGATTGAACCAAACTACTGTAACAAAAAATAGATGCAGTGAATTATTCTGACCAGCAGGTGGGAGCAATGCCCCGCAAATGGTCAACTGATTTCCCATACTGGTGTGTATAATGTAAAGCCAGAACAGTTCATATCATATTATCGGTCCTATTAAAAATGTTATTGGATTTATCGGGATGACGTCATAATTCCTATTATCGGACGGATAATTATCGGACCAATAATTATCGTGCACCAGTATTTGGTAGGCAAGTAGTAGTAATTACTAGTGTAAACTTATTAATTTAAGTAGAGCATAAATAAAATAAATAATATATGAATAAACAAATGTACTATTGGACCTTACAGTATAATCCGGTATGACTTATGTATAAAAATAAAGTCGTTTATTGATGATTCGCCTTACAGTCCAAAAAATACGAGTGTGGAATAAACTCTCACCACAGAAACTTTAAGGTTTGCCTCCTGAAATTGTGTTTTGAGTCTTCTTTTGAAAGCACAGGCATCATGAGCATTGCCAAAATGGCTTTAAGAAAATGTCTTCCAGGGTTTTGGCCAACACGCTGGTGGACCCTGAGCGAGCGGGGGACTTCAACCAGGCTATGATGGAGCTGGGGGCCCGAGTTTGTACTCCAAAAGGACCCCTGTGCAAGCAGTGTCCTGTACGCTCCCATTGCCATTCTTATCGCAAGGTACAGATACGTTGCATGTACATACAGGAAGTTGTGGGTGTCATTGTTATGGTTTTTGTGTGTAGGTTCATGCCAAACAAGAGCAAAATGCTAAAAGGCTGTTGGGGAAAAAGGACACGAAGCCTCCCGCACTTCCAGACATTGAAGACTGTAGTAGGTCATCATCTGGTGCCGGTGTAATATGCCCACTGTGTCCGACCGAACCTTGGAATGAAGAATTGGGTGTTCAGAACTTCCCAAGAAAGCCCGCCAAGAAGCCCCCCAGAGTGGAGCGAACTTGGACATGTGTACTGACTCGACATGGGGAAGATGGTGAGGAAGAGTTCCTCCTCATGCAAAGACCAAAACAAGGTTAGATGAATTTTAGTGTTTAAGTACATTGAAAAAGTATGTTTTCATAATCTGTACACAAATCCTCATGTTTTTTTTTTTTTTTTGTCAGGTTTGCTTGCAGGATTGTGGGAGTTTCCTGGTTTTGTGTTGGAAAAGGAGGACAAATGTGAAAAGAAACACAAGGTGGCGCTGTGCGACCGATTTAACAAGCTCATGGGAGTGCTGCTGATTGACACCTCCCTTCAGTATGTGGGAGAAGTAAGTGCTTGAAATTGTGTTACCACTGAAGGTGATAAACGTCAAATCCATGCCAATGACACACGATCATTCCTGAATTTGCGGACATGTTCGTAGGTGCGTCACCTATTTTCCCACATCCACCAAACGTATGAAGTTCACACTTTGCGTATGCAAGACACCGACATGCCGCCACAGAGGGAAAACGTGCGGTGGGTCAACAGATCGGCACTGGAGGAGGCCGCTGTATCTACAGGAGTCAAAAAGGCGAGTTATGGCATAGGTAGTTTGTGCATGTGCATACATTAAGCTATGCTGCTTTAACTCTTATGCCAAAGAAACATTTAAGATTTTATGATGGCAGTAATGACACGGAATAAAGCAAGCACATATAGAAAAATGGCCATTATAGGCTACACTCTTGGATGATACTTGATGCTTATCCATTGTAAATTACACCATCACAGAAGCTATCAGAGAAGTCACACACACATGCAGTGATACAAAATAGCGCGACATACTGACTGCTTGTTGCAGTCCGTGTGTAACGGGTGTGTGTGGTGTGTAGAAACCTCCCTCTCGATGGCTTCAAGAGGGTTAGGCCAGTCCTGACCTGGACGAGGGGGCGGTGTGGCTTCATGCAGACCGGTTACACGTGCCCAAAGCACTGCTACTGCATCAACTCATTGAGTTCAGCCACTTCGACAACGTTAGAGCCGCTGTCGGTGGTGATGGCGACTTCACGTCTCACGCAGAGAGCAGGGTTCCCGCGGGGTCTTAAAAGCATTGAATTTATCAATTTGGAAATGATACCTTTAAAGTTTATTGAAAAAGTATTGAATTTTCATTCATGCAAGTTTGAGACCTCTGTCTTATTTGAATGTAATAAAACCATTTAGGGGGAGGGGGAAAATCATAATTCTTGCATAAAAGGGTTAATTTTTTTTTTTTTAAATAGTTTCGTAACAAGGTAAAAAAAAAAACAGCAATCATACTTCATAAAAGTATACAGTAATGAACTTTAGATGAATTTTTATTCAAGTCAATGGACATAGTGCTGCTCTTTCTGGTGTGCACGTCTTGGCCACTAAGGGGCAGTAGAATATAGACAATTCAATTTAAGGTTTATATTGTCAATAAATTTGAACTGTATTTTAACAGCGGAAGCCTAATTTTTAAGGGTTTTTTTAATTATCTGCCGAACAGCTGCTTTTTGGGGGGGATAAATTGGGTTGTGCTCATTTTCACTTGACTGCCAATTTTTGCCTGAAAGAAAAACCGTGTCACACATTTCTTAATAAGCTGCCCCTTTCGGAGCTAAGATAATGTTTTACATGTATATACTGTATTTTTTAAGTACTGTATGTTAACTCTCATGCAGATTTTGAAGCTTTGTGACTCTGCTGGCCTTCAGAAAGAGACGACTTCTCCAGTAAGTCTCCCTCTGGTTCTGCTTGCTCATGTGAACGTTACATCTGGCCTACAGTTCAATTTTTAAAATGGACCAACTTTTAGAAAAGCATCAAACTCACAAATGCTTTCCAAACTTGTCTCTCTCAGGACGCAAAGAGGTTAAAGAACGACAGTGTGATAAGACCACGCAGGACAAATAAAGCCAAAATGAAGGCGTCGAGTGGAAGCAACAAGCAACTTTCACTCACGTCATTCTTCAGGACCACCAAGCAGGAACCTTGATCGCCATTTTAAATGCACTACAGCTACGATCTTTTAAATCTTTTAAAGTAATGACAGGTAGTGATGCAAATTTAGAATTCGGGGTCATTTCACTCATAAATGTAGACTTTTGTTTAAACAGAATTGTTCTCTTTGCCACCCAATCCCATTAAAGACTGGTTGGAAATGGGGCAAATGAGCAAATTTGGACCCCTTTTAAGCAATTGTTGATGTATTGGAAGAGAACCAATTATGGTAATCCTGTACCAGAAGTGGAGAAGCATGTTAACAAGTAGCCATTTCATAAACCTTTTTATAACAGGTTAAAAAAAATATATTCCTGTCCTAAATTTAATTTTATGACATGTATGTTTTATCACTTGCAAGAAATAAAATGTCAATGAGAGGAGCACTCTGGGCATGAAGTCTTCCGCTAAACAGCCAAATTCAAAGCGTCGCCATATTTCTGACTTCTTTGAGCTATGACCCTTTCTCTTCTTATATCACCTAGCCTGCAAATTTGAGTTGAATAGACTGATCCGTTATCACATCGCAAATTTCATTTTATGACATCTGTAACCTTTGACCCAATTAGACCCAAATTAAAACCTTTGGTTAACCAGTGTTTTTCCACCGGTGTGCCGCAACATGTTAGTATGTCGTGAGCAGGGGTGAAAGTGGGCGGGAACGGTCAGGAACGCAGTTCCGGTATAAGATTCAGGGCCGGAACGCTGTTCCAGTATGCGGTGCTTTGATTCCAAAAATATGACGGCATCTGTCAAAACGCTATGTAAAAAAAAAATAATAATACAAAGCTGCTACAAATGCATTTAATCTCAAAGAAGAAAACAATCTACCAACATCAGATTTACATGCACAAGTGTTAACAACAAGCATAATAAAGTGCTTGTGTAGCGTAATCCGTTTCCACCGATATTTACTATTTTTTTCCACGGACGGCATGGAGGTTTCACCAGCTGCTGCAGTTATCTGAGTCTGACGATGACTAGTCACGTCAATGTGCGAATGCACGCAACAAAGTTAAATGCCTGGACTCATTTATTTGTTCAATTGGCTGACATACTGACATGTGATCACCAGAGATAGTTAGCTCTGATTGGTTCAAAAGTGCATGTTTTCTGAAACCGCCAAAAAAAAAAAACAAAAAAAAAAGGGCAATGCAACAGAAAATTGATCAAATCTTTAAGAGCAAGGAAAGAGTTAAGGTGGCTTATGTATCATATTTAGTTTTATTTGCTCTGATGGGGAGGTTCAGAACATCTTAGCTGGCAATGTGCACTTTGGACTTATATTTGTTCATTTATGTTAGGCTACTTATTCATTTCCTTATGATTTAAAAAAGTCAATGTTTGCGCGATCTTCAAAATATATTCCATTTCACTCTGCATAATATGTCATTTGTACTTATAAGTAACATACATTCAGAAAAATATCTTTTTCATAAAAAAAAAAATAAAAAAAAACAACAACAAAAAATGTTTACACTATCTTCAATTTTAATATACATCCTGTGTTCTTAAGTAGTTAAAATTGAGATTTGGCATTTAGTATGTGAGGCAATAACGAAAAATAAAAAATTAGGAGATGGAGGTTGGGGTTATTGCTGTTTATGTTACCTTTTATTTTGCAAATCATTGAAAAAATTTTGAATGAAAATCAGTTTTTGTATATGTTATAGAAATAAATAACCAAAACAGTTTTCTTTGCATTTCAGTAGTTTTGACCCCCCCCCCCCCATAAAAAAATAAAATTTCTGGCTCCGTGGCGACCTTCACACCAGGGAGTTCCGGCAAGAAATTCTAACCATTTTCACCCCTGGTCGTGAGAGATACAGTGTACATAAACCAGTACTCAGCCATGCGAGTTGTAGAACCCAGTGTTTGTGTGAATCCCTTGTGAGTGTGGATATGTTGGCATCCTATTCTATGCTGCCTGATCGCTAATCCTGAAACACTTTCTCTACTTGAGTGTGTCTAATTGCACCTACTCATGCTGGGATTCCATCAGACATGTGACAGTCCAGACAAGTGGAAATGCTACGCGGGAGCCGCCCCAGGGCCACAGCCCTTCCCCAGCCAATCGGGGTTTGGTGGCGAGCCAGCGCAGCCCATCCCTCCTCTCGCAGCGCCAGCAAAGGGGCTGCCGTCAATCCCTCCCAACCCCCCCTCCCTGAGATCCAGAGTGGTCCCCTGGACCACCTGCCCCCCCCCCCCTTAAAAACACTCTAAAACAGGTCGGGAACCTATGTCTCACAAGCCATATCTGGCTCTTTTGATGAGTGTTGAACCGGCCGGCTCGTTTTACATGAACGAGCTGTGATGAGCTGATTGTTAACGACATCGCCAAGGGGTCGCTTGGTGTCCTCCACTGGTTTGTTTTTGTTAATAAAGTCTCCATGCTGAAGCCATCCGACGTGTCCAGGTGTTGTTTTTATACACTATGCCTCCCTCATTAGACAATCCCAACGATGACATGACACTTTCATGAGAATTAATGAATGCTTATAAGAGACGTCATTTAGTGTTATTTGCAAATTATCTCACTTTTGAATGGACGAAAAAGATCCAAGCTGGACAGAAATGGAATTAGTAACTTAATTTGCCGGATGACACATAATGACATCTGTCATAAGCATTCAGTAATGCCCATGATAGTGTCATGTCATAAATATGGCAGTCTTATGACACCACTGTCAAATAAAGTGTTTCCAAATACCATAAACAATTAATGAAACAACTGGAACAGCAACTGAATAAATAATTAGCACAAAACATGGATTTTGATTGTTAACTGAAGGAATTTAGTCATCCCAGCCCAAACTGCACGGGGAGGCCGGCAACAGAACGGAAATGTGCTCCGTCGCTGACTCCCCCGAGGAGCCAGGCAAAGGAGGAAGCTAAACTCCGCGCGTTCCTGTGTTAACCCTTTGCACACTGACTCCATGTTTCAAAAGCTTGAAGAACACTCGCCGAAAACAGGTTGACAATTTATTCGTCGACAATGGTCAAAGACAAGGCAAAAACAGACGACGGAGGGACAATTCTGGATCCAAAACAAGGCTACATGTTTCCGAGCAGAAGAAAATCTGTCTTATCTCAGTGTCCAGTCTTTTTGAAGTCTTTGCTGACGCGGGTCTCGTCGAAGGCGTTTCTGGGCGTTGCTTTGGGGCCGCCCCCGCTGTGGCCGGTTTTGGGCGGTTTAGGTTCGTGCGCGGATTGGGACGCCCGCTATCAACTTTGCTGTCCGGGCTGGTGGTGCTTGTTTTAGGACAAAGCGCTTTGTCCTTGGAGTTTGCTGAGAGCAGATTCCCCGAGTATGTGCGTCACTCTTGTGATAAGACGGCATTGTGTATCTCTATTTCTTCTCATTAAACTATGGTGTGCTATTTATTTTATATTAGTAGTGTAGTCCTACCGTAAATATGAAAATGATACACATTTCCTGATTAATTATATTACGTGTGTTAGCCTAATGCAAACAGTTAGACGGTGCCTACGAAAACCTGTACCATATGTATGTGTTAGACTATATATGTGTTAGACTAATGCAAACAGTTATATGGTGTGTGCGATGACGATATCGTTTCCCCTTCATAACGTATTTGCCCGAATATAAGACTGTGTTTTTTGCATTGAAATAAGACTGAAAAAGTGGGGGTCGTCTTATATTCGCGGTCTAGACATTATACCCATTCACGGTGCTAGATGGCGCCAGATATCATAGAAGCGATGTTCAGTCATGATAGATCTCAGCTACTCTCAAGTTTAACCAGTTTGCATTATATAATTGCAATGTTTTTCCTTATTCAGATTTGTTTCAAGACTACAGTTACAGTTAGACCTCACTTTGATAGTTATTGCAGTAATTGCAATTTTGTTGTTTTATCACAATAGATTTGTTTATTTACATTTCAAAAACCAGAAGCCATTCATTTACGAATGTGATTACAGTTAAGTTTACATATTTAAAGGTTCAGATTAGAGATGTCCCGATCGATCGGCATCCCCCGATCGATCGGGTCCCATCACGTCATTTTCAAAGTATCGGAATCGGCAAAAAAATATCGGACATGCCTTTAAAAAAAAATTTTTTTTCTTTTTCTTTAAGTCGTTTTCTAATTGTATTTAACGTTACAGACATATGTTACACTTATCCAGAGTCTTTAGTTTAGGCTTTAGGTAGGGTTATCAAATTTATCCCGATAATGGCGGTAATTAATTGTTTTATAAATGTATCACGTTCAAATATTTAACGCAATTGATGCATGCGCTGTATGACCCACTCACACATTGTCGCGCTCAATCTGTAATAGCGCCGTTTTACCTATATAGAGAGCTAAAAGGCAGCGTAAAATGAGTAGAGTGAATTTTGGAAGCCTTTGGAGCCTTTTTTTAATTGACCTTACCATCCTTCTCCCTACGATTAGAAATATCGTGGGAAGCAATGTGGGGAAGCAAGGTGGTAATTGATCTTTTTCTTTACACACTATGTTAATTCCCAACGCAGAGAAGATATATCAATTGGTAGCACTACGCACAGTCATGGGTCCACTTCCCATCATGCATTTGGGCATGGCTACAGTATCATTTACTGAAAGCTCAACAAATACACTAGATGGCAATATTTAGTCACAATATACAAAGTCACATTTGTCCTTTAAGAATTACAAGTCTTTCTATCCGTGGATCCCTTTCACAGAAAGAATGTTAATAATGTAAATGCCATCTTGAGGATTTATTATCATAATAAACAAATACAGTACTTATGTACTCTATGTTGAATGTATATATTCGTCTGAGTTTTATTCATTTTTTTCTTAATGCATTGCCAAAATGTATATGATCGGGAAAAATTATCGAAAATGATTGGAATTGAATCGTGAGAAGAAAAAAAAGCAATCGGATCGGGAAATATCGGGATCGGCAGATACTCAAAACTAAAACGATCGGGATCGGATCGGGAGCAAAAAAACATCGGAACAACCCTAGTTCAGATATTAAGATTTGAATGAGGCAAAATAACATGCTTTTTCTCTCAAATATATTGTTATATTTTTTTTCAGATGTAATTATTTTCTGAATAAAAATTAATTTGGTGTTCAAAAAGTATTTTTTCAAATTTGAGTTTTGAAAAAGAGGGGGTCGTCTTATAATCAGGGCCGTCCTATATTCGGATCAATACGGTATTTACATCTGTAGCGCTGCAATGCATACTAGGAGGCATGTGTTGCCTATTAACCCAAATAAATCAACAAATTAGCCGCACTGGACTATCAGCCGCCAGATTCAAAATGAAGGAAAAAAGCGGCTTATAGTTCGAAAATTACGTTAAGCATTTTTAGTGTACCAAAATTTAGAAAATTTAAATTCTACATGCATAGTTTGGTCAAGGTTTCACCGACGGACAAAGGTAAAAAAAACACACGTTTCAATCTCAGAATTTGATGATCAAGAATTAGCACCCCCCAGTGTACGAACCATTGTCCTACCATGACGTATTTTTTTCGGCTTGCACAGTATGCAAACCTAGTTCCTCTACATTCCTTGTCCCCAATGTTGATTTTGAACTTGTGAGCAGCTGCTGAGTGTGGCATCCTTTACGCACTGGTAGAAGAACACCGGGATCCAACTCAACATGAGGTTTGTAGACCGTTACACTCAACTCTTGGCTACTATTAACGGCACTAGATGTTCCAGTCATCTAACCTGGAAGGAGCTCCCAGTGATTGACTTTTTTTAAAAGTACTTTTTAATGAATGAATATCATTTATTGTCACTGCACACCTGTTACAATGAATGATGCAAGTCTTATCCCTGATAGGTCGGTAATGGCATTTGTGTGGGAGAAGATCATGTTCGTGGACCACAACTTCGAGGACATTGGAGGTGAGCATCTTATAAATTCAACTGTTTATAAAGTGTATTCATATATTGGTTTAGTTTTCTGACATGATTAACACCCAAATACAAGCTATGTGTTAAAAATATATATTTTGTATTCTAAGCGGCTCGGAAAATGAATGAATGAAAGTTATAAAAGCTAGACAATACGTAACTTGGCTCGTAGCAAAGATGATGTCATTCGGTTTGAAAACTGGTTGGATGAGTAATTACATTATCGCCCATCGAATGAGTTGAAGTCATCCATAACCAAGCCTGTACCGTGAAACACTCCTATCTCAAATGATCGTTTTTGTAATTTTTGTTTCAGCCGTGGTTGCAGACAAGAGAACCGACAAGTGGCTGCTGGTCTACTCTCCAGTCCAGATGGGCACCATTGTCACAATGTACCTCGTCATGGTGTGGGCGGGGCCACGGCTCATGAGACACCGAGAACCCGTGGACCTCCGGAAGTTTCTCATTCTCTATAACATGGCCATGGTGGGCTTGTCGGTCTACATGTTCCATGAGGTACTTCTGGTCATGAAAGCAAGGATTACTGTTAGGAATAAACCCCTAACCTCAGAAACTTTCATTTCAATGTTTGCATCCTAAAGTTGTGTTTCAGTGTGCATATAGAAATACACTAAAGACACCTATTTAAAAGGCAACTATGCTACATCTTTGCCCATTTTGGATTGGACATCAATTAACATGATTGGCACTGAATGTGTGATATCAATTTGAACTCCTTTTCTAGTTCTTGACCACTTCATGGCTTTCCAACTACAGCCTGCTCTGTCAGCCAGTAGACTTCAGCGATAGACCGCTACCCATGAGAGTGAGAGACCTTTTCAAATTTATTTTGTGTAAAATTGCTGTATTATTTATTAGTACCTTCTGCATGTGCGTATAGATGGCGCAGGTGTGCTGGTGGTTCTACTTGTCCAAAATCATCGAGCTCAGTGACACGGTAGGGATTCCTTTTATCATTATATTGGTAAACAATCCGCACTATACTACTTATAGTGGGGCAAATAAGTATTAAGTCAACCACTAATTGTGCAAGTTCTCCCACTTGAAAATATTAGAGAGGCCTGTAATTGTCAACATGGGTAAACCTCAACCATGAGAGAGAGAATGTGAAAAAAAAAAAACAGAAAATCACATTGTTTGATTTTTAAAGAATTTATTTGGAAATCATGGTGGAAAATAAGTATTTGGTCAATACCAAAAGTTCATCTCAATACTTTGTTATGTACCTTTTGATAGCAATAACGGAGGCCAAACGTTTTCTGCAACTCTTCACAAGCTTTTCACACACTGTTGCTGGTATTTTGGCCCATTCCTCCATGCAGATCTCCTCTAGAGCAGTCATGTTTTGGGGCTGTCGTTGGGCAACACGGACTTTCAACTCCCTCCACAGGATTTCTATGGGGTTGAGATCTGGAGACTGGCTAGGCCACTCCAGGACCTTGAAATGGTTCTTACGAAGCCATTCCTTTGTTGCCCTGGCTGTTTTTTTAGGATCGTTGTAATGCTGAAAGACCAAGCCATGTCTCATCTTCAATGCCCTTGCTGATGAAAGGAGATTTTTACTCAAAATCTCTCGAGACATGGCCCCATTCATTCTTTCCTTTACACAGATCAGTCGTCCTAGTCCCTTTGCAGAAAAACAGCCCCAAAGCATGACGTTTCCATCCCCATGCTTCACAGTGGGTATGGTGTTCTTCGGATGCAATTCAGTATTCTTTCTCCTCCAAACACGAGAACCTGTGTTTCTACCAAAAAGTTCTATTTTGGTTTCATCTGACCATAAGACATTCTCCCAGTCTTCTTCTGGATCATCCAAATGCTCTCTAGTGAACCGCAAACAGGTCTGGACATGTACTTTCTTCAGCAGGGGGACACGTCTGGCAGTGCAGGATTTGAGTCCCTGGCGGCGCATTGTGTTACTGATAGTAGACTTTGTTACTGTGGTCCCAGCTCTCTGTAGGTCATTCACTAGGTCCTCCCACGTGGTTCTGGGATTTTTGCTCACCGTTCTTGTTATCATTTTGACGCCACGGGGTGAGATATTGCATGGAGCCCCAGATGGAGGGAGATTATCAGTGGTCTTGTATGTCTTCCATTTTCTAATAATTGCTCCCACAGTTAATTTCTTTACACCAAGCGTTTTACCTATTGCAGGTTCAGTCTTCCCAGCCTGTTGCAGGTCTACAATTTTGTCTCTGGTGTCCTTCGACAGCTTTTTGGTCTTGGCCATAGTGGAGTTCGGAGTGTGACTGACTGAGATTGTGGACAGGTGTCTTTTATAGCGATAATGAGTTAAAACAGGTGCCATTAATACAGGGAACGAGTGGAGCCTCGTTAGACCTCGTTATAAGAAGTTAGACCTCTTTGACAGCCAGAAATCTTGCTTGTTTGTAGGTGAACAAATACTTATTTTCCACTCTAATTTGGAAATAAATTCTTTAAAACTCAAACAATGTCATTTTCTGTTTTTTTTTTTCTCCACATTCTGTCTCTCGTGGCTGAGGTTTACCCATTTTGACAATTACAGGCCTCTCTAATCTACCTAAAAAAAAAGTAGGAGAACTTGCACAATTGGTGGTTGACTAAATACTTATTTGCCCCACTGTATAGTTGGTGCTTGGTACTTCTTGGGTTTATTCGGTTGTACAAACCAAAACAAAACTTGGTTTGTACAACCGAATAAACCCAAGAAGTACTCAAAACTAGAGTTCTCCAATATTATCGGCTACCCGAAAATATCGGTCGATAAAAGCATTTTAAGATGATATCAGACAAGGGTGTAGGTTTCGTCTCAACAGTGATAGGGTCGATATAACAGCATAACCTGCATGAACACTTTTTGCTGAGGACTGGGTATTAATTAGACCAAACAGGAATATGAACCTAATTAATTGATAGGCTAAATGATCAATGCAAATTAAATCTGTATTGACTTATACTCAGCTTCCTACTGGAGTTTTGCGGGTTAGCAAGTTCAGTTTAATGTAATGCTAACTCTGATCATAGACTTCATAACCTATTGACATGACACGGGAAATGGGGCAGATTCGTAGGGGGCCTATTTTCAAAGACTTGAAATATTTTCAAAACCAAAGCTGCTACCGACCTAAAACCAAAACTGGTACCTACCATAGCCCTATATGAGTCTCCATGAGCAGCGGCATCAAAAAATTCAAAGTCGTTCCCTTATAAAATCCCGATTAATTATTTTTTTATATAAGAGTAACACAACTTAAAATGGCTTTAAAAGTCTGTATAAAGAAATACCAGATAGTTATAGCAATTACTATAGAGATCAACCATATATATTAATTAGACCTAATAAATAACAAATTAAAAAATAATTTACAGTACTTACCATCAATGCTGAGAGGTGGCGGACGAGACACTGTTACGCGACAAAAAAAAAAAAAAAAAAAAGAAAAAATATGACTGAAGACAAAACACCGGACGAGACACGCGTCGTAAAGTCGAAATGACGTAAATTGAGTACGTCGTAATCCGGGCACTACCTGTATTGGCACTTTGCATCTGCACTTTACCCCAAAAAACTGATATTTGCACTATTTTGATTTCAACAATAAATTGTGGTCCAATATACTGTAGGCGCTTTTTTTCCATGACTTCAGCTGAAGTTGTTTTATTATTTTTCACAAAATGTTTATTTGGAAAACCCTTGAAGTTGTTACATTTATCCTTATTAAAGCATCCAGTGGCGCATCGCAATACAATTAGCCATAATATGTTAAGTCCATGACTGCATGCTAGTATTGGTTTGATATCGAAATTTTTGGAGTTGGACAATATCGGTTAAAAAGTCATTGTCGGACAACTTTATACTCAAAACGATTACATTTTTAAAAATTCCGCTTTCTCTTGTTTCGAGCAGCTCTTTTTCATCCTGAGGAAGAAGAACAACCAGCTGACTTTCCTTCACGTCTTCCACCACACCACCATGGTCTTAAACTGGCGGTTTGTGGTCAAGTACACAGCCGGCGGACAGTGTAGGTGTTTGTCAAATTACTCGATCGTTGATTTAGGTGGCAGTACTGTACTATACAGTGGGGCAAATAAGTATTTAGTCAACCACTAATTGTGCAAGTTTTGAAAATATTAGAGACACCTGTAATTGTCAACATGGGTAAACCTCAACCATGAGAGACAGAATGTGGAAAAAAAACTGAAAATCACATTGTTTGATTTTTAAAGAATTTTATTTGCAAATCATGGTGGGAAATAAGTATTTGGCCAATACCAAAAGTTTATCTCAATACTTTGTTATGTACCTTTTGATAGCAATAACGGAGGCCAAACGTTTTCTGGAACTCTTCACAAGCTTTTCACACACTGTTGCTGGTATTTTGGCCCATTCCTCCATGCAGATCTCCTCTAGAGCAGTGATGTTTTGGGGCAACACGGACTTTCAACTCCCTCCACAGATTTTCTATGGGGTTGAGATCTGGAGACTGGCTAGGCCACTCCAGGACCTTGAAATGCTTCTTACAAAGCCCCTCCCTTGTTGCCCTGGCTGTGTGTTTGGGATCATTGCCATGCTGAAAGACCCAGCCACGTCTCATCTTCAATGCCCTTGCTGACGTAAGGAGATTTTTGCTCAAAATCTCTCAATACATAGCCCCATTCATTCTTTCCTTTACACAGATCAGTCGTCCTGGTCCCTTTGCAGAAAAACAGCCCCAAAGCATGATGTTTCCATCCCCATGCTTCACAGTGGGTATGGTGTTCTTCGGATGCAATTGAGTATTCTTTCTCCTCCAAACACGAGAACCTGTGTTTCTACCAAAAAGTTCTATTTTAGTTTCATCTCTACCATAACACATTCTCCCAGTCCTCTTCTGGATCATCCAAATGCTCTCTAGCGAACCGTAGACGGGCCTGGACATGTACTTTCTTCAGCAGGGGTACACGCCTGGCAGTGCAGGATTTGTGTCCCTAGCGGCACATTGTGTTACTGATAGTAGCCTTTGTTACTGTGGTCCCAGCTCTCTGTAGGTCATTCACTAGGTCCCCCTTGTGGTTCTGGGATTTTTGCTCACCGTTCTTGTTATCATTTTGACGCCACGGGGTGAGATCTTGCATGGAGCCCCAGATCGAGGGAGATTATCAGTGGTCTTGTATGTCTTCCATTTTCTAATAATTGCTCTCACAGTTGATTTCTTTACACCAAGTGTTTTACCTATTGCAGATTCAGTCTTCGAAGCCTGGTGCAGATCTACAATTTTATCTCTGGTGTACTTTGACAGCTCTTTGGTCTTGGCCACAGTTGAGTTTGGAGTGTGACTGACTTAGGCTGTGGACAGGTGTCTTTTATACCGATAATGAGTTAAAACAGGTGCCATTAATACAGGTAACGAGTGGAGCTTCGTTAGACCTCGTTAGAAAAAGTTAGACCTCTTTGAGAGCCAGAAATCTTGCTTGTTTGTAGGGGACCAAATACTTATTTTCCACTCTAATTTGGAAATAAATTCTTTAGAAATCAAACAATGTGATTTTCTGTTTTTTTTTTTTCCACATTCTGTCTTATGTTTGAGGTTTACCTATGTTGACAATTACAGGCCTCGCTAATCTTTTCAAGTAGGAGAACTTGCACAATTGGTGGTTGACTAAATACTTATTTGCCCCACTGTATGTGCTCTTTTATTTTCACTTTCCATTGAATAGTCTTGTGACTTTCACTCAAATATGTTGTATTTCAGCTTTCTTCATGGGCCTGCTCAACACTTTTGTCCACTCTGTGATGTACGCCTACTACGGCCTGGCTGCTATTGGCCCTCACATGCAGAAGTACCTGTGGTGGAAGTCATACCTCACCCTTCTGCAGCTGGTGAGTAAATTAATTGATACCGAGAATTAAGGCTGAGCGATGAAATTATTGTGATCATTGATGGCGAAAAATTTGAGATCGATTTGGGTGATTATTCGTGAGTGTACAGTAATTCCTGGAAGTAGGGCTGCAGCTATCGATTATTTTAGTAGTTGCTTAATCGATGAACTAGTTAGTTCGAATAATCGAGTCAAATGGTTTAAAACAATAAGTAAATAAATAAGAATCTAAGTACAACAAAAAACAATGGGGTTACTTGCAAAGCAAAAGTCTGCTGGCTTAAGTGCTAAAAAATGCTAACATTTCTTCTCTCTTTTTTTTTTTTTTTTTTTTTGCAATACTCTTAACAAAAGGTTAAAACACATATTTCTACAAAAAAACGGCGAAATATAACTATAAACAAAATTACGGATGAATTAAAAAAACATTAGCTGAAACAAAAACTGAGATTATGTTGGTCTCAACAGGGAGCCGCCGGATTCAGCCATGTGGAATGAGTTATGTCATAGATTTCATAATGATATTGACGGTGTGCGGGGCCGATTCATAGGGGGCCTACATTGTTGATCTAGTCCAGTGGTTCCCAAACCGGTCCTCAAGGACCCCTGTAGGTCCTGGTTTTTGTTCCTACCGGTCGAAACCAGACCGTTTAACCAATGAGGTTTCTGCTAAAACAAGCAGCACCTGACTACAATCAACTGATTACACTTGGAAAACACCAGATTGGTACACGTTTCGTCCTGTTTTGTTGGAAAGAAATCCAGCCCCCACAGAGGCCCGATGTGGAATAGTTAGGTCTGGTCTATTCACTAGTCTGTCAGTCAATGTGGCGGACGCCATATGTAAACAGAGCTTTTCCGCTGAAAATTCTTGTGAATAAATGCTTTAATCCCTGAATTCTTTAGAAATATAGATGTAAAGCAATTACAGGATAGAAATTACAAAGAGCAAAACATAAAATATATGAATAAAAATCAGAATAACAATGATATAATAATAAACAAATAATAATCATACAGTACAGTACTGTACTGTAACGCTTGTGGAATGAATTGATCGAGCTCTGTGTGCCTGTGTGTGACGTGAAGCACCGCTGTGGAGAAATTCCCGCCCCGCAAGTAAATGTCCGATCGCTGTCAAGCACCTGTGTAATAGAAGCCGAGTAACACCCTCTCTCGCTTACGAGCGAAGTGAAAGTGAAACAAGAAAGAAAACAAATAGCTATGGCGAGCAGAGGAGTGGAGAGACCGAATTTTGAGGAAGCACCGGCTTCTTTCAAATCTGCGGTGTGGCAACATTTTGGTTTCCCCGTGGACTTCAATGCGGAGGGAGAGAAAATATTGAAGAAAAAAAAATTTGCAAGCATTTCTCAGCGCTTGTTCCCCATGCTAATGGCAACACTTTTATAACATGACTCCGGCACCTCAGCCGGCATCACCCACAGATATCACTTTCTCAGGGTAGGACAACCCCGAAGATGACACCAGTGAAAACACGCGGCGGGCTTCGTTAATTTATTTGCAACGCTTGACCAGCGTTACATTGTTCCCTCGCGGACATATTTCTCCAACAACGTAATCCCCGACATTTATGAAATGACACGCAAAGCCATCGAAGATGATTTCGCTAAAGCACATAGTTTCGCCCTGACCACTGAAGTTGGACGTCCTGTGCAACAGAGTGCTACTACCTAACTGTGACAGTCCACTATAATTCATACCTGTCCAATTGTACGGTCTCGTCGTAATTTGTACAAGTGAGCACTCATTTTTAAATGTGTACGCCGTACGTTATGTTCAAAATCTGCACGTTTTTCGTGCATTACGTTTTTTTTTTCATCCGTTCGGATTTGGTCACCGTTTCTGCAATGGGACAATGCGTTGGTTGAATGACGCGAGAAAAGTCAGAGACTCGGAGAGGGAAGAGTGTTGAGACGCTGCAGCAAACGCGATGCTAGGCTCGGTGGCTCCAATATTACTTGACATAGCCGACAACATAAAATCTACGCCTAGATATCGCATGCATATAGAACTACATGCGAAATGACAGACTCGGTAGCGTTAGTAAACAGCCGCCATTTTAGAGCAGTAAACTTCTCAGAAAGGCTCTGTTGTAATAAACCTTACGAGCGAAACGAAGCAACTTTTTATCTAAAATACTCGTAAATCGGCAAAATCTTGACTTGAGTCTATCTTTAAAGGATGAAACAGTTTTTAAATTTTCACATGTCGAAAGTAGACAGAAGGGAACTAATGCAAAAACGGGAGCAATTTTATCAACTTTAATGGTTGATTCACAACATAAAATGATCTCCAAACATAGCAAAGGTTACTAAGTTTTTGGGTTTGCTTGTTTGTTTTTTTTGATGAAAAAAAAAAAAACATGAAAGGTATCACCAGTTACTTTGCCAAGTAACTTTTTTACTACTGTGTGTGTATTTCAGTAGTCAGTCACTACACTAGCCAAAGAGCTAAGAGGCATTTTAACAGTCGAAAATGTTTACATTTTAAGTGTTTATTTCATTTTTTAAAAAGCAAAATAAAGGCAGTTAAAAAAAAAAAAAAGACAGCAAAACGCAAACCGAACCGAAACCGTGATCCCAAAACCGAGGTTCAAACCGAACCGTGGGCTAACTGAACCGTTGCACCCCTAGTATGCACTGATGGTGTTCCGTGCATAAGTTTCTCAACGCCTGCAAGTATGAACCAGACTACAAAACCATCAGCAAAACCACGCAGAACCACAAGTCGCATTAATAGTAAGAAATACTCATCATTGATTAGCAACAGCATAACTGTGTTATTTAAAAGAATTCAGAGACTGGTTGAGACGTATACTTCAAAAGTGTTGAAATGACACAAAATGCACACATTACTTGTATTTTTAGTTCTAAACATATTATATGGCTCTAACTGAATCACATTTAAAATTATGTGGTGTTTATGGCTCTCTCAGCCAAAAAGGTTCCCTGATTTACACCCTCTCACACTAAACTCTCCTCCTCAGTTCCAGTTAGTGCTGGTTTTCATCCACACAAGCCACAACCTTCTCATCCGGTGCGACTTCCCGACCATCAGCAATCTGGTGATGCTTGGTCACACCAGCATCTTCATCGTCCTCTTTATTAACTTCTATTATCGCAGCTACCTCGACAAGAGGAAGCAGAAGTAAGACAGAATCATTTGTAAAGCCATTGCTGGGAACGGAAAAAGAATGAATGAAGTCTCATGTGTTCATATTCACCACTATAGGGCTGATGTTTTCTTTGAAAATCAAGAATCTGAACTGATACAATATGAAAACAACAAAGATTTGATGACATGTTTCACTCAGATATTTATTACTTGAATGGAGAAAATGGCAAACATTCAAAAGTGTTGTGTTTATTGGTGCTTCTAATACCTGTTTTATTGTTTTTTTGCCTCCAAAAATGATTGTAATTTCAATACATATAATTCGATACACTCTTATAACCAGTGTTGGGCACGTTACCGTATTTTTCGGACTATAAGTCGCACCTGAGCATAAGTCGCACCAGCCATAAAATGCCCAACGAAGAGGAAAAAAACATATAAGTCGCATTTTGGGGGGAAATTTACTTGATAAATTCCAACACATAGAACAGATATGTCATCTTGAAAGGGCAATTTAAAATAAAAATACAATAGAGAACAACACGCTGAATAAGTGTGCAGTATGATATTGTTACATGATGATTGAAAAACGAAATGCGTATGTGGCCTGTATGTTAACGTAACATAGCTATTAAGTTATGCCGATAACTATAGCATAAAGAACATGCTAACAAGTTTACCAAACCATCAGTGGCACTTCAAAACACCAAAATAAATGTAAATAAAAGTAAAATGATATAATAATGTGTTAATAATTTCACACATAAGTCGCTCCAGAGTATAAGTCGCACCCCCAGCCAGACTATGAAAAAACTGCGACTTATAGTCCGAAAAATACGGTACTTTAAAAAAGTAATTAGTTATAGTTACTCACTACTTCTTCCAAAAAGTAACTGAGTTAGTAACTGAATTACTCTATAGTAAAAGTAACTAGTTACCAGGGAAAGTAATTATTTCCGTTACTTTAAAAAGAAGTTGTTGTATGTCAAAGAATTTGAAATTTTCTGAGCAGTATTCGAGTCAGTTGAATAGAGATGAACAGACAGGTAGTTGTGTAATAGAACCTTGTTATATTTATTGCACCTCACCAGCAACAGATTTATCCTACACTTGAAGTGCAGCAAAAATAAACAGTAAACAATATAGTAAAGTGAATTCAACCCTTGAGAGTCGAAGGACGCGCCGGCGCGTCCTCAGCGCACGTCGTCTTTGAAGCACCCTCGCGTTTTAATTACGTCACCCACATGCCGTTGGTTGGTCTCGTTTTAAAGTGCGGAAGTTGCGGTTTACTCTCGTTGTTATTTGAAGTCAATCGACCAACTAAAACGTGAGATATTGTCATTTAAGTTTTATAGTTTTATTGTCCTCTCAAAAAAACATTAAAACGCTGCATGGATCATTTGTTTATGTCTATATTTCCATCATTTCTTGTCCTTTTTGAAAACGGAAGCTCCATGAAAAAAACACAAATCAAACGAACCCTTTCGAAGTCACAGTGGAAGCACAAAATGCGTTTTTTTTTTTTTATAAATATAACTGCCGTGCGAGGTTCCACCGAACGAGAGGCAGGAGTGTTCTGAAGCAGCGAGGGGGCGAGCGACGGCCGTTTGAATCAAGCAAGCGAGCGAGCGACTTTGTGTGACTTTGAGGATGAACGGAAAACTAAATTTAGCGCAAGCAATTGTGCTTTTTGATCAACTTGAGGAAGAGGGTGGTCCAAATTCGTCATCATCGTCTTCTTCGGAAGAGTCCTCGAGTGAAGATAGTGACGGATTTGAACACGTGGGTGACGCCATCGACGAGCAGAGGTAAGCCAACTCGCTTTTTTTTTTTTTTTTTTAATGCTGTAAAAGTTTCTTTTGATATTGCAAGACAAAGTTAATTTTGATGCAATATAAGTGCGTGTTTGTGTATGTAATAATAAAATGTGCATATCAGATCAAAGTATAATTTGTGGTCTTCTTTCTATATGAAGATTAGGGATGTAGCACATATTCAGCTACGGTATTCTTTCTATTGTCATACATATAGATTTCCATTATTATTTATTGCTGTATATATTTTTATTTTATACTTTATTATTTTCATAAATACTGACTTTTGTTTCATGTACATTTATAGTGACAATGAAAGTAAAGTGAAATGAAAATGGAAGGGTGGAAAGAGGACCGACACCCCATGGAAGTGTGGGCTGTGATGTAGCCCTGTGCCTAATTCCAGGACGAAACTGCTTTTCGGAGTGGCATGCCTGAAAAAAATTTAACTTGTTTATTGTAAATATTTTTGAAAAGACTTTTTTTCCCCAATGTTATATATATATTTTTTTTTTCCCCACAATCAGTCTTCTCAATTTGTGTATATAAATGTGTGTTCAAGAAGCTTGATTGTGTGTACATAGTTTTCATCAGGTGATGGGCCGCAATACCTAAACTCATAAAGAGATGGCCTCTAAACACTTTTTGTGTTAGATGGTATATTTTTTCACTGTTCTTCACTGTTTGGTCTGCTGTATATAACCTGTTTTGACTAGAGCATGTATAAAGGCTAAAAACGCCTATGGCTATACCTGTTGTTTATGTTGAATTGTCAAATAAAAGACTATTTATTCTAAATTTTTTTGGTTGAATGTTCATCCTAACATGTTGAATAAATATTACAAAGTTTCAAAACGGTTCGTTACGCATGTTTGGTTGTCAATTGGACATCAATATTAAAAATTTTGACAAAATGATTTTGGAATTTTTGGTCTTTTTGGGCCCAAAATTATGATTTATAATTGGTCAGTGAAGGAAACAACAGTTTGGACATGAAGTTCAAGGTGTCACAAAAAAAGGGACCAAACCAGGCCATCGTAAACAATTCTGTCTTTGAAATATAAAGGCAACTTCAAGGGCATGCAAAATCAGACAAAATAGGCCCAGACCTTAAAGGGTTAATCAATTAAATCTAACTCACTACCTGACACAACTGGTCAAGAAGACATAGCCTACTGTACTTTAAGTATTTTGACTTGAAATAGTGTTTATATCTCCACCCCGTAAAGGACAAATTTTCCTCTGAATGCTCTGCCATCATATCCCTCTGCATCTGGTTTGCGTGTGTGTGTTTGTCGCACGCGCTTTTCCGGTTTGTGTGTGAAAACACCGGCTCTGATTGCCTTACCATGACACACGACTCTAACCCTCAGCCAATCACAATCACTTCCATAGGATCTATCCAGGTGGTGCATTCAGGTAGCCTCGTCCCCCTATTCCTCCCGTCACCCTCAAAGCGTCGGCCGTCCTCAAGATGGGAGCAGCGTTCTTGCTGGCTGACAGTGGTGGATGGGAACGAGGCTAGCATTCAGGCTAGCAAGCTTTGGAAAGCATAGTCTAATTGAATGAGCAGGTACATGCTGTAATATTCTGATACAGAATTATCCGAGGCACCCTAAAGTGCACACGGCGCCAATATTGTTTTGCTCACATGACGCGGGAGTGAGTTAGAGACACGGCCTGCCGAGAGCCGTACGTTTGTTTTAATGTTAAAGTTATATGTGCTAATAAAGAAACAGAGTGCCAGCACGTCCTGTGTGATATATCTTTGCTAAGAAAAAGCACAAAACAAAACACGTGCGCTATTCTCGAACCTGAACGCACCCCAAGTCTTGGATGACAAATAAACAGAGCAGAGTAGACTCGCTACGACTGGTAGTTTCTTCAATTTATTCAGAGTAAGTAACGCACCGCTTTTGACCGTCAGTAACGGTAACCGCGTTCTAACGGTGGAAAAAATCATTAGATTACCCCGTTACTGTAAAAAATAACGCCATTATGTAATGGCGTTATTTATAACGGCGTTATTCCCAACACTGATTATAACACAGATGTTTTTCAAAATACAGGTAGTCTGCAGGTTACGACGGACTCAACTTATGCAATTTTGACTTTATAAAGCCTGCGTCTCGTCATTTTTTTTTGTTTTTTTTTTTGTTTGTTTTGTTTTTAGGGCGGTCAAAATTATCGCGTTAACGGGCAGTAATTAATTTATCAAATTAATCACGGTAAAATATTTGACGCAATTAACGCACATACCACGCTCAAACAGATTAAAATGACAGCACCGTGTGATGTCCACTTGTTACTTGTGTTTTTTTGTGTTTTGTCGCCCTCTGCTGGTGCTTGGGTGCGACTGTTTTTATGGGTTTCAGCACCATGAGAATTGTGTAATTGTTGACATCAACAATGGCGAGCTACTAGTTTATTTTTTGATTGAAAATTTTACAGATTTTATTCAAAAGAAAACATTAAGAAGGGTTTTAATATAAAATTTCTATAACTTTTACTAACATTTATCTTTTAAGAACAAGTCTTTCTATCCATGGATCGGTTTCTGTACCAAATAAAGTTAGATTTTTGTGATGTATCAAATACTTATTTCATGCAATTAAATGCAAATTTATTGTTTAAAAATCATACACCATAATTTTTGTTTTTTTTGTATTTAGATTCCGTCCCTCACAGTTGAAGAGAGCTTTTGATACAAATTACAGACCTCTACATGCTTTGCAAGTGGGAAAACCAGCAAAATCGGCAGTGTATCAAATACTTGTTCTCCCCACTGTATGAATTTTCTTTAGAATATTTTGTTATTTTTTAAATTACTTTAATTTAAGATTATACTTATCTTCCAATTTGCTAATATGTTTTGAAAAATAAAAATCCTGTTCATTGGAAATGTTTGTTGTTTTTTTTGTTTTTTTTTTTTTTTTTTTTTTTTTTTAAACCAGATCTCTCAAAGTAACAAATTTTAGAGCTGTAATTGCAATACCGTGATATTTTTGCTTCAGGTTATCGTACCGTCAGAATGTCATACTGGCACATGCCTACTTCCCAAACACCGGTTGGCTTTCCATGAGCAAAGGATCCAAGTTTGTATGGAACCCCAAAAGGGTCCAAATTAAATAAATGAAAAAACAGCATTTTGAAATAAAAACTGCATAATAATTAGGGCTGTCAAAATTATCGCGTTAACGGGCGGTAATTAATTTATTTAATTAATCACGTTAAAATATTTGACGCAATTAACACACATACCCCGCTCAAACAGATTAAAATGACAGCACAGTGTGATGTCCACTTGTTACTGGTGTTTTTTTGTTTTGTCGCCCTCTGCTGGCGCTTGGGTTCGACTGATTTTATGGGTTTCAGCACCATGAGAATTGTGTAATTATTGACATCAACAATGGCGAGCTACTTGTTTATTTTTTGATTGAAAATTTTACAAATTTCATTAAAACGAAAACATTGAGGGGTTTTAATTAGGGGTGTCAAATGATTAAAATTTTTAATCGAGTTAATTACAGCTTAAAAATTAACTACTCGTAATTAATCGCAATTAATCATAATTCAAACCATTTATACAATATGCCATATTTTTCTGTAAATTATTGTTGGAATGGAAAGATAAGACACAAGATGGATATGTACATTCAACATACTGTACATAAGTACTGTATTTGTTTATTATAACAATAAATCAACAAGATGGCATTAACATTATTAACATTCTGTTAAAGCAATCCTTGGATAGAAAGAATTGTAGTTCTTAAAAGATAAATGTTAGTACAAGTTATAGAAATTTTATATTAAAACTGCTCTTAATGTTTTTGTTTTAATAAAATTTGTAAAATTTTCAATCAAAAAATAAACTAGTAGCCCGCCATTGTTGAAGTCAATAATTACTTACACAATGCTCATGGGTGCTGAAGCCTATAAAATCAGTCGCACAAAAGCGCCAGCAGAGTGCGGCAACACTCCATAAAACACAACAAGTGAGTGTTTCACTGTGTACTGTCATTTAAATCTCTCTGAGCGGGGCATCTGCGTTAATTGTGTCAAATATTTTAACATGATTAATTTAAAAATTTAACGCCCGTTAACGCGATAATTTTGATAGCCCTAGTTTTAATATAACATTTCTACAACTTGTACTAACATTTATCTTTTAAGAACTACAAGTCTTTCTATCCATGGATAGCTTTAACAGAATGTTAATGCCATCTTGTTGATTTATTGTCTTAACAAATACAGTACTTATGTACACTAGGTTGAATGTATATATCCGTCTTGTGTCATATCTTTCCATTTTAACAATAATTTACGGAAAAATATGGCATATTTTAGAGATGGTTTGAATTGCGATTAATTACGATTAATTAATTTTTAAGCTGTAATTAACTCGATTAAAAATGTTTATCGTTTGACAGTCCTAGTTTTTTTTTAATGTTGACTTTTGTTTTGTGATGCATGCTTTTATTCTGGCGCAGGAAGCATAGAACAGGAGATGAGCGCATGTATGCGCCCACCCCACACACGCACACAGGGCAGCCGAGCGACCGAGGTGACAGTCTGCGCGCACATTTGTTCGACGGGTGTATTTAACTCCTTTTGTACTCTTTATTGTGCGTTTCCAATTGTGGTTTAACACCTGGGGCGAGCTTATGTGATTGTTTTTGATGATGTGCGGACACTAACTGATACATGCTAATCTTTTGTTATAGCTTTATCAGCAGCTACTTGTGAACGCGAATTTGAACTGCTGTTAGTGAAGATGAGACTAATTTAATTTCATTTTATTTTAGTTTCATTCTGCGAATGTTGATGCCGTGTGTAGCTGAATAAAGTCAGCTAATCACATGGACGTCTGTCGTTTCGGAGCTTAGCTCGCTGTCTAGCTAGGAATTAGCTCCAACGTCTTAGAGAGGACAGTACAGTGACGTATAATCAGTGTTGTTAATCTTACTTTTAAAAAAAGTAATTAGTTTCAGTTAAATTAATTCTCCCAAAAAGTAATTTAGTAACTCAGTTACCTGAACGTAAGAGTAATTAGTTACTCGCAAAGTAACTGAAGTTACTTTTCATGTTCTACATGTTATTACATGATCCGTTCTATAACGTCCTCCATATCAAGTACGTTTACATTAACTGTTTGAATTGAACTTTTTCATTAAAAAAAAAAAAAAAACATAGGTCACCCTTTTTACATTTAATTTTTTTTAATCTACTGTATATAAGAGTGTAATGGTATACAAACTTTTAAGTTTCAAATGCTGTGAGAAAAAAAACTTTTTTCTGTATTACTGAACCGTGACTTTGCGTACTGTCACACCCCTCATATAGATAGGGCGGAAAACACAGACAAGACTGAAAAAGCATTTTCTGCTCTTGCACTCCTCTTTAAAAGAAACTGCTGTATTTTAAGCCAAAAGAACTGTTGTGTTTGATAGAACAATATGTCTATACGCTGCCATAGCAGATTCATGGCACATTAAGCCCCCGAACTATTTTTAATTTGTCTATTTTAACCTGGAAACCCCCGTTTACAGACATCGCGCAACCGCTTTTGTTTCAACCCAGCCATAAAAAGAAGGTAAGTAATTATATTTATTATTCGAAATGTCTGTCTTTTTTAGCTTAGAATCATTAATTGATGTCTAATATTTAGTTTAAAAAAACGACTTAAAAAAATTATTCACTCGCATATTTTAAACTTAAACAAATTACGTCACAATGAAAAAAAAATGCCGTCCGTAAAAAGGTCACGGATATCTATCTCATAACTATCGCTTCATTGTATTTTTTTTTTTTTTTTTTGTTAGTCGCATTTTCATTTCATTTACTCAAACAGTTCACAATGTCGCCGTTTTAGCAACGCAGAACATATTGTAGACCATTTGCAACCACAACTGACAGTCATGGTTGCCCAACTTCCCATCATGCATTTGGGCAGAATAGGAGACGATCTTTTTCTCAACACGCTTAATTGAGCACAACGCAGAACATAATGTATATTATTTGCAGCCACCACTGACAGTCATGGTTGCCCAACTTCCTATCATGCATTTGGGCAGAGCAGGAGACTATCTTTTTCTTAACCACGCTTAACAGCCCCAAAGTATCATTTTTCCACCCCCATGCTTCACAGTGGGTATGGTGTTCTTCGGATGCAATTCAGTATTCTTTCTCCTCCAAACACGAGAACCTGTGTTTCTACCAAAAAGTTCTATTTTGGTTTCATCTGACCATAACACATTCTCCCTGTCCTCTTCTGGTCATCCAAATGCTCTCTAGCGAACCGCAGACAGGCCTGGACGTGTACTGACTTCAGCAGGGGGACACGTCTGGCAGTGCAGGATTTGAGTCCCTGGCGGCGCATTGCGTTACTGATGGTAGCCTTTGTTACTGTGTTACCAGGTCTCTGTAGGTCATTCACTAGGTCCCCTGTGTGGTTCTGGGAATTTTGCTCACCGTTCTTGTTATCATTTTGTCGACACGGGGTCAGATCTTGCATGGAGCCCCAGATCGAGGGAGATTATCAGTGGTCTTGTATGTCTTCCATTTTCTAATAATTGCTCCCACAGTTGATTTCTTTACACCAAGCATTTTACCTATTGCAGATTCACTCTTCGCAGCCTGGTGCAGGTCTACAATTTTGTCCCTGGTGTCCTTCGACAGCTCTTTGGTCTTGGCCATAGTTGAGTTTGGAGTGTGACTGACTGAAGTTGTGGACAGGTGTCTTTTATACCAATAATGAGTTAAAACAGGTGCCATTAACACAGGTAACGAGTGGAGCATCGTTAGACCTCGTTAGAAGAAGTTGGACCTCTTTGACAGCCAGAAATCTTGCTTGTTTGTAGGTGACCAAATACTTATTTTCCACTCTAATTTGGAAATAAATTCTTTAAAAAACAAACAATGTGATTTACTGTTTTTTTGTTCCACCTCTCGAATCTTTTCAAGTAGGAGAACTTGCACAATTGGTGGTTGACTAAATACTTATTTGCCCCATTGTATCCAGCGGCGAAGGTACCATAAGGGCAAGACGCCTCTCCTGTTGCACCGTGCCTTGTTGAAAAAAATCTTGTCAATTGTGCTGAGAGACCAACTAATCAGATCCGTTTTCGTATGAGAGACCAGCACAGTTTATCCACAGAGGAAATACAAAAAAGAAGACAGACTAGACTGACGAAGATACCAGCAAGCAGGAGCAGGGTGGAAACACGTCCGCCCCCGTCGAAGGCAGGAAGAAGAAGCCGAAGGCCGGAAGAAGACTTCTTTATAATACATGTTTTGGGGTATTTTTTGTTGTTAATTTAGAGGGTGTTTTGAGGCATTGATAGGGTTAATTCCGATTTACGCTGAAATCTGGGTTACATCGCCAGTGCACGAACGGACCTCATTTGTAAACCGAGGACTACCTGTACCAAATTAAATCAGGGTTGGATAAAATATAACTATTAATTTGAAAAACAATAATTTTTCACATACAAAAAAACATTAATTAACAGGTGACGGTTATCGGGCTCAATGAAACTGATTTGATAATACAGTGCCCTCCATAATTATTGGGACCCCTGGTTAAGATGTGTTTTCTAGCTTCTAATATTTTTTTTTAATTCAAATAATATGGGACCTTAATGGAAAAAAAGAGAAAAATCCAACCTTCAATACAAGTGCATTTATTCAGTAGGGGAAAAAATCCCACAGAAAGAAAAAATTATTTGACATCAAATAATGTGTGTCACAATTATTAACACCCCTGGTGTTAATACTGTGTCCAACCCCCTTCTGCCAACAAAACAAGGTCTGGGGACTGAGATGGCCATGGGAGGAGCTTGATTTTGTGTCTGGTGAACCATTTCTGTGTAGATTTGGCCATATGTTTAGGGTCATTGTCTTGCTGAAAGATCCAGTGACGACCCATCTTCAGCTTTCGGGCAGAGGGCAACAGATTTTGAATGCATGCGCATCTTTCGTGGCACGCCAGACCCACTTAGAGTGTTTGTTGCCAAAAAGCTCAATCTTGGTCTCAACTGACCAAAGCACACGGTCCCAGTTGAAGCCTGGGACCGTGTAACTGGGACCGTGTGTATTTTTGTGTGAGCTTTTTGGCAACAAACACCCTAAGTGGGTCTGGCCTCATACCCACTGTGAAGTATGGGGGTGGGTCAGTGATGCTGTGGGGCTGTTTCGCTTCCAAAGTCCCTGGGAACCATGTTAGGGTGCATGGCATCATGAATGCTTTGAAATACCAGGACATTTTAAATCAAAATCTGTTGCCCTCTGCCCGAAAGCTGAAAATGGGTCGTCACTGGGTAGTCCTTGACAAGGTTTGCACACACTACAGCAGGGATTTTGGCCCACTCCTCCATGCAGATCTTCTCCAGAGCCTTCAGGTTTTGGGGCTGCTGCCGGGCAACACGGACTTTCAGCTCCCTCCATAGATTTTCTATCAGGTTCAGATCTGGTGACTGGCTAGGCCACTCCAGGACCTTAAGATGCTTCTTACGGAGCCACTCTTTAGTTGCCTTGGCTGTGTGCTTTGGGTCGTTGTCATGCTGGAAGACCCAGCCACGACACATCTTCAGGGCTCTCACTGAAGGAAGGAGATTGTCAGCCAAGATCGGCGATACATAGCCCCATCCATCCTCCCCTCAATACGGTGCAGTCGTCCTGTACCCTTGGCAGAGAAGCAGCCCCAAAAAATGATGTTTCCTCCTCCATGTTTCACGGTTGGGATGGTGTTCTTGGGGTTGTACTCATCCTTCTTTTGTCCTCCAAACACGATGAGCCAAGTTTAGACCAAAAAGTTCAATTTTGGTCTCATCCGACCACATGACCTTCTCCCATTGCTCCTCTGGATCATCCAGATGGTCAGTGGCAAACTTCAGACGTGTTTGGACATGCACTGGCTTCAGCAGCGGGACCTTGCGTGCGCTGTAGGATTTTAATCCATGACGGCGTAATGTGTTTCCGATGATTTTCTTCGAGACTGTGGTTCCAGCTCTCTTCAGGTCATTGACCAGGTCCTGCCGAGTAGTTCTGGGCTGATCCCTCACCTTCCTCATGATCAGTGATGCACCACGAGGTGAGATCTTGCATGGAGCCCCAGAACGAGGTAGATTGACCGTCAACTTGAACTTCTTCCATTTTCTAATAATCGCTCTAACAGTTACCTTCTCACCAAGCTGCTTGCTTCTTTTCCTGTAGCCCATCCCAGCCTTGTGCAGGTCTATTATTTTATCCCTGATGTCCTTACACAGCTCTTTGGTCTTGGCCATTGTGGAGAGGTTGGAGTTTGTTTGTTTGAGCATGTGAACAGGTGTCTTTTATACAGGTAACAAGTTCAAACAGGTGCAGTTACTTCCGGTAATGAATGGAGAACAGGAGGGGTTCTTAAAAAAGAACTAAGAGCCGAAATATTTACTAATTGGTAATGTATCAAATACTTATTTCATGCAGTTAAATACAAATTTATTATTTAAAAATTATGCAATGTGATTTTCTGGATTTTTGTATTAGATTCCGTCCCTCAGAGTTGAAGAAAGTTGAAAGTTGACAAATTACAGACCTCTACATGGCTTGCAAGTGGGAAAACCAGCAAAATCGGCAGTGTATCAAATACTTGTTCTCCCCGCTGTAATTATTTCTTTATGTGGGATTTTTTCCCCCACTGAATAAATGCGCTTGTATTGAAGGTTGGATTTTTCTCTTTTTTCCATTAAGGTCCCTTATTATTTGAATTTTTAAAAGTTATTAGAAGCTAAAAAACACATCTTAACCAGGGGTGCCAATAATTATGGAGGGCACTTTAGATTAAACTTCAAAATAACACTTTTGTGTTTTTCCTGACTCTTAACTTACCAGTATTGTACTTCCAAGAAAAAAAGCTTTAGCATCACCCAGTGTAGACACTATGTCCTAACATGACCTATTCTTTAGGATTGCCAAATATGCGAGTCTCGTTCCTCTGCATTCCTCTCCATTGTTGACTTAAACTTGCGAGCAGTTGCTGAGTGTGCCATCCTCCCGGCAGAGGTGGAAGAGCTCCTGGAATCGCCTCAACTTAAGGTTTGCAGCATGCTTTATAGATTCATTTTGTAAAATTCATTGACAACGATAGACGTCCAGTCCATTAGAACTGGGAGGGCTACCAGCCCTTTCCTGTTTAAATGGATTGTATGTCTATCACCTTAATGGGAGTGATTTAGTTTAAATAGTAAAATATGTTGTCGGATTTAGTGGAATCTTGTTGTCCGTGACAGGCCGGTGATGGCGTCTGCTTGGAAGACGATCTTGTCTGTCAACCAGTACCTTGAGGACAATGGAGGTAGGTATCTTTTCCTCAACCTATTTTGACTTTTGACACTTTAGGCCAGTGGTCTCCAAACTATTCGACACAGGATTTCACTCCAATAAAACAAGACCACACCTTTTCACCAATCTGGTGTTTTATAAACGTAATCAGTTGATTGCAGTCAGGTGTTGCTTGTTTTAGTACAAACCACATTGGTTAAAAGGTCATTGCTTGATCGGTATGAACAAAAATCAGGACCCACAGCGGCCTTCAAGGACTGGTTTGGAGACCCCTGTTGTAGATTCAACTACTACTTTATCTTTTCTGATACTGCAGTTAGCTGAAATACGAGACAAACATATCGAAAACGGTCAAATTAATTGTACAGTGTGCGTATACAAGTTTCAAATCTAGGTTGCTTGTCATTTGACTCTGTGAATGACTTCATGGTTTTCGTTCAGAAAAACTGGTTGGATGAGTTCAAACGGTTGGGATATCTTTTGAATGAATGCTGTACTGTCAAGCTCGTAACTGAAATGACTACGTGTTTGCAGACAAGAGAACTGACCCATGGCTGCTGGTCTACTCGCCCATCCCGGTGGTTGTCATCATTATAATGTACTTGATCATGGTGTGGGCGGGCCCACGGTTGATGAAACATAGGGACCCCATTGACCTACGGAAGGTTCTCATCCCTTACAACTTGGCTATGGTGGGCTTGTCGGTCTACATGTTCCATGAGGTAATTACGGTGCTGTGCTTTGTGGGACAATAAGACTTGAAATAATTTTTCATTTTTTGTTACAGTTGCTTAATGACCTTATGGAAGATTCAGGTGACGAGGGGGGCATTTAAATTGTATCATATATGAATATAAACAATTAACTAATGTTGCACTGATACCATTTTTTTGGCTCTCGATACTGATTCTGGGTGGTATCAGCCGATACTGTACCGATATTGCATATTTTGATAGCATATATATATATATATATATATATATATATATATATATATATATATATATTTTAGGACTGTCAAATCGAGTTAATTACAGCCTAAAAATTAATTAATCGTAATTAATCACAATTCAAACCATCTATAAAATATGCCATATTTTTCTGTAAATTGTTGGAATGGAAAGATAAGACACAAGATGGATATATACATTCAACATACGGTACATAAGGACTGTATTTGTTTATTATGAGAATAAATCAACAAGATGGCATTAACATTATTAACATTCTGTTAAAGCGATCCATGGATAGAAAGACTTGTAGTTCTTAAAAGAAAAATGTTCGTACAAGTTATAGAAATTTTATAGTAAAACCCCTCTTAATGTTTTCGTTTTAATAAAATTTGTAAAATTTTCAATCAAAAAATAAACTAGTAGCCCGCCATTGTTGATGTCAATAATTACTTACACAATGCTCATGGGTGCTGAAGCCTATAAAATCAGTCGCACCCAAGCGCCAGCAGAGGGCGGCAAAACTCCATAAAACACAACAAGTGAGCGTTTCACTGTACTGTCATCTAAATCTGTCTGAGCGGGGCATCTGCGTTAATTGCGTCAAATATTTGAACGTGATTAATTTTATAAATTCATTAACGCCCGTTAACGCGATAATTTTTACAGCCCTAATATATATATATATATATATACACAGTGGGGAGAACAAGTATTTCATACACTGCCAATGGATTGGCAGTGTATCAAATACTTGTTCTCTCCACTGTATATATATATATATATATATATATATATATATGACATGTCCACCTCTCCACCTTTGGTTCCAGAGCTTTTAGTCATTGCGCCCCCCAGCTCTGGAACTCCCTACCTCCTGATCTTCGCAACATATCTACCCTATCACTTTTCAAATCTAGACTGAAAACACACCTGTTCACACTTTCTTACCTACCATAACCCCTAGCTCTGTTATATTTTTACTTCTTTTAATTGTGCTTTTAATTTTTTATCCTTTTAATACCTTTTTATCGTACTGTGATTCCATGTCTCTTGTGAAGAGTCTTTGTGTTTTGAAAAGCGCTCTAGAAATAAAATGTATTATTATTATTTATTATTATATATATTTTTATTTTCGTACTAAATTACTGCATACCGGTAGTCCCCGATTCCGTTCCTATGCTAGAGAGTGACATTACCCGAATTTCCGCGTCAATCTTAAGTACCCCCTAAATCTCAACAAAACTATCCCAAAACATGTATTATACAGTACGTCATGGTATTGTCCTCACCAAGACATTAGAGCTAAGTCCTCGCTAGACATCGAGCTAAGCTGTAATCTTTCCCCTCTCTCTCTCTCACTTGGCAGCGCGACTTCATCGTGGGAGCAAATGCGCTCTTCCATAGACTTCATAATGTATTGACGGGACGCGGGGCCGATTATTAGGGGGCCTGCATTGTTGGCATGGCCGTCAAAGCTGCCAGAGTGGAATCACAGACAAAAGTTCTTGTGAATAAATGCTTAAATCCCTGATTTTTTTTTTGATATGGATGTAAAACAGTCTCGATTCTTGGTTAAAAGTAAAAAATAAAAACGTGCAGTTAGCATTTATCTTACGTAAATATTGTGAACTACAGTAGGGCAAATAAGTATTTATTCAACCACTAATTGTGCATGTTCTCCCACTTGAAAATATTAGAGGCCTGTAATTGTCAACATGGCTAAACCTCAACCATGAAAGACAGAATGTGGAAAATAAGTATTTGGTCAATACCAAAAGTTCATCTCAATACTTTGTTATGTACCCTTTGTTGGCAATAACGGAGGCCAAAGGTTTTCTGTAACTCTTCACAAGCTTTTCACACACTGTTGCTGGTATTTTGGCCCATTCCTCCATGCAGATCTCCTCTAGAGTTTTGCGGCTGTCGTTGGGCAACACAGACTTTCAACTCCCTCCAGAGATTTTCTATGGGGTTGAGATCTGGAGACTGGCTAGGCCACTCCAGTACCTTAAAATGCTTCTTACGAAGCCACTCCTTTGTTGCCCTGGCTGTGTGTTTGGGATCATTGTCATGCTAACAGACCCAGCCACGTCTCATCTTCAATGCCCTTGCTGATGGAAGGAGATTTTCACTCAAAATCTTTCAATACATGGCCCCATTCATTTACACAGATCAGTCGTCCTAGTCCCTTTGCAGAAAAACAGCCCCAAAGCATGACGTTTCCACCCCCACGCTTCACAGTGGGTATGGTGTTCTTCGGATGCAATTCAGTTTTCTTTCTCATCCAAACACAAGAACCTGTGTTTCTACCAAAAACTTCTATTTTGGTTTCATCTGACCATAAAACATTCTCCCAGTCCTCTTCTGGATCATCCAAATGCTCTCTAGCAAACCGCAGACGGGCCTAGACGTGTACTTTCTTCAGCAGGGGGACACGTCTGGCAGTGCAGGATTTGAGTCCCTGGTGGCGCATTGTGTTACTGATAGTAGCCTTTGTTACTGTGGTCCCAGCTCTTTGTAGGTCATTCACCAGGTCCCCCCATGTGGTTCTGGGATTTTTGCTCACCGTTCTTGTTATCATTTTGACGCCACGGGGTGAGGAGGGAGTTGAAAGTCCGTGTTGGCCAACGACAGCCCCAAAACATCACTGCTGTAGAGGAGATCTGCATGGAGGAATGGGCCAAAATACCAGCAACAGTGCGTGAAAAGCTTGTGAAGAGTTGCAGAAAACGTTTGGCCTCCATTATTGCCAACAAAGGGTACATAACAAAGTATTGAGATGAACTTTTGGTATTGACCAAATAATTGTTTTCCACCATGATTTGCAAATAAATTCTTTAAAAATGAATAAAAATGTGATTTTCTGTTTTTTTTCCACATTCTGTCTCTCATGTTTGAGGTTTACCCATGTTGACAATTACAGGCCTCTAATATTTTCACGTGGGAGAACTTGCACAATTAGTGGTTGACTAAATACTTATTTGCCCCACTGTATGATGCTAGTCAGTAAGGAAATGTAGTGGCAGCCTTATGTAAACAAAGAGCTTTTTCTGTTGAAAATTCTTGTGAATAAATGCTCAAATCCCTGAATTCTTTATAGATATGGACGTAAAACAGTCTCGATTCTTGGTTAAAAGGAAAAAAAAAGTGCAGTGAGCATTGATTTTACGTAAATATTGCAAACTATGATGCTAGTCAGTAAGGAAATGTAGCGGCGGCCTTATGTAAACAGAGCTTTTTCCGCTGAAAATTCTTGTGAATAAATGCTTAAATCCCTGAATTCTATATAGCTATGGATGTAGAACAGTCTCGATTCTTGATCAAAAGCAAAAAAAAAAAAAAAAAAGTGCAGTTAGCATTTATTTCAAGTAAATATTGCGAACTATGACGCCAATGCCGTAGCGGCAAATTCCATTGATTTTTTTCACGTTTCAAAATGCATGCATGGCACGAAAAATATAATAATTACCTTGAATCCTCGAACAAATCACTCCTGGGACAATCCTTCCTGTTTGTAAGTGATACAGATTTCGTACTTTTTCTGCCTAAATCCGGCGTTGGATCGCTGCATGTGTCGCTGCGACTGACTGCGAAGAACTGACGCGGAGTGTGGGATGGCCCCCTACTTGAAGGCATTGCGCAGTGGTTGACGGATGTGACCCATCAATACAATTATGAAGTCTATGTTTTGGATCATACATGGTTCATGTCAGTGCAAAAGGTTTAATGTTGGGTAAAAAAATGTCTTTTTAAATTTTGTTTTGGCAGTGAATTTAAATGAGTTAAGTATGTTAATTTTTTTTTCACACTGAGAGGCGTATCAGGAACGTCTTAGTCTTATTTACTAATAATGAGGGCTGTCAAAATTATCGCGTTAACGGGCATTAATTAATTTTTTAAAATTAATCACGTTAAAATATTTGACGCAATTAACGCAGATGCCCCGCTCAGACAGATTTAAATGACAGTACAGTGAAACGCTCACTTGTTGTGTTTTATGGAGTTTTGCCCCCTTCTGCTGGTGCTTGGGTGCGACTGATTTTATAGGCTTCAGCACCTATGAGCATTGTGTAAGTAATTATTGACATCAACAATGGTGAGCTACTAGTTTATATTTTGATTGAAAATTTAAAATGTTTTATTAAAACGAAAACATTAAGAGGGGGTTTAATATAAAATTTCTATAACTTGTACTAACATTTTTCTTTTAAGAACTAGAAGTCTTTCTATCCATGGATCGCTTTAACAGAATGTTAATAATGTTAATGCCATCTTGTTGATTTATTGTTATAATTAACAAATACAGTCCTTATGTACCGTATTGTTTAATGTATATATCCGTCTTGTGTCTTATCTTTTCATTCCAACAATAATTTACAGAAAAATATGGCATATTTTTTAGATGGTTTGAATTGTGATTAATTACGATTAATTAATTTTTAAGCTGTAATTAACTCAATTAAAAATTTTAATTGTTTGACAGCCCTACTAATAATGCACAATTAGTAGACAAGATTAACAAATGAATGAGTTGGCCATTTGAACTGGGAGGTTCCAGTTCAAATGGATTGTTAGGAATAAACTTTCACATTTGAAACTTTCACTTCAAGGTTTGCATCCTAAATTGTTGTTCTTTTGAAAGCAGACTCTAACGATAAACATTGTGAAAACAGCTAAATAATAAAATTATTTAGCTGAGTTCTTTGCCCATTTTGGATTGGAAATCTTTCGCCTCCTTTTACTAGTTCTTGGCAACTTCCTGGCTCTCCAACTACAGCCTGCGCTGTCAGCCGGTGGACTACAGCGACACACCGCTACCTATGAGGGTGAGAGACCTTTCCAAATCGGTTTGACGGAAAATTGCTGGATTATTTATGATTAAATTCTGCACATGTCCATAGATGGCGCGGGTGTGCTGGTGGTTCTTCTTCTCTAAAGTCATTGAGCTAAGTGACACGGTATGGACAGTTTTTATTTGTTAACAATCTGCACCAGAGTATTTCTGATGATGGATGAAATTTTGTTTGACATTCTCCCATTCTTTATCCTTCCGCTCTCTTATTTGGAGCAGCTCATCTTCATCCTCAGGAAGAAGAACAACCAGCTAACTTTCCTTCATGTCTTCCACCACGCCACCATGGTCTTAAATTGGTGGTTTGCTATCAAGTACACAGCTGGCGGACAGTGTAGGTTATCATCCAAGTACATGTAATGTAAGGTACAGTTGTGGTCAAAAGTTTACATACACTTGTGAAGAACATAATGTCATGGCTCTCTTGAGTTTCCAGTTATTTCTACAACTCTGATTTTTCTCCGATAGAGTGATTGGAACAGATACTTCTTTGTCATAAAAAACATTCATGAAGTTTGGTTCTTTTATGACTTTATTATGGGTTAACAGAAAAGGTGATAAAATCTGCTGGGTCAAAAATATACATACATGGATCTGAAAAAGCGAATCATTGACTTGAACAAGTCAGGAAAGTCACTTGGAGCCATTTCAAAGCAGCTGCAGGTCCCAAGAGCAACAGTGCAAACAATTGTTTGTAAGTATAAAGTGCATGGCACTGTTTTGTCACTGCCACGATCAGGAAGAAAACGCAAGCTATCACCTGCTGCTGAGAGAAAATTGGTCAGGAGGGTGAAGATTCAACCGAGAATCGCCAAAAACCAGATCTGCCAAGAATTAGAAGCTGCTGGAACACAGGTGTCAGTGTTCACAGTCAAGCGTGTTTTGCATCTCCATGGACTGAGAGGCTGCCGTGCTAGAAGGAAGGCCTTGCTCCAAAAGCGGCACCTTAAGGCTCGACTGAAGTTTGCTGCGGATCACGTGGACAAAGATAAGACCTTCTGGAGGAAAGTTCTGTGGTCAAGACGAAACAAAAATTGAGCTGTTTGGCCACAATGCCCAGCATTATGTTTGGAGGAGAAAAGGTGAGGCCTTTAACCCCAAGTACACCGTGCCTACCGTCAACACGGTGGTGGTAGTATTATGCTGTGGGGCTGTTTTGCTACCAATGGAACTGGTGCTTTACAGAGAGTAAATGGGATAATGAAGAAGGAGGATTACCTTCAAATTCTTCAAGATAACCTAACGTCATCAGCCCGAAGATTGGGTCTTGGACGCAGTTGGGTGTTCCAACAGGACAATGACCCCAAACACACATCAAAAGTGGTAATGGAATGGCTAAATCAGGCTAGAATTAAGGTTTTCGAATGGCCTTCCCAAATTCCTGACTTAAACCCCATTGAGAACTTGTGGACAATGCAGAAGAAACAAGTCCATGTCAGAAAGCCATCAAATTTAACTGAACTGCACCAATTCTGTCAAGAGGAGTGGTCAAAGATTCAACCAGAAGCTTGCGGATGGCTACCAAAAGCGCCTAATTGAAGTGAAAATGGCCATGGGACATGTTACCAAATATTAGCGCTGCTGTATGTATATTTTTGACCCAGCAGATTTGATCACTTTTTTTCTGTTCACCCATAATAAATTCATAAAAGAACCAAACTTCATGAATGTTTTTTGTGACAAAGAAGTATCTGTTCCAATCACTTTATCAAAGAAAAATCAGAGTTGTAGAAATAACTGGAAACTCAAGAGAGCCATGACATTATGTTCCTCACAAGTGTATGTAAACTTTTGACCACAACTGTAGTTTTAGGTTCAAGTGTGAGTCTTGCAGTACATTGTCCAATCTTCATTATTCATTTTATATCCATTGAATAGTCATGTGATTTTTCACTTACCAACATGTGTTACAGCCTTTTTTGTAGGCATGCTCAACTCTTTGGTCCACTCTGTGATGTACACTTACTACGGCCTGGCTGCTATTGGTCCTCACATGCACAAGTATCTGTGGTGGAAGTCATACCTCACCTGCCTGCAGCTGGTAAGCAAACTAATTCTCATACTTAAAATTAGGGCTGAGTGATTTTATATTGTTGTGAGGAATTTGAGGTTGATTTTGGTGATCAATCAAACATGGCGTGGCATGTACAGTGGGGCAAATAAGTATTTAGTCAACCACTAATTGTGCAAGTTCTCCCACTTGAAAATATTAGAGAGGCCTGTAATTGTCAACATGGGTAAACCTCAACTATGAGAGATAGAATGTGGAAAAAAAACAGAAAATCACATTGTTTGATTTTTAAAAAAATTATTTGCCAAATCATGGTGGAAAATAAGTATTTGGTTTATACCAAAAGTTCATCTCAATACTTTGTTATGCAAGGGTCGCGTTAACCGAATATTTTCCGTCGTTGACCGGTTTTTTAAACTGGTGACGGAAAAAACTGAAGTCCATCTGTCATTTTGACAGGTTGCAATTCACACCCCAGACCACAGGGTGGCGAGTGGGCATATTAATTAGCTATTTTCTCTTGATGCATGACGTCGTTGGCCTTACTCGGAAAAATGTCAAGGCAACTGAGTGTCCGAAGTTTCTTCAAAAAGCCCCAAAACGACGATGGTGTTGATAACAGAGGTGAAAAAAGAGGGACTGCACAAGCGGGCACGCAATTCAAGTCCATGCGCACCAGAAGGAAGGTGTGAGACTGTGTTCAGGCCACAGCAGGTGAACTGTTAATTTCATTGTTCATTGGTAGAAACACAGGTTCTCGTGTTTGGAGGCTAAGGAATACTGAATTGGACCATGCCCACTGTGAAGCATGGGGGTAGAAACATCATGCTTTGGGGCTGTTTTTCTGCAAAGGGACCAGGACGACTAATCTGTGTAAAGGAAAGAATGAATGGGGCCATGTATCGAGAGATTTTGAGTGAAAATCTCCTTCCATCAGCAAGGGCATTGAAGATGAGACGTGGCTGGGTCTTTCAGCATGGCAATGATCCCGAACACACAGCCAGGGCAACAAAGGAGTGGCTTCGTAAGTAGCATTTCAAGGTCCTGGAGTGGCCTTGCCAGTCTCCAGGTGTCAACCCCATAGAAAATCTGCGGAGGGAGTTGAAAGTCCGTGTTGCCCAATGACAGCCCCAAAACATCACTGCTCTAGAGGAGATCTGCATGGAGGAACGGGCCAAAATACCAGCAACAGTGTGTGAAAAGCTTGTGAAGAGTTACAGAAAACGTTTGGCCTCTGTTATTGCCAACAAAGGGTACATAACAAAGTATTGAGATGAACTTTTGGTATTGACCTAAATACTTATTTTCCACCATGATTTGCAGATAAATTCTTTAAAAATCAAACAATGTGATTTTCTGTTTTTTTTATCCACATTCTGTCTCTCATGGTTGAGGTTTACCCATGTTGACAATTACAGGCCTCTCTAATATTTTCAAGTGGGAGAACTTGCACAATTAGTGCTTATTAAATACTTATTTGCCCCACTGTATGTCATGACCTTGACCTTTTCCTGATGCACTTCTGCTTGGAAAACATATTGAAACAAGACAACATGTCCGAAGGTGAAGCAAAAGTGCATCTGAAGAGATGAATCGGAATTATTGCCTGAAAATTAGCATATTTTGGGAAAACAAGGTGGTTGAAATGTGCTTGACAAAAGCCAATCAAAATTGATCTTTCATGTTGTTTAAACCCTTTCAGGGAAAGTGGTCACTAGAGTGGACAGCTATTTAAAAGTTGACACTTAAGACCTTTTCAGCCTTTATGGGCCAAATGACTATATTTGGTCATTAAAAAAAAAAAACAATTATGTACAGTATATATTTTTAAAACTATGAATCATTTTAGTATTATTTACATAATCAGAAATACAGTAATTGTACTGTATACATGGAGTCCCCGGGTTACGAAGGAGTTCCGTTCCTACGCTGACGACGTAACCTGAATTTTCACTTAAATAGGAATTAACCCTTTAAGTACCCCTAATTACCCCTTAAATCTCAAAATAACTATCCAAAAACACGTATTACACGTCATTGTACTGTCCTCGCCAAGACATTGGAGCTAAATCCTAGCTTGACAGCGAGCTAAGCTATAATCTTTCCCCTCTCTCTCTCACTCAGCTGCTCCACTTCTTTGTGGGAACAAATGTGCTCTTCTTCGTGTGCGCAAATTAGCGGTGCAACGGTTTGCGGTCCAAAGCCGAACCTTTCGGTTCACCCTGTATGATTCAATACGCCTTTATGAACCGCGCCTTTTCGTTTTTGCAAATAATGTATTCCGAACGCTCGTGGAATGAATTGATCGAGCTCTGTGTGCCTGTGTGTGACGTGAAGCACCGCTGCGGAGAAATTCCCGCCCCGCAAGTAAATGTCCCATCGCTATCAAGCACCTGTGTAATAGAAGCCGAGTAATGCCCTCTCTCGCTTACGAGCGAAGTGAAAGTGAAACAAGAAAGAAAACAAAAAGCTATGGCGAGCGGAGGAGTGGAGAGACCGAATTTTGAGGAAGCGCCGGCTTCTTTCAAATCTGCGGCGTGGCTGTTAGGGCCTCAGTCCCTCCCTCCTGAACCCTGGCCCACCTTGGGCAGGTGTGAGTGTTTTTGATTTGCAGGTTGGACGCCAGACGGGTGGAGCGGCCACAGCTGCTGGCAATGACAATCAGCCATCTTCATAAGCCAGGGGACGCCACCACCTCGTCGCCCGATCAACTAGTCTGTTTTACCACGTCCTGACTTTGCGCGCACCTATCGGATCCCACGCCTGCCTTCCTTCCGAGCTTCCACACCCCGTGTCGGCTCAGCTACACCGAGCAGAACAACTTACGCCCGCCACGTTATTGTTTGTGCTCGCCAATAAAATATTATTCGCCACAACCCCTGCTTGTCTGCATTTGGATCCCCTCTCGTCGCACACCCTAACAGTGGCAACATTTCGGTTTCCCCGTGGATTACAATGCGGAGGGAGAGAAAATATTGAAGTAAAAAAAAAATTGCAAGCATTGCTCAGCGCTTGTTCCCCATGCTAATGGCAACACTTTTATAACATGACTCCGGCACCTCAGCCAGCATCACACACTGATATCACTTTCTCAGGGTAGGACAACCCCGAAGATGACACCAGTGAAAACACACGGCGGGCTTCGTTCATTTATTTGCAACGGTTGACCCGCGTTACATTGTTCCCTCGCGGACATATTTTCTCCAACAACGTAATCCCCGACATTTATGAAATGGCACACAAAGCCATCAAAGATGATTTCGCGAAAACACATAGTTTCGCCCTGACCGCTGATAGTTGGACGTCCCGTGCTACAGAGTGCTACTACTTAACTGTGACGGTCCACTATAATTCATACCTGTCAAATTGTACGGTCTCATCGTAATTTGTACAAGTGAGCACTCATTTTTAAATGTGTACGCCGTAGGTTACGTTCAAAATCTGCATGTTTTTCGTGCATTACGTTTTTTTTTCATCCGTTCGGATTTGGTCACCGTTTCTGCAACGAGACAATGCGTTACTTGAATGACGCGAGAAAAGTCAGAGACTCGGAGAGGGAAGAGTTTGTTGAGATGCTGCAGCAAACGCGATGCTAGGCTAGCTGGCTCCAATATTACCTGACTTAGCCGACAACATAAAATCTACGCCTAGATATCGCATGCATATAGAACTACATGCAAAATGACAGACTCGGTAGCGTTAGTAAACAGCCGCCATTTTAGAGCAGTAAACTTCTCAAAAAGGCTCTGTTGTAGTAAACCTTACGAGCGAACCTAAGCAACTTTTGATCTAAAATACTCCTAAATCGGCAAAATCTTGACTTGAGTATCTTTAAAGGATGAAACAGTTTTAAAATTTTCACATGTCGAAAGTAGACAGAAGGGAACTAATGCAAAAACAATTTGATCAACTTTAACGATTGATTCACAACATTAAATGACCTCCAAACATAGCAAAGGTTACTGTTTTTTTTTTTTTAATGAAAAAAAAAAACAAAACAAAAAAAACCATGAAAGGTATCACCAGTTACCTTGCCAAGTAACTTTTTTACTACTGTGTGTGTATTTCAGTAATCAGTCATTATACTAGCCAAAGAGCTAAGAGGCATTTTAACAGTCGAAAATGTTTACATTTTAAGTGTTTTTTTTTTTTTTAAAAAGCAAAATAAAGGCAGTTTAAAAAAAAAAAGCAAAACGCAAACCAAAACCGAACCGTGATCCCAAAACCGAGGTTCAAACCGAACCGTGGGCTAACTAAACCGTTGCACCCCTAGCGCAAATACGTTCTTCATGAGTACATGCGTGCGGAAGTACTACCTGCTTTATCCTTCCTGTTATAAATTAAATAAATTAACTAGGGCTGTCAAAATTATCGCGTTAATGGGCGTTAATTAATTTTTTAAATTAATCACGTTAAAATATTTGACACAATTAACGCAGATGCCCCGCTCAGAGAGATTTAAATGACAGTACACAGTGAAACGCTCACTTGTTGTGTTTTATGGAGTTTTGCCGCCCTCTGCTGGCGCTTGGGTGCGACTGATTTTATAGGCTTCAGCATCCATGAGCATTGTGTAAGTAATTATTGACATCAACAATGGCGGGCTACTAGTTTATTTTTTGATTGAAAATTTTACAAATTTTATTAAAACGAAAACATTAAGGGGTTTTAATATAAAATTTCTCTAACTTGTACAAACATTTTTCTGTTAAGAACTACAAGTCTTTCTATCCATGGATCGCTTTAACAGAATGTTAATAATGTTAATGCCATCTTATTGATTTGTTATAATAAACAAATAGTCCTTATGTACCGTATGTTGAATGTATATATCCATCTTGTGTCTTATCTTTCCATTCCAACAATAATTTACAGAAAAATATGGCATATTTTATAGATAGTTTGAATTGCGATTAAATGCGATTAATTACGATTAATTAATTTTTAAGCTGTAATTAACCCGATTAAAAATTTTAATTGTTTGACAGCCCTAAAATGAACTCTATTATATAAACTGCACACAGACTACTTTTCATTGTGTCAAAGTGTCATTTTGTCAGTGTTGTCCCATGAAAAGATATACTTAAATATCTGCAGAAATGCGAGGGGTGTACTCACTTTTGTCATACACTGTAGCAAGCTGGAAATAGCTGGATTTAACTGAAAACATAATAAAATTAAATTGCCACTGGATCGGAGGGCCGAGGAAGAGAGTCCATCTTTTGAAATGTGTGGTTTATTTTGTTGCCAATGCAGACCAAAAATGACGTAATGTCCAGATTATAAAATCACGCCAGCTGCCCTTCCCAGGGCAGAGAGCGCCATGTTGGCAACACGGGACAAGTCTGTGAAAGTGTCCAACCCACGTCATGCTATTTATCCATGTGTGAAAACCATGACACGGCTAAATCTCGCGTCACCTTACACGGGAATTTACCGGGATATGTGTGTGAAAGGGGCTATACAGTATGAAAATCACATCTTATTATTATTATTTGGGTTGTTCCGATCATGTTTTTTTGCTCCCGATCCGATCCCGATCGTTTTAGTTTGAGTATCTGCCAATCCCGATATTTCCCGATCCGATTGCTTTTTATTGCTCCCGACTCAATTCCAATCATTCTCGATAATTTTTCCCGATCATATACATTTTGGCAATGCATTAAGAAAGAAATGAATAAAACTCGGACGAATATATACATTCAACACACAGTACATAAGTACTGTATTTGTTAATTATGACAATAAATCCTCAAGATGGAATTTACATTATTAACATTCTTTCTGTGAGAAGGATCCACGGATAGAAAGACTTGACTTTGTATATTGTGACTAAATATTGCCATCTAGTGTATTTGTTGAGCTTTCAATAAATGATACTGCAGCCATTAAACCCAAATGCATGATGGGAAGTGGAACCACGACTGTGTGTAGTGCTACCAATAGATATATCTTCTCTGCGTTAGGAAATAACATTGTTACCTTGCTTCTCCACATTGCTTCCCATGATATTTCTAATCGTCGGGAGAGGGATTGTAAGGCTTTAGCCAATTAAACAAGGGCTCCAAAGGCTGCCAAAATTCACTCTTCTCATTTTACTCTGCCTTTTATCTCTCTGTATAGGTAAAACAGCGCCATTACAGATTGAGCGCGACAATGCGTGAGTGGGTCGTGCAGCGCATGCATTAATTATTTCAACGTGATACATTTTTTAAAAAATTAATTACCGCCGTCATAGGGATAAATTTGATAACCCTACCTTAAGCCTAAACGAAAGACTCTGGATGAGTGTAACATATTATTTCTCTAATGTTAAATACAATTAGAAAACGATTTAATTAAAAAAAAAAAAAAAGTTAAAAAAGGTATGTCCGATATTTGTTTGCCGATTCCGATACTTTGAAAATGACGTGATCGCGCCCGATTGATCGGAACATCTCTAATTATTATTATTATTTTGTAACTCCTTCACTGCCACTGACGGCAATCGACATCCAATCCTTTTTGACTGGGAGGGCTGACAACGATAATTTGTCGTCAATGGCAACCTAGGGGTTAACACTTGAGAATTTTGTACATGCAACTAAGTCCTAACTCTCCTCCTTAGTTCCAGTTTGTCCTGGTTCTCATCCACACAAGCTACAACCTCCTCGTCCAATGTGATTTCCCTGTCATTACCAACGTTGCAGTGTTTCTTTACACCATCTTCCTCATCATCCTCTTCGGTAACTTCTACCGACGCAGCTACCTGGATAAAAGGAAGCAGAAGTAAGACGGAATCTTTGGAATACATCCTTTGCTGCTATGTGCATACTTACCGCCAGAGGGCACTGTCTGTCCGTGTTCTCAATGAAAAAAAAAAAAGACAGGAAATACAAGAGATGATATGTTTCACTCAGATATTTATTATTTCTTGAATAGAGAAAATGGCAAACATTCAAATGTGTTGTAAACAAACTGTACATTTATACACAATCGTAAAAGGTTTGCTTTGCTTTACTGCCGCAAAGAGACAAACCCCAAAACCCACAAAATAAGATGGAGGAATGCAAACATTGTTTCCCGTGTTCTTAAAACAACACGGCAACACGATACGTTTGTTTCTATGCTTCGGTCTAAAAACAGATGTCGATGACTGACCGAGATTAAAAAAGGAAGAAAAGAAAAAGCACGAGAGGAAGTGTTCACATTATAGCCATTTTTTGTAACAAGGACTACTTTTTTCCCTTTTTTGACTGGGTCAATAAAAAGTGAAAGAATTCTGGAGGTTTTATTGGAACACACCACTAAAAAAGGTTTATACCGTCATTGTAATTAGCTATAAATGCCACAAGATGGTCGTAAAGGACTAGTTTTCTCTAAATGGAGCTCCTTAATTCACTTAACAGTGCTATGACAGAGTATACGTTGCACACTCCGCCAAACTATGGAAAAAAAAAAACCCTTCAATTTATCGTCCGAAAAATACTGTAAGTGCATTAGAAAAGTAGTAATCGATGTCAAAGAAGTACAGTGGGGCAAATAAGTATTTAGTCAACCACCAATTGTGCAAGTTCTCCTACTTGAAAAGATTAGAGAGGCCTGTAATTGTCAACATGGGTAAACCTCAACCATGAGAGACAGAATGTGTGTGTGTGTGTGGGGGGGGGGGAGACACAGAAAATCACATTGTTTGATTTTTAAAGAATTTATTTCCAAATTAGAGTGGAAAAAAAGTATTTGGTCACCTACAAACAAGATTTCTGGCTGTCAAAGAGGTCTAACTTCTTCAAACGAGGCTCCACTTGCTACCTGTATTAATGTTTTAACTCGTTATCGGTATAAAAGACACCTGCCCACAACCTCAGTCAGCCACACTCCAAACTCCACTATTGCCAAGACCAAAGCGCTGTCGAAGGACATCAGAGACAAAATTGTAGACCTGCACCAGGCTGGGAAGACTGAATCTGCAATAGGTAAAATGCTTGGTGTAAAGAAATCAACTGTGGGAGCAATCATGAGAAAATGGAAGACATACAAGAACACTGATAATCTCCCTCGATCTGGGGCTCCATGCAAGATCTCAGCCCGTGGTAGGGGTGTGAAAATATATCGAAATGGTGATGTATCATGATACTTTGTATCCCAAAAGGTTATCGATATGCTCCTGCAAGAATCAAGATATCATTTTAAAAAGGTGTCAATGTCTTAAAAAAAAAAATAAATAAATAAAAAAAAAAAAAAAAAAAAGGAACCAACAAGTTGCTACAAAATCTTCCACTATAATAGTGTCTCAGTTAACTCTTAAGGCTGCCTTGACGGTGCTCGACACCAGCTCCATTTAGACTGGGAACGTTTGAAACCAGAGCATTCGCAGTCATTCTGTCAGATTTTCAGGGCATTTATAGGTCACTTGCTGTTCATTTTAGGGCATTTCCAGGTCATTTCCTGTTGAGTTTGAGTCACTGCTATTTCATTTGGGTGATTCCCAGGTCACTTCCTCTTCTGTAACACAAAATGAACAGGAAGTGACCCATGAAATACCCCAAAATCAACAGGAAGTAACTGAAAATCAACCTTAAAGAGCATATGACACGAGAAAAAAAGTCTTAAATGGCATTATTATGTGAATTAGAATCATATTTTGAGACGATTCAACTATATACAACAATTTAGCAAAGCACAGATGACGAGAAATTAGTCTTTTAATCTGCCGGTTAGCCACGCCTACCATTATAGGGCTTTAGCGTCCCCAACAGGTGGATGACGTCAGCGGTAGACTGGGCTCATCGATTTTACTATTCAGCCCATTGAGGGGGAATTATTCAGAACGAGGAAAACGTGACGAAGAAAGCCGCAAAATGTCATTGTTTCAGTCTCTTTACTTCAATATTTTTACAGGATACTCTTTTTATCCAAGTATTTTCCCCAATTGCTAAATAAATGGCTTGAGAAGGACCAGTCAGCCCGTCGAGGGGGAACTATTCACAACGAGGAAAACGCGACGAAGAGAGTGGCAAAATGTCATTGTTTCTGTCTCTTTACTTCAATATTTTTACAGGATACTCTTTTTATCCAAGTATTTTCCCCAATTGCTAAATAAATGGCATGGTCATGACAAATAAGTCTTGTGCTGAATGGAATATGAAATAATAAAAATGCATTTATTCAGGACGACATGGCAAAATTACTCCATAATGGTCAAAACTGTCGACTTCACCTTTACTGTCGCACCTCCCGAACGATATTTTATGACACCTAAATCGGACATATGTCATTTCCCTTCCCCAGCTTCGGAGAATGTTAACAAACAAGAAGGCGTGACAGCTAGCCGACATGCTAACCCGAACCGAGTGATGTTTCAAAGTCTTCAAAGCGGAAAATCACACATAGCTATCCTGGATTATTTGTCATGACGACCCGGTTGTCGATTGTCTTTGCGGATCGGCAAACCGCCCGGCGGAGAGCAATTTACAGTTCGTTCCCCGGAGGAGGGTGGCTGGAGTTGTTGTGCAGCTAACGTGCTGCTGCTAATGAGCATTAGGAGAGCTTTTTACATGCCTATCAATGATCAAACGTAAGTAGTCCTTCATTTAAAGGAAGTTTGTAGTTTTTACTTTGTAATCGCTGTATTCGTATTTGACATAATACAAAACAAGATGTTCACTCACTTCCTCGTAAATCCAATGGTCCCACAGTAAATATCCACGGTGAATGGGAACCTTTTGAAACTCCAAAAAGGCGCATACGCCTCTCCCTCATACAGAATGATTTTTCTGCAGCCGTTTGGCTCGCGTGATGCGAAAAATAAACGTATTAATCCGCAAAATCAGCTGAATCCTTCGTCCTCATACACAACAGTACACTGTAGAGTGAAGAGGACGTCTTCTACCGTACGCGTCACAGCGCCCTCCTCCTCAATGCAAGACCGAAGCCGGAAGTCACTCATTTTCCTGGCGCGGGATTCAAAAAACTAAATAAATATAACGATCGCTTCCACACACATCCAAGCGGTCCATATCATTCAGGAGCATAAAATACCGCGTGTATTATGAAATAAACATGCTTTTTCGTGTCACAGGCACTTTAAATGGCCCAAAATTACCTCATTACCTGGCACTGGCTGCTTCTGACGGCCATAGACGTTCAATCCGTTTGAACTGGAAGGGTGGCAGCGAATGAACATTCGTTCATTCGCTGCCATCCCTCCCAGTTCAAACGGATTGGACGTCTTCTACTCGTGATAAACTCATTCCAATTCACAGCAGAAGCTTGTTTTTCTGTTTATTAGTTATCCTAGAATGTTTTCCTGACCAATGTATCTATAATCGTTGTATCGCCATGTCGTCAGATCATCGTTAACGTGAGCTTTGTATCGCAAACCGGGTTCCCACTCCTACCCCGTGGCGTCAAAATGATAACAAGAACGGGGAGCAAAAATCCCAGAACCACACGGGGGGACCTAATGAATGACCTATAGAGAGCTTGGACCACAGTAACAAAGGCTACTATCAGTAACACAATGCGCCGCCAGGGACTCAAATCCTGATTTTCTGTTTTTTTTTTAATCGACATTCTGTCGCTCATGGTTGAGGTTTACCCATGTTGACAATTACAAGCCTTTCTAGTATTTTCAAGTGGGAGAACTTGCCCAATTAGTGGTTGACTAAATACTTATTTGCCCCACTGTATGTAGAAGTGATTTTTAATGAAGTGAGATGAGTTTTAAATAATATTAAAGTTGTTGGATCAAAATTTTATTTGAAATTTCTTCAGTGTGCATCATTTTTTTGGTTTTATTGCATTATTTATATTTGTTTTTACCGCCATAAATGACTGAACTTACAAAATATTTTTCAATGTATTCAAATTAAAGAATAGATTTGTAGATTTTTGATACAACAGTATAATTTTTTTTTAATATTACATATTCTTTGGGACGGAGTCAGTTTGTCAATGCGCTACCACAACAGACATGAATACATAGGCTTCCATTGCCGTGATATATCGGTGCATCGGCCATATTGGATGTGGCGTAGTTTGTCCCCTTCAAACTAATCCAAGGGGACTAGTACTTCTCATTCACTGCTATTGACGGTGATAAATGTCCAATCCATTTGAACTAAGTGGGGCTGCTAATGTTAAAAATTATATTGCTGCCAACCCCCTCAGTCCCAATGGATTGGATGTCTATCGCCATCAATTACAACTAATGAGTTGAAGAAATTATTATTAGAAATGGCTTTCGGAAATAAAATGAAGCATTTTCCACAAATGAGCCTATCTGCCAAATCCAATATGGCGGCGACATCTCTGTACGACTCAAGGCAGTTATGTGTTGACTTTTTCAAATGGTTCGAAAACAAGCGCTAAAGTACTTTTGGGCAGCAGAAATTAAGCCACTACTTAAAGTGATGACTAAAAAATGAAGACTTATGTCTTCTTCCACTTCTGAAAGTACGTTTGACGTCATCGCGAAAACACTATTTACGATTCGGTGTACACGGACGACACGTGGCTGAGGCCGCGCTCAAAGCCGGCCGCCTGGAAGAAGGCGCCATCTTCTGGTCCGGTGGAGAACTGACAGCCGGTGCCGCCTTGCAGCTCCTGATTCAAGTTGAAGCCTGGAAGATACGAGATACAGGTGCCACTGTCATGTTGATTTAAATCAGGGGTGTCAAACTCATTTTTGAAGATAATAGTTTGTAGTTCTGGTTTCCTTCTGAGCGACATTTTGTCTGCCAATGAGGGAAGTTATTCGATTTATGAGTTGTGATAGTAATCAAAACCTATTTTCCATAGTTGACTAATTTTATTTTATTTTTTTAGATTATTGACCTAAAAATAGTCTGAATCCTGTTTTTTAAGCTTTTTAGTCGCAAATATTTTTAAATGCGGCAGGCACCCTGGATTAAGCGGCAAATGATGATGGATGGTTCTTCATTCTATTTTTTCAATTTAAGTATTTTTTAATTCTATTAAATTCAATTTTTTAATTAAATAAAAAAAAGGGGGTGAACACTAAATATTGATTTATAATTTTTTTAATTAACAAAACAAATAATGTAAATTTTATATTAAATTTCTTATTTTACCTTCTTTGATTTTCATTTTTTAAAAAATAATAAAAATAGTAAATATCATTTGTATTTCATTATTTAATCAAAATAGTAAATATTTGATTTCTGTCATCCCACATAAATTTTAAAATGTTCCCATTTTTTAATGAAAAAAAAAAGTGCGGGACAGTAAATATTCTATTTATTTTTTTTTTTTTACTGTTTTAATAGTTAAAAAATAATTAAATACCTGATTTTTGCAGTCTTCGATCTTTAAAAGACTACATAAATTTAAAGATTTCCAATTTTTTTTCTATATATATAAATTAGGAAATTTATAAATTTCCCCCAAAAAAATTCTCTACTGTTTTCTCTCCTTTTTCCAATTTTATTTTTTCTACTTTTTATTTTAGTTATATATAATATATAAAATAAAAAGTTAAAATTTGAATTAAAAAAAAAAAAAAAAAAGTAGAGAAAAACAATTAGGAAATTTCAAATGTCCTAATATATATATATATATATATATATATATATATATATATGTAAGGTTAAAAAACAAACTTCATAATGTAAATAAAACAAAAAAGGGTACAACCAGTAAACACTTGTTTTATTTTCGAATCTTTCTAATCTAAACAATTAAAACAGTTAAAACCAGTCAATATTTGCTTTCATTTTTTAATCATTCGGTGTTTTTTCACCAAACCAAAACAGCAAAAAACTATTTTATTATTATAGTTATATTTTTATTTATATTATTTTTTTCTTATTTTTTTAAAAAATACCAAAAACAGAAGAGGAATAAAAAGTTAATATCTTTATTTTTACATTTTTTTTTTTTTTTTAAATAGAGGAAAAAACAGTAAATATATTTTTAATTTTTACTTAAAAAAATTTTTTTTTAGGACAACCAAAAGTCTATTCAAACATGATTTTAGTGAAAAAACATTAAATCACTGCACACGATTTACCTTCGCGGGCCGCAAAGAATGACGTGGTAGCCCAGATCTGGCCAACGGGCCTCTAGTTTAACACCTGTGGTTTCCATTTGTGCAATATGGGGTGGCTTACCTGCGGAACCCATAGCGTTGCTGGTGGCCATGTGGAAGCCGTTGTGCTGCTGGTGCGAAGCGTAGACGTGAGAATCTCCTCCGCCGCTCATCGTTTGCTCCATCCGGTACGTGTCTGCGAAGTGGAAGCAGCTCTGGAAGCTACCTTGAAATTCTGATGGCACAAGTGAGATTTATTTAGTAAAATTACTCCCGAAAAGCTTGGAGAAGTCCTATTCTGCACGCTATTGTAAATCTCAACTTGGACTTGGCCATTGTCGGTGTTTTCATTGCACGTGGACCACAAGAGTCACAATAAGTGTTCCTGGAACATGTGGAGGTGACCGCAAAGCGGCGACGAGGCGTCCGTGTGTTGACGCGCGTGGGGGAAACGCTGTTTAAAGCGTGAAAAGGGGTTTCGAGCACAGCATGACACAGTGTGTGGGTTTGTGTTTTTGAAAACATCTGTCCCTAAAAATGTTAGAAGAGTGTTTGCAAATAGGATTGGACTGTGTACATTTAGTAAATCAGTGATTTCAGGTCAAAATATATAGGTGATAAAAATGAGGAATTGTTTTTTGATCTTATGTTTTCATTCGATTGAATATTTATTCAAAATAATAATGTAATGTAATAGTAATGATATAACTATTTTCAAAAAAATACATTATTTTAATTAATTACATTTAATTTAATGTCATTTTAAAATAACAGCAATGTTATTCAGCAATGACTGAATGTTAAAAAAAATACATGTTTTTTGCTTATTTAATTCTTGTTAAATGAATTTATTTGATTTAATATTTCAAAATAACATTAAAAACAATTTAAATGTAAGTTTACATTGAGTAATACACATTATTAGTTTAATTTAATATCGTTTCAAAAGAAAAAAATATACATATTAAAAAGTATTTACTTGTAAATTTATTCATTTATAATTTAATTTTTCTATTTAAAAAAAAGAAAATTAAATTCAATCATTTTTAAAAAATAATTAACTGTAATTTGATTTGATAATTTCAGGAAAGCTATTTTTTTTTTTTTTTTTTTTTTTTACAAAAAATAACAAAAACAAATGTAATTTACATGGGAAAAAATACATTCAGTAATGACACATTATTTCTTTAAAAACAACAAATATTTATTAGGATTTAATTATCAAATACAAATAATTTTCATTATTTTAATAAAATTTCAAAATAAATGAATACTCTAATAACATTTTACATATAAATTTCATATCAGTAAAGACACGTTATTTAAAAAAAAAACATTTATTTCTTACAATTATATCTTATTGTAATTAGTTTAACATAATTTAAAAATAACTAATTAGAGAAACGATTTCACAGTAAATTTATAAACAGTTGTTTTTAAAAAACACACTCATTTTATTAAATTAGTAATACATATTATTGATTTATTTAACCACATTTATTATACAATTTTCAGCCAAATACACTTGCTATTACTTTCATTGCTAGAAAAACACAATTAGTGTATACTCACTTTTATTATAATTTCAGTTTCTACATTAAAAAAATACGATTATAGTAATATTAATTATAAGAAAAAAAATTCTGCCAATATGTGATAGTATTTGATTTAATATAACTAGGGCTGTCAAACGATTAATATTTTTAATCGAATTAATTACAGCTTAAAAATTAATTAATCGTAATTAATCGCAATTCAAACCATCTATAAAATATGCCCTATTTTTCTTTAAATTATTGTTGGAATGGAAAGATAGGACACAAGACGGATATATACATTCAATGTACTGTACATAAGCACTGTATTTGTTTATTATAACTAGAGATGCACGATAATATCGGTCACCGATAATTATCGGCCGATAATGGCAATTATGAGGTCACACAGATAATCCAGATAAAACGAAATTCAACCGATAATGCAATCCGATAATTGTCTACTTGATTTAGCCTCCAAATGTGCGCAATCAACAGTTTTGTCCAATTCTGCTAGTTTTAAGGAGGTGTTTTTGCAGTGTAGTAATGTGATATATGTTAGGAATGGCTTACATTTGAAGGCATTTTTGTGCAACTTGGGTGTTTACTCTCTAAGCAATTGTTGCCAAAAGCTTACCATTACACAACGTCATTGCCATTGTTTAGTTGTTGGAATTTACTACTTGTTCACATTTGATGTGGAAAAAAATAGCACTAAATTACATTTTTGCACAGTAACATTTGATCTTTGTATACTTTAAAATTTTACATACCGTACATATTTGAAAAGAATTATTGGCGTGACATTATCGGTTATCGGGTGGAAGGGGCAGGAAATGATCGGTTATCGATATCGGTTGAAAAATGTATTCTCGTGCATCACTAATTATAACAATAAATCAACAAGATGGCATTAACATTATTAACATTCTGTTAAAGAGATCCATGGATAGAAAGACTTGTAGTTCTTAAAAGATAAATGTTAATACAAGTTATAGAAATTTTATATAAAAACCTCTCTTAATGTTTTCGTTTTAATAAAATTTGTAAAATTTTCAATCAAAAAATAAACTAGTAGCTCGCCATTGTTCATGTCAATAATTATACAATGCTCATGGTGCTGAAACCCATAAAATCAGTCGCACCCAAGCGCCAGGAGAGGGTGACAAAACACCAAAAAACACAAGTAACAAGTGGACATTACACTGTGCTGTCATTTTAATCTGTTTGAGCGGGGCATGTGCGTTAAATGCATCAAATATTTTAACGTGATCAATTTCAAAAAATTAATTTCCACCCGTTAACGCGATAATTTTGACAACCCTAAAAATAACATCTGCGATTGGCTGGCAACCAGTTCAGGGTGTCCCCTGCCTACTGCCCGTAGTTAGCTGGGATAGGCTCCAGCACCTCCGCGACTCTCGTGAGGAAAAAGTGGCATGGAAAATGAATGAATGAATGAATGAATAAAAATAACATTAGGTAATCATTTCTTTTGTTGTTTTCATTCAAAGTGACCACTAAACCTACTTAACATATTAGCTGCCATTGACAGCAATAAACGTCAATGGCATCTAATACGTTATGAGTAAACTCTCACCTCAGAAACTTCCACTCAAATCTTACCATTATTGTGCTGGTGTTGATAATGAACGAACTGCTTGTGCTGAGCTTGAACGTGATGCTTGTCCAACACGGGGGGCGCAAGAGCAGGAGGCGGAGTGACGGTTCCCTTCATCCCCGGAGAGAGAAGCGGCGCCGACACCCTAAAAGACACACACAAACGTCAATTGAACTCACCGTTCAATCCAAATCCGTCACATTCTTTTCGTGAGCTTGCGCAGGAGCTTCCAACCGTGCGCCACACCGACCGGCCTGCGTCGTGTTGCCGTTCGAAAACATGCCGAAATGGTGTTTATCCAAGAAAGTAGCCAAGTGACATCACGCGAACGAGGAATGTAGAGTCAGTTTATTTTTGTATTTTTTTTCTTCATGTCGTCGACTGGAGTTTAACATCAGGAAATGGCGGTTCTGCTCTACATCTTGGCAACTGGCATCAAACTTTAGTACTTCAGTACTACTTCAAAATACGTATACAGTCACCCTGTATGAGAAAAAACCCAGCACCCTGCCGCCTTTTATTTACCGACTGCAAGTTGAAATCAAAAGCTGAATCAATCAATCAAGCTGTCCGAATGAGGCCCAACGTGCACTTGCCCTAAAACGCCATCCGTGTTGTACGGCACCTGGTGGACTTGGCACGGTTGCGCCGGCCTCCTCCTCCCGCTGTCAGCACCGACTCACGAAACAGTTCCACACTTCATATTTTGACAAGCTGCCTCTATGTGTAGCTAAAAGGAATCAGAAGCCAATCACTGGCAGCTACCCCCCATGCTAGGAATGAGGAGAATCTTTCATACGACGCATGAATCTCTATCTCCTCTGGACAAGGTGGACTTGGCGTTTGCCTCCTCGGCCGGCCGGCCCACCTACTAGTCTGCAGAGGTGGGTAGTAACGCGTTACATTTACTTGAGTACTTTTTTGAGAAAAATGTACTCCTAAGAGTGGTTTTACCAAGCCATACGTGAAGAAGAAACGCTACTCTTACTCCGCTACTTTGGCACTTATCGTTACATTTTTCTATTTTTATTCTACATATTAAAGTGCCTGTGACAGGATTAAAAAAGTCTTAAAGCGGAAATGCGAAGTAAGGTTGGCCAACCATGTTTTTGAATAATATCAACGGCTAAACAGTTATAAGCATATTTTCGTAATTGTTTTTTAACTCAACCCTTCCAGATTCTTTGTTTAACCCAAAGCAACGCCCTTGACAAAGAAAATGCTTTCCTTCGGCAATCTTCGGAAATTACGTGCGTGGCCAAAGGATAGCAGGGCATGTAAATGGACATCTTTCGTTCGCACGAAGCAAATGAATTTCACGCCATCATCGAGTAGTGTTCTCTGCTGCAAACACTTCGAAGATGCCTGCTTCCTTAACCGGTCTGGTTATGATCAAGGATTTGCCAAAAAGTAAGTGTGATTTTTGCCAACTGTTGTGGAATGAACAGTATAAGCTAGCGACGTTAGCCGAGGCTATCCCCGATCATAATTGTTGTTGCATTCGCTAGTTTAAACGTGTTTAAATTGTGCGTCATCTACGATCTTGTCCGAAAGGGTTAATCCACTGTCAGTCGGGAAAGAGGTGTGGATATGCATATAAGCGGGTCGGCGTCGCGGTAATTCACGGTCACGTTGCAGTAAGAGACACACACCGCCGGTGAGTTTGTGCAAATTTATTTGTATTTGTATTATGTATTTCCACCTTCGTGCTTCAAGCATTGCATTGCATTTGTACGGTTTGGTGTTTCTTTCACGGTGATCGCTTGATGGCCTTCTAGTTTGTGTTTTACGAGAGCCACTGACAGGTGACAACAACATGCGTGTTGCTTTTAATGTCTGGCAGCGAATCAGCGGGTCACGCAGTGAATCATGGGAAATGTAGTCTCGGGACAACACTGAAGTGGTGCTTTGTAATCTGTTCGCTTGTGTGAAAAAACTACATTTCCTCACGCCATTAGACACCACTTTCTGCCGAGAGCCCCAAGCCGTGTTGTACTGTTAGCTCCATGTGTTAATAAAGAAACAAAGTTGTCAGTACGTCGTGTGTTCGATACATTTGTAAACAAAAAGCTCATAACAAGACACTATGAACGATCCGTTTAAGAGACGCTGGAGTAGTAGGAGGCGAGGAGGAGATCAGCGAGAAGCAAAACTTCGCGGTCGAATGTGGCGGCAGTCCGCTATTATTTCGTTTTCTTATTGTTGCCACAATAAAGTGGAGAAAGCCATCAACGACTCATCTCCTTCTTTCCCCCCAACGTTTTTATATTATAATTTTATATGCACGAGAGCTGCCGGATCTGCCAAAATGAACATGAAGTCTGATTTGTTTTTTGTTTAACAATGTCATCAGATAGACAAAAACATAAAATCAGGTGCAAATGCCTGCATCTTCAAATCATGAAAATAATAACAGCCTATATTTTACCAATCTTGTAATCTCGATGGGTCTTGTATCCATTCCAAGTCAGGTAGTCTAGCCACATTGTTTGCATCCTGATTAGCGTCTGGCTAATACATGTTAGGTCCAACATAAAATTCCAAACTCCTCTTCTTCCTCCAACTCTTCAAAAACTTGGATCTCCTCCCTTGCGCTCAATCTATCGCTTATATCGCTGTTTGAATCATTGTTTGAAGGGCTTTGTATGGCTGCCGTATGTATGGAGCGCTGCCATCGCTATTCTTGGTGTGATGTATCACTTCCGGGTACGTCCCCTTTCAGGCTCGAACTTCGGAAACGCGATTATTTTGTCAAATATACAACATATAAATTATTTTTTCATGCTTTATTTGTTGGACAATGTTTAATTACTTTAATTGTGATCCTATTAGGCATGTTATGAAATTACTTCACATTTCTGCTTTAAGTAGCATTATTATGTGAATTAAAATCATATTTTGAGACGATTCGACTACATACAACAATTTGGCAAAGCGCAGATGACGAGAAATGAGACTGCCAATGTTTAGCCTCGCCTGTCGGTATAGCGCTGTAGCGCCTCCAGCTGGTTGATGATGTCGGCAGAGTAACGATTTGAGCTGATTAAAATTCAACCCATTGAGGGGGAAGATTCAGAACGAGGAAAATGCGACAGAGAGCAGCTAAATTATCATCATTGTTTCAATCTGTCTACTCCAATATCTTTACAGCATATTCTTTTTGTCTAATTATTTTTTCCCCGATTGCTAAATAAATGGTATGGTCATGACAAAAAACAGTTATGTGGAATATGAAATAAAATGCATTTATTCAGTACGACAGGGCAAAATTACTACATAATGGTCAAACCTGCCGACTTTTCAAACCTCCCGAACGGTATTTTATGCCACGGGAGTAAGTCTGGCTTTTGTCATTACCCTGCCCCGGCTTCGGAGATGTAGGACAGAGCGTAAACAAATCAGGAGGCGTGACAGCTAGGCGACATGCTAACCCCGAACAGAGAGGCTTTTCCAAGTCTTGGACTCATGTCACCAACGGCGGCGGGGTTGATTGTCTTCACCGATCAGCCAGCCCCCGGCGGCGAGCAAGTTTCGGTTCGTCGTTCTGCTGCAGCCCCGGCAGGCAGGCAGAGCTCGTCGCCGGGATGGAGAAGAGAATGAAGGCTGAAAATAGTGCATTCTCGGTGGAGAAACCGGGCGACGTCGAAGCGCGTGGCTGCCCGAGCCCGAGCCGAGTATAGCGGGCACGCAAAGAGGACCGAGGGGGTTGGAATTCTGGACACAATCAAGAACCACAGACGAGAGCGGGGGGCTCCCCTGGCCCAACCCAAGGTATGCCTTTATTGGCCGGCGACCATGGTGTGCGACAAGCCACCGGTCGTCAGCCGAGTTGCCTTCTCAGTGGACAGGGAGCATTGTCGCCCACAAAATGTTAGCCACCTCCTTATTAAACCGTTTGCCATGATCCCAGTATTTGACATAACATAAAACACGTAGGTTACTCAGTTTTTCATCTGGTCCCTCTGACTTTTTTGCCCATTATTTGTGGTGAAAAGGATCTTTTAGAAATCCAAAAAGCTTCAAACTACTCTCCCAGGTGTAGCAACAAAAGCCTGCAGCACATTGGGCTGGCGTGACGCAAAAAACAAAACGTATTAATCCGCAAAATCTGCATCTCCTTCTGCACACGATAGTAATGGCTGTATTGTGAAGATGGTTAGTCCGCTAACGTCACATTCACCTCCTTCCCCAATCCGAGACAGTGGCCGGAAGTCATCATTTTCATAATGCGGGATTTAAAAAAATTTAATAAATATATCGATCGCTTACACACACATCCAAGCGGTCCATTTCATTCAGGAGCATAAAATACTGTGTGTAATATGAAATAAACATGTTTTTTTTTGTGTCACAGGGACTTTAAACTTCACTATATATATACGGTATATATATTTACGGTATATATACTCACTGGCCACTTTATTAGGTACACCTGTCCAACTGCTCGTTAACACTTAATTTCTAATCAGCCAATCACATGGCGGCAACTCAGTGCATTTAGGCATGTAGACATGGTTTAAGACAATCTCCTGCAGTTCAAACCGAGCAACAGTATGAGGAGGAAAGGTGATTTGAGTGACTTTGAACGTGGCATGGTTGTTGGTACCAGAAGGGCTGGTCTGAGTATTTCGGAAACTGCTGATCTACTGGGATTTTTACGCACAACCATCTCTAGGGTTTACAGAGAATGGGCCGAAAAAGAAAATATATCCAGTGAGCGGCAGTTCTGTGGGCGGAAATGCCTTGTTGATGCCAGAGGTCAGAGGAGAATGGCCAGACTGGTTCGAGCTGACAGAAAGGCAACAGTGACTCAAATAACCACCCGGTACAACCAAGGTAGGCAGAAGAGCATCTCTGAACGCACAGTACGTCGAACTTTGAGGCAGATGGGCTACAGCAGCAGAAGAACACGCCGGGTGCCACTCCTTTCAGCTAAGAACAGGAAACTGAGGCTACAATTTGCACAAGCTCATCAAAATTGGACAATAGAAGATTGGAAAAACGTCGCCTGTTCTGATGAGTCTCGATTTCTGCTGCGACATTCGGATGGTAGGGTCAGAATTTGGCGTCAACAACATGAAACCATGGATCCATCCTGCCTTGTATCAACGTTTCAGGCTGGTGGTGGTGGTGTAATGGTGTGGGGAATATTTTCTTGGCACTCTTTGGGCCCCTTGGTACCAATTGAGCATCGTTGGAACCCCACGGCCAACCTGTGTATTGTTGCTGACCATGTCCATCCCTTTATGACCACAATGTACCCAACTTCTGATGGGTACTTTCAGCAGGATTATGCGCCATGTCATAAAGCTGGAATCTGTAAACTGTACCCAAATGGCCTCCACAGTCACCAGATCTCAATCCAATAGGGCATCTTTGGGATGTGGTGGAACGGGAGATTCGCATCATGGATTTGCAGCCGACAAATCTGCACCAACTGTGTGATGCCTTCATGTCAATATGGACCTAACTCTCTGAGGAATGCTTCCAGCACCTTGTTGAATCTATGCCACGAAGAAATGAGGCAGTTCTGAGGGCATAAAGGGGGTCCAACCCGTTACTAGCATGGTGTACCTAATAAAGTGGCCGGTGAGTGTATATCGTGTATGCTAAATCTGAATAAATACATTGAAGGAATGGCTGCTTTGCTACATTGCAAGCTTTGAGACTTCCAAGGAAGAGCCAAAACATGAAAAATGTTTGTGGATTGGCGGAAAAACGGACGTACGCGCGGCATGAAGTTTCACAGTAGGATCTCTTCATGTCGTGCAGTTTGCCACTCTAATTCAATTAGCCGGTGTCAATCACTGCTGCGGTATCAAAACGCCTCCTGCCAATATTTACTCAGGGGCTCTAATATCAATACGCGGCAGTCAACGACAACATTTACCACCCGCGGACGTTCGCGCGGCCGCTAAGTCGTCCGCCGAGCATATTTGAATATTAGCGGAGGAAAAGTGACACAAAGTGAATGGGCCGTTTGAGTCAGGGTAAACACATTTAAGCTGTGAGGTCAGAGGCCGCCGCGCCGACGCTTGATCGCTTTCTCCAAATGGTTCTTGTCCCGCTAAGACGTCGGGGAAAAACAAGTGCGGCGCTCGTGTTGACTCTGGCTGACGATCGGACGCGTGGAAGTACAACGAACCCCGGTCGGCGCAGGGAGATACGTTCCAGACTAGAGATGTCCCAATCGATCGGGATGTCCGATCACGTCATTTTCAAAGTATCGGAATCTGCAAAAAAATATCGGCCATGCCTTTTTTTAATATATATATTTTTTAATTAAATCATTTTCTAATTATATTTAACGTTACAGACATAATATGTTACACTTATCCAGAGTCTTTAGTTTAGGCTTAAGGTAGGGTTATCAAATTCATCCCAATAATGGCGGTAATTAATTTTTTAAAAAAATGTATCACGTTAAAATATTTAACGCAATTAATGCATGCGCTGCACGACCCACTCACGCAATGTCGCGCTCAACCTGTAATGGTGCCGTTTTAGCTATATAGGGAGATAAAAGGCAGCGTAAAATGAGTAGAGGGAATTTTGGCAGCCTTTGGAGCCTTTTTTTAATTGGCTAAAGCCTTACAATCCCTCTCCCTACGATTAGAAATATCATGGGAAGGAAGCAATGTGGGGAAGCAAGGTAGCAATTGATCTTTTTCTTAACACCTTATGTTAAATCCCAACGCAGAGAAGATATATAAATTGGTAGCACTACGCACAGTCATGGTTCCACTTCCCATCATGCATTTGGGCATGGCCTTCAGTATCATTTACTGAAAGCTCAACAAATATACAAAGTCACTAGTCTTTCTATCCGTGGATCCCTCTCACAGAAAGAATGTTAATAATGTAAATGCCACCTTGAGGATTTATTGTCATAATAAACAAATAAGGTACTTATGTACTGTATGGTAAATGTATATATTCGTCCGAATTTTATTCATTTTTTTCTTAATGCATTGCCAAAATGTATATGATCGGGAAAAATTTTCGGGAATGCTTGGAATTGAATCGGGAGCAAAAAAAAAAAAGCAATCGGATCGGGAAATATCGGGATCGGCAGATACTCAAACTAAAACGATCGGGATCAGATCGGGAGCAAAAAACCATGATCGGAACAACCCTAGTTGAGGGTTTTGGAATCAGATAACTATTGAAATGTAAAGTACGGACAATGTTTTGGATTCTTTCCGAGCAATTTAGCTTATGGCACGTCACCACGTCAAAAAGTTTAACTCATTGGTTGCCTTTGACGGCAATGGACGTCAAATCATTTTTGACAGCCACTCCCAGTCAAAATGATTTGGAGGTCTCTGCCGTCAATGGTAGGGAAACATGATCATTCACTGCCAGCCTTCACAGTTATTGTATTGATTTTATTTTTTATTTTTTTAATTGGATTTGTTTGTTATATACAGTTTCGAAATTTAGTTAATGCACAGGTAAAATGCTGCAATAATTCATCAAACTCTAGAAATTCAAATCAAATTTGGCTGCTTCGAGGATTCGTTTAATTGGAATGGGGTTGTAATGGTTTGCTTTTAAATTGTTTGCATTTAGTTTTATTGATTTGAGTGAATACACTGCCCTCTAGTGGCAGCAGTAAATATGACAAAACTCATTTAACATGGCTGAATCCAGCTGCTCCCTGTTAAGAAGTTTTTGTTTGAGCTAAAGTTACCATTTACCGCATAATTAAAATAAGGCAAAATGCCACTTCTGCGTTATTGCGTAAGATCGTTGTCTTCTAAGCGTGGCCTTCATATCCTTGAGCACATTGTTGTTTTCGTCAACGATAACAAAAATATTTAGTCGACGAATAATTTTCACCTGACGTGACGAGCTAAAAACGTGCCTAAAACATAACGAAATGAATGCCAGTTTACGTCTGACGAGACAAATTGTGACAAAATGTATAAAAGTTTCTGTCATATGTTCACAATTCGTAACATTTTTTATTGTTCGTCTCGTACATCCGCCTGCATCGTAGCAGTGTTTGGGTCGTGTCACATGAATGACATCATGGGTGAACCTCAATCTCACCAGTGTCAGGATGTAATTCAAGCTAGGCTGCGCTCTAAGGCTTGCTTGTTTTGAAACACCTGCTAAGATTTGTTTTCTTATCTTAGCAAGATCTATAGGCAATGTTGCTTTAGCCTTTAAAGGCCTGTGCTGAGTAGGCATGTGCCAGTTACTGGTTTCAAGGTTTACTGTGGCATGAAAACGTCAAGGTTTCAAAGCCATTAAAGTTTTCCGTCATGCTGTAGTACGGTATTAACTATTTTCCATTTCCCCAAAAATGTAGCGAGACATCCGTGGCTTGGCGCAGCAGCGCTCAACCCTCCCCCTCCGGCTGTTGCTCTGTCCTGCATCTGTCTGTTGGTGACATTACACCTGAGCTTTTCTCCCCTCAAAAAAGACAAAGTCAATAGAATAGGAGTACTTCGGCTACCGAAAAGAAACAGACGGCCACGACTTAGAGCAGGGGTTGGGAACCTTTTTCGTTGAGAGAGCCATAAGCACAACATTTTTTAATTTGTAATTCCGTGAGAGCCATACAATATGTTTAAAACTTAAAATACGAATAATGTGTGCATTTTAGGTAATTTCAACATTTTTAAAATATAACAAGTCTCTGAATTCTTTTTAATAACATTGTTATTAAAGATGCACCGATACCGATACTAGTATCGGCAGGGGGCGCCGATCCGGCCCGAAATGGTGGTACCGAAATGGTGGTATCGGTATCGGCGAGTACCAACAAAGACGGCGCCGATACCATTTACCGATCCATTATTATAACATTTGACCACAGCCTTTTTCTCCTCCTGGCGCTCACTACACTCTGTCTCTGTGTTGTGTGATGACACGTGAACACCAAGCAGCTATCGCTATTGGCCTGCTCCAGACCAATGAGAGCGTGCCAATAGCCACTCCTGACCAATCAAAAGGGGGCTTTTTCATATGGACGAAAAACAAACCAGGAAATATGGCGGCGGTCGGGAAATATTTCCAAATAGAAATCCCGTCGATTAAAATCAATGGCTGCATGCAAGATTTGCGGCCTGAAAGTTTGGAGATGTGGAGTTAAATCGGCCAGTTTCAATACCTCGAACTTGATAAAACATTTGAAGACGAAACGTGAACGTACACAACGAGTTTGAGTCTGCAAGAGCAGGACTGCTATCCAGAGGAAGAAGGCCGCTGGACCGGAGCAACAATCTCTGGTCAGTTCACTTCGTCTACTTTACTTTTATTGTCTTTTACTGAAAGAAATGCCGCAGTAATTTGGGAAGTGTTTCCAAAGTATTGTTGCCACCTTTCAGAAATAGAAATAAGGGACTCCCACCTCCCGAAAAAAAAGAGAGACGGGATGCTGTGGTCAATTATTATTACTTATAATTGTTAGCGTCCGCAAATGCGGAAACAAGGTTGAACCTCGAAGCAGACAACAAGCGGGGGAAACATAAAAGGGTTTAATGATTGTAAACAAAAAATAACACGCGATCGCAGGATAGTAGAAATAACAAAAGGAGTCCGTGACAGCAGGTCGACGGACAAACTAAGACGATAGGCAGCGGTTACAAATGAGAGCAGCACACTAACAGAAAAACCCAATGCAGGGGCATAACAAGCAAATGTAGCGAGATTATTGTGCCAGATGTCAAATAGCGATCAGCAAGGCAAATATCTCGGCAGCCTTCTCTGAGATCACCCGTGCTTAAATGCTGCGTTGATGAGCCTGCATTGGATTCAAGTGCCACGCCCCCACGCCCAGCAACAAAACACAATCTAACCAGCAGCAGAATGTGGCAATAATTTCATGAAAGTTGCACTGTTTGGACTTTGACAGGTTTAAAAAAGTTTATTCAGTTCATTCAGAGTTTATTATTATGAATTTATTTTTACTTTCTTACTGTTGGGCTAGTATTATACATGTTTTATTCATTTCACAAATTTAACACTATTTTGGCCTTTGAGAGCCAAAGGTTTATTCAACTATTGTCTTCTAGGGTTTAGTGTACTTTTTCCTATTTTGCAAAGGTAAGCAACAGCCTGACAAAGCCTTGATAGCAATGATTTTACATCCAATTATGTAGCTGTTTGGGGAAAAAAAAAAAAATAAAGAAAAAAAAAAAAAATATATATATATATATATATATATATATATATATATATATATATATATAAACGGGGTGGTATCGGTATGGTATCAGTATCGGCCGATACTGCACAGCCAGGTATCGGTATCGGGGCCAAAAAATGGTATCGGTGCAACACTGATTGTTATGCTGTTGCTAATCAATGATGAGTATTTCTTACCATTAATGCGACTTCTGGTGCTGCATAGTGTTGCTGATGGCTTTGTAGTCTGGTTGATACTTGATGAGGTTAAGCGTCATGCAGGCATTGAGAAACTTAGGATACGTCTATTTCATGTTCACGAAGAAGCGACACGAATCCTCTGTTTTTTCCCACCATACACGACCACCGTCAGTGCACACCGAAACAGGTTTGTCCATTGATAGATTTTTTCCTTTAGCGAACTCAATGAAGGACTTGAATAAATCCTCCCCTCTTGTTGTCCCTTGCATAGCCAAAACTGCCAGACTTTCCTCATGTAGTGTGTCACCGACAACATACCTTGCGATCACGCTGTACTGTGATAAATTGCTTACGTCCGTTGACTCATCCAAAGCGAGAGAAAAAAATGGAGCCGAATTTACGTACTTCACTTGCGTTACCTCAATATGATTTGACATCATGATGGTACGATCGTGAACAGTTCTTGCTGACAAGGGCATGTCTTTTATCCGTTTAATAATCTTGTCTGTATCCGAAAAGTCGTCAAAAAGTTCACCGGCAACATCAAGCATGAATACTTTGGCGTACTCCCCATCTGTGAATGGCTTCCCGTTTCTCACAATTGCTAAAGTGCTAGCAAAGCTAGCCGAATTCCAGTCACCTTGTTTGGCACAAATACGGAGTTGCGACTGACTAGCTTGCACTCTTTTAAGAAGCTCTTGACATGCTTTCTTCATGTTGTCCCACGCCGGATAGTTCGATACAAATGTTATATGGCGGGTGTTGAAGTGCCGCTTTATATTTAACTTTTTCATATATGCAATTTTATCATTGCATAGTAGACACACCGTAGAACCTGCTCTATCCACAAAGGCAAATTCCTTTATCCATGCCTGCTGAAAGTACGATACTCCTCGTCTTTTTTTCTTTTTGCCATCTTCTCAAAGGGGTTTCTAAAATTAGCGGGGAAAACGAAACTAAAACCGTGGGAAATTTACTACGCACATCGGCCGCTCTTTTTGACAGCAAAATACGGCGACCCAACTCAATCAGTGTCTGCCTCATCTGCGTTGCCAAAGCGATTGATAGACAGATAAATAGATAGACGCAACGACATGTATGTTTGCCACTTTCCCACTAAAATAACTGCGTACAGCCTTTCTAGTCGCCGGGGATCGTCACCGTTTTGCGCAATGCGCAAAGGAGTATAACGAAGCTTTTTTTTTTTTTTTTTTTAATAACTAATTTTTTATAATTATTTCTGCGAGCCAGATGCGGCCGTCCAAAGAGCCAGATATGGCTCGCGAGCCATAGGTTCCCGACCCGTGGCTTAGAGGAAGAAGGACAGCCGACATGCTTGCGGCGGGTGGTTGTCAGGGGAGGCAACACCTCCAACATGATTTCTCATTTACGTGACTATCATCCATCATCTTACACAAAATTTCTATGTAACAAGTAAGTATACGCTGTCATGAACGTTTCCCACCAACTACGAGAGTTCACTCCAGCGTGATTAGTATGTCTAGCGATGGTAAAACAAATACTACAACGTAAGTTTGTTAACGAGGCAGATAACGTCGCTAGTTAGCATGTCTATACAGCTACCTAGTTTCCTCTCTATCATTAGCCTACTTTTGTGAAGTCTTCCGCTATTGTGAACATCTGTTCAAAATAACATTTTCATAATACAGCCTATGGTTTTTTTTCTCTCTGCCGACTTTCTGTGTTGAAAGAAGGTGGAGGGGTGTGTGTGTATAATGTGTAAATAATGATACGAGTCAAACACATGCACTCCTGCTCTTCATCAATATTCAACTAATTAATATTAATAGTAGAGCTGGGAATCTTTGGGCACCTAACGATTCGATTACGATTACGATTCAGAGGCTCCGATTCGATTATAAAACGATTATTGATGCACCCCCCTCCTTTTTTTTTTTTTTTTTTTGTACTTTAGTTCCAAAATTGTTCAAAAATACTCTCAGGCTATACCAAACTACTATTTCAGTATCAAGTTAACATATAGCAGTAAACAAATATACAAAAATAACAGTAAATAAAAAACTCCAGTCCCCATTCTGTATCAGCAGCTTTAAACTACATTCAATGAATTTAATGTTGTGAATCAACCGTTAAAGTTGTTAAAATTGCTCCCGTTATTCCATAATTTCCCTTTTGTCTACTTTCGACATGTGAAAATTTTAAAACTATTTTAAAGATAGATTCAAGTCAATATTTTACCGATTTAGGAGTATTTTAGATAAAAAGTTCATTAAGTTTGCTTGGAAGGTTCGCTACAACAGCCTTGCAGGGAAGTGTACTGCTTTAAGATGGCGGCCGTTTACTAAAGCCCGCATCTAGCTTTTTGTAGATGTGCTGCTAACGCTACCGAATTGTATATTGCATCTAGTCCTATATAAATGATATCTACCGTAACATTATGTGGATGTACTTTGTAGCAGCTTTTCGGCAGCAGTCAGGTATGTTGTTGTGTTTTTTTTATCTCGTGGCATGAGTTGAGCTAGAGCTGTGAGTTGAGCATTGGCATTACCCGAGGGGCCGGGTAATGAGAAGCATGATGTTTAGCTAGTCTCGCTTCGTTCCTCATTGTGTCCCGAAGACCGCGCGGCGCGCTGAGTGTGTTGTACTTCTGCTTTACTTGGCATATTTCAATAATCGGAATTTGGATGTTTGTGAATCGTTCTCGAATCTTCCACGGCTGAATCACGAATAATCTAAGAATCGGAAATTTTGCACACCTCTAATTAATAGTAGTAAAATCAATTTGATCATATACTGTTTAAGTCCAGTTCTACTGTATATTACCAAGGATTCTTGTTCTAATGTTAAGCAACTTGAGCTGTGGCTGTGGGTTTAGTCTATAAGTTCTATTTATTTAAATTTTATTTAAAATAATTCAGTTATTTTTTTTGTTATTAATTTATTTTAACATTATATCCATGTTTATGTTTCAATTTGCAAAAATGTTCAATCCTGTCCAATTGAAATAAAACTAGCCAATACATCTCAAAATAACACATTTTAGAGCTATAATTGCAATGCCGTGATATTGCGAAACCGTATTTTAGCTTAAGGTTATCATACTGTCAAAATCTTATACCGGGACATGCCTAGTGCAGAGTGATCATCACATACTAAATGTAACTCGTAGCATTAGCATAGCAATAGCATGTAGGGTGGTGAGCGTCGTCTTAAACTCTTGGTCTTTTTATAGATGCGGTTTGTGGCGTCTGGGTGGGTTTAATTAATTGAAATTAATGTACTGTTTTCCTGCTGAGTGGGTATTATCATTACCAAGTTGTCGTTGTCCTTGTAGATGCTACAATGTGTACTTGTCTGTCAATGTTCATTTGGAATGGTTGAACAAAAACCTTTGAATTTTACAGACGAAAACATTTTGAGTAATCGTCAACTAAAACTGGACAAAGATGAATACATTTTGAAATGACTAAACTATGACTAAGACTAATCAGTTTTTCTTCCAAAAGACTAAGACAAAAATTAGGAGGGCTGCAAAAAACAACACTGTTTGAACAAAATACCGAACCTGAAGCTACATTGTCAGCAGGTGAATGACAGGAGAGCCTTTTAGGCGAAGTACTTTGAATGCTTTAATGGTAGAAAAGCACTACACAAGTAAGCCAATTTTACTATTGCTTCCATCCTCCATCCAAACCAATGCCAATCCATTGTATTTCCAGTCAAACGACCACCTGCGGCGTCCGATTGACCGCCACCCACTTGTTTGTGCTCATGATGTTCAAATGAGGTGTCAATGACATGTTGGTACAAGCCCATTGCACAACCAGCTTTTCTGGCTCTGCTTCCAGAACCCTCGCCGGGTCGCCTCTCCCAGGAGCGTTTAGCAAAAAGACGACCGCACCTTCCCGCCCCCCGTGCACGGTGCTTTGACAGTTTGCTCTCATTAACACATGAATCACTTCCAACAAGGAGAGGCTCGCGCGTGGGGACATTATGAACACAGACTCGGGTGCCAGAAATAGAGCGAGTCATGTGTCACGCCGACCTCGCCGTGACCAGCGCGGTCCCCGTGGGGCGCGGGGGGGACGCGACTCGCTTCCAGGAACGAGGGCCAAATGGGTTTTTGTCAGCGGGGCCCGTAGGTTCATCCTCCGAACGGGATCGCCCCGCGAGGATGACAAATCGCTGGAAAACAAACTTGGGACCCTCATAATATTATCAGTGTGATTCATAGATTTCTTAAGATTTCTCAAGTTGAAAGCGCATCCCTTGTAAAACCACCAAAATGCTCTGAATATTGCTTTTTCACAGGCAGAAACAGGTTACACACTTTTTCTAGCTGGAGAAAATATGTGAACCTTTTGTGTGGCTAGCACGATATGTGTACAAATTGTTACGGTTAAGAAAACTATCACGTGAAAACAGTTTATTTAGTTATCAAGCTTTAATAATTGATCCTGTTGTAGCATCTAATTTAAAACTTAAATTTATCACATTATAACTTGAAATTTAACTTTAAACTGTAAAGCTTATAAAGGTAAAATGTGCAATTCATCACATTGCAACAAAATCCAAAGGCCTGCAAGCAGGATTGAAGGTGAGGGTGGTGGCAGATCGTCCCCCACTCATCATCTCAAGGGAACATAACATGCTCGAAACTCTCCTCTTTTTTAGGGATTAGAAATACATTCATACACCTAGGATGAAAAGTCTCTAGTGAAGAGGGTCCTAGAAAAAGGAGGCGCTACTGAGCTGTGCAGCCATTCCCTTATTGAAAACTAAAATGATTTTTTCTAAATTGAAATGAAAATGCTTGCAGAGAAACAGTAATTAAGGCATCATTGGTATTTGGAAATTAAGAACACTTTGGCTTATACAATCTACCAAGTGTGCCAAATTTTGTGGCCTAAGTCCCTGAAGAAATGTAGAGTGGTACCTCTACTTACGAAGTTAATTCGTTCCAGGACCTTGTTTGTAAGTCGAGAAAGATCGTGTGTCAAATCGATCGTATGTCGAGGTACCACTCTACTTCCTTTTAATGGCGAACAAAGGGTCGTCATGGCAACAGACAGAGACATGTGGACATGGGCCTTAAAATGTAGTATTGCTAAAGGTCTCGTAACTACAATGAACAACCTGAAAAGAACTGGACATGTATAAGTAAAATGGGTGAATTTCTGTTGTCACTAGTTGGCGCTGCAGAGTTGATGCAAATAACACCTATAGGACCCTTCAGAGAACTACTTTCACCAAGCACGAGAAGTTTGGCACAGATGTGTTGTATGTCTGCCAAGTTATGACTGTTCAAAATTTGTGGCGAGACAAAATGGCGACGGTCATTTTCAATTTCCGGTTTGGACCCTTCTGCTTCAACGAAACCTCAATATTTTTCATCAGGCACCTGAACGTATGTCTTAAGACTCCACTGATGCAGGTTTGAGGTCAATTGTTTTTTTTTCCCTTGGAGGAGGAGCCTGTCTAGTAAAAAAGGGTGATTCCTGTTCCCTGCAGGGGGCGCCAGGTCTAATGGGTAATTTTTCAATGCATTCGTGTTCAGGCTGGGATACCTCTCATACATGCCAGATAGGAAAAACACCTCGGATCATGGAATTAATAGTAGGGTTGGGCATCGCGCATCGATGGGACTCGGTTCTAACACTCCGATGGTTCCGGAACTGTTCGAATTTTAAAATTTCGACTCCATGTTTCGATGCCCCGACCGCTGAGCGGAAAAAAATTGCTGCCAAAAACCACGAAGTAGAAGAAGCCAAAAGAGGCGCGTGTTAGTGCACTGCAACTTGATTACAACCACGGTGCGGCGGGGCTCAAAAGTTTGGCTTCACTTTACAAAATAAAAAAGACCAGTCAGCTCAGTTCAACATTTCCAACACAACTATATCAAGCAAAGGTGGCTGCACGACCAGTATGATTAAACACCTCCGGCTTCATGGAACACAAATGCTGAGTAGCATCGCTGAGCGCCACGCCAGTCCTCTAACCAGTCAGAAAGGTAAGTAAAACAATAAATTGCGTCTATCTTCTGCTGTTCCCGCGATCCGACTCCAGATCGTTTTAGTTTGAGTATCTGCCGATCCCGATATTTCCTGATCCGATTGCGTTTTTTTTTTTTTTTTTGCTCCCGATTCCATTTCAATCATTCCCGATAATTTTTCCCGATCATGTACATTTTGGCAATGCATTAAGAAAAAAATGAATAAAACTCGGACGAATATATACATTCAACATACAGTACATAAGTATGACAATAAATCCTCAAGATGGCATTTACATTATTAACATTCCTTCTGTGAGAGGGATCCACGGACAGAAAGACTTGTAATTCTTAAACGATAAATGTGACTTTGTATACTGTGACTAAATATTGCCATCTAGTGTATTTGTTCAGCTTTCAGTAAATGATACTGTAGCCATTTAACTTCTGCCCAAATGCATGATGGGAAGTGCAACCATGACTGTGCGTCGTGGTACCAATTGATATATCTTCTCTGCGTTGGGAAATAACACAGGGTGTTAAGAAAAATATCAACTACTACCTTTCTTTCCCACATTGCTTCCCACGATTATTCTAATCGTTGGGAGAGGGATTGTAAGGCTTTAGCCATTTAAAAAAAGGCTCCAAATTGACTCTACTCATTTTACGCTGCCTTTTAGCTCTATATACTGTATGGGTAAAACGGCCCCATTATAGATTGAACGCGACAATGCGTGAGTGGGTCGTGCAGCGCATGCGTTAATTGCATTAAATATTGTAACGTGATAAATGTAAAAAATATTAATTCTCACCGTTAACGCGATAAATTTGATAACCCTACCTTAAGCTTAAATTAAAGACTCTGGAAGAGTGTAACACATTATGTCTGTAACGTTAAATACAATTAGAAAACGATTCAATTAAAAAACATATATATTAAAAAAAGGCATGTCCAATATTTTTTGCCGATTCCGATACTTTGAAAATGACGTGATCTGATGCCGATCGATCGGGACATCTCTAATGGAAATAGTACGAGAATAAGTCATATTATTACGTGGGGCTATGGTGGATATCAGGTATATAGAACTAGATGCGAAATGGCAGTCGGCAGCATTAGCACATGTATAGAGGACTAGATGCGAAATGACAGACTCACTGGCGTTAGCAAACAGCCGCCATCTTAAAGCAGTAGATGTCTCCGTTAAAATCAACAGTATTAAAAGATCTTCAAATTTTAATCAATAGAAATTTAATCAATTTCAATCAATTTATACTCATTCTTCATCGTAGCTCCCAGCTAAGGTACATGTATGGCAAAAGAATATGTGTAAATGTTTTCTCCGTGAGTTTTTGAAAAATAAACATCTTTGTGATAGTGCACTCCTGTGGAAAGAAACGTCATCACATTCAATTTTAAAGACTGATCTTTATATACAAGTTAAAAATAGCCCTGTGACAAGTTCATCTAATTCATAAATTTCATTTTAATTGTTTAAATAATTATAAATAAATTTTTTAAAGTTTAAATTTTTTGACCCTGCCTCTTTTTTTGTAGTTCTTTTTACCCTGCCTCTTAAAATAATCAGAATCGAGAATCGTTTAGAACCGGAATCGAAGCGTGGAATCGGAATCGTTCGATTTCAATCGATGCCCAACCCTAGTTATTAGTCATTTACTGAATTTGGCGTGTTGCCTAAAATAGCCGACTTTGGCACCCCACCCAGAATGAAAACTCACCATTTTGATAACTTGAGATCTCATATGAATGAACAGTCTCACCAATTTTGAGGAGGATTCAACTAACTCCCTAGGTGACAAGGTGACAAATGTGCACCCTGTAAATGGATACAAAATTCACATTCAATCCAAAATACCCGATTTCCTGTTAGATTTGGAATATGGGTGCAAGACTTTTTGGAGCAGTTTTGCACAAGGTACTGATTCCCTAAATTTCATTGCTCTAAATTGAAAAAACCTAATAGGATGGGCCTTTTTGAAAAATTCAAGGGGGCACCACTGAGCCATTTTGCCACGAAATTTACGACGAGCTGCGTGTCGGTGCAAATTTTGGTGAGTTTTCGAGCATGTTAAGACCTCCAAATTGGCCATTTTCATTTGCCATGAAAAAAAAACACAATAATTCTTTGCATTACAATAGGGCTCTCGCACCACTTGGTGCTCAGGCCCTAAAGTTAAAATTAGGGCTGTCAAACGATTAAAATTTTTATTCGAGTTAATTACAGCTTAAAAATTAATTAATCGTAATTAATTGCAATTAATCGCAATTCAAACCATCTCTAAAATATGCCATGTTTTTCTGTAAATTATTGTTGGAATGGTAAGATAAGACACATGACGGATATACAGTGCCTTGCAAAAGTATTCGGCCCCCTTGAATCTTGCAACCTTTCGCCACATTTCAGGCTTCAAACATAAAGATATGAAATTTAATTTTTTTGTCAAGAATCAACAACAAGTGGGACACAATCGTGAAGTGGAACAACATTTATTGGATAATTTAAACTTTTTTAACAAATAAAAAACTGAAAAGTGGGGCGTGCAATATTATTCGGCCCCTTTACTTTCAGTGCAGCAAACTCACTCCAGAAGTTCAGTGAGGATCTCTGAATGATCCAATGTTGTCCTAAACGACCGATTATGATAAATAGAATCCACCTGTGTGTAATCAAGTCTCCGTATAAATGCACCTGCTCTGTGATAGTCTCAGGGTTCTGTTTAAAGTGCAGAGAGCATTATGAAAACCAAAAACACACCAGGCAGGTCCGAGATACTGTTGTGGAGAAGTTTAAAGCCGGATTTGGATACAAAAAGATTTCCCAAGCTTTAAACATCTCAAGGAGCACTGTGCAAGCCATCATATTGAAATGGAGGGAGCATCAGACCACTGCAAATCTACCAAGACTCGGCCGTCCTTCCAAACTTTCTTCTCAAACAAGGAGAAAACTGATAGAGATGCAGCCAAGAGGCCCATGATCACTCTGGATGAACTGCAGAGATCTACAGCTGAGGTGGGAGAGTCTGTCCATAGGACAACAATCAGTCGTACACTGCACAAATCTGGCCTTTATGGAAGAGTGGCAAGAAGAAAGCCATTTCTCAAAGATATCCATAAAAAGTCTCGTTTAAAGTTTGCGACAAGCCACCTGGGAGACACACCAAACATGTGGAAGATGGTGCTCTGGTCAGATGAAACCAAAACTGAACTTTTTGGCCACAATGCAAAACGATATGTTTGGCGTAAAAGCAACACAGCTCATCACCCTGAACACACCATCCCCACTGTCAAACATGGTGGTGGCAGCATCATGGTTTGGGCCTGCTTTTCTTCAGCAGGGACAGGGAAGATGGTTAAAATTGACGGGAAGATGGATGCAGCCAAATACAGGAACATTCTGGAAGAGAACCTGTTGGTATCTGCACAAGACCTGAGACTGGGACGGAGATTTATCTTCCAACAGGACAATGATCCAAAACATAAAGCTAAATCTACAATGGAATGGTTCAAAAATAAACGTATCCAGGTGTTAGAATGGCCAAGTCAAAGTCCAGACCTGAATCCAATCGAGAATCTGTGGAAAGAGCTGAAGACTGCTGTTCACAAACACTCTCCATCCAACCTCACTGAGCTCGAGCTGTTTTGCAAGGAAGAATGGGCAAGAATGTCAGTCTCTCGATGTGCAAAACTGATAGAAACATACCCCAAGCGACTTGCAGCTGTAATTGGAGCAAAAGGTGGCGCTACAAAGTATTAACGCAAGGGGGCCGAATAATATTGCACGCCCCACTTTTCAGTTTTTTATTTGTTAAAAAAGTTTAAATTATCCAATAAATTTTGTTCCACTTCACGATTGTGTCCCACTTGTTGTTGATTCTTGACAAAAGATTAAAATTTTATATCTTTATGTTTGAAGCCTGAAATGTGGCGAAAGGTTGCAAGGTTCAAGGGGGCCGAATACTTTTGCAAGGCACTGTATACGTACAACATACTGTATATAAGTACTGTATTTGTTTATTGTAACAATAAATCCACAAATGGCATTATTAACATTCTTTCTGTTAAAGTGATCCACAGATAGAAAGACTTGTAGTTCTTAAACGATAAATGTTATAGTTCAGGCATGAAAATGGGTCAGGGGTTAAAAAGGTGAGAAGGGTGTGGAGGAAATATGTTCCAGTACACTGTACACCCCAACAAAATATTGAGCTCTGTCGACCCACACTGTGTTTCAGCAGGGCCGTGCAGAGACCGGTGGAGGGGCGGGTGCTCGTAGATCAAAAGGGGCACATCAACAAGTATTTAATACACCTTAAAACAACATAACTTCAATTTTAACCAGCTTTAGATAATAATTGGCTGCGACTGTGACATACTTTAATTGGGAGGGGGCAACAGTGAATAGAAATCAAACTGTCATCCACACTTTCTGGCTGTGACTCAGTCAGTCTAGCTCTTTTCTTCCTTCAACCTCTGCATCAAAACTTCCTTCCTCAACTTGTTCATCTGAGAACAAACCACATCAGATGGTCACTGAGCCACCAACAGCACAGTTTTCTCAAAACTATTATTTCATTATTATCCATACTTAACAACTCTAGCACCTAATGATTAATAAAGCAATGACATAAAATCTTATAGAAAAATAACATTGTAATGTGTTTATAATTGTATTTAATACCCGACTATCCTTGCAAACCTGTTCTTACCAGGTCTGCTATTCACCCAGCTGATGAGGTATCCGCTGCCTTTAGCAGCTTCATCCAACTCCTTTTTTTATCCCTCAATCTCCTTTCCCTACGAGGCATGTCTATGTAATGAAATATAAATATTAAAAAAAAAAAAAAAAGACTCCCCGGTGGCTTTTAGTTTTAAAGCTTTCTTAATTTCTTTCTCTCTCAATAACGATGGAGGTAGATTTGTGTTTTTATTATTCAATCAAAAAACAAAGTTACTTCTATCAAAAACAAAGTTGCTTCAATCAAAATACAGTTATACTTTTAATCCCAAAAGTCACTTCAATAAAAAAAATTGTTTTTGATTGCAAAATAAATTTGAGACAAAAAAAGCATTTGAAAACTATTTTTCTTGATTGAAACAAATTTTTCCATTGAAGTAATGTTGTTTTGCATTTGGGACACATTTTGGCTGGGACATTTGTGTTTTTATTATTCAATCAAATAAGTTGCTTCAAACAAAAAATATATATAAAAAGAAAAACTTTGCACATGTGTCAATCACCGTTTAACAAAGCCTGAGAGGGTTTGAGTAGACTCAGTATGAAGCTTTTAATAAAGCCAAGCATTTTTTAACTACTTTATTCTTGTTTAAAAATAATTCGGTGGGGCAGTAACATGTTTAAAACTTATCATAATTCTTACATTTTGATGTGCTTGAAAACCATTTATAAATGATACTTTGGTGAAAAAAGTGAAAAAACATGTCTTATGTGTATATGTATCTTTTTTCCAATGTGCATTGAACACGCACAAAAAAAAATGGGGGGGGGGGGAGGGGGGGGTTGGGGCGCTACTTCGCGGTTTTCACTTATTGCGGCGGGTTCTGGTCCCCATTAACCGCGAAAAACGAGGGATCCCTGTATTTCTGAAAAGCTTTAAGAAGCAGGACTCATTCCCACCACTCGTCGGGCCGCTGTTGTGCCGACACCGGCCGTCAGCTCAAATCCAAGCCGAAAATAACGCGTCTCCGGCAGACGACGGGAGCGATGTGAGGCGCCCCCTCCATCCGAGAGAATGCCGCTTAATTTGACTCAACAGTGTGTTTCTTCGTTTATATTACCGCTAAATACACAAGCTTGACACCAATTTAACGGGAGCTATTATTTTTCATGGGAGATTTGGCTAGCTCTGTCAGTGTTCAACGCAAGCTGCAACGAATGGCATTAACTTTTTTATATCGCAAAATGTGAAAACGATTGAAACCATTACTCACCGAATTCAATCTGCTGGCAAATACAGGCAAGTGTGTATGCTGCGCTCTGGTCTGCCCCGGTGTGGATAAGGCCTGCTCTTTTGTTTTCGCAGCTTTGCAATGCAACCAAAGGCTCGCCGAGCACTCCTTGTTTCACGTAAGGAGTGCGCGCGTTTGGAATAATGGCCCGCAGCTTGGGCCGATGATTGGTTCTCGTCAGCGAAGCATCTAGAAGGATTTGCTGACTGTCCGTGTCACTTTTTTAAAGAACCGATCAGTTTACGTACTAAGTTAATCACATGATGATAATAATAATAATAATTTAATAAAACCTCCCGACCCCCCCCCCCCTCCTCCCAAAAAGAATTTCTCCTCGGATCTACGCAATTCACGTAGGTCGCCCTTTTTGACTTCAAAACGGCGAATTTCGCCGAAAGGTGAGAGATTTTCATGCCTGATAGTTACAAGTTATAGTAATTTTGTATTAAAACCCCTCTTCATGTTTTCCTTTTTAATAAAATTTGTAAAATGTTCAATCAAAAGTAGAGTTAATATAATATTAAGAAGAATAAAACTAACAATAATAAAAATAGAGTGACCAAAGTCTAAGTTTTACGTGTATTTTGCATAGCTATTTTGATATGGAATACCAGTTCATTTTGCATTTTTGTTTAACTGTGTGTCGGAATAGGGCCTCATTACTATAGACTGAAGTGCTTTTCTTTTTGTGAACATTATTTTTTTTGGGCGAGATAGGAATATTATTTTTGTTGTGCTTCCATTAAATGATACTTATGTTTGTTGTGAAGGAGTTGGTGAAGCTTATGCCAATAAACGGCGCGGTCCAAAGAACGCCTGTGTCCACTCGCCTTTACTGTATAACATTTATCTGTACATATCTTACCCAAAATACAACAAGAGACACATAATTGCCACTAAAAGAAAGAAAACTTACCGAAATATGTGTGGAGCACAAATAGCAATTTGCATTGCATTGTGAATACAGCATAAACGTCTCACAACTATTAATTCCCCCACGTTTAGAAGAAATAACATGAGTATGGAACGGCGCTGCCCCCAAGCGGCCGGTGGCATTCTCTTCACTCTTAATGTCCATAAACGGCCTCATTGTAATCGGTTTGAGGCAATATGCGAGCGGGTCATTCAGTGTATGAGTTAATTGCGTCAAATATTTTAACGTGATCAATTAAGAAAATTAATTAACGTCCGTTAACACGATAATTTTGACAGCCCTAGTTAAAATGTGTATTAAAATCCGCCCTGATTTCCGATCACGTGATCGGATCGCGGACATCCCTCGTATTTATTAAAATACAAAATGTAATGAGATCATTTTGAATGTTTTTTTTTTTTTTTTTGTCGAAATGTATTTCACAAGTCATTTCACCATGCTTTTGCACATTGTTGCTCCGACTGAAGACAGTATTATGGCACCCAAATGAAATAATTTACTAAATTACAGGACAACACAATAATTTTCTGTCCATATCACACAATGAAATCCATGAACTGTTATAGACACAGTCCACTGTAAATATTCTGTAATGTAAAGTCCACTGTACTCACCCGCCATCTCGGTTGCTCTCCATGGTGGCCATGGGCGACAGATGACGCGGACTGTTGAGGTCCGGTTCCAGGCAGTGCTGTCGGGCGGGCATGTCAGCGGCGGTACCGGCGACAGCGGCGGGCGAGAGAAGCTCAGCCGGGCCCCCGTGGTGATGAGGGGTAGCGGAGCCGGCGTACAAGCCTTGAAAAGACAGTCAGAATTAACGCAATGGCTGCCATTGACGGTTAGACATTCAATCTATATGAAGTGGGAGGGTGGCAGCGAATGAACGAACGTATACATATGGATTACGAGCGAAGTGAAAGTGAAACAAGAAAGAAAACAAATAGCTATGGCGAGCGGAGGAGTGGAGAGACCGAATTTTGAGGAAGCACCGGCTTCTTTCAAATCTGCGGTGTGGCAACATTTTGGTTTCCCCGTGGACTACAAGGCGAAGGGGGAGAAAATATTGAAAAAAATAAATAAAATTGCAAGCATTGCTCAGCGCTTGTTCCCCATGCTAATGGCAACACTTTTACAACATGACTCCGGCACCTGAGCCAGCATCACCCACAGACATCACTTTCTCAGGGCAGCACAACTCCGAAGATGACACCAGTGAAAACACACGGCGGGCTTCGTTAATTTATTTGCAACGCTTGACCCGCCTTACATTGTTTCCTCGCGGACATATTTCTCCAACAACGTAATCCCCGACATTTATGAAATGGCACGCAAAGCCATCGAAGATGATTTCGCTAAAGCACATAGTTTCGCCCTGACCACTGATAGTTGGACGTCCCGTGCTACACAGTGCTACTACCTAACTGTGATGGTCCACTATAATTCATACCTGTCAAGTTGTACGGTCTCGTCGTAATCTGTACAAGTGAGCACTGATTTTTAAATGTGTATGCCGTACGTTACGTTCAAAATCTGCACGTTTTTCGTGCATTACATTTTATTTTTTTCATCCGTTCGGATTTGGTCACCGTTTCTGCAACGAGACAATGTTCGTTAATATGTTGGTTGAATGACGCGAGAAAAGTCAGAGACTCGGAGAGGGAAGAGTGTTTGTTGAGACGCTGGAGCAAACGCGATGCTAGGCTAGGTGGCTCAGCCTCCAATATTACCTGACTTAGCCGACAGCATTCAATCTACGCCTAGATAACTCATGCATATAGAACTACATGCGAAATGACAGACTCGGTAGCGTGAGTAAACAGCCGCCATTTTAGAGCAGTAAACTTCTCAGAAAGGCTCTGTTGTAGTAAACCTTCCGAGCAAACCTAAGCAACTTTTTATCTAAAATACTCCTAAATCGGCAAAATCTTGACTTGAGTCTATCTTTAAAGGATGAAACAGTTTTAAAAATTTCACATGTCGAAAGTAGACAGAAGGGAACTAATGCAAAAACGGGAGCAATTTTATCAACTTTAATGGTTGATTCACAACATTAAATGACCTCCAAACATAGCAAAGGTTACTATGTTTAAAAAAAAACATGAAAGGTATCACCAGTTACTTTGCCAAGTAACTTTTTTACTACTGTGTGTGTATTTCAGTAGTCAGTCACTACACTAGCCAAAGAGCTAAGAGGCATTTTAACATTCGAAAATGTTTACATTTTAAGTGTTTATTTCAATTTTTAAAAAGCAAAATAAAGGCAGTTTAAAAAAAAAAAAAGAAAAACGCAGAAGCGAAACTGAACCGAAACCGTGATCCCAAAACCGAGGTTCAAACCGAACCGCGGGCTAACTGAACCGTTGCACCCCTACTAGTGATAAACTTTCACAGCAAAAGGATGATAAAATGCTACATGATTGGACATCTATCAACGTCAATGGAAGTAAAAGAGCTGAGAGAGAGAGAGTACTAAAATGGCTGTTGCAATCAAACATTTTGTTTTGACAACCTCTGTCCAATCATGTCAAGTCTGGATTTGAAGGTAGGCTTTTTAGTACCGCCACAGGGGCTGCGCTTTCAGCTGTTCATCGTTATTACTGCGTAATGAACTAAAATGTTACATGTGCTCGAACATCAGAACATTGGAAAGGAACAGGAAGCGGCTTATAAGGTTGACTTTGTTTGCCTTTTGTTAAATAAACGCACATCTGCATCATTTAACATTGTTTACCGATCTTGATGAAACCAACGCACACAAACATTATTGCAAAAAATATAGTGCAGTTGTTCCTTGAAATACAAATTTAATTTTCGTAACTCAAAAAGAGTCGAGCTCAACGTAACTGTAAAGTTTTTGCATCTCAAAATTGCTCTTAAAGTGCCTGCGACAGCATAAAAAAAATCTAAAATACATTATTATGTGAATTAGAATTGTATTTTGCCACATTTCGACTATGATACAACAATTTGGAAAAGCGCAGATGACGAAAAATTAATTTTGTAATCTGCCGTTTAGCCCCTGCCTGTCATTATAGCGCTCTAGCGTCCCCTGCTGGAGGATGACGTCGGCAGGGTCACGATTTCATCTGATTTAGAATTCAGCCCACTGAGGGGGAATTATTCAGACCGAGGAAAATGCAACGAAGAGAGAAGCAAAATGTCATTGTTCTAATCTGTCTAAGCCAATATTTTTAAAAGATATTCTTTTTATCTAAGTATTTTTCCCCTTTTGCTAAATAAATGGTATGGTCATGACAAATAACAGTCTTGTGCTAAATGGAATATGAAATATTTAAAAATAAAATGATTCAGTACGACATGGTAAAATGACTCCATAACGGTCAAAACTAGCAACTTCTTGCACCTCCAGAACGATATTTTATGCCACCGGAGTTAGTCTGGCTTTTGTCATTTCCCTGCCCCGGCTTCGGAGAGTGTTAACAAACCAGGAGGCGTGACAGCTACCCGACATGCTAACCCGAACCGAGCCGTGTTTCCAAGTCTTATTCTAGCTATTTGAAGCGAAAAATCACACAAAACTACCCCGGATCATATCACACGAGGGCGGGATTGTCGTTTGTCTTCATGGATCGGCAACCCCGCTGGCGGCGAGCAAGTTACAGCTCGTCGTTCCTCTGCTGCAGACAGGAGAGCTCGTTTGCCGGGGAAGAAGCTGGAGAATGACCACCGGACAAACCGGCCGACGTCGGAGGAGCGCGTAGCTACCCAAGCCCAACCCGAGGATAGTGGTCTGTTGCCGGGCACACGAAGGGGGCTGGAAGTCTGGACGATATGGAGAACCGCACAAGCATAAACTGAGTATAGCGCTCTCCCAGCGGTAGGGTGTCTGACAAGCCGCCGGTCGTCGGCCGAGTGGCATTCTTGGTGGACAAGGAGCATTGTCAGCCACAAAATGCAAGCCACCTCCGTATTAAAACGTTTGCCATGATCCCACTATTTGACATAATACAAAACACGATGTTTACTCACTTTCTCGTTAGTCCAATGGTCCCACAGTTGTCAGACTTGTTTTGGCCAATCTCGGGGTGAACTGACAGGAACTTTTTGAAACCCAAAAAGGCTCACACGCTTTTCCCTGATGCAGCAACAAAACCCTGCAGCACATTTGGCTGGCATGAAATAAACAAATTAATCCGCAAAATTAGCTGAATATGACGTCCATTTGCATGCTATAAAGCAATGCTGTATTGTGAGATGCTAACCCGGGTGACGTTACATTTGCATTCGTCCACAACCCGAGACTGCAGCCGGAAGTCACTCATTTTCATGGCGCGGGATTAAAAAATTTGAATAAATAAAACGACCGCTTCCACACACATCCAAGCGGTCCATTTCATTCAAGAGCATAAAATACCGTGTGAAATATGAAATAAAAATGCTTTTTGCTGTAATAGGCACTTTAAGTTAAAGCGAGAATTGGCTTAATGACAGCTGCCAGGTACTGGTACGCGATAATTATTGGTCCGATAATTATCGGTCCGATAATAGGAATTATGACGTCATCCCGATAAATCCAATAACATTATTAATAGGACCGATAATATGTTATGTGCCGGCTTTACAGTTTACACACTAGTATGGGAAATCAGTTGACCGTTTTCGGGGCATTGCTGCCACCTGCTCGTCACAATAATTCGCTGCATCTATTTTTTGTTACAATAGTTTGGTTCGTTCCCATACACATTGCAGTGTCTAGCGGTAGCATTGACAATCGTGAATGCTTTCTGTTACGTTTCAGCCTCGGAAATATATGTCTGTAAGTATTTTATGTTTATGTTTACTTCTGTGGTGAAGGGTCATATGTACAGAACTTCATAAGTTGTTGTGCTATAGAAGCCAGCCAATGCTTTAGTAGCTCAAGCAAGTGTGCTATGCGATACATACAGTGCCTTGCAAAAGTATTCGGCCCCCTTGAACCTTGCAACCTTTCGCCACATTTCAGGCTTCAAACATAAAGATATAAAATTTTAATTTTTGTCAAGAATCAACAACAAGTGGGACACAATCGTGAAGTGGAACAAAATTTATTGGATAATTTAAACTTTTTTAACAAATAAAAAACTGAAAAGTGGGGCGTGCAATATTATTCGGCCCCGTTGCGTTAATACTTTGTAGCGCCACCTTTCGCTCCAATTACAGCTGCAAGTCGCTTGGGGTATGTTTCTATCAGTTTTGCACATCGAGAGACTGACATTCTTGCCCATTCTTCCTTGCAAAACAGCTCGAGCTCAGTGAGGTTGGATGGAGAGTGTTTGTGAACAGCAGTCTTCAGCTCTTTCCACAGATTCTCGATTGGATTCAGGTCTGGACTTTGACTTGGCCATTCTAACACCTGGATACGTTTATTTTTGAACCATTCCATTGTAGGTTTGGCTTTATGTTTTGGATCATTGTCCTGTTGGAAGATAAATCTCCGTCCCAGTCTCAGGTCTTGTGCAGATACCAACAGGTTTTCTTCCAGAATGTTCCTGTATTTGGCTGCATCCATCTTCCCGTCAATTTTAACCATCTTCCCTGTCCCTGCTGAAGAAAAGCAGGCCCAAACCATGATGCTGCCACCACCATGTTTGACAGTGGGGATGGTGTGTTCAGGGTGATGAGCTGTGTTGCTTTTACGCCAAACATATCATTTTGCATTGTGGCCAAAAAGTTCAATTTTGGTTTCATATGACCAGAGCACCTTCTTCCACGTTTGGTGTGTCTCCCAGGTGGCTTGTGGCAAATTTTAAACGAGACTTTTTATGGATATCTTTGAGAAATGGCTTTCTTCTTGCCACTCTTCCATAAAGGCCAGATTTGTGCAGTGTGATTGTTGTCCTATGGACAAACTCTCCCACCTCAGCTGTAGATCTCTGCAGTTCATCCAGAGTGATCATGGGCCTCTTGGCTGCATCTCTGATCAGTTTTCTCCTTGTTTGAGAAGAAAGTTTGGAAGGACGGCCGGTCTTGGTAGATTTGCAGTGGTCTGATGCTCCTTCCATTTCAATTTGATGGCTTGCACAGTGTTCCTTGACATGTTTAAAGCTTGGGGAATCTTTTTGTATCCAAATCCGGCTTTAAACTTCTCCACAACAGTGGACCTGCCTGGTGTGTTCCTTGGTTTAGGACAACATTGGATCATTCAGAGATCCTCACTGAACTTCTGGAGTGAGTTTGCTGCACTGAAAGTAAAGGGGCTGAATAATATTGCACGCCCCACTTTTCAGTTTTTTATTTGTTAAAAAAGTTTAAATTATCCAATAAATGTTGTTCCACTTCACGATTGTGTCCCACTTGTGTTTGATTCTTGACAAAAAAATTAAATTTCATATCTTTATGTTTGAAGCCTGAAATGTGGCGAAAGGTTGCAAGATTCAAGGGGGCCGAATACTTTTGCAAGGCACTGTGAGTGTATTGTGCAGTTTGTTGTATATTGAGTATTGAATATGTGTATTTTTCTGTTGTACTTTCACAATATTAAGATGAGTGTCTTCCCGTAAAAGCAGGAAAAGACTAAGCCTTGTGGTCCATGGAAGTGCAATCATTCTTGTCTGTTGGGCAGTGCAGAAGTGAAACGCACTGTTTTGTTCATGTCATTATGAAAAATCTGGTGGGATCAAAGGCAAATCTATGTTGAATCCACCACTATTTTTTCTTTTTTTTTTAAAACCTCCAGGTGTTCAAAAACTCCTTTATCGGTTATCGATATCGATATCGGTATCAGCTTTGAGGCGTAGGAAGTTATCGATATCGGTTTCTAAAAATGGATATCGTGCACCCCTACTGCCAGGAAAAACTGCTGACTTGTAATCATAGGTGGGTAGTAACGCGTTATATTACTTAGTATATTTACTTGACTACCTTTTTGAGAAAAATTAGTAGTTTTACCAGGCCATACTTTTACAAAAAAAAAAAAAAAAAAATAAAAATTAGTTGTTATAGTAGTTTTTTCCCTTTTTTATTTTTTTCAATCAAAATCTTTCTTAGAAACATTGACTGCTATTTTTGATCAGTTGAGGGATGCATCGTACTGATCGCTGCCAACCCCTCCCAGACCAAACGGATTGGACAGCTATTGCCGTCAATGCCAGTGAATTTGTTCTGCAAAGTTGAAGACCAGCCAGACCGGCCAGATTTTAGCCTCTCATTTTGGCCGCACAAAGGACATGCCGAGCGTCCACACTTGTCAAAAGTGCGTCGAGTTCCAGCAACAATAAAAAAGAACGGCGGGGATTCTGGAAGGCGTACGGACCCAAAACAATGACAGATGTGTCCAATAGGCGGGAGGCCTGCGTAGGCAATCGCTCTTTGTCTTTAATATCTTCAAAATGCATTTGTCTTCGTCCTAATCCAAAGCGGTGTTGACGCCCGCTGATGGAAAAATCGACGGCTGCGTGAGGATGAATAAACGTTTCCTTGGCTAGCTTTTTTCGAATAACGAGATGCGGTCGAATGATGGAATAAAAACAAAGGGCGGCTGCTTGTCACCGCGAATCAAGGCGAGAGGGGAAGTAGAAAAAAATTTCAATGAAGCCACACTTGGACCTTTTCAAATGTTCACGTTTTGTGTCATTTCACAAATAAGATGCCAAAACACTGCTATTGCTATTTTGGCATTAAGAATACTGTGTACTGTTAACCAACAATATGGATTGATACGGAAACGCGGTATTTTATGCTCCTGAATGAAATGGACCGCTTGGATGTGTGTAGAAGCTATCGATATACAGTATATATTAATTTTTTGAATCCCGCGCCATGAAAATAAATAACTTCCTGGATTGAGGAAGGAATGTGACATCACCTGGGTCAGCATCTATCAATACAGCATTGCTTTATAGCATGCAGATGGACTGCGGATTCATCTGATTTTGTGGATTAATTTGTTCATTTTTCGCATCATGCCAGCCAAATGTGCTGCAGGGTTTTGTTGCTGCACCAGAGAGAGGCATCTGAGCCTTTTTGGGTTTCAAAAAGTTCCCGTTCACCGCAAATATTGGCCATAACAAGTCAGACAACTGTGGGATCATTGGACTTACGAGAAAGTGAGTAAACATCATGTTTTGTATTATGTCAAATACTTGGATCATGGCACACGTTTTAAAATGGAGGTGGCTTGCATTTTGTGGCTGATTGTCCACCGAGAAAGCCACTCGGCCGACAACCGGCTTGTTGCACATCCCCCCTCCGTCCTCTTCGCGTGCCTGCCGGGGGAGTGCTATACTTGGTTTATGCTCGTGCAGTTCTCCATATCGTCCAGACTTTCTGCCCCCTCTGCCCTCTTCGTGTGCCCGGCAATACACCACTATCCTCGGGTTGGGCTCTGGCAGCTACAGGCTTCTCCAACGTCGGTCGGTTTGTCCGGTGGTCATTCTCCCGGAAAACGAGCTCTCCTGCCTGCAGCAGGGGAACGATGAGCTGTAACTTGCCCGCCACCAGGGAGGTTGACGATCGGTGAAGACAATCGACAACCCGGTTGCCGTGTGATATGATCCGGGGTAGTTTTGTGTGATTTTTCGCTTCGAAAGGCGAGAATTAGGCTTGGAAACGCCGCTCGGTTCGGGTGAGCATCTCGCTCGCTGTCACGCCTCCTGGTTTGTTTACGCTCTCCGAAGCCGGGGCAGGGAAATGACAAAAGCCGGAATAACTCCGGTGGCATAAAATATCGCTTGGAAGGTGAAAGAAGTTGACAGTTTTGACCATTATTGAGTAATTTTGCCAAGTCGTACTGAATAAATGCATAAATGCATATTTAATATTTCATATTCCATTTAGCACAAGACTTACTTGTCATGACAAACAATTGGAGAAAATACTTAGAAAGAATATGCTGTAAAAATATTGGAGTAGAGAGATTGGAACAATGACATTTTGTTGCTCTCTTCGTCGCATGTTCCTCGTTCTGAATAGTTCCTCTGCAATGGCCTGAATTCTAAATCAGATGAAATCGTGACCTTGCCGATGTCATCCTCCAGCTGGGGACGCTAGAGCGCTATAATGACAGGCGGGGCTAAACGGCAGATTAAAAAACTAATTTCTCTTCATCTGCGCTTTGCCAAATTGTTGTAAATAGTTGAATCATTTCAAAATATAATGATAATGCTGTTTAAGATTTTTTTTTTTAATGCTTTCACAGGCACTTCAAGTCAAGCTGGCTAGATTTGATGTGGTTGGAATGAAGGTTTCGGTACAGGTTTAGGGTTAGACATTTGGGTTTCAAACCAAGATTAGGGTTTAAACCTTTATTATGGCTCTCATTTACAGTCCCCTCCATAATTATTGGCACCCCTGAAAAAGATGTGTTTTTTTAGCTTCTAATATTTTATTTAATTCAAATAATATGGGACCTTATAGGAAAAAAAGAGAAAAATCCAACCTTCAATACAAGTGCATTCATTCAGTGGGGAAAAAATCCCACATAAAGAAAAAAATATTAGACATCAAATAATGTGTGTCACAATTATTAGCACTCCTGGTGTTAATACTTTGTACAACCCCCTTTTGCCAACAAAACAAGGTCTGGGGACTGAGATGGCCATGGGAGGAGCTTGATTTTGTGTCTGGTGAACCATTTCTGTGTAGATTTGGCCATATGTTTAGGGTCATTGTCGTGCTGAAAGACCCAGTGACGACCCATCTTCAGCTTTCGGGCAGAGGGCAACAGATTTTGATTTAAAATGTCCTGGTATTTCAAAGCATTCATGATGCCATGTGCCCTAACAAGGTTCCCAGGGCCTTTGGAAGCGAAACAGCCCCACAGCATCACTGACCCACCCCCGTACTTCACAGTGGGTATGAGGTGCTTTTCAGCATGCGCATCTTTCGTGGCACGCCAGACCCACTTAAAGTGTTTGTTGCCAAAAAGCTCAATATTGGTCTCATCTTACCAAAGCACCGTGTGTATTTTTGTGTCAGACCAAGATTGAACTTTAGAGATCTTTGTGACTGGATGGCGGCTTTTTCTACTTTCAGGTACCGTATTTTTCGGACTATAAGTCACAGTTTTTTTCATAGTTTGGCTGGGGGAGAGACTTATACTCAGGAGCAACTTATGTGTGAAATTATTAACACATTATAATATCATTTCGTATGTTATTTTCGTGTTTTGGAGTGACACTGATGGTTTGGTTAACTTGTTAGCAAGTTCTTTATGCTATAGTTATCTGAAAATAACTCTTGATAGCTATGGCCACGTTCGCGTTCTGCCTTTGGTAATGTGTGTTCAATTGTATTATTGACCTTTTTATATTGAAATGCATGCTTTTAGTTTGTGGCGCTTTCATGCCCAAGTGGGGGCGCACTCGCACTTGTTTACGCGAAGAAGAGCGCTCACACGCCAGAAGAAGGCTGACAGCTACGCAGCGTCTGAGCGAGTAGGCGAGAGAGAAAGAGAAACACGGCTGCGAACCAACGTTCATTGTTGATGCTTGTATAATTTATCTACAGAGGCAGCCCCTGTGTGGATCATCTTTTCTGTTGTTTTTGTGTGTTTTCCACCCGCGATCGGACACTTAGAGCCCAGTTGTGTGGTTGTTTGAACGATGTGCTAATGCTAGCGAGCGCATGCTTAACCGTGTAATTGCTGAATTAGCAGCTAATTATCATTTATTTATGTTGATGCGAACCTGTTTGGTATCGAGGACGAAATGGATTTGTATTATTTCTATTTTTAGTGTCACTCTTCAAATGATGGTGTCATAACAACGGCAAAAATAAAGTCAGCAATTAATTAATTAATTTTCTCGCATACGACCCAATAAAGTTTTTTTTTTTTTTTTTTTTTTTTTTTTTTGGCGAACTCAATAAAGCTTCTGCATGAACAGGTCACGGAGCTGCGTCACACACAACGTCACACAGCCTACTCTTTCGCCGTTTGCGCGCTGCTGTCAGCCTGTCACTTCTACTCGCCGAGACGCCGACTCATCCCAGGAAAACAACGACAAATATGGCTCATCTTCTTCTTTGAGTTAATGAAATAATGCATTAGCTTGCGCTAAATTTAGTTTTAGATTCATGCTGCACGTTTCAAAGTCGCTCGCTCAAACTGGCCGTTGCCTGCTTCAGCATGCCTCCTTTTCCTTAGTTGGCTTTTCGCTCGGAAATTTATTAAAAATGTCCACATTCGGTTCGTCCTTCTTGACATCACAACGGCTCTTGGGATATATATAGTCTTTTGTGCTGCTTTCGGTTTTGAAAAAGGACAAGAAATGATTGAAATATGGAGATAGATACATGGTCAATGCAGCGTTTTAATGCATATTTATGAGTACAATAAAACTATATAACTCAAATGACATTATCTCCCGTTTTTCTTGGTCGATTGACTTCAAATAAAAACTGGTGTGGACATCAACTTCCGTACTTTCAAATGAGACCAACCAGCAGCACATGGGTGACGTAATTACAGCGTGACGAAGCTTCAAAGACGACATGCGTAAACGCGTCGCTGCCGACACGTTCGGTGTTAAAGGGTTAATTAAAGTGGTGTTGTCATGGTTTGTTTTTGAAAGTGTTTGCATTTAGTTTTATTGATTTGGGTGGATACACTGCCCTCTAATCTGCCTCATTTTACATGGTCAAATCCAGCTGCTCCCTGTTAAGACCAACATAAGCTAAGTTTTTGGTTGAGCTAATGTTTTTTAATGCGTTCGTAATTTAGTTTAAAGGTATATTTAGCCAATTTTTGTGGGAATATGTGTCTGAACCATTTGTTAAGAGCGTTGTTAAAAATTTTTTTTTTTTTTATAGCATTTAAGCTAGCGGACGTTTGCTTTGTAAGTTAGCCAATTGTTTTTTTGTTTTGCATATGTAGTCCTTATTTATTTTTTTTATACCGTTTGAGGCCCAGCTCAGGTATTTTAATTTTTTCATGTTTATCAGATTACTCGATTATTCGAACTAAATAGTTCATTGATTAATCGACTACTAAAATAATCGATAGCTGCAGCCCTACTGTGTTATCAAGCGTCATGAAATTTTTAGGTAAGAAATAAGATTGTTTTTTATAAAATCTAGAAGTTTTTGAGTGAAAACAGTAAAAAAGTTTGTTTTTTGTGTGTGTGTGTTTTTTTTCTTGTCACTTCTAAAATGCAATTGTTGGCTGTTTTCAACAATGTACATCAAAAATAAAGATATTGATCGACTGAAAATGGTTCAATATTAAATGAAATGTCTTGTTTTTTCATGCATATTTATAATTGCTCCTTACTTAAAAAAAATGTTTTATCCGATTACTCGATTATTCGATAGAATTTTCAGTCGAACACTCGATTACGAAAATATTCGATAGCTGCAGCCCTAGTTCTAAGTGTTGGATTTTATCAGGTAAATTTCCCCCAAAAATGCGACTTATACTCCGGTGTAGGGTTGTTCCGATCACGTTTTTTTTACTCCCGATCCGATCCCGATCGTTTTAGTTTGAGTATCTGCGATCCCGATACTTCCCGATCCGATTGCTTTTTTTTGCTCCCGATTCAATTCCAATCATTCCTGATAATTTTTCCCGATCATATACATTTTGGCAATGCATTAAGAAAAAAATGAATAAAACTCGGACGAATATATACATTCAACATACAGTACATAAGTACTGCATTTGTTTATTATGACAATAAATCCTCAAGATGGCATTTACATTATTAACATTCTTTCTGTGAGAGGGATCCACGGATAGAAAGACTTGTGACTTTGTATATTGTGACTAAATATTACCATCTAGTGTATTTGTTGAGCTTTCAGTAAATGATACTGTAGTCATGCCCAAATGCATGATGGGAAGTGGAACCATGACTGTGCGTAGTGCTACCAATTGATATATCTTCTCTGCGTTGGCAAATAACATAAGGTGTTAAGATTAAGATCAATTGCTACCTTGCTTCCCCACATTGCTTCCCATGATATTTCTAATCGTAGGGAGAGTGATTGTAAGGTTTTAGCCAATTACAAAAAGGCTCCAAAGGCTGCCAAAATTCACTCTACTCATTTTACGCTGCCTTTTATCGCTCTATATAGGTAAAACGGCGCCATTACAGATTGAGCGCGAAAATACATGAGTGGGTCGTGCAGCGCATGCATTAATTGCGTTAAATATTTTAACTAGGGCTGTCAAATGATTAAAGTTTTTAATCAAGTTAATTACAGCTTAAAAATTAATTAATCGTAATTAATCGCAATTCAAACCATCTATAAAATATGCCATATTTTTCTGTAAATTATTTTTGGAATGGAAAGACAAGACAAGATGGATATATACATTCAACATACGGTACATAAGTACTGTATTTGTTTATTATAACAATAAATCAACAAGATGGCATTAACATTATTAACATTCTGTTAAAGCGATCCATGGATAGAAAGATTTGTAGTTCTTAAAAGAAAAATTTTAGTACAATTTATAGAAATTTTATATTAAAACCCCTCTTAATGTTTTCGTTTTAATGAAATTTGTAAAATTTTCAATCAAAAAATAAACTAGTAGCCCGCCATTGTTGATGTCAATAATTACTTACACAATGCTCATGGGTGGCTGAAGCCTATAAAATCAGTCGCACCCAAGCGCCAGCAGAGGGCGGCAAAACTCCATAAAACACAATTAACAAGTGGTGTTTCACTGTACCATCATTTAAATCTGTCTGAGCGGGTAATCTGCGTTAATTGCGTCAAATATTTTAATGTGATTAATTAAAAAAATTAATTAACGCCCGTTAACGCGATAATTTTGACAGCCCTAATGTTAACGTGATACATTTTTTAAAAAATTAATTACGGCCGTTATTAGGATAAATTTGATATCACCTACCTTAAGCCTAAACTAAAGACTCTGGAAGAGTGAAACATATTATGTCTGTAACGTTAAATACAATTAGAAAACGATTTAATTAAAAAAAAAAAATAAATAAATAAAAAAACATTTAAAAAGGCATGGCCGATATTTTTTTACCAATTCCGATACTTTGAAAATGACGTGATCGGACCCGATCGATCGGGATCTCTACTCCGGTGCGAATTATATATGGTTGTTTTCTCTTCGTTGGGCATTTTATGGCTGGTGCGACTTATAGTCCGAAAAAATACGGTAATTCACTCACCGCCTCTGACAGCGATGGACGTCCAATTCAGTTAAACTGGGATGCTCATATCCCAATGAACCAAAGTTCATTCGCCCCCTCACAGTAAAAATGAATTGGAAGTCTAGCGCCGTCAATGGCAGCCTATGATATTACAGCGTCACCTGTTGAGTGGACGCCTCCTCCGCATTCCGTCTGTCCTATTGCATTCCAAATCACTTCATCTTCATTAATCGTAGGATTTCCAGCGTTCCGACGCACGCAACGACCGTCTTACACATCCATCGCGCTGACAAGCTTGCTAATGACTCCACCAGGTGTCCTTAGAAGTTTCTGGCACCAACGCCGCCTGAAACGCGGCCAGCCTTTCGCGGTCGGCTCGCTCGACACGCGGGACCGCTGGTGTTTTCTTGACAAAGTACCCCCCACCCCCGCCAAAAAATCAATACTTTGAAAGACAACTGTTTTCAGTCACCAATGTGGTCACTGAATGAATTCAAACTTCGAGTTAAAATTCCCACCACTACCATCATTTTTCATGTTTTCAATCTGAAATGAATTTTAGCTCCAATTTGATCCAGAAACAGCCTCAGCGTACACAAGGAAACAATGGAGCGGCTCCAGCTTGCACAACAGAACCTAAAATAATTTCTGCTTAGAGCAGCAAGCAGTGTTTTTTGACAATTGTCTCGTGTAGAAATTCTGGCTCGGTCCAACTTTTTGACCGTCTGCGTACTGGCTCGAAGCTTGAGGTTGGCTATTGTTGACTGGTGACAGATGCCAAACTTCAAAAATAACTTTCAGAAACCACGTGGGAAACATATCTACTGCTTTACTACTTAAATCTTTGGCTGCCATTGACAGGATTAGAAGTCCAGTCCATTTTGACTGGGATTGGATTGGACTTCTATTTAGTGTTGCACCAATACCAATACTGTACTAGTATGGTAATGGGCCAATATACTGTGTACAGTAGTATGAAAAAATATCTGAACCTTTTGGAATTCCTTACATTTCTGGATGAAATCACCATCAAATGTGATCTGATTTTTGTCAAAATCAAACAGATGAAAATACAGTGTCTGCTTTAACTAAAACCACCCAAACATTTATAGGTTTTCATATTTTAATGAGGATAATGTGCAAACAATGACAGAATGTGGAAAAATAAGTAAGTAAACCCTCTGCATAGGAGACTTAGAGCAGAAATGTGAAGTAATTTCATAACATGGAAAATAGGGTCACAATTAAAGTAATTAAACATTGTCCAACAAATAAAGCATGAAAAAATATAAGTTATATGTTGTTTATTTGACAAAATAATCGCGTTTCCGAAGTTCGAGCCTGAAAGGGGACGAACCCGGAAGTGATAAGTCACACCGAGAACAGCGATGGCAGCGCTCCATATGGCCGCCATACAAAGCCCTTCAAACAATGATCCAAACAGCGATACAAGCGATAGATCGAGCGCAAGGGAGGGGATCCAAGTTTTTGAAGAGTTGGAGGAAGAAGAGGAGGTTGGAATTTCATGTTGGACCTAACATGTATTAGCCAGACGCTAATTCAGGATGCAAACAATGTGCCTAGACTACCTGACATTGAAAAGAGACAAGACCCATCGAGATTACAAGATTGGTAAGATATAGGCTGTTATTATTTTCATGATTTGAAGATGCAGGCATTTGCACATAATTTTATGTTTTTTTTTCTATCTGATGACATTGTTTAAAAAAATAATAATCAGACTTCATGTTCATTTTGGCAGATCTGGCAGCTCTCGTGCATATAAAATAATATAAAAACATTGGGGGGAAAGAAGGAGATGAGCCGTTGATGGCTTTCTCCACCTTATTGTGGCAACAATAAGGAAACAAAATAATAGTGGACTGCCGCCACATTCGACCGCGAAGTTTTGCTTCTCGCGCATCTTTCTCTCGCCTCCTACTACTCACAGCTCTCCAGTCCCAGCGTCTCTTAAACGGATCGTGCATAGTGTCTTGTTATGAGCTTTTTGTTGACAAAGGTATCGAACACACGACGTGCAGACAACTTTGTTTCTTTATTAACACATGGAGCTAACAGTACGAACACAGCTTGGGGCTCTCGGCAGGAAGTGGAATCTCATGGCGTGAAGAAATGTAGTTTTTTCACACAAGCGAACAGATTACAAAGCACCACTTCAGTCTAGTCCCGAGACTACATTTCCCATGATTCACTGCGTGACTTGAGCCGCTCGCTGATTCGCTGTGAGATTGACTCAATGCCAACAAGCTAGTTGTAACCTGTCAGTGGCTCTCGTGAAAGAAATGCCGAACCGTACAAATGCAATGCAATGCTTGAAGCATGAAGGTGGAAATACATAATACAAATACAAATAAATGTGCACAAACTCAACGGCGGTGTGTGTCTCTTACGGCAACGTGACCGTGAATTACCGCGACGCCGACTCGCTTACTTGCACATCCACACCCCTTTCTCGATTGACAGTGGATTAACCCTTTCGGACAAGATCATAGATGAAGCACAATTTAAACATGCTTAACCTAGCGAACGCAACAAGAACTATGATCGGGGATTGCCACGAGTTAGCTTTTGGCTAACGTCGCTAGCTTCTACGGTTCATTCCACAACAGTTGACAGCTCTGCTTTGACAAAGTCATAAGTCATCGATCCAAAAATCACACTTACTTTTTGGCAAATCCTTGATCATAAGCAGACCGGTTAAGGAAGCAGGCATCTTCGAAGTGTTTGTAGCAGAGCACATTACTCGATGATGGCGTGAAATTCATTCGCTTCGTGCGAATGAAAGATGTCCATTTACGTGCCCTGCTATCCTTTGGCCACTCAAACAACTTTTCGTTAGAGTGAAAACAAAACATCGCCACACACCGCCGTAGCATCTTACCGAGAAACAATGCAACAAACAATACTGTTCTATGGCGGACTTCCCTCGCACTTCTAGGTGTGACCTAATTTCCGAAGATTGCCGAAGAAAAGCATTTTTGTTGTCAAGGGCGTTGCTATGGGTTAAACAAAGAATCTGGAATTGTTGCGTTAAAAAAAAAAAAAAAACGAAAATATGCTTATAATTGTTTAGCCATTGATATTATTCAAAAACATTGTTTGCCAACCTTACTTCACATTTCCGCTTTAAAGAGCATTTGAAACCAATTTTACCAAACAATTTAAGTCAGGTGTCTACCCAATCACTGATGAGTGGTTTAAAGCTGCCCTGCCCACTATAAAACACACACCTGGTAAAAATTTTCTTGATGAGAAGCATTGTCTAATGTTTATATTTGTGTGTCTGTTGTAACAGGCGGAAAGTGGATTTGACATTTATTTTAATCTCCTCAAGTTGGCAGGAAAATAACGCTTTCTAAACGTTTAAATAGTCTACATATTTTTATGATCATTATAAATGCATTTACACAACAAAATAACGCTGGAAAAGTTTGTTAAATATATTTCTCGTGTGAGACCAAAGCGCCACATTCATTTACATTCAGCGAAGCCGACACAGGTTTCCGTATCTTCAACAATCAATTTGAATCCTATCCATATCCCACTCCTACCCCAGTTGTTTTCTTTTCAGTTCCCCTGTCTTTAGTTTGTTTTTCACTCCTATAGCTGCTCCATATCGAAAAGGAAATACCAGGATACGGGATGAATACGGGATGATTGAAAAGAGAGCCAAGCCACTGCGTTCGCTCTGTTTTATCCAAGTTATTCTATTTAACATCCATACATCGTTTTAGTATAAATATATGAATATATATTTATTTTTAAAAACGTTAGCGAGAGAGAAGTCGGCCCAAGTCGCTCCAGAGTATAAGACGCACCCTCTGCCATACTATGAAAAAAACTGCGACTTATAGTCCGAAAAATACGGTACTTCGTTTAAGTATTTTCTTAAGGCATTTTTATGACGTTCTGCCTGTATGCATCTAAAAACAAGCTGAAAGCGCACGGTAGTAATTTGGGTGTCAAATTCACCTCTTGTAGCACATCTCGCTGGTGTAGCACAGTTTGGCAGAACTTCTGTTTTGTCATCCTCTCGTCTCATCTCATCCTGTCTTTCCAGTTCATTTTGCTTTTGCTGCTCGTTTGATGAAATATCGACAGTGCTGTCATGCTCCTTAAAGTGATCCTCTAACTTAAATACATGTAGGCTCTAATAAACCACAATTGTTCTCTTGTACTAAAATATGTTGTTAGAAACACATAAAATGTTAAATCAATGGCAATATTTTATAATATTTAGTCCATATTTTGACCGTTAGTTGGCGCCATGGTTTGCGGGCTCGCAGTGATGACGTCATTGGTATCTTGAGCAATTGCTTATTGCTGCCTAAACTTGCGAAGTAAAATGACACGATATGCTGCTTTTGGATGCAATTTCCAGTCAAATGGAAACAAGGGGAGTGAAGTGAGTGGTCAAGGTGGAATTATTATTTTTACTGAATAAATGTGCACAAGTGGAAGCTTCGCCCTCTTTTTGGTCCCTGTATGCACGCATCCTACCCACCACGCATTACAACTAGCGCCCGAACATTTTTCCTGGATCCTCAGTCAAGTAAGGGATCCGTCTATTTTCTGGATCCGACGGTCCCACCGCGTCTGCAATATTGGTTTCGGATCTGTCCATTTTTTTGATTCGTCGGTCCCACAGCGGCTTTTCGGATCAGTCTATTTTGTGGAATCGACGGCCTAATCGCGGCTGCGAAATTGCCATGGTATCGGTCTAATTCCTGGATCTTCGAGTGAGTAAAAAAAAAAACGCAGATTTGGATTACTATTGCTATCTTTTTTTTTTGACTATTCTTCGTGGGAGTTTTCCCCAAATCATACTAAATAATTAAAGCACTATGGCACGCTACAGTGACGACCGTGACTCTGACGTGGACCTTACAACAATGTTGGGAGTTCGTCAGGGAACGCGTGTTTGCGTACTGCTGAGCTCCCGAGTGAAAAGTGGTCAAGGTGGAAATATTATTTTTTGTGAATAAATGTGCATAAGTGGAAGCTTCTCCCCTTTTTGGTACTTTTATACACGTATCCTAGCTACCACGCGTTACAATGTACAAGACATGGATTACACAAGGTGTGCTGTTTGGCCTGTACTGTAAGCACACGACAGCTCTGGATGCTAACAATCAACAAAATTATATTGGGATAAGTTTGAAAACGCAATATGTTTACCTTGAATATCTGCTAATAAAACCGGACAGCATACACTCTCGCTCCCAACCGGACTTCCCAACAGGACTCTCTCGCATCACCAGTTTTGCCCAACTTTTGTCTTATCGGGTATTTGCTGCACGCATTTTTCCCTGAAGCTCGTCTTGTGAACGACCGACAGTGCTGTCCTGCTCTTCACATTTCAGATCTGGTTCAAATAGGAAGGGTAGAACTGACGATATGTTGGGAAAGCTAACGAGTGACGCGCTGGGATTTCCGCAACGGGACCAGTGACGTCACGCACTGCGACGTAACAAGAATGGCGACCTATCACTTAAAATAATTTTACAAACTTTATTAAAACAAAAACTTTAAGAGGGGTTTTAATATCAAATTATTTTAACTCATACTAACATGTATCTTTTAAGAATTACTTGTCTTAAAAACAGAGGATCCCTTTAATGTTCCGCACGGGTTTAAATTGAAAGGGTAGAACTGATGTTTATGTCGCTAAAGTCATACTCTGGAAGCCCGGCAGCGTAACCATGTAACGTCAACGCCCTGCGACGTCAACAACAATGGCGACCTACAAGTTAAACTAATTTTACAAATTGTATAAAAACGAAAACAACAAGAGGGTTATTCTCACTCATGATAACGTTTAACGCCTTTTAAGAACTACAAGTCTTTCTATCCTTGGTGTGGATCCCTTTAAGCAGTGTGAGCAAGCCATAGTAGCGATTTTTTTTTCATTAAAGTGAGTATGCTGTAATTTTGTACTGAAAAGAAAAAAAAATATGGTGGTATCGGTGCATCAGCTGATATCACACACCCTGGTAGGGGAATCGGTATCGGGAGCCAAAAAATTGTATCGGTGCAAGACTACATTTATTGCCGTCTATAGCACTGACATGATCTATTTTTAACTAGCAGTGTCCAACCTGTAAAAACGTCCTGGCTGAGCCCCGTTGTGCAGCCTTCCTTGTTGCTGTAAAGATGCTGAGTATGACCCGAGTTCTGGAGATGCTGCACGGACAGACAGTCGCTCAGAACATCCTGCTCCAGGTGAGGACACGCTCGCAGCTGTAAAACACACACACAAAAACAACTTTTTGATACATGAATATGACAATCGGCATAAAACACTCGGAATCATTGTAGAAACTCAGCGATTGAAGAAATGATTAGGAGTATTAGTAGAAATACTAATGTTTTGTTGGAGATTGTGCTGTTATATTTAAAGTAGGGCTGTCAAAATTATCGCGTTAACGGGCGTTAATTAATTTTTAAAAATTAATCACGTTAAAATATTTGACACAATTAACGCAGATGCCCCGCTCAGACAGATTTAAATGACAGTAGAGTGAAATGCCCACTTGTTAATTGTGTTTCATGGAGTTTTGCCGCCCTCTGCTGGCGCTTGGGTGCGACTGATTTTATAGGCTTCAGCACCCATGAGCATTGTGTAAGTAATTATTGACATCAACAATGGCGGGCAACTAGTTTGTTTTTTTGATTGAAAATTTTACAAATTTCATTAAAACGAAAACATTAAGAGGGGTTTTAATATAAAATTTCTATAAATTGTACTAACATTTTTCTTTTAAGAACTACAAGTCTTTCTATCCATGGATTGCTTTAACAGAATGTTAATAATGTTAATGCCATCTTGTTGATTTATTGTTATAATAAACAAATGCAGTCCTTATTTACCGTATGTTGAATGTATATATCCATCTTGTGTCTTATCTTTCATTTCAACAATTTATTTTACAGAATATATACAAAATTTACAGAAAAATATGGCATATTTTATAGATGGTTTGAATTGTGATTAATTACAATTAATTTTGAAGCTGTAACTAGCTCGATTAAAAATTTTAATCGTTTGACAGCCCTAATTAAAAGATATATATACTGTATATTAAAAAAAGGCATGGCCGATATTTTTTTGCCGATTCCGATACTTTGAAAATGACGTGATCGGACCCGATCGATCGGCATCTCTAGTTCAAACACATATTCCCACAAAAACTGGCTAAATATACCTTTAAACTAAATTACGAATGCATTTAAAAAAAAAACATTAGCACAAACAAAAACCTAGCTTATGCTGGTCTTAACAGGGAGCAGCTGGATTTGGCCATGAAAAATGAGGCAGACTAGAGGGCAGTGTATCCACCCAAATCAATACAACTAAATGAGAACACTTTCAAAAACAAACCATTACAACGCCACTTTAATTAAACGAATACTCGAAGCAGCAAAATTTAATTCCAATTTTTCTAATCGAATACTCGAGTTAATCGATTAATCGTTGCAGCACTACTTGAGTTTATTAACTCATGTTCACTATGGACAAAAAGAAAGTGATGTTGAAAAGAGGAATATAAGGAAAGAAGAAGGTTTTTTTGTACATAATATTTTTTAATATTTTACTGACTACCAAAGCACTTATTAGATGAATACTATACAGGCAGTTAATGAGTTAACTGCAGAGCAGAAACAAATGGAGTAGAGGCCTGTAAACCCCCAAAATAAAACAAAACAAGATGAGTGCAACAGCTGCCTTTTGTTGTATACACTAGCGGTATCCACTGTTTAACATGCAGTCATAAAAAGTATATATTTGAGTAACCGAGATGCTTCACTGTTTGTTGAACAGCCACAGGCTCTCGAGGAAGACGTGCAAACGGCCGCAAACGTGCAACCATTTGAGATTTTTTTTCACGTGCGTTGCCATATTCCATGTTGTTCTCATTGTCAGCGAGCTCCCACAAGCAAACAATCAGTCTATACTTTCCAGCCAATACTATAAACAAATATTGTTTGTAAAGTCTCGTGTGTGCTGTAAAGCTCACATTGTTGCGAGGCAGCTAATAAAACACACAATCGGCGAGCCGCCGTGTGGTGCGCAACGGGAGAGTTTTCTCACGACAATTTGGTAGGCTTGTGGATCAAAATTTGTGTCAGTTGTAGCAATTATGTCATCACACGAACCTAATAAAAAATTTTGTTTTGGTGTCTAAATGATAAAAAATTTCACTTGGCAGCACGTATGGAAAATAGGGTTGCTACAAGCGATTATTTTGACGGACGACTAAGACGAAGTGTAAATCATCAATTTAGTGGTGTTAACGTATCGATTCTTTGAATGACGACCCGATATTTGCCGATATTCTGCTGCTAATTTGCCATGATTCAATTTCGTTTTGATTAACTCATTCACTCCCAGCCATTTTCACCAGAGCAAGGCCCTTTGCTACCGGCCGTTTTACTGGATTTTGACTGACTTTGCAAGGCCCACAGAAAATTCTGTTCTATTGCTACATAGAAAGATTAGACTCTCTTCTTTCAGCAGGAAAAAAAAGTTAGTTCATATCTTTTTCCATTCCTCAGAAATCAGCATTACAAAAAATAGCTTAGTTTAAGTAATTTTCCAATTTCTGATGAAAAAACAGAGAAATTGAGCTTTTTGTAAAAGCATACATTTCAAGCATAACTTTGACTTTAATACAGCTATTTTTTGCTTTTGTGACAACCCGAACATCTGAATAATGTTTTCCTTCTACAAAATAACATAAACAACAAGACAAAAAGAGCTTTTGATAGCAAATTAACAATTTAGTTACACATAACTAAACTATTGAACTGAGAGATGGCGCTGTTGTGGCTGTGACAGCCGGGGTAAACTTTCCCCTCATCGCCGTCGTTCTCATCAAGATGGATTTTTTTGGAGTCTTTCTTTTGTGGTGGCCACTGCCTCGTGGCGGAGTTCGCCTGGGGAACTTGTGTGGGGCATGTTGTGTTTCTGGAGGGAAACTGGTTTGGCCGTGCGCGTTTCCGGCTGAGTTGCGGGACACTGGAGGGTAGCAGGGGACACGAGCAGCCGAGCACAGGCGGCGCTGGCTCTGCTCGGCAAGCAGCACGCACTCATCGGCATCGTCCGCTGCACTGGTGGTCCCGGTCGTTCTGCTCTGTCGTCCAGCGCCTGGCATCCCCGGCGTCCTCCCGGTCTTCCTGCTCTGACTTTCCGTCCCTGGCCTCCTGGTCATCTATTCGGTCGTCTTCCGCCGGCGCCCCGGCCGTGCGGCTCAACCGTTCGTTTCGTTGAATCGGGTTGCGGGTCTTACCAAATGCGCTACTGCCCTCCAGTGGCTGGTTTTATTGCTTTAAAATGAATTTTCAGCAATGTGCTTTGGAGCTAAGTTGCATCAGAACCTAGAGATGTCTCTTGTGAAAAAAAAACGTAAAAGACTTTGGGACACTGAAACAATTCAAAATAGAACATATTTAAACATTTCTGAGCAAGAACCAAAGATTGAAAATGTGGAAATTTGCTAGAGACAACCGTCAAATGGGGAGCGGAGTTTCAATTTGCCCCACTAAAGACGCTAATTGTACAACAGAGCCCCCACTGGTGTCTTGCCAATGTAGTTACCCCCTTCAAAAATTGTGCCCCCTGGCCGCGGGAGCGCACACACACACATTAGTTATGAGTTACGTCGACTTAGAATTAATTGAAGCCAGAAAAGAACTACCGTTATATATTTTGGACATTGATGTTTATTAAACTGGAGAAACTCCATAGAGGACTTGAATTACAGTAATAACTGTTATAGGTCATCCTACGAGTAAAACAGTGAAACATTGCCTTTTTTATGTTCAGTATGTTACAAGACAGAGAAAAAGTTTTTTTTTTTGGATGAATGTGCCATGTTTGAAAACCTCGTAGATAACTACATCACCAAAACACGCAAATCAAGCAAATCAGTGCAGCGCAGTGGCTCCGCCCAGGGGATAAAATTTTTGACTGGGGTAACTACATTGGCACGACACCGGTGGGCGTACCATATTCAATGGATGACAATCTTGGCGAAAAGTACTGTATACAGTGGGGCAAATAAGTATTTAGTCAACCACGAATTGTGCAAGTTCTCCCACTTGAAAATATTACAGAGGCCTGGAATTGTCAACATGGGTAAACCTCAACCATGAGAGACAGAATGAGGAAAAAAAAAACAGAAAATCACATTGTTTGATTTTTAAAGAATTATTTATTTGCAAATCATGGTGGAAAATAAGTATTTGGTCAATACCAGAAGTTCATCTCAATACTTTTTTATGTACCCTTTGTTGGGAATAACGGAGGCCAAACGTTTTCTGTAACTCTTCACGAGCTTTTCACACACTGTTGCTGGTATTTTGGCCCATTCCTCCATGCAGATCTCCTCCAGAGCAGTGATGTTTTGAGGCTGTTGTTGGGCAATACGGACTTTCAACTCCCTCCACAGATTTTCTATGGGATTAAGATCTGGAGACTGGCTAGGCCACTCCAGGACCCTGAAATGCTTCTTGCGAAGCCACTCCTTTGTTGCCCTGGCTGTGTGTTTGGGATCATTGTCATGCTGAAAGACCCAGCCACGTCTCATCTTCAATGCCCTTGCTGATGGAAGGAGATTTTCACTCCAAATCTCTCAATACATGGCCCCATTCATTCTTTCCTTTACACAGATCAGTCGTCCTGGTCCCTTTGCAGAAAAACAGCCCCAAAGCATGATGCTTAAAAAAGTTCTATTTTGGTTTCATCTGACCATAACACATTCTCCCAGTCCTCTTCTGGATCATCCAAATGCTATCTAGTGAACCACAGACGGGCCTGGACGTGTACTGGCTTCAGCAGGGGGACACATCTGGCAGTGCAGGATTTGAGTCCCTGGCGGCGCATTGTGTTACTGATAGTAGCCTTTGTTACTGTGGTCCCAGCTCTCTGTAGGTCATTCACTAGGTCCCCCGTGTGGTTCTGGAATTTTTGCTCACCGTTCTTGTTATCATTTTGACGCCAGCAGGAGAGCAGGACAATGATCCCACAAACACAGCCAGGGCAACAAAGGAGTGGCTTCGTGAGAAGCATTTCAAAGTCCTGGAGTGGCCAAGCCAGTCTCCAGTTCTCAACCCCATACATAATCTGTGGAGGGAGTTGAAAGTCCGTGTTGCCCGACGACAGCCCAAAAACATCACTGCTCTAGAGGAGATCTGCATGGAGGAATGGGCCAAAATACCAGCAACAGTGTGTGAAAAGCTTGTGAAGAGAAAACGTTTGGCCTCCGTTATTGCCAACAAAGGGTACATAACAAAGTATTGAGATGAACCTTTGGTATAGACCAAATACTTATTTTCCACCATGATTTGCAAATAAATTCTTTAAAAATCAAACAATGTGATTTTCTGTTGTTTTTTTTTTTTTTTTCACATTCTGTCTCTCATGGTTGAGGTTTACTCATGTTGACAATTACAGGCCTCTCTAATATTTTCAAGTGGGAGAACTTGCACAATTATTGGTTGACTAAATACTTATTTGCCCCACTGCAGCCTGGAATTTGGAATTCCCCTCAAAAATGATGGGAAACAAAAAAACTCTCATTTTCAACTTATTATTATAAATATTCTTGTAAGTTAATTTTATTGCTGACACTACGTTTCGGGGGCATCAACATGCTGTGCCCCTCCTACACCAAAAGTCAAACTCAAAATTGGCGTTGTCTTTGTTCAGCAATTATTCGCTACCTGCCTCTCCCAGTCAAAATGGATTGGACGTCTATCGCTGTCAGTGGCAGCCAATATGTCGAATGGATTCGACCTTAGAACCTCAGGAAACATGCCAACCACCACTCCACTCTCTCGCCTTGTCAGCTTTAAAATTCAGTTTTTCCCCCTAATTTCTACCCTCAAATCATGATGCTAACTTAATGTGATATGTTTAAAATGAACAAAATGTGCCGCAATACACGACAAGGTCAACTTAAAAGATGTTTTCATTCGTTGCCGTCAATCCAAACCTCCCAATCAGGCGCGTGTGTCAATCATCTCATTGCTAAGAACTGAATTCACTCTTTTTTTTACAACCACCCTCATCACAAATTCAACGCTCGCTGTTGTTTATCTCGAAGTCAACGCGTACACAAGCCGCGGCCACTCCTGGGAACGGTCCCCGAGAAACATTTATCAGGCGTAATTGGCGCCAAAAAACGCGCGGGTCTATGAGCGCGCTCCAAAAGCGCAGTTAGGAGCGCTCGTGTTTGACATTTGTCCATAACATCTGGGCCACAAGGGGATGGCGCATTACGGCTTATTAACGACGCTACGAGCGCACATGTGTTTCCCTTTACGAGCCCGCGGCTAACGGAACACATCACGCGGCCCGCCGCTATCCACAACAATGAGTCCATTCTCTCTTATTTACTCATTTCCAGTCAGGGAGAAGAATGGGCCTTTGACCGTGAACACAATGAATTGCGCTCCAACCTGATCTATTGTGGACGAAATGAAAGTCAGGCCCGAGCTCCAGCCAAATTACTCGAACTAAACTGTGATAATGCACAAAATGCAATGTTTGACTTGTTTAAGGTTACGCGGGCGGGCAGGAAACCAAGCATATGTACTGGAAATTGCACTGCACCGAAGGCGGGCAAAAAACAAAAAATAAACGGATGGACCAGGTCACAAAGTTATATGAGGTTACACACACAAAAAAGTTAAAATGCACATATTAAAGAGCCCCAGTGATGAACAATTAATCATAGGCAGAGTTTGACTTTTGTTGGAAGGATGTTGATGACCCCGAAACACAGTGTCAGAAAGAATTTACTTACAAGATCAGTGTCATCTTTGTTAACGATGACGATAACGAAAATACTTCGTCAACGAACATTTTTTTTCTATGACGATGACGAGCTAAAAACGTCTTGGGAGACTTAAAACTACAGTCCCTGTCAAAAGTCTTGTCGCTTATCCATTTTGTAGAAGCAATCGATAATAACCTGACTTTTAATTAGAGCTGAAACGAATACTCGAGCAACTCGAGTAACTCGAGTTTAAAAACTGATCCGAGTAATTTTATTCACCTCGAGTAATCGTTTATTTTGACAGCTCTAAGCATCACGTTTTGCTCGGACTACTTTTAATGCGGGACAACGCGCTGATGTCACGTGCATACAGGAAGAAGCAAAAAAAAAAAAAAAACTTACTGCAGCCGACAGCCGCTCCAAACGACGCCGACGTTGCTAAATACTAGCCCGCACTATGCTACGTTGGTAGCAGGTAGCGTCTGATGAGTCTCATAGAGATCACATGTATGTTGAACTAGATGGAAATTGACAGACTCGGGCGCGTCTGGGCAGCGTTCGTAAACAGCCGCCATCTTAAAGCAGTAGAGCGCTAAGCGCTAATAAAGAGCGCTAAGCGCTAATAAATAAGACTAACCTTACTTTCACTAGCTCAAGTAACGTTAGCCCTGCGGAGGGCTAGGTTTCTATTAAATATGACCACTTTCGATGCGTGGCTAACGCGTCTTACACACAGGCTTTAACATAACATAGCGTAGTGGAGTGATGAGGGTGTAAAATAAAAACTCAATCATGCTAACTATCAATTTCAGCTCAGTAGTCATTGCTGGATAAAACACCAAGTAGCACTGGTCCCTAATGTGCTCCAATACAGCCTGTATCATACATTTATTTTTAACACTGCAAAACTCAAAATCCTATCAGGACTTACAGTTTAGATATATATATATATATATATATATATATATATATATATATACAGTGGTACCTCTACATACGAAGTTAATCCGTTCCAGGACCTTGTTTGTAAGTCGAAATGGTCGTATGTCGAGCAGGATTTTCCCATAGGAATACATTATAATTCCATTAATTCGTTCCACAGCCCAAAAACCTGCACTAAATCCTTAAAAAATACTGCTGGTACTATTACAAATGGCAATTACATATAGCAAAACAAATAAATAATAAATAAAAATCGGATTAATAATATAATAATAATAATAATTCCTGTAATAGTGTAACAAAACGGGTTCTAATAAGGCGGACGTTTTTTTCTGTACCTGAAGGCACCGCGGGGCTCACGTGACAAAGAGGGAGGGGAGCGGGTGAGAGTTTACTTTCGCTTTCAATGCTTTCTGGAGAACATCGTCAATTGCGGCAGACAGCAGGCGTTTTGTGTTGAATCAGTTGTGAAAGAAATGATGAAAACGTGGCGAAGCTGGCAATTTCTCTGGAGATGTTACCACAATAAGAATTGTCAGCTTAACTTATAAAGACTGGCGAACGATGGTCGGAGGAGGACCGTGGAGATGTATTGTTGAGCCATTTCACCCCACGCTCATATTTTTCTGTCATTTGCACCTTCATTTAGAAGGTAAGCGTCAACTTTTTCCCTGTTTCACCACCTGTACCAACCTTTTCTGAAACCTGTGTTGATTTGTCACACAAGAAAATCCGCCGTGCATTCGTCTGCGGTGCTGCCATTGTCGTCGTATTTCGAGCATGTCGTCGGATGTAGAAACAAATGGCGAGTCAAATTTTATGTCGGATGTCGAAAAGTTCGTGTGTCGAAGCGATCGTATGTAGAGGTACCACTGTATAAGTATATATATATATATATATATATATATATATATATATATATATATTTGTTTTATCCGATTACTCGACTAATTGATAGAATTTTCAGTCGATTACTCGATTACTAAAATATTCGATAGCTGCAGCCCTACTTTTAATTATTCAATTGGTTTCAGAAATGGCTCATATGAAAGCTAAGACCCCCCCAAATGGTGTTGAATGTACAAAAATATATTTGTTTCACTGAAAAAAGATTTATCATTTAATGAAGACATAAAGGTCAAATTTTGGCAAGACAAAAGTTTTGTCGCCCACAGAAAGTAGGGTGAAAATTGAACAAAACAGTTGTGGCAAAATCATGGTCTGGGGTTACATCCAGTATGGGGGTGTGCGGAAGATCTGCAGGGTGAAGGGCAACATAAATAGTCTGAAGACTCTGAAATATCAACAAATTTTAGCTGCCTCTTACATTCCTAACCATAAAAAGGGAAAAATTCTGCAGCAGGATGTTGCTCCATTGCATACTTCAATCAAGATCCTCCAAGACTGGCCAGCCCAGTCACCAGACATGAACATCATTGAGCATGTCTGGGGTAGGATGAAAGAGGAAGCATGGAAGACGAAACCCAAGAATGTTGATGAACTCTGGGAGGCATGCAAGACTGCTTTCTTTGATGTTCCTGATGACTTCATCAATAAATTGTATGAATCCTTGCCGAACCGCATGGATGCAGTCCTTCAAGCCCATGGAAGTCATACAAAATATTAATTTTGGATCTCACAGCACCACTACTTAATTCGCTTATGTTATGTAACATATTTTTGTATTTGTAGTACATTTTTTGTTCAATTTTCACACTACTTTCTGTAGGCGACAAAGCTTTTGTCTTGCCAAAATTTGACCTTTATGTCTTCATTAAATGATAAATCTTTTTTCAGTGAATCAAATATATTTTTGTACATTCAACATCATTTGGGAGGGTCTTCGCTTTAACATGAGCCATTTCTGAAACCAATTGAATTATTAAAAGTCAGGTTATTAGCAATTGTTTCTACAAAATTGATAAGTGACAAGACGTTTGTCAGGGACTATAGTGTTGTTTTCGTCAATGATGACTATCACGAAAATATTTTGTCAGCATACAATTTTTTTCATGACGATGACGAGACAATAACGAGCTAAAAACTTGTTTTGGGAGACTAAAACATAACGAGACTAATGCCAGTTTTCGTCTGACGAGATGACAACGAGACAAAAATGCATGCATCGTAGCACTGTCTGGTTGTGTCGCTCATGTGAAGTGCTGCGGCTCTCCAGTCTCCAGGCTTGCACACACAGTTAGAGTTGTTTTATGTTTGCCAGAGAGAATATGCAATGTTGCTTTTGCCTCGAAAGGTCTATGCTGAGTGATCATTACACGCTAAATGTAACTCATAGCGTTAACATAGCATTCACGTTTAATGCTATGCTATGCTCATGGGGTAAATGGACTTTTTTAAAGGTAGACTGAAAACTCTTTGAGTGTCATAATTATTGCTGATTCTTAGGGCTCCAAATACTTATAAACCCCAGTAAATTATAAATAAATTATTGAAAAATCATACAATGGGACTACCGGATTGTTTTTAAGACTATGTCTCTAAAAGTGGAAATGCATGTATGATTGAATTTCACATCTGTGTGTGAACTTGCAAAATCACTCGGGGTGCAAATACTTCTGCTCCTCACAATATAGTATAAGTGTGTATATACTGTATATACTTACTGTATATACAATGTAAAAACATTAATTAAACAAATATTAAGCAACGTTTCGCCGTATCAGTTTGTAAATGTGCCTTTTTGTAGTGTCTACATACGATTTCTTAGCAAACTCTGATTCAATATGTGTCCTCATTTGCCATACGTTGACACATGTCACAATGAATCCATGTGGGTCAATATATCAATTGTTAAGCACAATTGAACGTAATTCGATCAAAATGCAAAATGATCATATTTTCGGTATGCTGTTTTGTAAAAACAAATGAACATAAAAACTTGCCACACACATCAAAACTAATTTGTATTTTTTATTGCTTTAGGTCAATTGTAAAGGATTGTGTTAAATGTCTTCATAATTTTGTATTCCTTCAATCGAAGGCCTTTGAATCGTACAATATCGTATCATTGTCCAAAGAGTCGATGATGTATTATATCATCATGAAATATTTGCCACCCCCTCGCCACCCCATTCATATTTTTCTAGATCCGCCCCTGCCGCCATTTAGTCCCCAGCGACATAGTTCAGCCTTAGTTAGCCAACAATAAAAAAATATCTTACCTTTCTACGCACCTGTTGTTCTTTGGCCGAGTGGATCTTGACGTGCTTGCGGAGGGAGCTCGGATCCGTGTATCGCTTGGTGCAGCCGGGGATCTGACACGCGTATGGTTTCTGTAAGGAGGCACAGAGTAGTTCTCTTTAGACAGCGGAGGGAATAAAGCGGGACGGGGGGAATGCCGGTGGGATCAAAGTGGAAGGAAGTTAGATTTGTAGGAGAATGAAAGGTTTGAAGTCTTACCTTATAGCTGAGAAGAAGACAGGAAATGTGAAGGAAAAGGAAGAAGGGAAACAAGATCATTTATTAAAATAAGACAGACTACAGTTTATTTAACATAAGCATCAATTCTGATTATGCCTGATTATTATGTAGCACTGTATCCTGTAGTATATTTGAGAATTCATTTATAAAAATAACTTTGATTTTTTTATCTTTTTAACAAAATTGAGTTGAAAAGGCTTCAGTACAACATAACAACAGAAAATATGATTCTGTGTCAAAATAACGGATTTATATCGATTTTTGTCATATTCTCTATTGATTTTGAATAGAGCTGCAGCAATTGATTATTTGGTAGTCAATTAATCGATTAACTAGTTAGCTCCAATAATCGAGTAATCAGATAAGGAACATAAAAAAATAAAATACCTGAGCTAAGCCTCAAACGGTATGTATAAATAAATAAGGATCTAAATAGAACAAAAGAACAATTGGCTAACTTACACAGGATAAGTCCGCTAGCTTAAATGCTGTAAAATGCTAACTTTTTTGTTGTTGTAAAAACATAACAAATGGGTTAAATACATATTCCCCTCAAAAAACAGCTAATATACCTACAGTGCTGGCCAAAAGTATTGGCACCCTTGCGGTTCTGTTAGATGATACTCAATTTCTCCCAGAAAATGATTGCAATTACAAATGCTTTGGTAGTAATATCTTCATTTATTTTGCTTGCAATGAAAAAAAATACAAATGAAAAAAAAAAAAAAAAAATTAAATCATTATTATTTTGCACAAAACTCCAAAAATCGGCCGGACAAAAGTATTGGCACCCTTTGAAAAATCATGTGATGCTTCCCTAATTTGTGTTATTAACAGCACCTGCTACTTACCTGTGACACATAACAGGTGGTGGCAATAACTAAATCACACTTGCAGCCAGTTAAAATGGATTAAAGTTGACTCAACCTCTATCCTGTGCCCTTGTGTGTACCGCATTGAGCATGGAGAAAAGAAAAAAGACCAAAAAACTGTTTGAGGACTTGAGAAGCAAAATTGTGAGGAAGCATGGGCAAGCTCAAGGATACAAGTCCATCTTCAAAGACCTGAATGTTCCTGTGTCTACCGTGCACAGTGTCATCAATAAGTGTAAAGCCCATAGCACTGTAGCTAACCTCCCTAGATGTGGATGGAAACGAAAAATTGACGAGAGATTTCAATGAAAGATTGTGCGGATGGTGGATAAAGAACCTTGACTAACATCCAAACAAGTTCAAGCTGTCCTGCAGTCCGAGGGTACAACAGTGTCAACCCGTACTATCCGTCAGCGTCTGAATGAAAAGGGACTCTTAAAAACTTAAAGACTTAAAAAAGCCAGGCTGCAGTTTGCCAAAAATTACCTGAGAAAGCCAAAAACATTTTGGAAGAATGTTCTCTGGTCAGATGAGACAAAAGTAGATCTTCAGAGAAAAGGCATCAACATACAAAAAACGAGGCCTTCAAAGAAAACACGGTCCCCACAGTAAACATGGCGGAGATTCCCTTATGTTTTTGGGTTGCTTTGCTTCCTCTGGCACTGGACTGCTTGACCTTGTGACATGCATTATATAGTCTGAAGACTACCAACACATTTTGCAGCATGATGTACGGCCCAGTGTGAGAAAGCTGGGTCTCCCTCAGAGGCCATGAGTCTTCCAGAAGGACAATGACCCAAAACACACTTCAAAAAGCACTAGAAAATGGTTTGAGAGAAAGCACTGGAGATTTATAAAGTGGCCAGCAATGAGTCCAGACCTGAATCCCATAGAACACCTGTGGAGAGATCTGAAAAGAAGGCACCCTTCAAATCTCAGAGACCTGGAGCAGTTGGCCAAAGAAGAATGGTCTGAAATTCCAGCAGAGCATTGTAAGAAACTCAATGATGGACACCGGAAGCGGTTGTTCGCAGTAATTTTGTCTAAAGGTTGTGCTACCAAGTATTAGGCTGAGGGTGCCAACACCTCTGTCCGGCCCATTTTTGGAGTTTTGTGCAAAATGATAGTGTTTAATTTTTTGTTTTCATTGTCTTTTGTGTTTTTTCATTGCAAGCAAAATAAATGAAGATACTAACTACCAAATCATTTGTAATATCAATCATTTGCAGGGAGAAACTGAGCATTATCTGACAGAATTGCAGGGGTGCCAATACTTTTGGCCAGCACTGTATAAACTAAATTACGAATGCAATTAATAAAAAAAAAAAAAAAAAAAAAAAACATTAGTTCAAACAAAAACTTAATGTGAGTCTTACAGGGAGCAGCTGGATTCAGCAATTTGAAATGAGTTCTGTCATATTCACTGTTGCCACTAGAGGGCGCTGTATCCACCCAAATCAATAAAGCTAAATGCAAATACTTTCAAAACAAACCATTACAATGCCACTTTAATTAAAAGACTAGTCGAAGCAGCAAAATGGAATTTGAATCTTTTTTTCTAATCGAATTACTCGAGTTAATCGATTAATCCAGTGGTTCTTAACCTGGGTTTAATCGAATCCCAGGGGTTCCGTGAGTAAGTCTAAGGGCTTCGGCGAAGGTAAAAAAAAAAAAAAAAAAAAAGCTGAGCCCTATTTTCGCACGCTGATTAACATAAGTGGAGTGTAAGGGGGAGCCAGCCCCCCCGGTGGCCAAAAAGTGTCATTGCATGTAATTGACTTTGACTAAAAGTTGTAAAACAATAACGCAAACAACAAATGAATAAAATGAATAAAAAAATGATATTTTTATAATGGGTTGAAAAAAAAATTCAAACAGATCATGTGACCAGCACCTTACACGGTCATTTATTTAAAATAAATAAATGATACATTTTCCATTTTTCAAATGATTTTTATCTTTGTTTGAAAATATTTTTTGGGATTGAAGCAACTTTTTGGGGGATTGAATGATTTAGACACAAATGTCAATGCTTCAATGCTTCAATTAAAAAAAAAAAAAAAAAAAAAAAAAAAAAAAAAAATTGCTTACAAATGCAGTTTTTTAAAATTTCAAATGTATTTTTGCATTCAAACACATTTGTTGATCCAATAATGAAGACACAAACCTACCTCCATATGGCTCCACCCCGGGGATACAATTTTTGACTGGGGCAACAACATTGGCATGACACCGGTAGGCATACCATATTCAATGGATGACGGTCTTGGAGAAAAGTTTAGCTGTCCTAAGCAGCCTGATTTAGAATTCCCCTCAAGAATAATGGGAAACAAAAAAATGCTCATTTTCAACCTATTATTATCAATATTCTTGTACGTTAATTTTATTGCTGACACTGCGTTTTCGGGTCATTAACATGTTGTGCCCCCCCGGCCCAAAACTCAAACTCCACCTATGATTCAGGCAAGGCTTTTTAGTAGGGCTGTCAAAATTATCGTGTTAACGGGCGGTAATTAATTTTTTAAATTAATCACGTTAAAATATTTTGACGCATTTAACGCACATGCCCCGCTCAAACAGATTAAAATGACAGCACAGTGTAATGTCCACTTGTTACATGTGTTTTTTGGTGTTTTGTCGCCCTCTGCTGGCGCTTGGGTGCGACTGATTTTATGGGTTTCAGCACCATGAGCATTGTGTAATTATTGACATCAACAATGGCGAGCAACTAGTTTATTTGTTGATTGAAAATTTTACAAATTTTATTAAAACGAAAACATTAAGAGGGGTTTTAGTATAAAATTTCTATAACTTTTACTAACATTTATCTTTTAAGAACTACAAGTCTTTCTATCCATGGATCGCTTTAACAGAATGTTAATAATGTTAATGCCATCTTGTTGATTTATTGTTACAATAAACAAATACAGTACTTTTGTACCGTATGTTGAATGTATAGTATATCCGTGTTGTGTCTTATCTTTCCATTTCAACAATAATTTAAATAAAAATATGGTATATTTTACAGATGGTTTGAATTGCGATTAATTACGATTAATCAATTTTTAAGCTGTAATTAACTCGATTAAAAATTTTAATCGTTTGACAGCCCTACTTTTTAGACCAGGTTTTCGACTGGTTTGCTCCCAATTTACAAGCTTAATCCTTTTCTTTTAACTGCTAGTCCTTGATCTGACGGGAGGAGGAACTGGTTTGCTCAGTGGAAGGTTGACTCGCATTTGGTATGAGGGAATACAACAGACCTATGGCCAGCGTTGTCTTAAATTTTGACCTGTTTATAAAACATGTTGTCAAAATGAGAATAATTTTGAACGGGAATTTGTTAAATTATTAGCTTGCTAGCTTAGATATGTTGGTTTTAAATTTAAAAAACATGGCTAAATTACCTAATTCCGAAGGGTCCGGTGAATCCACACGTGAAACTTGCGGGGTTTGGTACCTTTACCAAGGTTAAGAACGACTGGATTAATCATTGCCGCACTAATTTTGAATACGCGACCAATTGAGCTTTGACAAACGACAAGTGTAAAGTTGGAGTTTCCTCATCTTGCATGTCGTATGGCGAGCCCGCTCCCCCGCCCCTTCTTCCTTCAGCTTTCGGAACATAAGATGCCTATTAAAGTGTAAGTCGATCCAGGTCTTTATTACGTACGTTGACGGCCTTCTGTAAATAAGCCGTTTTGTTATTCCGAGGCGCTTACAGTGCCACTCATCTGGGCCGTGTTTGTTTTGCAGCCCGACGCGGCGCCTCCAGTCACCAAAATCAAGCGTGACTTCTGTGTAGAATAAATATCATTAAAGCTTAAAAATCCTTTTCCTCTAAAGTGCTCTTGGCAGAGCTGGCCTTTTAGCAGGGTGTTAATGCGAAGCGCTAAGCAGCGCCCTCCCGGATCAGCTGTATCATTTGTCCTACTTGTGGAAAGAGTGGGTGGTGGGAAACTTGACTGATACAATAACACAGGGCCACATTCAATATTGTACCTATGTGGTGGGGAGTGAATGTGATTGTACAAACGTACGGTGGGGAGCAGTCAAATAGTAAGGAAATACTTTTTTTTTCACTTTCTCAGATATAATTGAGAGTAATATGGGGACAGTTTAGTTAAGATGCCAACATGATGTAAATTAAAGCCATAAATGTCAGATTACGTTGACCTTTTTCTCTCTAAGTATAGGATGGTGTAGGAGTAGGGTTGGTTTTATAAATGAAAAAGAGAAATTGTGACTCTCGTGATGCAACAATTACTCGATTAACTCGAGTAATTCGATTAGAAAAAAAGCTTCAAAGCAAATTTGCTGTTTTGAGGATTCGTTTAATTGGAGTGGTGTTTTAATGGTTTGTTTTGAAAGTGTTTGCATTTACCGTATTTTTCGGACTATAAGGCGCAGTTTTTTTTCATAGTTTGGCTGGGGGTGCGACTTAGGAGCGACTTATGTGTGAAATTATTAACACATTATTATCTCATTTCACATGTTATTTTGGTGTTCTGGAGAGACACTGATGGTTTGGTAAACTTGCTAGCATGTTCTTTACGCTATAGTTATCTGAGTAACTCTTAATAGCTATGTTACGTTAACATATCGGCCACGTTCGCATTTTGTTGTTCATGCATCGTCTAACATTATCATACTGTACACTTATTCAGCATGTTGTTCTATATTGTATTTTTATTTTAAATTGCCTTTCAAGATGAAATATCTGTTCTATGTGCTGGATTTTATCAAGTAAATTTCCCCCAAAAATGCGGCTTATCGCACTCCGGTGCGATTTATATATATATTTTTTCCTCTTCATTGGGCATTTTATGGCTGGTGCGACTTATACTCAGGTGCGACTTATAGTCCAAAAAATACAGTAGATTTATTTAGTTTAGAGGTATATTTAGCAGTTTTTTGGGAAATGTGTTTGAACAATTTGTTTAGAGCAGTGGTTCTTAACCTTGCTAAAGGTACCGAACCCCACGGGTTTCACAGGTTCATTCACCGAACCCTTCTGAATTTCAGAAAGCCATTTTTTAACGAATTCAAAACCTAGCAATCTAGCGTCTAAAGCCTGAGTTATACTCCCGCGTTGTGGTGACGGCGCAGCGACTACGGCGTCATTCGACATTCGATAGTTCTGCGGTGAGGGAACGCGTTGCTCTGTAATTCATCGCCAAGCCACTAGAGGGGTGTGGCGTTATATTTGTACGGTTTTGGGGCATGCTTGTTGACTTCCGCTAGTCAGAGAAAAAATAAACAATGCAAGATGGAACTCTTGAAAGTAAATATTCTGCTCATCAACACTGAATAAATATTGAACATACAAATGTTGAGGGGCAGGCGACGCAGAAGACGGTTTCGAGGCGGTCTGGCCGAGTTTTGATGCCGCACAGAGAGTTTTAGACTCGGGTGGAGAGAGCTAGCTGTGGCGGCTAGTTTCAAACTGGTGTCGAGCACTGCGTTCAAGGTCTGCAAAGCCCTCCAGCCCGATTTGTTTGCCGTGTCCTACAACCAGCCAGTGGGAAGCCATAGCAGATTTCTGGCGTCTATGGAACTTCCCAAACTGCGTTGGGAGCCTTGATTTTAACGTTATCATAAAAAGCACCAAGGCACTCTCAATCAGTGATGATGTATCGTGTGTGAACTGTCTGTTATTGAAAATTAAAGATCAAAACAACTCTTTTGACGCCAAATCTGTGCTATATTCTTCATATACTTGAAGTGTAACACGTAAATAAGTCACAGACTCACAGCAAACATATGTACACAATAAATGATGAAGTGCACCAACCAAAAATACGACATAAAGTGATAAAAAGTTTGCAGTTTTTGACCGACTGGGTCACCGCTTCGTGTGGCCACTCGATTCCGAACACACACGTCTCGGTGGTTCTTCCATTTAAAAAAAATTTTTTTAATCACCGACCTTGCCATTTGGCAATCACAATAATGTCTTGACGAGACTTGCTTTCCGATGATACTCCCGTCGGCTTGGTCCATTTTTGCGTGTAGAAAATAATGTTTGATTCTATTCTACAATGGCGGTGATTTCGCGCTAAACCGGAAACAACAGTCTGAGCGGACCAATAACAGTCCGTTTCTGCCACGTCATACGCGTCTACGCGACGCGAAGGTTGGAAAATTCGAGAGGCGCACGTCGGGTCTTCCATGACGGCGCAGGTCTGATCATGCAGAAGTATAACTCGGTCTTTAGTCAGGGACCAGCAACCCAAAATGTTGAAAGAGCCATACTAGAGCAAAAAAAAAAAATGTCTGGAGCCACAAAAATTGAAAGCCTTATGTAAGCCTAATCATGAAGGCAACAAATTCTGTATGTATCAATATTAGCTATATTAGCCTAGTATCAAAATGACTAAGTTGGCTACAAATACATATTGAGCCTTCCTGATTACCGAAATTTCCACACTGTAAGGTGCACCTGAAAGCCTTCACCAAAAGCTGACAGTGCGCCTTATAATCTGGTGTGCCTTATATATACATATGGATCAATATTGGTTAATCATGGCATGACATTCCATTTAGTCCAGCTCCATCTTGTGGGTGCATAACGCAACGCCAACCACGATAACTACTACTGCTACTACTACTGCACCTTATTATGCAATGCGCCCTATGCATGAAAACAGTTTTAGAATAGGCCAATCATTGAAGGTGCGCCTTAAACTCCGGAATATAGCACGGAAAATACGGTAAATGTGTATTTTCCCTGCAGTTTAACTTCATTACAATTTCAACGAATTAGAAGAACATTTTTGTCATGTTTGCCTTCCTTCAGAAACCATATCAAAACTAAAAATATATTTCCCTCCCCCATCTTTTGCCACGTTCAAACATTTTTGAAAATGCTCCAGGGAGCCACTAGGGCAGCGCTAATGAGCAGCGGGTTGCTGACCCCCGGTCTAAGTGAGTTGCTGTTCAAATTTCTTCCAAATTTCAAATTTATTACAAATAATTTTACCTTTTGCTGTTGATTTTTATGTTGGTAAAGTGAAATGTGAAAATAAAATGTTTCATTTCAATTTTTTGGTGTGCATGTCTATATTCTCATTTTATTGTCGCATCCTTGCACCACATACTATTTTCATGGCGTAAAATGACGCAATTAAATTTTTTTTCATTATCTACGCAGTTTACGCTGTCTGTAGGTCTGTTATACTTTCTCATACCAAGTGCCAGTCAATCTTCCACTGAGCAAACCGATTTGTCCTCCCATTAGATAGAGGGCTAGCAGTTGAAAGAAATGGAATAAAGCCTGAAAAGTGAAGGCAGTCCAAAACCTGGTCTAAAACACCACTTAGCACAGATTTTGTGAGTTTACAAAATAGGGCTCTGCATTTCTTAACCTTCACCGAACCCCTGAGGCTTACTCACTGAACCCAAGGGGTTCGATCGAACCCCAGTTAAGCACCACTGGTTTAGAGCATTGGTTAAAAAAAACAAAAAACGTAGCATTTTATAGCATTTGAGCTAGCAGACTTTTGCCTTGCAAGTTAGCCAGTTGTTCTTTTGTTGTACTTCGATCCTCATTTATTATCATTATTATTATTCTTTTTTTTTTATCACTGTTTGAGGCTAAACTCAGGTTTATTTTGAAATGCATTTATCTCTCTTGTGAAATGAAAGTGCAATTCTACATTGTTGAAAAAAACACTTTTAATTTTATTTTGTATTCGCATTTAATGTTCTTTAGAAAGCAAGCCTTTGTTTAACATCTCCTAAAATCTCCTGCAATGCATTAAATGTTCGTAATCCGATTACTCGATTATTCAAACTAACTAAATTGATAGATTAATCGATTACTTAAATAATCGATAGCTGCAGCCCTAAGTGAACCATAACTAATCGCAGTGAGATGCAGAGGTTGGACAAAATAATGGAAACACCCAAGATTTTGGCATCATAATAATTGAATATAATTGTTAAAGAATGGCATGAGGAACATTCTAATGAATCTCGTATGGCCGGCACAATCCCCAGACCTCAACATTATTGAACATTTATGGTCAGAGATTCAATTAAGACGCCGATTTCCACCGCAATCGTCTTTAAAAGAGGGTATTCTAACTGAAGAATGGCTTAAAATTCCAAGTTGTATAAATAAATACCTCGGATAATTAAGGCTGTAATTGCCGCAAAAGGCTGACCGACACCATATAAAATTAGTTGTTGATTTTTCAAGGTGTTTCCATTATTTTGTCCAACCTCTGTATGTTGTAGGCCTTCCACAATTGTTAAAAGAATTATGAAATCACAGAAGTAAATATTAAGTTATTTAGATAGATTGACGTAAAAACAAAAATAAGCTGAATGTGAAAACCACAACCACTGAGAGAAAAAAATGGAAAACTAAAAACTGACATTCAAAAACACGCTAAGATAAATCCATAAAATTCTGCAATGTTTTTCAGTGCCAATGCATCTTTCCTCCAAAGCCAACATTTCTTTCAAATGCCAAAATTTAATGCGTTTGCTACTTAATGTTCTGGCTCTGTACAAGGAAACCCATAAACACCAATGAAAATAAACAAAACCCAGCCAGGTAAGTATGAGTCAATTAAAGTAGCTCCTAACTTTTTTTTTTATAAGTACACGGGAGCAGTGAATCAGTTAATTCATGTGCTGCCATTGACTGCAATAGACGTCCAATTGATTTTGACTGACAGTCGATTGATACCGCAATTTTCAGACTATCAGCCGCTACTTTTTTCCTTAATTTTGAATCCTGCGGCTAATAGTCCAGTGCGGCTTATTTGCTGGTTTATTTGGGTTAATAGGTAGCGCATGCCTCCTAGCATGCGTTGGAGCGCTATAGATGTAAATAACAATCAAGATCCATGTTCTGTGCAAATTATTGATTCAGTCATTGTTCCAGTTGTTTCATTAACTGCTAGTTATGGTATTTGGTAACACTTTATTTGACAGCGGCGTCATAAGACTGTCATAAGACCGTCATAATTATTACATGACAGTGACACTATCATGGATATTACTCAAGGCTTATGACAGATGTCGTTAAGTGTCATCCGGCAAATTATATCACTAACCATGTCCAGCTCAGATCTTTTACATCCATTCAAAAGTGAGATAATTTGCCGGATAACACTAAATGACATCTGTTATAAGCATTTATTAATGCTCATGACAGCGTCATGTCATAATTATGATAATCTAATGACAGTCTTATGGTGCCACTGTCAAATAAAGTGTTACCAAATACCATAACTAGCAATTAATGAAACAACTGGAACAGTAACTAAAGAAATAATTAGCACAGAACATGAATTTTGATTGTTATTTACATCTGAAACGCTACAATGCATGTTAGGAGGCATGTTGGACGACAACAGTGTTGACAGCAGAGGTTGACTGTCTCCCCCAAGGAAGCAGGGATGGCTAAATGAAGCTTCTTGAAGCAATGAAGCTTTGAACCAATTGATTATGATGCCGCTGTCAAATAAAGTGTTACCTGTTAATATCTTTTGGCGTAAATATCCCATAATACAGTGACGACAGCTGTGGCTTATAGTCCAGTGCGGCTTATCTATGAACAAATGTCGTTTCGTGTCAAATTTGGTGGGTGGCGGCTTATAATCAGGTGCGCCTTATAGTGCGAAAATTGAGGTAGTCGAAATTGAGTGGACGCCTATCGCCGTCAATGGCATAGAACTAATGAAAAACAGATGTCATTGTGTGCTGGTGCGCTGATTTCTTTCTGACCGTGTCCAGGTGAGTGCGCTGATGCTTGGCGCGGTCACTGGAATTGCTGAAAGCTTTCTGGCAGCCGGGGTGCTGGCACAGGTACGGCTTCTCACCTGTGTGGCTCCTCAGGTGGATCTTCAAGTTCTCCAGACGCGAAAAGGCTTTGTTACAGCCCTCGAACTGTGGACGAGACGAGAGGAAAGATTGGAAAGCGTTAGGGTGGGAATGCGTGGGTGCGCAAATAAACAGTTATGGTGGGATTTTGACTCCATTTTCATCTTGAAATTATTCGAAATTCATCCATGAGTAAAAAATTAAATATAGTAGTTTCAAGATCTTGATAGTACTTTTGTTTGTCGTGTTAAAAACTTTTGGTTTACACTGCTACCATTTGTGGATATTACACTTTTTTTTTAATGTTGTAGTGATAATGTCACCAACACAAACACTCTTGTGCTACCCCCCCCCCCCCCCAATAATTTGTAATAACTTCAAAACCATGTCAGCACAAGCGAAAAATTTTGCACATCCAACACAAATTAGCACAAACAAATGGCACCACTTCAGGTCCATTCTGCAGTAAATGAGGGGCTTCTAGTGACATCATCACTCAAAATGAAAATCTCAATATGTATAAAACAATAGCAGCACAAATGAAGATTTTTACAGTACAACCGAATGGGGGGGGGGGGGGGGCTGCGTGACGTGATCACTAAAACTTAAAAGCAGAATATCTACAAAACCATTGCAACACTAACACATTTTTAGAGCACGATCAGCACAAACTGCACAAACGATTGACACCATTTTAGCCATTTGTAATGAAAATGGGGGGCTAGTTGACCTCAGATTGACCCATAAAAGAACTGTAAATAGCTCAAAAACGATAGTTGCAGAAATGAAACTTTTTACAGCGCAAATGATTAACATAATTTTTATATACATTTGGGTCTGATGGGGAGGGGGCAACTTCACAGAGGTGCATAAATGTTGTTTTTCATTGTATAATACGCATCTAATTGATTATTTTTAACTAATTGGCTGAAAATGACAGTGATAAATGTCAAATCCATTTGAACTGGACGGGCTGGCAATAAATGATCATGTTTCAGCGGGCAGTGCTTAATTTGTAAATCATAAGGTGCGGGAACGCAAAGTACATATGACAGCGCAGGGATGACGGCACGGGGACAGGTCCCGGAACATATGCAGAAAATGGTGCCGAAAACAAAACGCAAATGCCCACTTGCCATGCTTTGGGACTTTCCTTTTTTTTCTTTGTTTTGTGCTTTTCTGACTTGTTTTGAACAGTCTTCCTTCTTTTTGAAAAAAGACAGTAAATGCAACTGTCTTTTTGACATGCTGAAATACCGTTTGATCTGGCTTGCTCCCCAAATTCTTTTTTAATGTCATCGCCCAACCAGTCTACATGTGTTTTGTGGATTTGGAGAAGGCGTTCGACCGTGTGCCTAGGGGAGTCCTGTGGAGGGTGCTCCGGGAGTACGGGGTACCGAGCCCCTTGGTAAGGGCTGTTCGGTCCCTGTATGACCGGTGTCAGAGTCTGGTCCGCATTGCCGGCAGTAAGTCGAATTCGTTCCCAGTGAGGATTGGACTCCGCCAAGGCAGCCCTTTGTCACCAATTCTGTTCATTATTTTTATGGACAGAATTTCTAGGCGCAGCCGAAGCGTTGAGGGTGTCCGGTTTGGTGGCCTCAGCATTTCATCTCTGCTTTTTGCAGATGATGTGGTGCTGTTGGCTTCATCAAGCCGTGACCTCCAACTCTCATTGGGGCGGTTCGCAGCCGAGTGTGAAGCGGTTGGGATGAGGATCAGCACCTCCAAATCTGAGACCATGGTCCTCAGCCGGAAAAGGGTGGCATGCCCTCTCCGGGTCGGGGAGGAGATCCTGCCCCAAGTGGAGGAGTTCAAGTATCTTGGGGTCTTGTTCACGAGTGAGGATGGGAGGGAGCGGGAGATTGACAGGCGGATCGGTGCAGCGTCTGCAGTGATGCGGACTCTGCACCGGTCCGTTGTGGTGAAGAAGGAGCTGAGCCAAAAGGCGAAGCTCTCGATTTACCGGTCGATCTACGTTCCTACCCTCACCTATGGTCACGAGCTGTGGGTCGTGACCGAAAGAACAAGATCCCGGATACAAGCGGCCGAAATGAGTTTCCTCCGCAGGGTGTCCGGGCTCTCCCTTAGAGATAGGGTGAGAAGCTCGGTCATCCGGGAGGGGCTTGGTGTCGAGCCGCTACTCCTCCGCGTTGAGAGGAGCCAGTTGAGGTGGCTCGGGCATCTGGTTCGAATGCCTCCTGGACGCCTCCCTGGAGAGGTGTTCCGGGCATGTCCCACCGGCGGGAGGCCCCGGGGTCGACCCAGGACACGCTGGAGAGACTATGTTGCTCGGCTGGCCTGGGAACGCCTTGGAATCCCGCCGGAGGAGCTGGCTGAAGTGGCTGGGGAGAGGGAAGTCTGGGCTTCCCTGCTAAAGCTGCTGCCCCCGCGACCAGACCCCGGACTAAGCGAAAGATAATGGATGGATTAATGGATGGATATATGCACGAGAGGTGCCGAATCTGCCCAAATAAGAGGTGAATCAAGAGGTGGCCGATCTTGTTTCGGCAAAATCCGCCTCAAATTAACCCCCTGAGCGGACGGGAGGGTTTCTAAGGTAAGAGTTAAATCATCAAAGATTGTATGTTGTAATCAGTATCATTTCAATATCATTGACAGCGATAGACGTCCAATCCATTTTGACTGCGAGGGCTGAGAATGATCACATTTCAACAGAAGTGAAAGTTTCTGAGGTGATAGTTAATTCTTAAATAATAAGAGCTGTGATCAAGGTCGAGTGTCATTTCAGCGTCATTGAGAGTGATAGATGCAAACTATATCCCATTCAAATTAGATGGGAAATCTAACGCCGTCAATGGTATCTAATAAATTCAATAAAGTAGCTGTTGAGAATATCGTAATTGAAACTCATTGCTTGGATGCTAATGAATGAATGATCGCTGCTAACATGTTGATTGTCACGCTCAATCGAAGTACTTGACGTTTGCTGTCAAACATAAAGCGAAGAGAATCTCATGTGGCATTGAAGTCTGTTTACATGAATGTCAATGAGCCGCTTTTGCCCTCAATGGGATGCGTTTCATATGTCTATAAGTAACACTGAACTCTCGAGTGCCCACTTTGTGAGTCTTGACACTGGAAGTTTTTTTCTGGACATGCGAGAAGCCCCCCCTAAATCATTCATGCGTTACTAAATCTACGGGCTTCATCGGCTGAACGGTCGGCATCAAATAGGCCGAGCTTGTTTACAGCCACTGTCACTTGTCCGTATAATGTGCCTCAGTGCTGGTGAACGCATTTGTAACCGTAGCGCCCGTGTTTCGCTAGCGACCCTCTGTTTCCCGAGGCGGCGGTGTTGAATGTTTCAACTCGTACAGCTGTGCAAGCGATCAGGAAACTCGTGGAAAGCAGAGGACAGATTTCATCCATCTCCCTTGTCCTGTTCACGTTCACAGCCACGTTTACGGACAATTTCATATCCCACATGGTATAGCCTTGGATAGGGCTGTAACTTCTCTTTATTATTCATTAATTTCAATTCACGTATAAAATGGGCTTTTTTTCTGGCAAGAAATGTCACTTAAGTTGTTCATATCTTCATTTTTCATCACACAAATCTAAGCGAAGAATTGGCCTAATGACAGCTCTTATTGGGAAAATGTTGCAAGTCAGGTCAGTGATGTCTCAAAGCGTCACTGAACAGTTTTGCTCCACTATATTGTGAATTTATATGGGTTTTTACAATATACTGTGCAGAAAATAGCCAATCCATCAGCTAATTGGGTTAAAAAAAATTGAAAAATTCGGTTTTCAATTATTGTTATAGTACTCTTGGTGTGCTTTTCAGAGCTGGAAAAAAAATTGATGTTGCACTGTATTTGAACTCAGTGCCATAAGACTGTCATAATGATGACATTACACCTGTCATGAATATGAATGAGGGCTTATGACAGATGTCATTGAGTGTTATTTAGAAAACTATTGATGTCACTCTTGATGCAATATTGAGATTATTTCAAATGTGTTTGGGTTGGGTTTAGTAACTGTGTTATGTTAGGACACTAAATTACATCTGTCATAAGCATTCATTAATGTTTATGACAGTGTCATATCATAATTATAACGGTTTATGACAGTCTGATGACAACAAGTTTAAATATAGTGTGATCAATATTTGAAATACTGTATGATTAGAATTAGCAAAGTAAAACCCAGTTTTCTCGTTTCATTTTTAAATGTCTATTTCGGATTACTGTAACTTACTGGTGATTTTAATTGTACTATACAAATTTGCCTTGCCTGAAAATTTGAGAAAATTCAAGATAAAATCCCAGAAAATGGCCAGCGGTTTCCTTTCAATCATGCAAGTTTGAATTTTAATGTTTTTACAAGTTTTATCAAGTTATTAACGCTTATGATGTGTCTACTGATATAATCAGCCGCAAAGGGGAAGTTCACAATTTTTGACATAAGGCTTAATTTTCGAGTTAGCAGGGGTTTAATTAGTCGGTGGAGTTGATTTCAACAACTCTGTGCAGTTTGTTAGTTATTTGTTAGTTTTAGGGCACCGGAGGGGCTAAGCTAGCACGAGTAAATGGTGCCTGCTTAGTAGAGGTGTGCAAAATTTCCGATTCTTAGATTATTCGCGATTCGGCCGTGGAAGATTCGAGAACGATTCACAAACATCCAAATTCCGATTATTGAAATATGCGAAGTAAAGCGGAAGTACACAACACTCAGCGCGCCGCGCGGTCTTCGGGACGGAACGGAGCGAGAGTAGCTAAACATCATGCTTCCCATTACCCGGCCCCTCGGGTAATGCCAATGCTCAACTCACGGCTCTAGCTCAACTCATGCAACGAGATAAAAAAACACAACAAAATACCTGACTGCTGCCGAAAAGCTCCTACAAGTACATCCATATAATGTTACGGTGGATATCATTTATATAGGACTAGATGCAATTTAGATTTGGTAGTGTTAACAGCACATCTACAAAAAGCTAGATGTGGGCGTTATAAACGGCCGCCATCTTAAAGCAGTACACTTCCCTGCAAGGCTGTTGTAGCGAACCTTCCAAGCAAACCTAATTAACTTTTTATCTAAAATACTCCTAAATCGGTAAAATATTGACTTGAATCTAACTTTAAAATAGTTTTAAAACTTTCACATGTCGAAAGTAGACAAAAGGGAAATTATGGAATAACGGGAGCAATTTTAACAAATTTAACGGTTGATTCACAACATTAAATTAATTGAATGTAGTGTAAAGCTGCTGATACAGAATGGGGACTGGAGTTTTTTATTTAATGTTATTTTTGTATATTTGTTTACTGCTATATGTTAACTTGATACTGAAATAGTAGTGTGGTTTAGCCTGAGAGTATTTTTGAACAATTTTGGAAATAATGTATAAAACATTGAAAAAAAAAAAAGGAAAAAAAAGGAGGGCGGTGCATCAATATTCGTTTTATAATCGAATCGGAGCCTCTGAATCGTAATCGTAATCGAATCGTTAGGTGCCCAGAGATTCCCAGCTCTACTGCTTAGCATACCAATGTAAAAGCAACATATGCGCGCATGAGAATCACTGATGCACTCATGCAATCAATATTGTCGGCTATGTATTCAGGACAAAGTTAATAAAATTTACCATTGCATTTCAATAATAATGTAGTATAAACAGCAACATTTGTAATCCAGCAGCTCTGCAGGGAACAGGCTGTCTAGGCAAGCAGGGTGGAGGGCACATCGTTTTTTCACCGCTGATTTAATTTTGTGGGAATGAAAGGAACTTCCCAACAGACTGAACACGAGTGGCCGAAGCAGTCCTCTCTGTTGTGGTCACATTACGCATTAAAAAAAAATAAAAATAAAAAAATAGGTTCGACACTGTTTTGGTCGCATGGGTATTTGGAACAATAATCTTCATTTTGAATTTATTTGACTATGTTAGAACTGTTAATATCATTTTTATTGGCATGCTAAGTAGGTGCCATTGACTTGCGCTAGCTTAGCCACTCCGGAGCCCTGAAACAAATAACTGACAAACTACTTGTTGAAATCAAATCCACTGACTAATTAAACCCATGCTAACTCAAAGATTAAGCCTAGTGTCAAAAATTCTGAACTGAAAATAAATGCAGTATTTTATAGAGCTGTCCCGATCAGATCTTGTAGTCTCTCAGTCTCGCTCATGCTGCTTTTTTGGGTCAGGCAGTGCGCTAGAGTTGCTAATTGAAGTTAACGATGATTGACAGACGTTTAAGGTTTGATTTTGCCAGAGACGCTTACTTCAAAGCGCCGCATGCGTCAATCATTGTTTCACTTGTTAAACTGTAGCTTTGGCAACTTATTGTGTGTTAAATAAGCAGCGTGAGCGGATTTGAGTGAACTCACTCAATGAATCATTTAATAAAGACAAACATTTTTTTTTTCTTTATTTTTGTTTAAAAATAATTAGGTGGGACAGTAGGCTGGACAAGTGGAGACATGACGAAGGCTTGGTAAAACACCGCTGCTGCCACGGGGACATGCGTGGACGTGCACAGACGCATGTTTGCCAGAGTAGTCGACCCGAACCCTCTCTATTGAAGGTAAGAAAAATTAGCCTGGTACTCCAGACTCACCGCTGTTCCAGCTATTGAGTCTGGCCACCATTAAGCGGATAAAATTTCCAGGGTGGAGCAAGCCACAGCAAACAGACAGCGGAGTGGACTAATCAGCAACGGGCGGATGTGACGTTAGAAACGCGACGAGGGACTTGCGCGGGGAAGTAAACATACGAGGAGAGCGGAGTTTATTCAACATGGCTAGCTCGAGACAGACTGTTGTCAATGACTTGTGTCGATGTGTTTTTGGTATGTTAAAACTGATTTTACCGTGGATTGGAACATATTCTCGGCTCTCCTGTTCGTCATCTGTGTTGTTGTGGAGACGACTTCCGACGCGGAAGAGTGACGTTGCTCGGTAAGAACATGTCACGCAAATAAACAAATCTGATTTCACGATTGATTTTGTACTTGCTCGAGAGGCCGTTAATGGGCTGGGTCCCAGACTATTCTCTCAGTGTTTGAAAAATACAGGGAGAACAGTCTGGCCGTGCCAGGCAAAAGAAAAATGACTTTTTGGGGCAGTCTCAGTTAAAATTTCAGGGCTCTGTATACTACTCTGAGCATTGGTAGAGGGAGCATGCATAGAAGAGGGTTTTAAATGAACTCGAATGCATGGTTTGTGCTTCTGCGTCGACGTCGATAAGAATTTGAAGCTCTGCGTAGAAGTGACGCATTACGCTGTAGTGCGCCACCCAGTCACGAGGTGGGTGTGTCCTTATCTTTGTGTGGTTTCGCGAGCTTTCGCGGAACTTCAAATAGCACTCCTTGGTTTTAATGTCAGAGACCGAGCAGCTGTTTCTCCAGCTGGAGCTCATGGAAATCGGAAAGGAATTGCTTTACTCCAAAAGTTGCAGAGGTGGCCTGTCGGACCACTGAACAATTCAAAGCAAAGAACAGGTTTAAATGACGTTTTTTGTGGACCAATCACAGGCCTTGCCGTTAGCAACGCGTCACCACGACGCGTAGTCAGGATTTTTGGGAGGTGCGCGTCAATCAAAGTCGTAGGGTGCAAGCAGGGTACGCTGTTGACGACGTAGCTACGGCGTCACCCCGGTACAGAAGCATATATTGCCCCATATAGCCCCTTTCAACACAACTGAAGCAAAACTTTGAGTGAAAGTTTCTGAGGTGAGGGTTCATTCTCAACTGATGAACTGCCATGAATGGCTCAAATGTAATAAGCTTTTTTTTTAGTGCAGTCAAATTTATCGCGTTAACGGGCGGTAATTAGTTTTTTTTTAATTAATCATGTTAAAATATTTGACGCAATTAACGCATGTATGGAATGACCCGTTCATGCGTTGCCTCAAACAGATTACAATGACGCCGTTTTACCACATTGAGAGCGAAAAGGCAGAGAAATGCGAGTGGACACAGGCGTTCATTGGACCGCGCCTTTAATCGGCTTAAACTTTGGAAACTCTTTTACAACAAATATAAGTATTGTGGCGAATGACGTGGGGAAGAATGACAGGAGAAAATCTTTTTCTTAACACGCTAATTGAACACAACGCAGAACATACTGCATACCATTTGCAGCCACCACTGACAGTCATGGTTCCCCAACTTCCCATCATGCATTTGGGCGGAACAGTTAAGTCGCTATGGTATCATTTAGTGAAAGCACAACAAAAATAATATTCCTATCTCTCAAAAACATAATGTTCACAAAGAGAAAAGCGCTCAATGCAAAGAGAACTGGCATTCCCAATCAAAATAGCTATGCAAAATAAACAAAAAACTTACTTAGACTTTGCCTTGGCTAGATCTCTAATTAATTTAAAACTCGCCATTGACACCTTGTGGTGTATTTCAATCACTACCTTACGTAGTTATAGACACTGTGGAAGAACGGCAGGGGGCCCATGTGTTGCCCGCTCGGCGACATCAACAATGGCGAGCTATTAGTTTATTTATTGATTGAAAATTTTACAAATTTTATTAAAACGAAAACATTAAGAGGGGTTTTAATATAAAATTACTATAACGTGTACTCAAATGTATCTTTTACGAACTACAAGTCTTTCTATCCGTGGATCCCTTTAACAGAAAAAATAATAATAATAATAATGCCATCTTGTGGATTTTTTGATCTGAACTTTCAAAACTAAAGCTACTAGTAACCTAAAACCAAAACAGTCGTTCCCTGATGAAATCCCGATTAGTTAAAATTTTTTTTTTTTTTTTTATACAAGTACTAACAAACTTAAACAAAATTTTAACAAAACTTAAAATTGCTATACAATTCTCAAATTTTACGCTAGATGCACAAAAATCACCAAATGCAGAGATAATCACCTGTATTTTCAGGATCAATACCAATATTTAACATATGGTATAAAGAGGGCTGTCAAAAGTATCGCGTTAACGGACGGTAATTATTTTTTTAAATTAATCACGTTAAAATATTTGACGCAATTAACGCACATGCCCCGCTCAAACAGATTAAAATGACAGCACAGTGCAATGCCAACTTGTTACTTGTGTTTTTTGGAGTTTTGTCACCCTCTGCTGGCGCTTGGGTGCGACTGATTTTATGGGCTTAAGCACCCATGAGCATTGTGTAATTATTGACATCAACAATGGCGGGCTACTAGTTTATTTTTTGATTGAAAATTTTACAGATTTGATTAAAATGAAAACATTTAGAGGGGTTTTAATATAAAATTTCTATAACTTGTGATAACATTTATCTTTTAAGAACTACAAGTCTTTCAATCCATGGATCGCTTTAACAGAATGTTAATAATGTTAATGCCATCTTGTTGATTTATTGTTATAATAAACAAATACAGTACTTATGTACTGTATGTTGAATGTTTATGTCCGTCTTGTGTCTTATCTTTCCATTCCAACAATAATTTCCTGAAAAAATGGCATATCTTAGAGATGGTTTGAATTGCGATTAATTACGATTAATTAATTTTTAAGCTGTGATGAACTCGATTAAATAATTTTAATTGTTTGACAGACCTAGGTTTTTTTTTTTTTTTTTAATTTTTAAAATAATCTCTCTATATCCTGAATTTTCTGTCCCTTCATGATTAAACGAGTATTTACTGTACAGTTTAAAAGGTTACTTGACATTGTGTCTGCATGAGTGCTAAGCTGCGCAGGTCTAAATGAGATCGGGTTGCGGCCAAGGAGAGAGTGACACCAATGGCCTAATGGGCTGCTTCATCCCCGCTCGTCTTCATTCACTAACACACACAGCGCACGTCCTGAACGTTCTATTCAGCGACGCTCCATTTAATATCGACGAAACCCAAGCCCGTGGCGGCACGGGCGCTTCGGGTGACAAGTTCTGATCCGTCGCCGCTTTTGCAACTCTCCCTGCAGTCCAGTAGCTACAGTGTTTGGGCGTTATTTGGAAAACTGAGACATTTTTCTCCTTTTTCGGTGGTTTGCAAGTGAAACCAAGCAGAAAACGCAGAATAAAATACATAATGCAACTTTGCCGCAAAGATAATAAACATGTTACGTTTCATTTGTCGTGCGTTCGATTTGTGCTTTTTTAGCGCAGTTTGTTTTGGCTATGGTTGTTGTTAATGTGCTCTGTAAAACACATTAGTTGAGTTGAAAAACAAAATAACATGAAAAATAACATTTCGTTTGAAAAGAGTTGGCGAAGATGTTCAGAAACGATACTGAAGATGAAGACTGATTTGATAGTGATTTAAAGTCAGATTGAGATTTTGGTAAATAAATTATGTTTTTTAGCATGGGGTTATCAAAAAAAAAAAAATAAATAAAAATAATTGTTGTTGTGTCAACTAGAGTTGCCAGAATTAAATGACAACTAATTGATTATCAAAATAATTGAATTTTTGTCTAATGAAGAGAAATTGTTGATATATTGTTCAAAATCCATTTTAGCATCTCAAGAGCAAATACTTGATGGGGTTTTAACCATTTTTTAAATAGATATTAAAGCCTCTCTTTATGTTTTCGTTTTTATAAAATTTGTAAAATTAGTTTAACTCGTATTTCGCCATTGTTGTTGATGTCGCATGGCGGTGACGTGACTGGGTTACGCTGCCAGCCTTCCACAGTATGACTCTAGTCAGAGGCGTCACGTCCCATTAGGCAAAGCAGGCAATTGCCTAGGGCCCCCAGCCAGCAGGGGCCCCAAGAGGGCCAAAAGATTTAGCACACGCAGCTTTACTGTACTGTTGCAGCGACAAGTGTAGGGAGTGTTTCAATACAATGGAATCATTTGGCAGATCATCTAACAATTCTGTTATCAATCCCAATCAGCGCTAACCATGTCATGTAGATTATACATGCTGTAGAAAGTCCAATCAGCTATTAATACCACATGATTGTTTAAAGAGTGACTCACCAAGTACTCTCTGGAAAGTCCTTGCCGAGTTGTTTTACGTTGATTTTCACAGGCCACCTCATTATTCATGTGACTACTTAAAGAAATGGTGATTTTTCAAAAAAAAAAAAAGTCTATAAATGTATTCCTCGACGAATACTCTATCATAAAAATATAACATGTATGCATCTAAGATAATCCTAAACAATTTTATTAGCAAATTTAATACTCATTGCGGTTGGTAGTCCACCAATCAGTGGTTTTTACGGAATAATTTGAATTTGGTGGGTCGTAGGGCCAATCTGACTACTGATTTCACACAAAGGTATATACCTCCGCATCCGATGGTGGTATTTTTGTGTTGCTACACTTTCTTCTATTGCTCCAAGTCCAACTGTCCCCCTTAAGGCCGAGTTATACTTCCGCGTCAGACCTACGCCGTCAAGGAAGAACCGAGTTACGACCCTACGCCGTAGCCTGACGCGCGCCTCACGAATTTTCTAACCTTCACGTCACGTAGACGTGTATGACGTGGCGAAAACGGACTGTGATTGGTCCACTCAGGCTGTTGTTTCCGGTTTAGCGCGAAATCACCGCCATTGTAGAATAGAATCAAACATTATTTTCTACACGCAAAAATGGACCAAGCCGACGGGAGTATCATCGAAGACATTATTGTGATTGCCAAATGGCAAGGTCGGCGATTGAAAAAAGAAAAAAAAAAAAAAAAAAAAAAAAAAAGGAAGAACCACCGAGACGTGTGTGTTCGGAATCGAGTGGCCACACGAAGTGGTGACCCAGTCGGCCAAAAACTGCCAACTTTTTATCACTTTATGTCGTATTTTTGGTTGGTGCACTTCATCATTTATTGTGTACATATGTTTGCTATGAGTCTGTGACTTATTTACGTGTCACACTTCAAGTATATGAAGAATAAGGCACAGATTTGGTGTCAAAAGAGTTGTTTTGATCTTTAATTTTCAATAACAGACAGTTCACACACACGATACATCATCACTGATTGAGAGTGCCTCGGTGCTTTTTATGATGACGTTAAAATCAAGGCTCCCAACGCAGTTTGGGAAGTTCCATACACGCCAGAAATCTGCTATGGCTTCCCACTGGCTGGTTGTAGGACACGGCAAACAAATCGGGCTGGAGGGCTTTGCAGACCTTGAACGGAGTGCTCGACGCCAGTTTGAAGCTAGCCGCCACAGCTAGCTCTCTCCACCCGAGTCTAAAACTCTCTGTGCGGCATCAAAAGTCGGCCAGACCACCTCGAAACCATCCTCTGCGTCGCCTGCCCCTCAACATTTGTATGTTCAATATTTATTCAGTGTTGATGAGCAGAATATTTACTTTCAAGAGTTCAATCTTGCATTGTTTTTTTTTTCTCCGACTAGCGGAAGTCAACAAGCATGCCCCAAAACCGTACAAACATAACGCCACATCCCTCTAGTGGCTTGGCGGTGAATTAAAGAGCAACGCGTTCCCTCACCGCAGAACTATCGAACGTCGAATGACGCCGTAGTCGCTGCGCCGTCACCGTAACGCGGGAGTATAACTCAGGCTTTACTTGCACACGCTCGAAGGGCCCCATGTTGCTTGCTGCCTGGGGCCCCCGGGGACCCTTGCTACGCCTCTGACTCAAGTGAAATAAAAATATCATATGTTCAGCCCTTTCAATTTGAACCCGAGAAGAACATTAATGAGTATGACAGTACTGTCTATTATTCACAAAACGAGCAGCAAAAGCAAAATGAACAGGAAATGACAGGATGAGATGAGAGTAGACAAAACTGGTGTTCTGCCAAAATGTGCACCGGCGAAACATCTACAACAGGCGAATTTCACACTCAAAGGACTACCGTGCTCTTTCAGCTTGTTTTGTTTTGATGCATACAGACAGAACATACTGAAGATGCATTAAGATGCATACCTTAACGTATCAAATAAGGGTGGTTTAAATAAGCTACGTGACTAATGTGGTCAACAGATCAAAAATCTGCTGTAAAGCTGCCAAAAGAAAACACAATGCTTGAAGGTATGAGAGGGGAACGTGCATACGGTGGCCGAGAGGTGTCAGGCGAAATGCAAAGTCCAAACACTTTGCAAATAGAAAAAAAACACGAACCCCAATTGCAAACGCTTTGCAAAAGAAAAAAAAGCACGAATGCAAACTGCCACAACACGATCCCCAATTCCTGAAGCGCGATTGCAAATTGGCAAAAGCACGAACCCCGATTGCCACAACACGACAGCACAACAGCAAATAGCTTGCAGCATGAATGCAAAAAGCTAGCAACACACAACAGCAAAATCCTGCAGCACGACGGCAAGAGGATGATCCAGAAGTTTAAAAAAAAAAAAAAAAAAGGACACTTTATCTATTGCTCTATGTGTTTTGTGACGGACCTCCGTGAAGTTGCCCCCCCCCCCCCATCAGACGCAAATTTATATAAAAATGATGTCCATCGTTTGTGCATTGTTTGTGCTGCTTTTATAGATATTTACAATTCTTCTTTTGAATTTTGAGTGGTGATGCGTAGCTTAGCTCCCGCGGCTAAGGGAGCGTACCGAGGCAATCAGTAACAGAGGGGTGTCCCAGCAACTAGTACGATCAAACAAATTCGGGTCCATTTTAAAGTAAATTGGGGGGCTTGAGATATTATTTTCGAGTGATGACGTCACTCTAAGCCCCCCATTTACACCAAAATGGTCCCGAAGTGTTGCCATTTGTTTTGTGCTACGTTCGTGCGAGTTGTCCGGACACCCCTTTGTTATTGAAAGAGTTGGTACGCTCCATTAGCCGTGGGGAGCAAACCAAGTAATGTCCCTACTCGAAATTAATATCTCAGTTAAAGAAAAATACTGTATCTACAAAACCTAGCTGACCTCAAATTTACCTATAAAAGAATTGTAAATATCTCTAAAATGAAAGTAGCACAAAACGTTTACAGCAAAAACTTTTTAAAAAACATTTTTATATACATTTGCAACTATACGGAGGTCCGTAGAGTTGGTCACAAAGCACATATAGCACTATAAAAAGTGTCGTCCTATTTTTTATTGGGGTTCGTGTTTTTTTCTATTTGCAAAGTGTTTGGACTTTGCATTTCGCCTGACACTTCTCGGCCACAGTACGTGCAACAAGTATTTTGAGGCAATGAAAAGGTAATAAAAGACTCAAGAAAAACACAAATAGTAAGTACTAACCACTTTTAACCGAAGTGCGCATTTGTTAGACATCTCGCCGCATATGAAGGAATTGCAGAACACCGACAGTGTTCGTCCAATGACAGTGACAAACTACGTCATCACTCCGAGCGTCCATTGCGTGCATAAAACATGGCGCCCTCCGTAGGTCTAAACATGTACTATATATTATTTTTAAATCAATGGTAAATTTTATGTGTTTCCCATAACATATTTCAGTAACAGAGAACAATTGTGGCTTATTAAGTCCGAGGTTCCCTTTAAGATCATAATTGAAGATCGTGAAATATTTAGGTCACTCAGCTGTGTTATATAAAATCAACGATATGCACGTACATATGCACTGATTTGTCACACAGTCCCTCTAAATCAAGTCAAATGTTGATGCTTTTCAGGCAGTTGATTAAACGAACTGTATGTTAAAATAGTTGTCCAAGAGTTTAAGAGGATGCTTGCTGTTAGCATTAGCCTAACGCTATGCTAATGCTACAAGTTACATTTAATGTGTGATGATCACTCAGCACAGACCTTTAACTCATTCACTCCCAGCCATTTTCACCGGTGCAACCCCCTCCGCTCCCGGCCGTTTTACTGGATTTTGACTGATTTTGCAAGGCCCACAGAAAATTCTGTTGTATTGCTACATAAACATAGAAAAAGAAAAGAAAGACTCTCTTCTTTCAGCAGGAAAAAAAGTTCATATCTTTTTCCATTCTATAGAAATCAGCATTGGAAAATAGCTTAGTTTGAGCAATTTTCCAATTTCTGATGAAAAACAGAGAAATTGAGCTTTTGTGAAAGCATACATTTTAAACATAACTTTGACTTTAACACAGCTATTTTTTGCTTTAGTTACATCCCAAACATCTGAATAATGTTTTCCTTTTACAAAATAACATAAACAACAAGACAAATAGAGCTTTTGGTAGCAAAGTAACAATTTATTTACACATAACTAACTGAGAGATGACGCTGTCAGCCGACCTGACAGCCAGGTAAACTTTTCCCTCATTGCCGCCTGTCTCATAAAGATGGATTTTTTTGAGTCTCTGCGGGGTCTGGTCGGCGAGCAGCACGGACTCAACGTCATCGTCCGCTGCACTGGTGGTCTCGGTCGTTCTGCTCGGTCGTCCGGCGCCTGGCATCCCGGGTGTCTTCTAGGTTGTTCGCCATTCGATCGTCTTCCGCCGGCCCCCCGGCCGTGTGGCACGGCCGTTCGTTGCCGTTGAATCGGGTTGCGGGTCTTACTAAATGCGCTACTGCCCTCCAGTGGCCAGTTTTATTGTTTTAAAATGGATTTTCAGCTTTGTGCTTTGGAGCTAAATTGAATCAGAACCCAGAGATGTCTCTTGTGAAAAAAAAAAAAAAAGAAAGAAAGAATTTTTTTTTTTTAAGTATAAATACGTCTTTGGGACACTGAAACAATTAAAAATAGAACGTATTTATACGTTTTTGGGAGCAAATGAGTTAAAAGCTAAAGCAACATTGCATATTCTCTCTTGCCAAGAAAAGAAAACAAATTTTAGCATGTGTTTCAAAACAAGCAAGCCTGGAGACTGGAGAGGACATCTGTGAGTTGGGGGTGCGCAGCACGTCACATGAGTGACTCAACCAGACACTGCTACAATGCAGGCTAACTACACATAAAAATGTTGCACATTGTTAACAAGTGACGGCAACGATGGCGCTTTTTTTGTTGTTGTTCTTCTCTCGTCAGACAAAAACTGTCATTCGTCTTGTTATGTTTTAGTTTACTAAAATACGTTTTTAGCTCGTTATCGTCTTGCCATCATCATGAAAAAATATTTTGGTGATAGTCATCGTTGAGGAAAACAACACGAAAAATGACTGACACTAACTCAGACCAATCAGCAGCCAGCTAACTAAACTCTATAAATCAGAAACAGCCAAAACTAGCAAACGTCTAGAGCAAACATTTAGAGGAGCGCACACGCTGTGGAAATATACATTTCAACACTCCCGCCCGTCACATCAGATGTAACCGAGGGGTGGAAAACGGTTTGAAAGTCGAATGCAAATCTTAGCGTAGAAGAACATCGACACCACTTCGGCCGGATCAGCGGGCCTTGCTGACTGTTGAATAGCAAAACAAACACTGGTCTTATTGCTGTGCCAAATATGTATATTTACACATAGGCGGAGCAAAACCACACTTTCAAAGCTTTCTTTTGTGTAAAACAAACGAGTGGCTAAATTCTAGTTAGGGCTCCGTGGAGGAAAACGTGTTAATCGCTGGGAGTGGATTGTTATTTGGGACTGAGATGGACTGAGATTTTTCCAGGCTGCTGGAAAAGTGATTGGTCGTGTCACCTTCAGCCAAGAAACTTGCAATGTAGAATTATATGGTACACTGAGGTCTTTTGTTGTGTTTAATTGCAGGGTTACACTAGAGGTGGCAAAATGTACTCACATTATGTGCGTAAACTTGTCAGTGAATGATTGTTTTACTGTCACTGACAGCGATAGACTTCCAATTCATTTTATATAGGAGGATTAGCAGCAAATGATTGAGACATACAGTATACACTGTATTTTTCGGACTATAAGTCACAGGTTTTTTCAGAGTTTGGCCGGAGAAGCGACTTATACTCTATAGCGACCTTGGGCCGAGGTTGACAGGTATGTGAGTATACTTTTAATTCGCAGGCCTGGTCAAAGAATAAAACAAGTTACGTACACAGTGGTGATTGCTCTAAGACTGCAAGGGACGCTCAGCTTCCCCCAAAATGTCAAAAAATAAGTGATTAAATGTATACCATTGTGTGTACATCTGTGTTGTTTTTGGCAGCCCTTTTGATTTTCGTCTTTTTCTTAGTCTAGACAGCGAGCTAAGCTCATGCCCATGACATCGACACTTGCAGAATGAAAGTAAAATAAAAATTAAATCAGTTTCAAACAAAAATTCAAATTTGCTGTTATAACTAGCTGCTGACACAGCAATAACAAGAGCATGTATCAATTAGCGTCAGCACGTCGCATGAGTGACACGACCAGACACTGCTACGATGCAGGTTAATTACACAAAAAAAATCTCACACATTTTGAACATGTGACGTAAACAATAGCGAATTTTTGTCTCGTTCTGGTCTCGCCAGATGAAAACTAGCTTTCATATCGTTATGTTTTAGTCTCCATTAACACGTTTTTAGCTTGTTATCGTCTCATCATCATCATGAAAATTTTGTTCGTTGACGAAATATTTTCGTTATAGTCATCGTTGACGAAAACAACACTGGTGTACATGTACTGAATAAATATGCGCAACACTGCGCCTAACTTTTGTTCTGAATTAGCTTCTTAAACTGGTTACGATGTGGCTTGCTTTTCATTCATTTGTGCAGCTGCACAGTCTTTTTAAACAACGTTGTGCATCTCCAGAATTGAGAGTGGATTGTTCCACTACAGCGAAATGAGATGAGTCATTGGCTAAAGGCTGGGTTTATCCCGCCCATCGGAAGCTGTGCGTCACTGGGGCACTATGGGCAGTGGGCGGGGCTCGGCTGGCTCGGACAGTCTGCTTCTCTGCATGATGATTTGATGTTCTTTTTAAGGCTGGATGCCTTTTTAATTGACAGTGAAATGAGCGAATCAGTGATCTTGCCATATAAACTTTCCCAGGAGACATTTTTGCAGTTTTCATTCCGTTGTTCTGAGGTGAATCGGAGACATTCACAGTCATCCAAGCAAGGGCGTAGGTTTGCATAGGGACGGTAGGTACATAACACTACCAACTTTTCAGGATGCTCAAATTATCCCCACCAACTTTTAAGGAACCTTATTTGCATTATATAATGACTTCAGTTATATAGGTCATTTAGATTGTCTTCATATGTGTTGTAAGGATAGAATTGGTCCTACCATTATTAAAGGAATTACAGTACTTTCATTATGTTCACTTACACTGACCCCTTTTCACTTGTTGAATGTGCCAGTCCATTTTTCCCCTGAAACGCACATTTGATTGGCTGATGACTTGAACCCCCCCCCCGCCCCCCAAACAACCCCATTCACAGCCCGACAAGACAGATATAGTTGACGGACACAGGAAGTCTGTGTGCTTACGTTTGTTATGGTCCGAGTTGCGGTGCTGCAATAAACGATGACTCAAATGAGCTCAAGAAACTAAATCCTGTGTTTTATGAAGAGTGAAAAAAGCAGAATTTAACAAAAACAAAATCATTCGGCCGATCAGAGTGAAGTATTACCGAAACAAAATGGTGACGTCACGTACCGTAATAGTCAGCAACGGGTTGCCGCATACGTTTCTTCAACATAACGTGGCCGTGGTCAATTTAAAAAAAAAAAAAAATCGGTTTATATATACAGTGCCTTGCAAAAGTATTCGGCCCCCTTGAATCTTGCAACCTTTCGCCACATTTCAGGCTTCAAACATAAAGATATGAAATGTTATTTTTTTGTCAAGAATCAACAACAAGTGCGACACAATCGTGAAGTGGAACAACATTTATTGGATAATTTAAACTTTTTTAACAAATAAAAAACTGAAAAGTGGGGCGTGCAATATTATTCGGCCCCTTTACTTTCAGTGCAGCAAACTCACTCCAGAAGTTCAGTGAGGATCTCTGAATGATCCAATGTTGTCCTAAATGACCGATGATGATAAATAGAATCCACCTGTGTGTAATCAAGTCTCCGTATAAATGCACCTGCTCTGTGATAGTCTCAGGGTTCTGTTTAAAGTGCAGAGAGCATTATGAAAACCAAGGAACACATCAGGCAGGTCCGAGATACTGTTGTGGAGAAGTTTAAAGCCGGATTTGGATACAAAAAGATTTCCCAAGCTTTAAACATCTCAAGGAGCACTGTGCAAGCCATCATATTGAAATGGAAGGAGCATCAGACCACTGCAAATCTACCAAGACCCGGCCGTCCTTCCAAACTTTCTTCTCAAACATGGAGAAAACTGATCAGAGATGCAGCCAAGAGGCCTATGATCACTCTGGATGAACTGCAGAGATCTACAGCTGAGGTGGGGGGAGTCTGTCCATAGGACAACAATCAGTCGTACACTGCACAAATCTGGCCTTTATGGAAGAGTGGTAAAAAGAAAGCCATTTCTAAAAGATATCCATAAAAAGTCTCGTTTAAAGTTTGCCACAAGCCACCTGGGAGACACACCAAATATGTGGAAGAAGGTGCTCTGGTCAGATGAAACCAAAATTGAACTTTTTGGCCACAATGCAAAACGATATGTTTGGCGTAAAAGCAACACAGCTCATCACCCTGAACAAACCGTCCCCACTGTCAAACATGGTGGTGGCTGCATCATGGTTTGGGCCTGCTTTTCTTCAGCAGGGACAGGGAAGATGGTTAAAATTGACGGGAAGATGGATGCAGCCAAATACAGGAACATTCTGGAAGAAAACCTGTTGGTATCTGCACAAGACCTGAGACTGGGACGGAGATTTATCTTCCAACAGGACAATGATCCAAAACATAAAGCCAAATCTACAATGGAATGGTTCAAAAATAAACGTATCCAGGTGTTAGAATGGCCAAGTCAAAGTCCAGACCTGAATCCAATCGAGAATCTGTGGAAAGAGCTGAAGACTGCTGTTCACAAACACTCTCCATCCAACCTCACTGAGCTCGAGCTGTTTTGCAAGGAAGAATGGGCAAGAATGTCTGTCTCTCGATGTGCAAAACTGATAGAAACATACCCCAAGCGACTTGCAGCTGTAATTGGAGCAAAAGGTGGCGCTACAAAGTATTAACGCAAGGGGGCCGAATAATATTGCACGCCTCACTTTTCAGTTTTTTATTTGTTAAAAAAGTTGAAATTATCCAATAAATTTTGTTCCACTTCACGATTGTGTCCCACTTGCTGATGATTCTTGACAAAAAATTAAATATTTATATCTTTATGTTTGAAGCCTGAAATGTGGCGAAAGATTGTAAGGTTCAAGGGGGCCGAATACTTTTGCAAGGCACTGTATATATATATATGTTATATATTAGATTTCTGTCTCCATCCATGTACCCGTTTATAATGCGCACCATGATTTTACAAGTAGATTTTGGGGGGAAAAAAGTGCGCGTTATATTTGGGAAATTACGGTAGTAATATTTACTTTAAGTAAGTTGAAGAATCTGACGCATTAATCTTTTAACTAGCCTTTAACACTCAAAAAAAGATGGAGAAAATTATTTGACTAGATTTTTTTTTTTAATTATCAGATTAAGACGTTATAATTTGCAGTGTGAAAGTTGGTATAGGTCAATACAGATTTATTTTGCATTAATCATTTAGCCTATCAATTAATTAGGTTCACATTGGTGAGAAATCTAGCCCTGACCAGCGTTCACCAAATACGTTTAGTCTTTTTAATGTCCCATCCCCACCAAAAAGTGTACATGCAGATTATGCTGTTATATCGTCCCTACCAATATTAAGACCAAACCTCCGCCCTTGCATCCAAGGGACACTTGCTTTGTTAAAATTGACCAGTGAAAAATTGAACTTCTATTTATGATGTTTTTTTGTATTTTTTTTGTTGCTGGCTGTGTAGGACACTTGACTTGTGGTGCTCTAGTTTCTTTCCCTAGTGAGCAGCGGGTGCCACTAAGCTCCTTCACTGTCACAAAGCACTCATAAGTGGACCCACTTTGAGCTTCCCCTCATTGAAAGACCAGAATCCGCCACTGGATTTACAGTATAATCAGGAAAGTATGGTACTTCAAATTCATTTTTTAATTCAAATTATTGAAGTTCAGCAATTCAGATTAGGGCTGGCTGGGCGATATGGCCTTAAGTACTTATCACGGTAAATTGAGCAGATTTACCTCGATAACGATAAATGACGATAAATTTGCCTATGCGGACTGTTATATAATTTAAAAATCTAAATCAGTGCATGAAATACAAACAAACTGTTTCTCGTTGATTTATTTAGTAGCTTTCAATTTCACATATTTAACAAGTGTAAACATTAACTATATCTATCCATTTATTACGGCTTGTATGACTTGAACAATGTGCAATGCTATGGCCACTGTGCAAAAATGTCATTGTAACACAAATTATTTCCATCAAGAGGGACTTGAACAGATTACTCAACACCAGTGTTTACTTCAAGGTTTCAAGGTTTTTTTCCCTAGCGCATTTACTGAAATACACGGACGCACACATGCAACTGCAATAAAAAAGAATTACATACTCAGGGATGCATCTGGGAAATTAAAAAAGGGGCCAGTTGGCCCCCTTGTGTCTGAAAAGGGAGCCAAATTCTAAAATTGATGGGGCCCGATTTAACTAGATTGCCTGATTGAAATAAACCAAAATACATTCATTGGAGCATGATATTTCTAAATTGCAAATGAAAAACCATTATTTGAGTAAAATCTATTTTTCTAATATATCAACAAACAATTTTAATTCAATTTTAATTTAACTGGAACGCACCGAAACAAATGCAAGGTGATTATGGCTAGATTAGAGGTTAGATCTCGTGCCCGAACCCGACCCAAGCATTCACGTTCGGGTTGGGTCGGGTCGGGCCGCCGCGCCGGACTAATAAATTATATAGAAAAGAATGAGATAAAACCGAGAGCAGGCTCTCTGTATTGTGCATTTGCTTGTGCATGCTTGCGCCGCCCGCTTTTTCTTCTTCTCCTCCCGCTGTGGCGCTTGCGATTCGTTACGAAAGACACTTTTATTTATGCACACAAAGGCAACACAAATGCGATCCTTTTGAATCTTCTCCTCTGTGTGTCTGCAAAACCGCATGTTTTTTTTATATTAAACTTTCCCAGCGTTATTTCGTTGTGTAAATGCTTGTATAATGATCAAAAAAATATGTAGGGTATTTAAACATTAAGAAAACTTGCGTTTTTTTCTGCCAACTGAGAATTCGTTACGAAAGACACTTTTATCTATGCACACAAAGGCAACACAAATGTGATCCTTTTGAATCTTCTCCTCTGTGTGTCTGCAAAACCGCATGTTTTTTTTTTTTATATTAAACTTTCCCAGCGTTATTTCGTTGTGTAAATGCTTTTATAATGATCATAAAAATATGTAAACTATTTAAACATTAAGAAAACTTGCGTTTTTCTGCCAACTCGAAGAAATGAAAATAAATTGCTGCTGCAATGCCTTATTATTCGCGTCACTTCAACAAACAAACAAAAAATCGGGTTTTTCGGGCTTGGGCCTGCAAATCTAGTTAATTGATCGGGCACGGGTCGGGTCGGGCTTCAATACCAGCGGGCCGTGTGGGTCGGGCTGGATTTTTTAGGCCCGATCTAACCTCTAGGCTAGATATCGGTAAGGCAAGATGGCAGACGACGAAAGTTAAAACCTCTGAAGGAAAACGAACAGTTTTCATTTGCTGTTTAACTAAATTTATTTCTTTAGCTATTTTAACAGAAGTATGTCATATGTGGCGCAGATCATGTAGCAATATGCGCCAATCGTAATAGACTTGCACCGGTGCTGGCGCAGTGGAGTTACAAAGTTGCGCCAGTGGCTGTCAAAATGTGTAAATGGCGCAAGGGCGCGGCCCAGATGCATCCCTGCATACTAATTTTTTTTTATATGTACATACCTTGTCGTATTTCCTTGAAACAAACAAAATCCGTGTTAGCCCTTCGGCATTCGACAAAAGTAATATTATTTGTAATTTCACCTCATTTTGGTCACTGAAGTAGCCGGCGTATCAATCATCATCTCACGTTATCACAGGCCGCAGAGGTTGTTATAATTTTGTCCATGAATGATCAATGAAGTGATCAATCATACAGAGTCTTTCAGCAGAGCCTTAGGTTTAAAGCACATCCTTGACTTGTTGTTTGCAGCTGGTTTCGATTTAAGGCATATGGCGAGGTAGATCCACACCGTCGCAATGTTGCTAATCGCTGGTCGCTGATCAAAACATTCCACTTCCAACCGTATATGTAGGCGCTTCCAGGAGTTCACGCACAGCACAGAAAGTCTCGGAGTCTCATCTATGTCATGCTGAATCAATTTTTGGAGATTCCGTGGGTTCCTCTGGTTTGATTTTGCAGTTTTAACTTAAACTTTAACTTTTAACACAGTGCTTACTTCAACCGCACTTCAAATTGTTCTGTTTAACTGGAAGTTCGGAGCAGAAATGATCAAAGATGGCGACGCCCATGTTTTGCTCAGGGTAACTTGTCTATACTGTTCTAATGTCAATGAAACATTTAAGATTTTATGATGGCAGTAATGACACAGAATAAAACAAGCTCATACATTAAAATAGGTGTGGCCAATTAACGGTCATATTATATATAGGCCACAATGTCGGATTATACTTTATGCTGAACAGAAATACAAAAATAACACGACATATTGACACGACATTCAGTTAAAGTTCAGCCACTTTGACAAGGTTAGCGCCGCTGTCGGTGGTGGCGACTTCACATCCCACGTCAAGAGCATTTGTTTCGGGGCCTAAGCGGTCAATTCACCCGTGTGGTGATCTGCGAAATAGGCTGTATCGAGAAACCGGGGTGCGCTACTCCCACTTGTTGTCAAGAAATGGACCATTAAACTCATGTTGGGCTCCATGGTTCGTCGTCCTTCTCGAATCCACAATACATCCGACGTCGACTTCCATCTTGGCACCAACACCACACTTTGTGCATCGACTAATGCTATACTCGAAATGCCTGGCTACCGGTAGCTGTTCCACTATTATCCGACTCCATCACATTCACTTGTAGCGTTAGCATTAGCGTACCAGTTCACAGCAAGGGGCTTGTTTTAGGGATGTCCCGATCCAGGTTTTTGCACTTCCGATCCAATACCGATATTGTTTTCCACTTCCGATCCGATACCGATACTGGCCGATACCGATACCGACCTATCTGAGCATGTGTTAAAGTTTAAAGTTATTTAGCCTCCTTACTTAGTTGTCAGACTCATGTTGAAAAAAGTTTTAGTACTCTTGATAACAACTGGCCGGCTGAATTACGTGAGCTTGAAAAACACACAACGGTTGGTAACACGAAACTGACCTGTTTATTCAGTGACAAACACAAAACATTATAAACATTATGAATAACAAACAGAACTACATTCATTTAAATTTGTGAATCAACTGTTAAAGTCGTTAAAATTGCTCCCGTTATTCCATAATTTCCCTTCAGTCTACTTTCGACATGTGAAAGTTTTAAAACTGTTTTGAAGATAGATTCAAGTCAAGATTTTGCCGATTTAGGAGTATTTTAGATAAAAAGTTAATTAGGTTCGCTTGGAAGGTTCACAACAGCCTACTAGGGAAGTCTTCTGCTTTAAGATGGCGGCTGTTTACTAACGCATCTGGTTTTCAATACTTCAATGTTGCTAACGCAGTCGAGTCTGTCGTTTGCATCTAGTTCTAGATACATATGATATCTATTATCTCCAGTAAAACGACGTTGACGTAGTTTGTAGCGGCTGTCAGCAGCAGTCAGGTATTCTTGTGTTTTTTTACCCAGCGGCATGAGTTGAGCTAAAGCCGTGAGTTGAGCATTGGCATTACCCGGGTCTATGACAAGCATTATGTTTCCTTTCGGGACGCAATGCGGTCAGTTTCTCATTGCGTCCCGAAGACCGCGCTGTGTATTAGTTCCGCTTTACTTGACATATTTCAATAATTGGAATTTGGATGTTTGTGAATCGTTCTCGAATCTTCCACGGCTGAATCGCTCAAAGATGTAATGACGGCTGGGCATGTTGTACCGTGGTTCTAATAGTTGGATGGTGTGTCTTTACTCACGAGAGATAATGGCTTGTCATCCAGAATGAATTCTTCGGCAATGACTCTGTTATTCCCTGGGCTTTGGGACTGTCGAGTGCCAGTTTGTCACGCGTAGCAAAAGTTTTTGCCAGTCTTAGTTACGTAGGACCTTTCTTTTTGTCTTCGGTTTTCTTAACATACTCCTCATATTGTTTGTGGTGGCATTTCGCTAAATGCTTGATTAGGTTGGTTGTATTAAAACTTCTTACAGCTTTACCACCACGCTTGACTTTATTGTGGCATATGTTGCATTCTGTGTCTTTGTCTTTGTCGTCCTTTAAGGTGAAATGATCCCACACAGCTGACATTTTTACCGATAAAGTCCCTCGGTAAATTGGGAGACGGTAATGTAGTTTGTTGAAGGTGTGCCGTAAAATGCGGACCGGATTTTAGGGAAACTGAAGCAAAAACTGGAATGGATTATGTAAATCGGTGCACTGGAAAACTCAGACTGGACTTTGAAAAAAAAACTGGATCGGAAGTCTGGATCGGAATTTTTCCGTGTTGGCCGAGCCGATACCGATGCGCATTTTTTTGCCCATATCGGCGTCCGATCCGATCCAAATATCGGATCGGGACATCTCTAGCTTGTTTGTTTGATTTCCTGATAGTCATGTGACGTCACAAGTAAGGACACTGGCTGTACTTAAAGGGGAACGAGCATAGCCAAACAACACATTGTCAAAGCGGGCTGAAAATACTTAATTTTTTCGTTTCATTAAAACACTGAATTCACCGACATGGCCAAAATGATGTCGATCATCGTGAACCATTTCGGTAACGATAAATCTTCGGTAAACCACCTGGCTCTAATTCTGATTCAGTGCGGTGTAGCTACCTGAACAAATTGACCAAAATACATCCCCAAGTTATGTTTTCTACTTCTCAATTTGTTACAAAACAAGCATTGCAGTAAGGTTAAATAAAGTTTCCTGTCATTGAAATGGTTGAAAAGCATTGTAAAAAGCTGCTGAGGCATCTATTTTCCACTGGACTGACAATGAAGCAAAAAAAGTCTCAGAAGGATCCAAAACCGCACTCAATGGTAAACGTCATGCACTCTCTTGGAATCAACTCTGACTGCAGCTAAGTGATGGACACGTGGGTTTTAAGTTCCACAAACAGTGAAACGCGGTGACACTAGATTAATCTTGCCTTTCGATATTATCAGTGAAAACAGTTCGGACCGCTCTAATCACTAGAATTGCTTCAAACATGTTTGGTTTCTCTCTCCCGGACCTCCGGCCGAGACGAGCCGGCAGATAACCGCACGCGCCGCCTCGATCCGAGCGCGGGGCGTTTGGTTCAATCGCTCCGTAAACATTGGGGATGACAGCGGGGTCTTGATATGACTGAAAGGGGGGTGAGGTTGGAAAGGCAGCTGATCAGGACGGACTGGTGGCGATGGCCTGAGGCCTTCATGGGAAATGACTCCTGACTGGCAGGGAGAACGCCAAACAGTGTCAAGCGAGGCTAAAAGGAAGCAGTGTGAAGAGATTGAAAGTTGCGCGGGATGCGAACAAATGGGCCATTATGAACTGCTATCGGGGAGTTGACATGCGAGAAAGGTAGCAGATTAACAAGTTTCACAAGTGGTGGTTAAAGGTAGGTAAAATCAATCATAGAAAAGGGAAATCATTTGAATTATAGCCAGAGACACCATTTTTTATGTGCTAAAACATAATTTTGTCAGTGAACTGGCTCGACAATACGGTCGGAATATGTCTACGATCTTGAGGATTATTATTATTGTAACAACAACAGGGAAGTTGCCAGCTTGGTCAGGTTTTTAATCATTTATTTCAGAACTTGTGCAATGCAACACTGATACTGTTCGCCGTAGCCATCGGCAATCACAACAGAACATGAAACGAGAACGTAAAATCTCTGCCGCACCTCCCTCACTCTCTTGACATTCACACGGTGCGTTCAGGGTCAGCATGCAAAACACAACAGCCAAATTAGAACCCAATTTGTTACATTATTATTATTATTCCGAATTTATGCTATGTGTAATTGCTATTTGTAATTGTACCTGCAGTGTTTAACAAAATTTCAATTGTTTGTCAAAATGTTTGACATTAAGCTTAATCTTCGAGTTAGCGGTGGTTTAATTAGTCAGTGGAGTTGATTTCAACATATTCCGTGCAGTTTGTCAGTTCTTTGTTAGTTTCAGGGCTCAAGAGATGCTAAGCTAGCGTGAGTCAATGGGATATGCTTAGCATGCCAATGAAAAACGATATTACCAGATTAGGGCTGTCAAAATTCTCGCGTTAACGGGCGGTAATTAATTTTTTAATTAATCACGTTAAAATATTTGACGCAATTAACGCACATGGCCCGCTCAAACAGATCAAAATGACAGCACAGTGCAATGCCAAATTGTTACTTGTGTTTTTGGGAGTTTTGTCGCCCTCTGCTGGCGCTTGGGTGCGATTGATTTTATGGGCTTAAGCACCCATGAGCATTGTGTAATTATTGACATCAACAATGGCGGGCTACTAGTTTATTTTTTGATTGATAATTTTACAAATTTTATTCAAATGAAAACATTAAGAGGGGTTTTAATATAAAATTTCTATAACTTGTACTAACATTTATCTTTTAAGAACTACAAATCTTTCTATCCATGGATCGCTTTAACAGAATGTTAATAATGTTAATGCCATCTTGTTGATTTATTGTTATAATTAAATACAGTACTTATGTACCGTATGTTGAATGTATATATCCATCTTGTGTCTTATCTATCCATTCCAACAATAATTTACAGAAAAATATGACATGTATTATAGATGGTTTGAATTGCGATTAATTACGATTAATTAATTTTAAAGCTGTAATTAACTCGATTAAAAATTTCAATCGTTTGACAGCCCTAATAAAAATGAATTAATCGAGATTTCATTAGGGAACGACTTTGAATTTTTTATTGTCGCTGCTCAATGAGATTCATATATACCTAAGGGATGTGCCTGTTTTGGTTCTAGGTCGCTAGCGGCTTTGGTTTTGTAAATATTTGAATTTTAAGTTTTCTAAAAAATAGGCCCCCAACAGATCGGGCCCGAGCTATTTTACCCATCCGGAACATTTTTCGGGTCATTATAGAAAACGGAAGTCTGAACGGTCTCAAAAAAAGGATCAGATAAGACCAATTTGGGCATTAAGACCTGCTGTCTGAATGTAGTCATAATGTCATCCACCCATAGTTATGCTCATCGCCGTGGATACACATTACCGTAAATTAGCCTTACATTGTTCTTCTGTTGTGGCAACAAGCGTCGGACCAAGCTTTCCTCATCAATAAAATTCCCAGATGTGTTTGATGAAGTGGGACAAATTGGCTAGTTTTGTCCCTGCTAGCAAATGGGAGACATGCTGTAGCAAACTGTGGATGTCCATTCATAAAAAAAATAAATAAATAAATAAAAATATGTCAATGCACCCATGGTTCGCTGTCTGTAGTGGCACCAAGGTTCGTCTTAACAAGCCGGCACGATTCTGTATATATATATGGCCTCGACAGAAATGCTATCGCTAGGAAATGAAGATAAGAATGAGTTCGACGGCTGTTACACTCGTAAACTCAGAAAGCGTGTCGCGCAAGTAAGTAAAGATTCTGAATGCAACCTAAGTAGCAATGTCAGTGCGGCCGCTAAACGAACGTTCACTAAGTGCAACGATGAGACTCATATGTTAGCTTGTAAAATTCTTTCGTCATAAAGTGATCATCTCCCTTAAATACATGTAGGCTCTAATAAACCACAATTGTTCTCTTGTACTAAAATATGTTGTTAGAAACACATAAAATGTTAAATCAATGGCAATATTTTATAATATTTACTACATATTTTGACCGTTAGTTGGCGCCATGCTTTGCGGGCTCGCAGTGATGACGTCATTGGGATCTTTCCAAATGTGTAGCGTGTTCAACAATTGCTTATTGCTGCCTAAACTCGCGAAGTAAAATGCCACGATGTGCTGCTTTTGGATGCAATTTCCAGTCAAATGGAAACAAGGAGAGTGAAGTGAGTGGTCAAGGTGGAATTATTATTTTTAGTGAATAAATGTGCATAAGTGGAAGCTTCTCCCCCTTTTTGGTCCCTTTATGCACATATCCTACCCACCACTCGCAGAGGTGTAGCAAGGGTCCCCGGGGGGCCCAGGCAGCAAGCAACATGGGGCCCTTCGAGCGTGTACAAGTAAGGGGGACAGTTGGACTTGGAGCAATAGAAGAAAGAGTAGCAACACAAAAATACCACCATCGGATGCGGAGGTACAGTGCCCTCCATAATTATTGGCACCCCTGGTTAAGATGCGTTTTTTAGCTTCGAATATTTTTTTTTTCCAAATAAAATGGGACCTTAATGAAAAAAAAAAAAGAAAAATCCAACCTTCAATACAAGTGCATTCATTCAGTGGGGAAAAAATCCCACATAAAGAAAAAAATATTAGACATCAAATAATGTGTGTCACAATTATTAGCACTCCTGGTGTTAATACTTTGTACAACCCCCTTTTGCCAACAAAACAAGGTCTGGGGACTGAGATGGCCATGGGAGGAGCTTGATTTTGTGTCTGGTGAGCCATTTCTGTGTAGATTTGGCCATATGTTTAGGGTCATTGTCTTGCTGAACGACCCAGTGACGACCCATCTTCAGTTTTCGGGCAGAGGGCAACAGATTTTGATTTAAAATGTCCTGGTATTTCAAAGCATTCATGATGCCATGCACCCTAACAAGGTTCCCAGGGCCTTTCGAAGCGAAACAGCCCCACAGCATCACTGACCCACCCCATACTCCACAGTGGGTATGAGGTGCTTTTCAGCATGCGCATCTTTCGTTGCACGCCAGACCCACTTGGAGTGTTTGTTGCCAAAAAGCTCAATCTTGGTCCCACACAAAGATACGGTCCCAGTTGAAGCCTGGGACCGTGTGCTTTGGTCAGATGGCACTGTATATACCTTTGTGTGAAATCAGCAGTCAGATTGGCCCTATGACCCACCAAATTCAAATTATTCCGTAAAAAACCCTGATTGGTGGACTACCAACCACAATGAGTATTAAATTTGCTAATAAAATTGTTTAGGATTATTTTAGATGCATATATGTTGTATTTTTATTATAGAGTATTCGACGAGGAATACATTTATATACTTTTTTTGGGAAAAAAATCACCATTTCTTTAAGTAGTCACATTAATAAAGAGGTGGCCTGTGAAAATCAACGTAAAACAACTCGGCAAGGACTTTCCAGAGAGTACTTGGTGAGTCACACTTTAAACAATCATGTAGTATTAATAGCTGATTGGACTTTCTACAACATGTATAATCTACGTGAGATGGTTAGTGCTGATTGGGATTGATAACAGAATCGTTAGAAAATCTGCCAAATGATTCATTCATTCATTCATTCATTTTCCATTCCATGGTATTGAAACACTCCCTACATTTGTCGCTGCGACAGTACAGTAAAGCTGCAAGTGCTAAATCTGTTGGCCCTCTTGGGGCCCCTGCTGGCTGGGGGCCCTAGGCAATTGCCTGCTTTGCCTAATGGGACGCGACGCCTCTGACCACGCGTTACTACTGGCGTCCGAACATTTTTCCTGGATCCTAAGTTAAGTAAGGGATCAGTCTATTTTCTGGATCCGACGGTCCCACTGCGTCTGCAATATTGGTTTCGGATCTGTCTATTTTTTTTATTCGTCGGTCCCACAGCGGCTTTTCGGATCAGTCTATTTTGTGGAATCGACTGCCTGATCACGGCTGCAACATTGCCGTGGGATCGGTCTAATTCCTGGATCTTCGAGTGAGTAAAAAACGCGGATTTGGATTACTATTGCTATCTTTTTTGTTGACTATTCTTCGTGGGAGTTTTCCCCAAATCACACCAAATAATCAAAGCACTATGGCACGCTACAGTGACGACAGTGACTCTGACATGGACCTTACAACAATGTTGGGAGTTTGTCAGGGAATGCATGTTTGCGTACTGCTGAGCTCCCGAGTGAAAAGTGGTCAAGGTGGAAATATTTTTTGTGAATAAAATTTGCATAGGTGGAAGCTTCTCCCCTTTTTGGTACTTTTATACACGTATCCTACCTACCACGCATTACAATGTACAAGACATGGATTACACAAGGTGTGCTCTTTGGCCTGTACTGTATGTAAAGCACACGACAGCTCTGGATGCTACCAATCTACATAATTATATTGGGATAAGTTTGAAAACGCAATATGCTTACCTTGAATATCTGCTAATAAAACCGGAGTTCCCAACAGGATACGCTCTCTCGCTCTGTTGTCATTGTCAACTTTTGCCCAACTTTTGTCTTATCAGGTATTTGCTGCACGCAATTTTCCCTGAAGCTCGTCTTGTGAACGACCGACAGTGCTGTCCTGCTCCTCACTTTTCAGATCTGGTTCAAATTGGAAGGGTAGAACCGACGACATGTTGGGAAAGCTAACGAGTGACACGCTGGAATTTCGGCAACGGGCCCGGTGATGTCACACGCTGCGACGTAACAAGAATGGCGACCTATCACTTAAAATACTTTTACAAACTTTATTAAAACAAAAACATTCAGAGGGGTTTTAATATCAAATTATTATAACTCATACTAACATTTATCTTTTAAGAACTACTTGTCTTAAAAATAGAGGATCCCTTTAAATTAGGAGTGTCCAAACTTTTTGCAAAGGGGGCCAGATTTGGTGTGGTAAAAATGTGGGGGGCCGACCTTGGCTGACGTCCTTTACGTAGAACAATATATTTAAGCATTTTAGCAACCCATTCTGTGTGTCACATTTGCTTTACTTTTTTTTTTAATTCATAATTTCAACAATCTCGCAACTAGCCTTTGTGGGGTTCGCTTTCGACTCTCGGGCTCTTGCGAAATACTGCTGCTGTGAAATTGAACTAGCTTCAAGTTGTTTCCAATTTTTCGCTGCGTATCTTCCCTGTAATCTGGTCGTACATGTCAGCGTGTCTCGTTTGGTAATATCGTCTCATATTTTGAACTCTTTAAAAACAGCGACTGTCTTTTTGCAAATGAGGCAGACACAGTTGTTGTGTATATTAGTGAAGAAAAAGTCCAATTTCCACCTATACTTGAAGTGTCGGCCTTCGCAGTCAACTTTTTTTGTTGATTGTCGCTATTTTAAAAAATTTGAGGTAAAGGATCACACGGGGTAATGTTGCTTAGAATGCTGCTGCCTTTTAGTGGGTCAATGAGGAGCAGCATTTAGTGTGTAAGCTACTTCATATGCTGGTAGCTGTACTGCTGACCAATTTATTAAGTGTGTGCGGGCCAGACGTTATTGATTTTATGACAGAGGCTGGGGGCCGGATGAAATTTGACCACGGGCCGCATTTGGCCCCCGGGCCGGACTTTGGACACGCCTGCTTTATATAGAGAGAAAGAAGTAGTGGCTTATAGACCGAAAAATGCAATTTTACATTTTTGCTAGGTTTACCACATCAAATCTTTACAACATTGTAATGTTAAAGGTCGGAAAATGGCGGCCCAAAGAGATAAGAAAGAATTTATATGTTTGTTAGTCAACGAGCCCATTATCAATCAAAATGTCACATTTTGACTTAAAAAGCACAAAAGACAAATTATTGAAAATTTTTTTTTCGTTTAAGATTTTCTTGACTTCCTTGCTGCTTTGATCACCATCCAGCACTAACACTGTACGTCCCTAACCCTCGCAGGTAATTGTAGATCAAGCCTCTGACTAATGACCGGGAGATGTGATTGAACCACACGGCTGTTAACTCGCATGAAATTCACGATTACTCATGTTCCGAGGCCCACCGCCCTGTAAAAGGGTCCTGAATAATCCCGGCGAGCTCAGCAATCATCTTTCCACCATGATTAGTTTTACCCTACAGGTTCTGACAGACGTGATGAAGCCCTGAAATTCAAGGTGCCAACAAAAACAGCAGCTGAAAAAAACCCGTGATAAAGCCGCCGCGCTCAAAAAGTGTTCTGTGGAACTTTCTAAGCCCGAACAGGTCGAGTGCAACGGGTTTTACTTCATCACAAGGTGTCTTTCTCTGCGCAGGGAAAACCTGCTGACACTTTGGGATCTGTTTCGGAAGGGGAGAGTAGCAGATGGGGACCAACATGTGCGTTTAATCTGCCCGCTTCCAAATGCCCCGTGGCAACCACAGCAAAGAGCAGAAAACACGTAAATGGATGAAATTATATCCACATGATTCAATGAGACAGCTAAAGGGAGGCAGGTTTCTCATGCGTTTCGTCAGGATAGCAAATTAAACGCAGCTTGGCTAAAACATTCGCATTACATAGTTTACACATATCATTTCCACTGCCTTTTAGCTGGCCCACCTCATCTGTTGCGAACATTTCAAATGATAAAGATTTGGCAAGACATATTTACACACGGGTCATTTCAGTACCTCCATGAAATTTCCAAATAATCCAGCAGGAAATCCAGCAATAGGTGTGAATTTTGCTTGTCAAATTGTACATTTAGTCAGAGTGAAAAATATTAACCTCCAAAATAAAACAAGATCTTGAAACTAGGGCTATCAAACGATTAAAATTTTTAATCGAGTTAATCACAGCTTAAAAATTAATTAATTGTAATTAATCGCAATTAATCGCAATTCAAATATGCTATATTTTTCTGTAAATTATTGTTGGAATGGAAAGATAAGACAGATATACAGTGCCTTGCAAAAGTATTCGGCCCCCTTGAATCTTGCAACCTTTTGCCACATTTCAGGCTTCAAACATAAAGATATGAAATTTAATTTTTTTGTCAAGAATCAACAAGTGGGACACAATCGTGAAGTGGAACAACATTTATTGGATAATTTAAACTTTTTTAACAAATAAAAAACTGAAAAGTGGGGCGTGCAATATTATTCGCCCCATTTACTTTCAGTGCAGCAAACTCACTCCAGAAGTTCAGTGAGGATCTCTGAATGATCCAATGTTGTCCTAAATGACCGATGATGATAAATAGAATCCACCTGTGTGTAATCAAGTCTCCGTATAAATGCACCTGCTCTGTGATAGTCTCAGGGTTCTGTTTAAAGTGCAGAGAGCATTATGAAAACCAAGGAACACACCAGGCAGGTCCGAGATACTGTTGTGGAGAAGTTTAAAGCCGGATTTGGATACAAAAAGATTTCCCAAGCTTTAAACATCTCAAGGAGCACTGTGCAAGCTATCATATTGAAATGGAAAGAGCATCAGACCACTGCAAATCTACCAAGACCCGGCCGTCCTTCCAAACTTTCTTCTCAAACAAGGAGAAAACTGATCAGAGATGCAGCCAAGAGGCCCATGATCACTCTGGATGAACTGCAGAGATCTACAGCTGAGGTGGGAGAGTCTGTCCATAGGACAACAATCAGTCGTACACTGCACAAATCAGGCCTTTATGGAAGAGTGGCAAGATGAAAGCCATTTCTCAAAGATATCCATAAAAAGTCTCATTTAAAGTTTGCCACAAGCCACCTGGGAGACACACCAAACATGTGGAAGAAGGTGCTCTGGTCAGATGAAACCAAAATTGAACTTTTTGGCCACAATGCAAAACGATATGTTTGGCGTAAAAGCAACACAGCTCATCACCCTGAACACACCATCCCCACTGTCAAACATGGTGGTGGCAGCATCATGGTTTGGGCCTGCTTTTCTTCAGCAGGGACAGGGAAGATGGTTAAAATTGACGGGAAGATGGATGCAGCCAAATACAGGAACATTCTGGAAGAAAACCTGTTGGTATCTGCACAAGACCTGACACTGGGACGGAGATTTATATTCCAACAGGACAATGATCCAAAACATAAAGCCAAATCTACAATGGAATGGTTATAAAAATAAACGTATCCAGGTGTTAGAATGGCCAAGTCAAAGTCCAGACCTGAATCCAATCGAGAATCTGTGGAAAGAGCTGAAGACTGCTGTTCACAAACACTCTCCATCCACCCTCACTGAGCTTGAGCTGTTTTGCAAGGAAGAATGGGCAAGAATGTCAGTCTCTCGATGTGCAAAACTGATAGAAACATACCCCAAGCGACTTGCAGCTGTAATTGGAGCAAAAGGTAGCGCTACAAAGTATTAACGCAAGGGGGCCGAATAATATTGCACGCCCCACTTTTCAGTTTTTTATTTGTTAAAAAAGTTTAAATTATCCAATAAATTTTGTTCCACTTCACGATTGTGTCCCACTTGTTGTTGATTCTTGACAAAAAATTAAAAATTTATATCTTTATGTTTGAAACCTGAAATGTGGCGAAAGGTTGCAAGGTTCAAGGGGGCCGAATACTTTTGCAAGGCACTGTATACATTCAACATACTGTACATAAGTACTGTAATTGTTTATTATAACAATAAATCCACAAGACGGCATTAACATTAACATTCTTTCTGTAAAAGGGATCCACGGATAGAAAGACTTGTAACTCTTAAAAGATAAATGTGAGTACAAGTTATAGTAATTTTGATAGTTTGTATATTGTGACTTAATATTGCCATCTAGTGTATTTGTTGAGCTAAACTTAATGTTTGAATAGAGTATTATTTTGCATAGCTATTTTGATTGGGAATGCCAGATCTCTTTGCATTGAGCGCTTTTCTTTTTGTGAACATTATTTTATTTTTGAGAGATAGGAATATTATTTTTGTTGTGCTTTCACTAAATGATACTGTAGCGACTTAAATGTTCTTAACTGCCCAAATGCATGATGGGAATTTGAGCAACCATGAGTCACAGTGGTTGCTGCAAATGGTATATCTTCTCTGCGTTGAGTACAATACATGGTGTTAAGAAAAAGATCATCTCCAGTTATTCTTCCCCATGTCGCTTGCCACAATAGTTATAACAGTTGTGGAAGAGATGTCACCGCTTATTCCATTAAATAGCATGGCTCCAATAAAAGCCTGCGTTACCAATTCGCCCTTCTTGGTAATTGGCTGTGCTATGGACTGGCTATTCATGTTGTCTCGTTGTCGTCGGTTGGCTCGGTTCGTCCGATTTCCTCCTGAGGAAAACGGTGGCGTACATATAAACACCGAGAGGCGTTTGATGGCTTTCTGTGGGTACCTTTATTAACAAAACAAAAGCATGTGGGGGACGCAGCACTTGAGCCTGCGCTAACTGCGCACTTACTCTCTCGCTCGACAACTTTCTTCCTCATTGCTCAATCTGACAATGGCGGTCACATTGAAAACAACAGCGGCCCCCTTGGTGGGTGCCGGTAACACCTGTGTCCACACCACTTGCTTGTCTCTGCCCCTAGCTCTCAATATACTTCAAACGGCGCTACTGCAATGCTTGAGTGGGTCGTTCCACGCATGCGATAATTGCGTTAAATATTTTAACAGGATTAATTTTTTAAAATTAATTACTGCCCGTTAACGCGTTAATTTTGACAACCCTACTTGCAACATTTTGTACCGATATCATGTTCAATGGCGAATTTAATCCTTCGGGAATTTGTTGAACTGCAATTGACAGCGCTAGACGTCCCATTCATTTCGCCAGGGAGGGGCGAATAAATCAAAATGAATGTGACGTCTAATGCCGTCAATGGCAGTGAAAGATGAGCTTTTGCAGTCAGTCCTCTCAGTTTAATTGAATTTGTCATCGTTGTCAATGGGAAGGAGTTAAATAGTATGGAATTTAAAAAGTTTAAAGAGTTGACACTTTGTTATGTTATTAATTTTAAGTGCATTAATTTCATTTTAAAGGGTACCTTGGATAAAAAGACATGTAGTTCCTAAAAGAAAAATGTTAGTACAAGTTATAAAAATATAAAAAATTGTAGTATATATGAAGTAGTGCTGCAACGATTAATCGATTAACTCGAGTATTCGATTAGAAAAAAAGATTCAAATTAAATTTTGCTGCTTCGAGTATTCGTTTAATTAAAGTGTCGTTGTAATGGTTTATTTTGAAAGTGTTTGCATTTAGTTTTATTGATTTGGGTGGACACACTGTCCTCTAATCTGCCTAGTTTCAGATGGTTTTATCCATCTGCTCCCTGTTAATACCAACATAAGCTAAGATTTTGTTCGACCTTTATCTTTTTTCATGCATTTGTAATTTATTTTATAGGTATATTCAGCCGTTTTTTTGTGGGAATATGTTTCTGAACCATTTGTTTATAGCATTGTAAAAAAATTTTTTTTTAAATAAAAAAGTTAGCATTTTATAGCATTTAAGCTAGCGGAATTTTGCTAAGTTAGCCAATTGTTCTTTTGTTATACATAGATCCTCATTTATTTTTTTCTTATACTGTTTCAGGCTCAGCTCAGGTATTTTAATTTTTCATGTTCCTTAGCCGATTACTCGATTATTCGAACTAACTAGTTCATCGATTAATCGACTACTAAAATAATCGATAGCTGCAGCCCTAATATGAAGTGATTATTTCTGCCGTAATTGGTAATTCGCCTCCAAGCGTTATTTAGCCATGAGCACGTCACGGCAAAATAACCAATTCCCACCAGGCCAATAATACACCGATTGACTAATCAGAGCAGTTCACAGCAAAAGAAAAATAACACTTTGCGAGTTGCCGGTTACGGTAATAATAACCACGGCCTAGTCTATTGAATCCTAGCAGCTAATTGGGGCAAAAATTAAAGTTTACTCACAAGTAATAAAATGTCGGCTGCAAACGTAAATGTGCTTGGATTTAGGTTCCCACAGGCGAAAATAGTCCACGGAACCGTCTTCTTTTACTGTTCCTCGATTAATTGCTTTAAGCCATTTGTTTCTCCTTTTCTTCTCATGTGGAAGAATGAAGAATGTCAAATGCGGCTCCGAACTCTTCCTTGTGTGACAACCCGCAACACAGCAACCTTTAGTCATTCCGACGGAAAAACGACCGCAAATAAAATGAAAGTTAAACGCGTTTGTATTACAATGCACGACAGAGCAACTGCTTGTGACTCGTCTTTTGTCCCATTGTCAATATGGTGACGCTTTGTTGTGGCTGGTGACGTCATTAAATGCCCGGATGTCCGACTTCCTCTATGATGCTGGGAGCAATTATCGGAAGTCCTGTTTGTCGTGACGGACTCTACTACGGCGTCAGTCGAGGGACAAAACGCAATCCTTGTTTTGAGCTCTTATTAATTTAAAACTCCCCAGTGACACCTTGTGGTGTATTTAAATCATTAAAACATTTAAAACATAATAAAAGAGTGACACGTTTTTTGCTTTTTTTTAGAGTGACACTGTAATGTACGGCAGTGTGGCCCTGTGACGTCACCGCTGTGCGAAGTCAATAGCAATGGCGAGCTACTAGTTTAGTTTTTTATTTAAAATTTTTACAAATTTTATCAAAGCGAAAACATTAAGAGGGGTTTTAATTAGGGCTGTCAAACGATTAAAATTTTTAATCGAGTTAATTACAGCTTAAAAATTAATTAATCGTAATTAATCGCAATTAATCGCAATTCAAACCATCTATAAAATATGCCATATTTTTCTGTAAATTATTGTTGGAATGGAAAGAAAAGACAAGATGGATATATACATTCAACATACGGTACATAAGGACTGTATTTGTTTATTATAACAATAAATCAACAAGATGGCATTAACATTATTAACATTCTGTTAAAGTGATTCATGGACAGAAAGACTTGTAGTTCTTAAAAGATGAATATTAGTACAAGTTATAGAAATGTTATATTAAAACGCCTCTTAATGTTTTCGTTTTAATAAAATTTGTAAAATTTTCAATCAAAAAATAAACTAGTAGCCCCATTCTGTCCTCAATGTGTGTGAGTACACAAATTGACAGATAGCGAACATAAGTTCCAAAAAGAAATCAGACGGTGTGGCAAAGTTGCATGGGCTTTACTGAAGTCATCTCTTTTTGACAGGAGCACCTTTCTTGTATTTTTGTAAAACTGAAAATTACAAGGCAATGTGTCAATAACTTGCATAAATCACAAAATAATATAAAATGTACACACACGTGTCCATTTGAGCAGTAGCACTAGCCAATTAGCTCACAAGCATCTAACAATGTAACTGCATTTCACCATATATGTGAACAACTTCAAATACACATCATCAATAACTATCTAATGCTCATGAATATAAACAAAGGAGGAATATAACTCACAAGTGATGCATGTATTAGACACAAACAGTGTGATGGGGCTATGAGAACTGCCACTGAATACTGGATGCGGACGTTAGCTGGTCTGAAGAGCACTGTCTATTAGTGTGAGTTCGCGTGGACATATAATCACGTCAGAAAAGCGCGCCGAAACCCAAACTATCAGCTGCACTGAATCGCCAGCAGACGGCGACATTACGCCACATAACATATGCAAGTCACACCCAAGCGCCAGCAGAGGGTGGAAAAACTCCATAAAACACAATTAACAAGTTGGCCTTTCACTGTACTGACATTTAAATCTGTCTGAGCGGGCCTAGTGCGTTAATTGCGTCAAATATTTTAACGTGATTAATTTAAAAAATTAATTAACGCCCGTTAACGCGATAATTTTGACAGCCCTAGTTTTAATATCAAATTATTGTAAGTCGTACTAACATTTATCTTTTAAGAACTACATGTCTTTCTATCCAAGGTACCCGTTAAGTAACAATTTATTACTTTATAAATGTATTCATTCATAAAATATATATTAAATTATACTTTATAAACGTTACATTATATATTAGGAAAAAAATGATTACCGTAATTTCCCGAATATAACGCGCACCTTTTTTCCCCCAAAATCAACTTGTAAAATCATGGTGCGCATTATAAAGGGGTACATGGATGGAGACAAAAAAATATCTATATTACATATATATATATATAAACCAATTTTTTTTATTGACACGGCCACGTTGTGTTGAAGAAACGTATGCGGCGACCCGTTGCCGACCATTACGGTACGTGACGTCACCATTTTGTTTCGGTAATACTTCACTCTAATCGGCCGAATGATTTCGTCTGTGTTAAATTCTGCTTTTCTCACTCTTCATAAAGCACAGAATTTAGTTTCTTGAACTTATTTGAGTCAACGTTTATTGCAGCTCCGCAACTCGGACCATAACAAACATAAGCACACACACTTCCTGTGTCCGTCAACTATATCTGTCCCTCGGGAAACTCAAACCCAAATAACAATAGTTCCTATTGTTACTGTCGAGTCAACAGCGATGAGCTCTCACGGATTACCGATTTACGTTCTCACTTTCATTTTACCGTATCAATCCATGGAAGAAACATTTATTCATCATGATGAAATGAGCACGTTATACAGCAGCCTTTAAAAGAAAAGTCACATCTGTTTTGTTTTCTCCTAGATTCTGGTAAGATGGAGAAGTTGTCAAATCATATTATTATCGTAAATATTGTCAGTTTATGGGAATGTTTTGAACTACCAATGTGCTATGCTTGTGCTGTGTTTCACCAGTCAGTAAAATGACATTTCTGTATCTGTACACAAGCTCTGTTTTCTTGTATTCTTCTATTTATTGGTGCTAAAATTAGGGTGTGCGTTATAAACGGGTACAATAATTTCCCCTAGATTTTACAAGTAAATTTGGGGTGCGCATTATACACGGGTGCGCCTTATATTCGGGAAACTACGGTCGTTATTAAAAATATATAAGGCAGAAAACACTCAGGTGTAGAGCTGAAACGAATACTCCAGCAACTCGAGTTTAAAAACTGATCCGAGTAATTTTATTAACCTCGAGGAATCGTTTAATTTTGCCAGCTCTAAGCATCACGTTTTGCCCGGACTACTTTTATTGTGGGACTACGCGCTGACGTCACGTGCGTAGAGGAAGAAGCAATAAAAAAAAATTTAAAAAAATATTACTGCAGCCGACACCTGCTACAAACTACGCCGACATTGCTAAAAACTAGCCCGCATGATGCTAATGTGGTAGCAGGTAGTGTCCGATGCGTCTCATAGATATCACATTCATTTCAGTGGTTCACATCCTATTTACATGATAGGGATTTCTTTGTGTCAATCGGAAACCATCAGTCAGAACGAACCAAATTCACGTGTGGAGTCCCTCAAGGGTCAATTCTTGGACCACTCTTATTTAACATCTATATGCTTCCGTTAGCTCAGATAATGGAACAGTATGACATCTCCTATCACGCCTATGCAGATGACACGCAACTGTACATTTCTGTGTCCCCACATGATTATAGTCCCTTAGTCACCCTGAGCAAATGCATTCATCAAATCAATGAATGGATGTGCCAGAATTTTCTCCAGTTAAATGTGCAGAAGACAGAGGTGATCATTTTTGGGCCAAAAAAGGAAAGGTCAAAGATAAGCAGCCAACTTAGCACAATGTCACTTACAGCTACAAATCAAGTCAGAAACCTTGGCGTAATTATTGACTCAGACCTAAAATTTGATAGCCATTTAAAGTCCGTCACTAAATCCTCTTATTACCACCTAAAAAATATAACCAGAATTAAGGGGCTTCTGACTCAACAAGACATGGAAAAACTTATGCATGCATTCATTTTCAGCAGATTGGACTATTGTAACGGTATATTTACAGGTCTTGATAAAAAATCAGTCAGGAAGTTGCAGCTGGTACAGAATGCTACAGCCAGAGTCCTCACAAATACAAGGAAGCTGGACCACATTACACCAGTTTTGAAATCGCTACACTGGCTTCCAGTAAGTCAAAGGATAGACTATAAAATACTACTGCTCGTCTACAAAACACTTAATGGCCTTGGACCAAAATACATGCTTGACTTGTTAGAGTCCTATGAGACATCTAGACCCCTAAGGTCGTCTGGAACCGGTCTTCTGCATGATCCAAGAACAAGAACCAAGCAGGGTGAGGCAGCATTTAGTTATTATGCTCCTCACCTCTGGAACAAGTTACCCGAACGTCTGAAGTATGCTCAAACTGTTAGCTATTTTAAATCAGGGCTAAATATGCTTTTGTTTAGCACTGCATATCTATAACTGTCTATATATTTCAATCTACCTGCTTTCTATTCCTCTTGTTTTTATCTCCATTGCTGATTTCAATTATTATTATTAGTAGTAGTTTTTGTTTTATTTTTATTTTATTTATTTATTTTTATTCTGTGATTAAATGCGATCTTTTGTCTTCGTTTCTACGTTGTGTTGATTTAAATGTGATTTTTATGATCTTCATGTGATGTAAAGCACTTTGAATTGCCTTGTGTTGAATTGTGCTATATAAATAAATTTGCCTTGCCTTGCCATTTGCAGCGTTAGTAAACAGCCGCCATCTTTAAGCAGTAGACTTCTCATCGCTAATAAATATAATGTTACTGTCACTCGCTCACGTAACGTTAGCCCTTCGGAGGGCTAGGTTTCTATTGATTATGACCACTGTCGATGCATGGCTAACGTGTCTTACATACAGTTTTTATTTAATCTGTAAAAACAGCGCTGTAGAGTGATGAGGGTGTAAAATTAAAACATAATAAAGCTAACTGTCAGTTTTAGCTCAGTAGTCATTGCTGAATAAATGGTGTTATACTTGTATAGCGCTTTTCTACCTCTCAAGGTACTCAAAGCGCTTTACACTACATTGCCATCTACCTACTGGTGACACAGCACCAGGAGCAATGCGGGATTCAGTATCTTGCTCAATAAAACACCAAGTAGCACTGGTCCCTAATGTGCGCCAATACAGCAGGTATTCATTCATTCATTTTCCATGCCGCTTTTCCTCACGAGGGCAACACTGCAAAAACTCATCCTATCAGTACTTACAGTTTAGACTAACTTAAAACTTAACTAGAAATTAAAAATAGCTTGACACAAATGGAAATTCAATTGAAACACGTGGGGAAAAACACGTAGCTTTCAAGTGATGTATGTTATCAAGCGTAATTACTTTTAGGTAATTTTTAGGTAAGAAATATTCTTTTTTTTAATTAAAATCTAGAAGTTTTTTTGAGTGAAAATTGAATCGAAAACATCGAAAATAAAGACATTGATTTTCTGCAAATGGTTAAATATTGGATTAAGTGTCTTACAATTGCTCTTTACCTAAAAATGTTTTATTCGATTACTTGTTTTATCCGATTACTCGATTATTCGATAGAATTTTCAGTCGATTACTCGATTACTAAAATATTCGATAGCTGCAGCCTTACTCAGGTGACTTGAAGTTGCGCTCCGAGACCCCCAATTTGGCCAACTTTCAAAATTGTCCGATATGAATGTGTGATACACATACCTGTCAACCCGAGGCCGTTGGCAATCTTACAAATAGCGACATATGCCCTTACAAATTGGTGACTAATCTTACAACGTTGTATATACCGCACTATATGAAACAAAAATAAAACTCAGTTTTTAAAATAATATGAATTTATTTGTAATATTGTAACATATAACCTGTTGCAATAGAAGAACAATCAATATCTTCAGCTACATCATGATTAAAGTAAATGTAACAGAGAACCCACGTCTGGTAATTAACAATCGAATTAAAAATCGAATGATTGATTACCAAGTTTCATTCAAGTGTTTTATTTCAAATGGTTATTTATCCAAAACTGTGCCTAAATTGTCTTGTAATTCTTTCCCTTAGCACATCAGTCAGCCTTTATTCACGAATGTCGGGATGAGAATGCTCACACATTGAATGACTGAACGCGAAGCAGGGAGTGTTTTCCAGATGCGGATGAAAAAGAAAGGGAGTGAGAGCAGATAAATTGGTAGGAGGAAGCGTTCATGTAAATGACTCAAGAAATTGTTCTTAACAGCCATTTTGGCACACTCGTGCCTGAATGGTCCGGAGGCCCCGATTAGAAATTATGCGGATGGCACAACAGGAAGCACTCCCTTAAGATGACTAAATGAGGCTGCTCGCATAATGAGGCGGCACAGCTGTATCTCTCCTTTCACTAGAGTTGCCAGAAAGTACTGAAGTAGCACTACAGCAATTTGGAGAGTCGTGAAGCATCGATTCAACACCTGTATTTAAGCTAAAGTTATGAAACTTCGATATGAGGGTAGTAAATCATTATTTTTCCTGTCATTTACAGTGGATTTCAAAAGATTACACATTCCTAATCAGATGCTAGGACTTTGTCATGTAAAAAAATTGACGATTACAGTTTTCTCAATTGCTTTGGTACGTTTCTCAGATCAGAATTGAAATTCTTAAAACGACTTGTTCAATCCTCACAACATTTCGCACAAGTAGCAAAACAACATGGATTACCTGCAAAAGCTAGTTTTCTGTGCAAAATACTTTGTCTATCGCTCAAAATTACAGTGTTATGAAAAAGTATTTGAACCTTTGGGATTTCTCACATTTCTGCATAAAATCACCATTGAATGTGATCTGATCTTTGTCAAAATCACACGGATGAAAAAAATGTCTGCTTTAACTAAAACCACTCAAACATTTATAGGTTTTCATATTTAAATGAGGATAGCATGAAAACAACTAGAAACTGCAATTTCGGGAGAAATTACTTTTGGTCTTTGCCATGTGGAGATACAGATCTTAGCCCCAGCCTAGGTTGGTTTGGGGACAAAATTAGGTGACTTCCTGTCTATTTGGGGACATTTATGGGGCCTGGGATAATGATATCAGGTCATTTGGGAACATTTGGGAGGCGTGGCCTATTCATATCAGGTCGTTTGGGAGCATTTGGGGGCGTGGCCTAGTCATATCAGGTCACTTAGGAACATTTTGGGGGCGTGGCCTGATCATATCGGGTCATTTGGGAGCATGAAAACAATGACAGAAGGGGGGAAATAAGTAAGTAAGTGAACCCTCTGCCTAAAGAGACTTGAAGAGCAACTGAAACCAATTTTCACCAAACAATTTAAGTCAGGTGTGTGCCCAATCACTGATGAGTGGTTTAAAGCTGCCCTGCCCACTATAAAACACACACCTGGTAAGAATTGTCTTGATGAGAAGCATTGTCTGATGTGCATCATGGCTCGGTAAGACCTGTCTGAAGACCTGTGATCAAGGATTGTTTATTTGTACAAAGCTGGGAAAGAATACAAAACCATATCTGAAAGTCTGGATGTTCATCAATCGACACTCAGAGAAGTTCTCTACAACTGGAGAGAGTTTGGCACTATTGCTTCTCTCCCAAGAAGTGGCCTTCCACCAACGATGACGCCAAGAGTTCAGCGCAGAATACTCAGAGAGTTAAAAAAGTACCCTAGAGTGACTTACAGAAATCACTGGCACAGTCCAATATCTCTGCGCACACATCAACTATATGTAAAACTATGGCCAAGAATGGTGTTCATGGGAGGACTCCACGGAGGAAGCCGCTGCTGTCTAAAAAATTCATTGTTGCTCGTTTAATAGAGGGAGCATTATCATTCAAGGTTGTTTTTGCTGCCTCGGGGCCTGGACAACTTGCAATCATTAATGGAAGAATGAATACAAAAGTTTATCAGGATGTTTTGCAGGAGAATCTGAGGCCGTCTTCCAGACAGTTGAAGCTAAAAAGAGGGTGGATGCTGCAAAAACACAATGATCCAAAACACAGAAGTAAATCAACTTCAGAATGGTTTCAGAAGAACAAAATACACGTTCTGGAGTGGCCAAGTCAAAGTCCAGACTTTATCTCAATTGAGATGCTGTGGCATGACCTAAAGACAGCGATTCATGCCAGACATCCCAGGAATCTGACTGAACTACAGTAGTTTCGTAGAGAAGAATGGGCCATGATTAGTCCTGATCAATGTGCCAGACTGATCTGCAGCCACAAAATATTAAATGTGACGGTTCACTTACTTATTTTTCCCCCTTCTGTCATTGTTTGCATACTATTCTCGTTAAAATATGAAAACCTATAAATGTTTGGGTGGTTTTAGTTAAAACTGTTTTTTCATCTGTGTGATTTTGACAAAGATCCCATTTGATGAGGATTTTATGCAGAAATGTGAAAAATGACAAAAGGTTCAGATACTTTTTCATACCACTGTAAATTTCTATGTCAATAAACATGTCAGTGCTGTCACAATGTCAGTCAAATTGCTTTGTCGTGCTTTAAATTGAACAGTTACTCTGGTGGAAGGCTCTGATGCTAAAGATGGTGTACGTAAGTTTTGATGAAAATTCCAAATTACCCCTATGTGTGTGGGAGATTGATTGCAAGAGACTGGACAAAATTCAGTTTACTTTTACTGTTTTTACAACCTTTACAGACCATGTCATTGCAATACAGAAAGCAAAAGACAGCACTGAGTATCACAAAGAAATATTAACATAAAGCATGATTAGAAATGTGAAAATAAGACAATCGGAACAACTAAACTTCAAATGCTGTCAGGATTAGTCACCCATTCTAGTTCAAATTAGATTTGAGAATTGCAAGTCTGATCTGAGAACCATACCAAAGTAATTGAGAAAAACACTGCCAGATTCACTGCAAACCCTACCAGTTCAAATGGATTGGGCATCTATCGCTGTCAGTGACTCTAATTGCTCTTTACATTAAAAAAGAATAAATAAATAAATTTGATCCGATTACTCGATTAATCGATGAAATATTCTGGGTCTTTAGAAAAGACCCTGATAGTGTTATTCTGTTTTTGTTGTTGTTGTTGTTTTGAATGGGATTTCTTCGGCGCACCGCACAGCCCAAACCGTTTGACCGATCGGCACCGTTCAAATATCGAAACGACCGGAATTTTCACATAACGACCCCGAAAAATGTTCCGTTCGCCCGTAAACATTGATTTGTAACCGATTTTTTGAAAACATTTTTTTTTTTTCAAAACGTATCTAGTCCTACAATTTTTGACCAAATCACATAATTTGGACATCAGAAATTCCGAGACAGTGGGGGCATAAAAGTTGAATACAGAGTTGGGAAAAAATTTACGGTTCCCTGGAAATTTGCCAAAAATGTTCCCATTCATTTTGAATGGAAAAAAGGTCGCACCTACATTTTTTGACCGCGTCACATAATTTGGGCATCAAAAATTCCGAGATGGTGAGGGGCATAAAAGTTGTATACAGAATTTGGAAAAAATGGACAGCTCCCTGGAAATTTGCCAAAAACAATCCCATTCATTTTTAATGGGAAACAGCCCAAACCGTTTCACCGATCGGCACCATTCAAGTATCGAAACGACCGGAATTTTTGTGCAACACTGGGAATTTTTCAAAGGTCATGTCCCCAAAGGACCTGAATGACCAGGCCACGCCCCCCAAATGTCCCCAAATGACCTGTTATGACCAGGCCACACCCCCCAAATGACCTGATATGAACAGGCCAAGCCCCCCAAATGTCCCTAAATGACCTTATATGACTAGGACACGCCCCCCAAATGTCCCCAAATGACCTGATATGACCAGGCAGGCCACACCCTCAATGTCCCCAAATGACCTGATATACCAGGCCACGCCCACCAAATGTCCCCAAATGACCTGATATGACTAGGCCACGCCCCCAAATGTTCCCAAATGGCCTGATATGACTAGGCCACGCCCCCCAAATGTCCCCCAAATGACCTGATATGACCTGGACACATCCCAGAAATGTCCCCAAATCAACAGGATGCGACATGTTATTGTCCCCGAAATTTCCCCAAACCAACCTGGGCGGGGCAAAGATCTGTATCTCGACACAGCAAAGACCCAGAGTAATTTCTCCAGAAATTGCTGTTTCGAGTTTTCAGTAGAATACACGATTACTAAAATATTCGATGGCTGCAGTTCTACATTTCATCACTCTTTTTTTTTACATTTCGGGGGAAGCTCAGCTTCCTTCGCAGTCTAAGAGCAATAGCCACTGGTACTGTATATACAAATGTGCACTTAATCACACTACTGCCGTGCTTCCCATGCGCTCTTCCCTGCCTGGCAACGCAGGACAGTCAGGCCTGCACAGCAACTTCATGGAAGCACTTAACTCACCGTGATGCTGAGGCTTTCTTTCAAATGTCTACCAGCTCCGCAGCCCTGCATCAGATTAGAGAACTAAAATGTGATTTCCTCCCAAACGGGCCAGCCTCAGGTTTACCGGTTCACCGGGTTGAGGGAAAAGGGGTCACAAGAAAGGAAACGTCTCATGCCTCGGTGACGCCTTCAAACGCGTGTCCAAGTCCTCGGCCGTGCAAGATTGAATTTTACCTTCGCTGCGTGCACGCGTGAGTTGTTCGGGTCTGCGCGTCTGAGGTCAACTTTATAATAGCGTCCATATGAGGGCTTGTCAGGGAGAGAGTTACGACTGTCACTGAATTGATATTCTCAAAGGGGACCAATTAAGTTCATTTCCCGCTCCGTGTTTTTATTCGTGGACTTTGATTTACATGCAGACCCCCCATTTATGGTATATTGGCCCCTGATGTTGCCCTTAGTTCGTGCGTCTGATAGGACGCACATTTCGGTTCCGTACGTCACTCACTTGACGAGTGGTCGGCATTATGAGACATACTGTACAAAACATCTTTTTTTTTTTGGAGAGCATGTCTTTTATTCCCTTACTGATAGCTAAAAATTAAGCAACAGATTGGTAAGAATAATTGTTGAATGCACTTTTAACTCATTGGCTGCCACTGATGACGATTTTGAAGTGGATGAGCTGGCAGTGAACATTTAAATCATTGGCTGCCATTGACAGCAATGAATGCCTAATCAATTTTGAACTAGCAGTAGCAGAATGTTTCATTGTAAGTGAAAGTTTCTGAAGTGAGAGTTTATTCATTTAACTCATTGGCTGCCATTGATAGCAATGAATGCCTAATCAATTTTAAACTAACAGTGAATGATTACGCTTCGTTGGAAGTGAAAGTTTCTGAGGTGAACGTTTTCTCAACGCTCATCGGCTGCCATTGACAGCAAAAAATGCCCAATCAATTGTGAACTAGCAGTGAATGATTACGTTTCGGTGGACGTGAAAAGTTTCTGAGGTGAGAGTTTGCTTATAGTTCACTGGCTGCCATTGACTGCGATAGATGTCCAATCTATTTTGAACTGGGAGGGGCTAGCAGTGTATAAATAAGTTTCAATGGGAGTGACATTTGGCCAACGATATCCAATTCCTTTAATTGGGAGGTTTGGTAGTCATTGTTGTTTTCGTCAACAATGAAGATCATGAAAATATACTAGAGCTGAAACGAATACTCGAGCAACTCGAGTAACTCGAGTTTAAAAACTGATCCGAGTAATTTTATTCACCTCGAGTAATCGTTTATTTTGACAGCTCTAAGCATCACGTTTTGCTCGGACTACTTTTAATGCGGGACAACACGCTGATGTCACGTGCGTAGAGGAAGAAGCAAAAAAAAAAAACTTACTGCAGCCGACAACCGCTACAAACGACGCCGACGTTGCTAAATACTAGCCCGCACATGCTACGTTAGTTGCAGGTAGCGTCCAATGAGTCTCATAGAGATCACATGTATGTTGAACTAGATGCACAATGACAGACTAGGCCGCGTCTGGGCTGCGTTAGCAAACAGCCGCCATCTTAAAGCAGTAGAGCGCTAAGCCCTAATAAAGAGCGCTAAGCGCTAATATATAAGATTAACGTTACTGTCACTACTAGCTCACCTTACGTTAGCCCTGCGGAGGGCTAGGTTTCAATTAATTAAGACCACTTTCGATGCGTGGCTAACGTGTCTTACATACAGGCTTTAACATAACATAGCGTTGTGGAGTGATGAGGGAGTCAAATAAAAACTCAATAATGCTAACTATCAATTTTAGCTCAGTAGTCATTGCTGGATAAAACACCAAGTAGCACTGGTCCCTAATGTGCTCTAATACAGCCTGTATCATACATTTATTTTGAACAGTGAAAAACTCAAAATCCTATCAGGACTTACAGTTTAGACTAACTTAAAACTTAACTAGAACTTAAAAATGGCTTGACACAAATAGAAATTCAATTGAAAAACGTGGGAAAAAATCCTAACTTTTAAGTGATGTGTGTTATCAAGCGTAAAGGCATTTTTAGGTGTGTTTATATATATATATATATATAATATATATATATGTATATACTTTTTAAAAATAAGATCTAAAGGTTTTTTGAGTGAAAGCAGTGAATTAGTCATTTTTTAAAATTCTAGTTACATCTGAGATGCAATTGTTGGCTGTTTTCAACAATATACATAAAAAATAAAGACATTGATTGACTGAAAATGATAAAATGTCTTGTTTTCTCATGTATATCTATAATTGCTCTTCACCTGAAAATATATTTGTTTTATCCGATTACTCGATTAATCGATAGAATTTTCAGTCGATTACTCGATTACTAAAATATTCGATAGCTGCAGCCCTAAAATATACCATTGACGAATAATTTTTTTCATGATGATGACTTGATGATGAGATAAAAATGTGTCTTGGGAGACCAAAACATAACGAGATGAATGCCAGTTTCTGTCTGACGAGACGAAAATGCGCCATAGTTTGCGCCAATGTTCACAATGTGACATTTTCTTGTTGTGCGTGTTATCAGCCTGCATCATAGCAGTGTTTGGTTGTGTCACTCATATGACGTGCTGCCCCATCCCCACACACATTCACCGGTGTCCTCTCTATGCTCCAGGCTTGCTTCTTTTGAAACGCACGGTAATATTTGCGTTCTTATCTTTGCAAGAGAGAATATGCAATGATGCTTTAGCTTTTTAAGGTCTGTGATCATCACACACTAAATGTAACTCATAGTATTAGCGTAGCATTCACATTTGCGTCAGCATTAGCATAAACTTTTGCATGGCGAGCATCCTCTTAAACTCTTGGACAACTTGTTTTGATACATACAGTTCGTGGCATCCAGGAGTGTATAATCAATGGTAAATAATTTACTGTTTAATTTACTTAATTTACTTAATTTATAATTTTCCTGCTGAGTGTTTATAATCATGCCATAGTTGCCGTTGTCCTAGTAGACGCTACAATATATACTCATCTATCAATGTTCATTTAAAATAGTTGGAAACAGTTTGTGTTTTCGTTTCGACAAAAACTACATGAGGACGAACACATTTTGAAATCACTAAAATATGACTAAGACTATTAAGTGTTTTCATCCAAAAGACTAAAGCTAGGTTCATACTTAATATCTTAATGCACAATTCCAATTTTTTTGTCGTATGTGTTTTTTTTTTTTTTTGGCATTTTTTTGTCCATTGAGCCCGTTCAAGTATCAGGCATGCGCACTAATTCGCAGTCCGAGACCCGCATCAGCAGGAGCATCAAAACAAATGACTACCCATGCTGGCTCTACATCTATCTAGGGTGATCATATTTTGATTTCCAAAAAGAGGACACAAATAACAGAAATAATCCCAGTTTAGTCTTATATTCAAAGTTCATATGGATTGATACTGTCTATATACGGACAGTTTGCCCAGACTCTGGGTCGTGTAAGCAATCTTGAAATATTGGTCATTTGGAGCACAGAAAGAAAACCGCACATTCTCAGGAAACCAACCCATCCCCCCATTTTATTTTTTTCTGACTGTTGTCAAACCCACCTCTTCCCTAAAAGCCTCGTTCAAGCTCGGTGCTAAAGCTAATGCATAGCTCCATTGCTACCGAAGCACCCTGTCTCTCTCAATCTTTTCTGACAAAATTGCTGAATGAATTCCGATTTGGGGGACTTGACAGTTAAGACCGCAGCCACATTCTGGAAAAATGCGTCCCAGATCGGATTTTAACCATATATGAAAGTGACCTAGATCAGATACGAAATGGTTCACGTTTATGCAACTTTTCCCGTACAGACCGGCATGTTAAGGCCTCACTCGAGTCAGAAAAACATGGAAAAAATCAGATTCGTGCATTAAGGCCAGCGGTATGAACCTAGTCTATGACTGAGATGTAAATGAAAATGCCAAAAACAACACTGTGAATCGTTCCAATTAACGTGATAGTTTCTGAGGTGAGAGTTTATTTATGGCTCATTGGTTGGCATTGACTGTGCTAAAGGTCCAGTCCACTTGGTTAGGACCTCTACCGTTGCCAATGGCAGTGGATGCCTTTTTAAAAACATTTATTATAAAATGTCTAGGCCTTTTAAATAAGTTTTTGCACAAATGAATTTTCACAAAGGAAACCTTGAGCCAAGTGTTTCCAAACCGACACATAAATCACTCCAAAACCAGAAACCGACCAGATTCATCGTATCATAAAAACCCAAATCACTCAATGATTCTATTCCATGTATGCGAAGATAAATTCCACGTATTCATGTGCCGAGTCCCATCAATTTTCCTGTCCCGCGACGGTTAGCGCAACCTCCCGAAGCAACCGTATCCATGTTTGACGGCCTAATTAGAGTGCAACACAATGCTTCCACTGCCACATTAGCGAACGACGAGCCATTAATTATGCACCCCTTCACGAAATCCAAACCCGCCATGAAAGTGACAGACCGGGGGCCCTTACGCAATGAAAACGCCATCTGATGTTACCGGCGGTCGATCCCGTCGAAGCTTTTATCAATCTGTCCGGCACGTTTCACTCGCACCTGCATCCGCTTTCTTCTTCCGCCGCCCAGTTTTCTGCACACTGATGGACACGACGTTACACTTAACAGATCCACTTTACGACTCTTCTGTCAGGCTAGACAACCACTAATCCAGTATAATTCAATGCGATGACTGCCTTATTCTTTACTTTGGCGATTTACCAATGTCACGACCACACCGTTCCGCGTTCAAGCTATTTTCTTTCTACACATATTGTCTTACATACACGGATTGTGATGATTCGCTTTGTCTTTTTTAATGAAAAAACATGAACAATTTCGACGAGTGTTGAGAGGATGTTGTCAGATTTTCAAACCAGTCACTCAAACACAACATGCCTCATGACAGCGTTTCATTTTGCGGCAGCTGGCCGTGGAGACGTTGGCTTCTTCGGGCATTGCCGCAAGTCTGGAAAGATTCCCCAACTTTGACATTAAATCCTGACATTAGCCATCCCAACAGAAAAAAGCTAAACATTAAAACCACAGCATGTACAATATACACAAAGTCTAAAGTACATTTCCAGAAGCGCTTTTGGTGGGAATTGTGGAAGTGTAAGGGAAGGGTTTAGTTAGAGCAGTGATTTACGTCGGCTCCATCTAGTGGTGTGAGACAGAATTACCTAATCAAATGACGAGAGAGTGAATGTTACTATGGCTGAAATGCAGAGGTGGGTAGAGTAGCCAAAAATTTGACTCTTGTAAGAGTAGCGCTACTTCAAAACCGTGTTGTTTTTGGCAGCCATTTTAATTTTCATCTTAGTCTTTTGGACGAAAATACTTATTAGTCTTAAGCCCGAGTTATGCTCCTTCGTTGCGGTGACGGCAAAGTGACTACGGCGTCAATGAGCATTCGATAGTTCTGCGGTGAGGGAACGCGTTGCTCTGTAATTCATTCAAGCCACTAGAGGGGTGTGGTGTTATGTTTGTACGGTTCTGGGGCATGCTTTTTGACTTCCTCTAGTTTAGTTTAACAGAGAAAAAAAAATAAACAATGCAATGCACTTTGAAGGGAATAGGTACCTTTCTCGCAGACACCATATAATTGTCTACATTAGTCTAACACATTCATTATAGTAAACCAGTTAGGGAGATGTTACTACATGCCATTTGACACAGTAAAGTTGATTGCCTTATCAGCCCTCGCCTGATAAGCGAAGAAAAAAAACGTCATCAGTTCTCCGGAGGGGTCAGGACTAGGGCTGTCCCAAACGACTAATTTTCTCCCGATTAGTCAGCCGACTATTTTTACGATTAGTCGACTAATCTAATAATTATTATTATTATTTTTTTAACTAATTTAGCAATGAAATTTTTGTTGACGCTTATCAATTATAAAAAAAAACATATTGGAACACTCAAATCATTTATTAAAGTACAAATAAACACGTAAATAACAATAATAAATCACAAATAAACAATGAGTTCAAATGCTGATAGAATTAACTAGTGTAGCATCCCGACTGAAAAGATGGTCTCTTAAACTGATGGTTTACAACTTTTATTCCATCCTTGATGTAAACACACCGTAAGAGCTACGGCGCACACAAATAAAGCAACACAATTAGAAATTAACAAAAACTTTTCACATTTTTCCTTTTAAACCTTATTTATATATCAATGAATTGCCTATATGAATTGCCTTTACCTTATTACCTTATCATTGACAATCTCTCCCTTGAGTGCAATCACTGTATATACTGTATATATTTATGACCTTTTAACCTTATATAATTTTCTATACCATAAAATAAACCATAACATGAAATAAACCTTTCAATTAGCATTAAGAACAATACTAATAGCACTTATAGGCCAATTGTCAATGAAACATTATTATTTAGTAAGGCGACAGCACCCTCTGGTGTACAAAAAATGAAAGAGAAAAAAAAAAAAACCTTACAAACTGCGTGAAGGCGCTTGAGGTGTTTATTCACGGCCGACGTGCAGCTTAGCTTGGCACTGAAGAGACAGGACAGAAGAGTGTACTCTCCTTTGTTTCTTTGAAATAAGTCAATGTTTTGGACACTCTGGTGCGCTTTTTTTGGCTTTGTGCCGCTTTCCCTGCTTGCAAACAGAGCATCCGACATTCTAACTTTCCACGCATATATTTTTTTAACCCTTCATTTACCGTCGACGGCATGTTGTGCTCGTCGACGGATTTACGTCATCGATGACGTCGACTACGTCGACTAGTCGGGACAGCTCTAGTCAGGACGCTCCCGTCCTGCCAGGACAACATGTTGATAGCGCAGCGCCTTGGACGTCAAGACATGTGTTGGTTGACATGGCAACCATGTCCCAGCCACAATGGATGACGCACGAACTTGACCGCCCAAACCTGCCACAGAGGGAGGATCCCAAGACAACACCCAGGCACGCCTTCCGCCCGGCCCACTCCACCGCAGCTTTCAAAAGACTGAACTTTTAGCGAACAAGGGTCGCTTCTCGGGGACATTCCGATGTATCCGTTGTTTTGCGGACCTTGGATTTACATTGCCTCTCTGTCGTCTGTTTTTGCCTCGTGTTTGACCATTGTCGACAAATAAATTGTCAACCTGTTTTCAGTGAGCCTTCTTTAAACCGTTCAAAAAGGAGTCAGTACAAAGGGTTAACACCAGAGTGAACGCGCGGGATTTTGGCCCCTCCCGGCCGACTTGCGGGAGCGGTGCCAGCGGAACGCCATTTGGTTCAGCTGTCGCTGTTCCGGCGGCTTGGCCGGGGGGCAGAATTTCTTCAGCTTGAATATGTATCTTCAGCTCATCAACATTGAATAAATGTTGATCATACAAATGTTGAGGGGCAGGCGACGCAGAAGACGGTTTCGAGGCGGTCTGTCCGACTTTTGATGCCGCACAGAAAGTTCTAGCCTCGGGTGGAAATCAGCAAGCTGTGGCGGCTAGCTTCAAACTGACGTCGAGCACTGCATCCAGCGTTTTGTCCGAGGTCTGCAAACATGCTGATAGCTGAGTTTGTTAGACACTATCAGGTTTTCATCGCCAAAGAACTTTCTGTCTGATACTTGGTACCATTGCAGAAGAAAACATTAAGGTTAGCCATGTGTGATTTGACAGATTTAAAAAAACAAATGGACATCTACAGTGTGCTATGATGAAGGTGCTATGCTACGCTAGCGCTATCAGCCGTTAGCCGAAAGTTCATCAAGCACTACGGGTCTTTTATAGGGTGACCATATTTTGATTTCCAAAAAAGAGGACACTCAGCCCGGCCTCATGATACTTGAATTTTACTCGAAGTTCACTCAAAGATGCCTATATCACTTTAATATATTTCAAGTGTGCCCCCTCACTCTGGGTGGAAAAATGCAGTTTGAAAAAAAATAATAATAATAATATTATATATAGAATGCAGACCCATGGAAATGTAGTCCAGTCAATACACACACACACACAGTAGGCTATATGCCAACTAAACATTTTTATAAATTACTATCACGACAATTGTCCTTGGCGAATTGTTATTCCCATTCAATTGATATTCTCATTTAATGTTCTAGATTGCACACGAACAATAACCGAAATAAACTGACAAACTATTCAACCAGCATGTTTCCAAATGTAGCAGTTCAAAACTACGTTTCCCATAATGCCTAGCGTGGTTTAGCTTACTGATAGCTAGCTGAGGCAAAAATCAAACTTAGCTATAAAAGTTTACAATCATTGGCAGCGCAACGATGCGACAGCAAACGTGATTTTACAGTCAAAGCTCCGACAGAAGTCAACAGTTGCCATTATATACGTATTTATCGTAAAAAACTTCAGGCGATGTGGCCAAATCGTCAACCCAGTAGATGGCGGTAATGCCTCATGATAGGGGTAAACTGCCAACAAAAACAAGAAGAACTACTCCTTCCCTCCCTACTGCTAGGAGCCATGTCATCGCAGGCAGGCACTTCCACCCAGCGGCTGGAGGGATCCTCTTCAAATTGGTCCCGTGAAAAATCATTAAAAACGGACATTTTTATGAATTTATAAAACCCGCCCGGACGACGAGGATACTACGTGAAAGTAGGACTTGTCCGGGCAAAAGAGGACGTTTGGTCACCCTATCTCAGGGGTTCCCAACCTATTCCACTAAGGCACACTGTGGGTGCAGGATTTCATTCTTACCAAACAAGATGACAACACTTTTTCCCCAATCTGGTGTTTTACAAGTGCAATCAGTTGATTGCAGTCAGGTGTGGCTTGTTTTAGCAGAAGCCTCATTGGTTCAACTGTCTCTGCTGGATCGGCTGGAACAAAAACCAGGACCCACAGTGTGCCTTGAGGACTGGGTTGAAAACCCCTGCCCTATCTTTTAAGGCAACTCCGTCCATTGCAAGCTAAAAAGTCAAGGTACAGTTGATTTTATTTTTACTAAATACTATATAAATCAATACTAAAATAAATATACAAACACAAATCTAATGAATCCACACAATAAGACACAAGTCCGCCATGTTAGCTTAAAATCATTCCGTCCATTTCCAGGGGTCCTTCAAATATGAACCACAAGAGGTTTTGTCTGATTGCTACCAAATTGGATGTATTTATTCTAGACAGATGGGCGACGTTAAATGAAAAAAAATCATAAGTTTTCAGTTTGTGTGCGGGCGAAGTAGGGCGGCAAAGTTTTGATGACTTGCCATAGAACATCAAACTGTAATAAATCAACTCCACAAGGTCAGATCTTGACCAAACGTCAGAAATGTATAGGCGCAATTACGCCACACTTGAACTTCCAATTTCCTTCAAACTCAGATATATCGTCTTTGAGGGCTTGTTCATCACTGCCCGCAGTTTTAATTGAGGGGGGAAATTTCAACACTTCCACAAACCAGATGTTCCACTTCGGAACTTCCAGTGCGCTTAAATCTTATTTTTCTTTTCGTGCCAATGACAGGAAAACATGTCAACTAGAATCCAAACATTGAGTTCCAATAATTATATTTTTGCCAACTAAAGACTGTTATTGATGGCGATAGATGTACAATCAATTTAAACTGAGAGGGCTGGCAGCGATCGGACAGTCTTTCACCATGAATGGCACTGAAACATGATCTTTCATTACACAAAAAAATTCCAAAATTAGCTGTGGATCGCATATGCCATTAATTCATGTGATGGGGAAAATACCAGGCAATAATAATGCACATTACATTGGCAAAAAGAAGTTTCACAACTACTGAAAGTAAATTAATTACCTGACCCAATTAATATATGTGAGTTGTCCACCAAAATCCGATGGGTCTGACAAATTGTCACTGGTAGTATTTTCTGAGTAAAATAAATAAAAAACTGAAAAGTGGGGCGTGCAATATTATTCGGCCCCCTTGCGTTAATACTTTGTAGCGCCACCTTTTGCTCCAATTACAGCTGCAAGTCGCTTGGGGTATGTTTCTATCAGTTTTGCACATCGAGAGACTGACATTCTTGCCCATTCTTCCTTGCAATACAGCTCGAGCTTAGTGAGGTTGGATGGAGAGTGTTTGTGAACAGCAGTCTTCAGCTCTTTCCACAGATTCTCGATTGGATTCAGGTCTGGACTTTGACTTGGCCATTCTAACACCTGGATACGTTTATTTTTGAACCATTCCACTGTAGATTTGGCTTTATGTTTTGGATCATTGTCCTGCTGGAAGATAAATCTCCGTCCCAGTCTCAGGTCTTGTGCAGATACCAACAGGTTTTCTTCCAGAATGTTCCTGTATTTGGCTGCATCCATCTTCCCGTCAATTTTAACCATCTTTCCTGTCCCTGCTGAAGAAAAGCAGGCCCAAACCATGATGCTGCCACCACCATGTTTGACAGTGGGGATGGTGTGTTCAGGGTGATGAGCTGTGTTGCTTTTACGCCAAACATATCGTTTTGCATTGTGGCCAAAAAGTTCAATTTTGGTTTCATCTGACCAGAGCACCTTCTTCCACATGTTTGGTGTGTCTCCCAGGTGGCTTGTGGCAAACTTTAAACGAGACTTTTTATGGATATCTTTGAGAAATGGCTTTCTTCTTGCCACTCTTCCATTAAGGCCAGATTTGTGTAGTTGTCCTATGGACAGACTCTCCCACCTCAGCTGTAGATCTCTGCAGTTCATCCAGAGTGATCATGGGCCTTTTGGCTGCATCTCTGATCAGTTTTCTCCTTGTTTGAGAAGAAAGTTTGGAAGGACGGCCGGGTCTTGGTAGATTTGCAGTGGTCTGATGCTCCTTCCATTTCAATATGATGGCTTGCACAGTGCTCCTTGAGATGTTTAAAGCTTGGGAAATCTTTTTGTATCCAAATCCGGCTTTAAACTTCTCCACAACAGTATCTCGGACCTGCCTGGTGGGTTCCTTGGTTTTCATAATGCTCTCTGCACTTTAAACAGAACCCTGAGACTATCACAGAGCAGGTGCATTAATACGGAGACTTGATTACACAAAGGTGGATTCTATTTATCATCATCGGTCATTTAGGACAACATTGGATCATTCAGAGATCCTCACTGAACTTCTGGAGTGAGTTTGCTGCACTGAAAGTAAAGGGGCCGAATAATATTGCACACCCCACTTTTCAGTTTTTTATTTGTTAAAAAAGTTTAAATTATCCAATAAATGTTGTTCCACTTCACGATTGTGTCCCACTTGTTGTTGATTCTTGACAAAAAAATTAAATTTCATATCTTTATGTTTGAAGCCTGAAATGTGGCGAAAGGTTGCAAGATTCAAGGGGGCCGAATACTTTTCCAAGGCACTGTAGGTCAAAAATGACCCACATGCATTTTCTATGGAATCCAATGGGAATCTTTCATTCTTATCAACTTTGGCTGTCAGGAATAAATTTACCATGGACCACACATATTAGGTATGTAAAAAGTGACATCCCTTTAGAAGATTATTTTACACAGCATGAGCTGATACGTGTACTGTAAGTATTATGTCCACAGAGTATTTTGTGTGTGTGTCTTTCATGACTCTTTTTATTATTATTTATCAACAAGTTAATCTACTTCATAACTAGCTAGCTAACTAAGGCTAGGTTCATACTGCAGGTCCTAATGCACATTTCCGCTTTTTTGTCATATGTTTTTTTTGGCGTACCCGTTCAGACTGCCTTTGTCCATTGAGCCTGTTCAACTATCACACATGCGCTCTAATTCACAGTCCTAGATGCGCTGAGCAAACTGGCCCGCATGCGCAGGAGCATTGGAGCAGGGAAAAAAACGAGCATTGTCAGGCTTATCCTCAACCCATTTTATTTTTTTATGACTGTTGTCAAGCCCGCTCCTTCCTCAAAAGCTGCCTTCAAGCTAGGCGCTAATGCTAATGCACAGCTGCACCGCTACCGTAGCACCCGGTCTCCCTCGCTCTTTGCTGATGTTAATTGCTGCAGGAATTCCAATTTGGGGGACTTGACAGTTCGGACCACAGCCACATTCTTGAAAAATGTGCCCCCGATGGGATTTTAACCACATACGAAAGTGACCTTGATCGAATTTGAAATCGTCCACTTTTATGCGACTTTTCCTGTTCACTCGAGTCGGAAAAACACGAAAAAATCGTATTCGAACCTAACCTAGGTTAGCTAACATTATAGTGTGTGTGTATATTTATTTATACAGCTACATATTGATCTATTGAAAACACTACTCTTATGTTTCCTTATCCAAAATGTCATAGCTGCTAGATTTACAGCTGAAATGGTCCTACAGATGTTGGATGATGGCGAGGCAGTGATGGCGTTGGACTCAAGTGTCCAAAATTTCTAATGATGAGGACCCAGACAACTGAACAGGATCATGGCATAAAAACACATTGGTTCTAATATGGGTCATTTTTGACCCACTTATGGAAGAGTGTAGGGTCCAGTAACTTGTGCATCTAAGGGTTTAACTCCTCCACTTGGGGCAGGATCTCATCCTCAACCCGGAGAGGACACACCACCCTTTACCAACTAAGGACCTTGGTCTCGGATTTGGATGTGCTGATCTTCATCCCAACCACTTCACACTCAGCTGCCTACCGCTCCAGTGAGAGTTGGAGATCATGGCTTGATGAAGCCAACAGCACCATATCATCTGCAAAAAGCAGAGATGCAATGCTGAGGCCACCGAACCGGACCCCTTCAACACCTCACCTGTGCCTATAAGTTCAGTCCATAAAAACAGGATCGATCAAGTGCACCTTGGCGGAGTCCAACCCTCACTGAGAAGGAATCCGACTTACTGCCAGCAATGCGGACTAAATTCTGACACCGGTCGTACAGGAACCGAACAACCCTTACCAGGGGACTCGGTTCCCCCTAATCCCAAAGTACCCCCCACAGGACTCTCCGAGGGACACGGTCGAACACCTTATCCGAATCCACAAAACATGTGTAGACTGGTTGGGCGAACTCCCATGCATCCTCGAGGACTCTGCCTAGGATGGAGAGCTGGTCCACTGTTCCACAGCCGGGACGAAAACCACACTGCTCCCGCTGAATCCGAGATTCAACCTCCCGACGGACCCTCCTATCCAGTCTTTACCAGGGAGGCTGAGGAGCGTGATCCCTCTATCTTATTTTTGATTTCTTTTACCCATGTGTCTTAATTCAGTACTTGTACCCGCTAAAGTCCAGAAATACTTTGCCATTTCCGATCACTGACTTTTCCACAGCCGAGCCGCAATTCATCAAACTGCGACACGCCAAATCAAGCTCGCGATAATCAATTCCGTATACGACTCTCCCCAATATTAAATGATCTATTTCCTTCTACATGCCTCGATGCCGAATTAGTTTGAAAGCAAAAACCGCATCCTGTTCCAATCCAAACGACCGTCTCGCCGATGGCAACGATCCCGAGATTCCGCTGGTCACAGTTAGTGTTCACTTTTCATATTCATGGATTATTTCCTTTGCGCTTTTTTTTCGCCGTACAATTTGTGCACAGGATTTGTCAGTTAGCGTGACGGTAAATCGCAATGTAATATTTTCCCCATGGAATTCCATCTTTATTTCCTGGCTTTTCGTTCAGTCACGCATAGGCAAAGTTAAATTGCTTGGCGGAGCGCTGACGGCAACATCGGGATCAAAATGACAACTAAGAGGTGTCACCGTCTGACTCAGTGCAATTAAAGAAATGGCTGAATAGAAAACAAAAGAATACAGATTTGATTCTTTTTTTTCTGAAACAATTGGAATTGAAAACCTGGCTGAGGTTTTGATGCTAAATAAGTCCAAAGCGGAACAAATGTGGATAAACATAAAACATGTTTTGAAAATCGAGAGGGCTCCGAGAGAATTGCGTCAGTCTCCAGGCGGGGGATCTTGCGCTTAAAAAGGGAAAATAGGAAGATCAATCATTATTTTATGGACTCTAGCCTGAAATATCACAATGATATATTCCTTCCTCATTGTCAAAATTACTGTAACATTCAAATATTATACTGTATGTGCATGCATGTAAATATTTGATTTTGATCTTTTTCAAACTGAATTTTTTAGGTCTTGATAAAAGGAAGGGGGGGGGAAAATCATATACAGCGGAACCTTTATTTACGAACGTCTCTACATACAGAATTTTCAGATTACAACACGACTCAGGGGGAGGAATATTACCTCTTGTTCAGGGGTGAAAGTGGGCCAGAACGGTCAGGAACGCAGTTCCGGTATAAGATTCAGGGCTGTTCCGATACACGTTCCGATAAACTAATGACCATACCATGACAAATACGTTACACTCATTATATATTTTTATATAGTTTTTTCCTACTTTTTAAGACTTGCGCATTTTACTCTCTGACAGCCTCAAACTTGTTATGATTTGTTTAGACAAAAAAAATGACCCCCAAAAATGTGACTTATACTCCCATGAAACTTATTTAAGATCATTTTTCATCTTCATTGTGGATTCTTTAGATGGTGCCACTTACTTTATACTAAGGTGCAATTTATTAGTCAGAAAAATATGGTAACTTTTAAATGGAAAAAATACGTACGAATATACAGTGGTATGAAAAAGTATCTGAACCTTTAGGAATTTATCACATTTCTGCATAAAATCCCCATCAAATGTGATCTGATATTTGTCAAAATCACACAGATGAAAAAACAGTGCTTTAATTAAAACTACTCAAACATTTATAGTTTTTCATATTTTAATGAGGATTGTATGCAAACAATGACAGAAGGGGTAAAAATAAGTAAGTGAACCATCACATTTAATATTTTGTGCCCCCCCCCCCTTTGGCAGCAATAACTTCAACCAGACACTTCCTGTAGCTGCAGATCTGTCTGGCACATCGATCAGAACTAATCTTGGCCCATTCTTCTCTACAAAACTACAGTAGTTCAGTCAGATTCCTGGGATGCCTGGCATGAATCGCTGTCTTTAGGTCATAACACAGCATCCCAATGGGGTTCAAGTCTGGACTTTGACTTGGCCAGAACATGTATTTTGTTCTTCTGAAACCATTCTGAAGTTGGTTTACTTCTGCATTTTGGATCATTGTCTTGTTGCAGCATCCATCCTCTTTTTAGCTTCAACTGTCTGACAGACAGTCTCAGGTTTTCCTGCAAAACATCCTGATAAACCTTTGGATTCAATTCTTCCATTAATGATTGCAAGTTGTCCAGGCCCTGAGGGAGCAAAACAGCCCCAGATCATGATGTTCCCTCCACCATGCTTCACGGTGGGGATGAGGTGTTGATATTAGTGAGCTATTCAATTTTTCCTCCACACATGACGTTGTGTGTTACTCCCAAACAATTCAACTTTTTTTTCATCAGTCCACAAAATATTTGCCAAAACATCTGTGGAGTGTCCAAGTGGCTTTTTGCAGACATTAAACGAGCAACAATGGGGTTTTTTTAGACAGCAGTGGCTTCTTCCGTGGAGTCCTCCGAAGAACACCATTCTTGGCCACAGTTTTACATATAGTTGATGTGTGCACAGTGATATTGGACTGTGCCAGTGATTTCTTTAGCAGACTGTCTAGGGTTCTTTTCTACCTCCCTGAGTATTCTGCGCTTAACTCTTGGCGTCATCTTTGGTGGACAGCCACTTCTTGGGACAGATGCAACAGTGCCAAATTTCCAATTTGTAGACAACTTTTCTGACTGTCGATTGATGAACATCCTGACTTTTAAAGATGGTTATGTATCCTTTCCCAGTTTTATACAAATCCACAATCCTTGATCGCACAGCTCTTCAGCTTCTCATAAAGACATTTCTTACCAGGTGTGTTTTTTATAGTGGGCAGAACAGCTTTAAACAACTCACAGGTGATTGGGCACAGACCTGACATAAAAGGTTTGGTAAAAAAATGGTTAAGTCTCCTTAGGCAGAAGGTTCACTTACTTATTTTTCCACCTTCTGTCATTGTTTGCATGCTATCGTCATTATTAAAATATGAAAAAATATAAATGTTTGGGTGGTTTTGGTTAAAGCAGACACTGTATTTTCATCTTTATGATTTTGACAAAGATCAGATCACATTTGATGGTGATCTTATGCAGACATGTGAGAAATTCCAAAAGGTTCGGATACTTTTTCATACCACTGTAAATATTAATTACAAATTACTACAATATTGAAAGGAATGCAAACTGAGATACACTCTGGTTATGGCCCTCAATGATACATAGATTTTTTTTTTTTTTTTTTTTAATTTATAGTAAACTCTCCTTGCCTGCCATTGACAAGGATAGACGTCCAATTATTTTAAACTGGGAGGACAAGCTGATGTTTTCGTACCAGTGACAGCACTCGACGTCCAATCAATTTTGACTGGCAAGGACAAATGATTCGAAAAATGAAAATGAGAGATTTTCTTTTTGGTGTCTGTACCTACTTTTTTTTTTCCTATGGCCTCTACTTTTCCTGCTTTTCATATGAGCAAATTGCCCATATTTGGCCTGGATTTTTTTTTTTATTCTTTCATTCCTGGTCTGTAAAAATCATTCAATTTAAGTGTTCAACATCCGGGCTAATGCTTAAAAAATGTTGTAAAAGCCACACTGAGCGCATGCCTAATCACTCGTCACAGATAATACCCGATGATTCGCCCTCGTATTCTTTTGGATGACATCACTAGGAAAAAAACGCGGTAGTGTTTACTTAAGCCTTCACGTCTTCTCTTAAACATTGAAATTAACCTCGGCGTATGAACCGCGTGAGGGCGTGTGCCTAATTTTAACTTGACACTTTAAACACACGTCTCTTGCGACGTAGGGCGGCCGGTCACCTCTGGTGTTTGTTTTGCGCAGGAGCGACTTGTCACATGGAGACTTCTGGCTGCCTTTTTTAGCTGGTGATGAATTAGTGTTCTTTGTAGCGCTGCTGAAATCATTTGTAGATTAAATATTATTTATTTATTTTTTTGTTTTTTTAAATAATCGTTTTAAACACAGTACGAATAAAATGTACCGTAATTTCCCGAATATAACGCGCACTTTTTTCCCCCAAAATCAACTTGTAAAATCATGTTGCGCATTATAAACGGGTACATGGATGGAGATAGAAATATATATATATATTACATATACATGTAAACCGATTTTTTTAAATTGACACGGCCACGTTATGTTGAAGAAACGTATGCAGCGACCCGTTGCCGACCATAACGGTACGTGACGTCACCATTTTGTTTCCGTAATACTTCACTCTAATCGGCCGAATGATTTCGTCGGTGTTAAATTCTGCTTTTTTCACTCTTCATAAAGCACAGAATTTAGTTTCTTGAACGCAGCTCTGCAACTCGGACCATCACAAACGTAACAACACACTTCCTATGTGTGTCCATCAACTATATCTGTAGTATAACAATAGTTCCTATTAGGGTTGTTCCGATCATGTTTTTTTGCTCCCGATCCGATCCCGATCGTTTTAGGATCCGATCCCGATCGTTTTAGTTTGAGTATCTGCCGATCCCGATATTTCCCGATCCGATTGCTTTTTTTTTGCTCCCGATTCAATTCCAATCATTCCCGATAATTTTTCCCGATCATATACATTTTGGCAATGCATTAAGAAAAAAAAATAATAAAACTCGGACGAATATATACATTCAACATACAGTACATAAGTACTGTATTTGTTTATTATGACAATAAATCCTCAAGATGGCATTTACATTATTATCATTCTTTCTGTGAGAGGGATCCACGGATAGAAAGACTTGTAATTCTTAAATGATAAATGTGACTTTATATATTGTGACTAAATATTGCCATCTAGTGTATTTGTTGAGCTTTCAGTAAATGATACTGTAGCCATTTAACTGTTCTGCCCAAATGCATGATGGGAAGTGCAACCATGACTGTGCGTAGTGGTACCAATTGATATATCTTCTCTGCGTTGGGAAATAACATAGGGTGTTAAGAAAAAGATCAATTACTACCTTTCTTCCCCACATTGCTTCCCACGATATTTCTAATCGTAGGTAGAGGGATTATAAGGCTTTAGCCAATTAAAAAAATGCCCCAAATGCTGCCAAAATTCACTCTACTCATTTTACGCTGCCTTATAGCTCTATATATAGGTAAAACGGTGCCATTACAGATTTAACGCGACAATGCGTGAGTGGGTCGTGCAACGCATGCGTTAATTGTGTTAAATATTTTAACGTGATAAATTTTTAAAAAACTTAATTACTGCCGTTAACGGGATCAATTTGATAACCCTACCTTAAGCCTAAACTAAAGACTCTGGATGAGTGTAACATATTATGTCTGTAACGTTAAATACAATTGGAAAACGATTTAATTAAAAAATATATACAGTGCCTTGCAAAAGTATTCGGCCCCCTTGAATTTTGCAACCTTTCGCCACATTTCAGGCTTCAAACATAAAGATATGAAATTTAATTTTTTTGTCAAGAATCAACAACAAGTGGGACACAATCGTGAAGTGGAACAACATTTATTGGATAATTTAAACTTTTTTAACAAATAAAAAACTGAAAAGTGGGGCTTGCAATATTATTCGGCCCCTTTACTTTCAGTGCAGCAAACTCACTCCAGAAGTTCAGCGAGGATCTCTGAATGATCCAATGTTGTCCTAAATGACCGATGATGATCAATAGAATCCACCTGTGTGTAATCAAGTCTCCGTATAAATACACCTGCTCTGTGATAGTCTCAGGGTTCTGTTTAAAGTGCAGAGAGCATTATGAAAACCAAGGAACACACCAGGCAGGTCCGAGATACTGTTGTAGAGAAGTTTAAAGCCGGATTTGGATACAAAAAGATTTCCCAAGCTTTAAACATCTCAAGGAGCACTGTGCAAGCCATCATATTGAAATGGAAGGAGCATCAGACCACTGCAAATCTACCAAGACCCGGCCGTCCTTTCAAACTTTCTTCTCCAACAAGGAGAAAACTGATCAGAGATGCAGCCAAGAGGCCCATGATCACTCTGGATGAACTGCAGAGATCTACAGCTGAGGTGGGAGAGTCTGTCCATAGGACAACAATCATGTGGAAGAAGGTGCTCTGGTCAGATGAAACCAAAATTGAACTTTTTGGCCACAATGCAAAACGATATATTTGGCATAAAAGCAACACAGCTCATCACCCTGAACACACCATCCCCACTGTCAAACATGGTGGTGGCAGCATCATGGTTTGGGCCTGCTTTTCTTCAGCAGGGACAGGAAAGATGGTTAAAATTGACGGGAAGATGGATGCAGCCAAATACAGGAACATTCTGGAAGAAAACCTGTTGGAATCTGCACAAGACCTGAGACTGGGACGGAGATTTATCTTCCAACAGGACAATGATCCAAAACATAAAGCCAAATCTACAATGGAATGGTTCAAAAATAAACGTATCCAGGTGTTAGAATGGCTAAGTCAAAGTCCAGACCTGAATCCAATCGAGAATCTGTGGAAAGAGCTGAAGACTGCTGTTCACAAACACTCTCCATCCAACCTCACTGAGCTCGAGCTGTTTTGCAAGGAAGAATGGGCAAGAATGTCAGTCTCTCGATGTGCAAAACTGATAGAAACATACCCCAAGCGACTTGCAGCTGTAATTGGAGCAAAAGGTGGCGCTACAAAGTATTAACGCAAGGGGGCCGAATAATATTGCACGCCCCACTTTTCAGTTTTTTATTTATTAAAAAAGTTTAAATTATCCAATAAATTTTGTTCCACTTCACGATTGTGTCCCACTTGTTGTTGATTCTTGACAAAAAATTACAATTTTATATCTTTATGTTTGAAGCCTGAAATGTGGCGAAAGGTTGCAAGGTTCAAGGGGGCCAAATACTTTTGCAAGGCACTGTATATATTAAAAAAAGGCATGTCCGATATTTTTTTTGCCCATTCCGATACTTTGAAAATGATGTGATCGGACCCGATCGAGCGGCATACATCTCTAGTTCCTATTGTTACTGTCGTGTAAAAAGCGATGAGCTCTCACGGATTTCCGACTTAAACGTTCTCACTTTCATTATACCGTATCAATCCATGGAAGAAACATTTATTCATCATGATGAAACGAGCAAGTTATACAGCAGCCTTTAAAAGAAAAGTCACATCTGTTTTGTTTTCTCCTAGGTTCTGGTAAGGTGGAGAAGTTGTCAAATCATATTATTACCGTAAATATTGTCAGTTTACGGTAATGTTTTGAACTACCAATGTGCTATGCTTGTGCTGTGTTTCACCAGTCAGTAAAATGACATCTCTGTATCTGTACACGAGCTCTGTTTTCTTGTATTCTTCTATTTATTGGTGCTAAAATTAGGGTGCGGGTTATAAATGGGTACAATAATTTCGCCTAGATTTTACAAGTAAATTTGGGGTGCGCCTTATACACGGGTGCGCCTTATATTCGGGAAATTACGGTAATTTAAATTTATATTATTCTAGGCTTTACATTATAGCAGCAAATGTCAAAACAAACTTAAAACATTTGACTATGAGTTATTATTACCGTGGTTTTCAAAGCAAAAGCAGATGTTTGCAAACGTGTCGTTTTGATTTGACGACCACAGAAATCAGAGAAAATGTATTGTTTTTTTTTTTTTTTTTTTTTTTTAAATCAAAGAATATAAATAAGTAACAATGTCAACTTTAATAAATAAATTAAAAGTGTTTTTGTATTACATCATGTCATGTGACTCGTTACAGGAGTGCTGTTAGCATTGGTCCAGAGATTGAAGAGGTGGGGGGGGGTCAGCCTGTTCATGCTCAGACCATATGCCCCACTCTACATCAAATTGGTGTGCATGGCTGTCACCCCAGGAGGAATCCTCTTCTGAAGACGGTACACAAGAAAGCCTGCAAACTAAAGATGTTGCGATCGATCGGTATGCCGATCACGTCATTTTCAAAGTATCGGAATCGGCAAAAAACATATTGGACATGCCTTTTTTTAATATATATATATATATATATATATATATATATATATATATATATATATATATATATATATATATATATATATATGTATATATATGTATATTTTATGTAAATCGTTTTCTAATAGTATTTAACGTTACAGACAAAATGTCCTACACTCATCCAAAGTAGTTTTGGCTTAAAGTAGGGTTATCAAGTTTATTGCATTAACGGCGGAATTTTTTTTTTTTTTTTTAATTAATCACGTTAAATAATTAGCGAATGCGCTGCACGACCCACTCACGCATTCTCGCATTCAATCTATAAAGGCGCCATTTTACCTATATATAGAACTAAAAGGCAGCGCATAATGAGTAGAGAGAATGTTGACAGCCTTGGAGCCTTTTTTTAATTGGCTAAAGCCTTACAATCCCTCTCCCTACGATTAGAATAATTGTGGGAAGCAATGTGGCGAAGAAAGGTAGTAATTTATCTTTTTCTTAACACTCTATGTTATTTCCCAACGCAGAGAAGATATATCAGTTGGTACCACTACGCACAGTCAGGGTTGCACTTCCCATCATGCATTTGGGCAGAACAGTTAAATGGCTACAGTATCATTTACTGGAAGCTCAACAATTACACTAGATGGCAATATTTAGTCACAATATACAAAGTCACATTTATCCTTTAAGAATTACAAGTCTTTCTATCCGTGGATCCCTCTCACAGAAAGAATGTTAATAATGTAAATGCCATCTTGAGGATTTATTGTCATAATAAACAAATACAGTACAGTGATACCTCGGCTCACGAACGCTTAAGCTCACGAAATTTTCGCCTCAAGAACATTAAATTCGCGAGCATATAGTCTCTGCTGACGAACTAGTTTTCGGCGGACGAACCAATTCACGCGGTCGAAAAGCGCCACGAGAAGCTGACGCACGCTCACGGCGTCCCAGTTCGTCCCCTCACTTTCGTTGAGTGCGGACGTGGTTTGTGTTTGATAGAGATTTTGGACCATATTGAGTGTACTTTTGCTATTATGGGACCGAAAAAGAGTTACCTACAGTCCTTATGGAAGGTGACTCGTGTTACCAATTCGCCCTCGACTGGTAATTGGCGGTGCTTTCAGCTTCCCACCGTAGTGAGAAGTGGACCGGCGAGTCACGTTGGCTCGTTGTCGTCGGTTGTCTTCGGTTCGCCCGATTTCCTCTCCAGAAAGGTGGCGGCGTGTATACAAACACCCAGAGGCGTCGGATGGCTTTTATTAACAACCAAAAGCATGTGGTGGGCACAGCAGTGGAGTCTACGCTAACTGCGCACTTTGCCGGTAACACTCTCCTTCCAAACAGTAACTCCCTCCCTCCCTCCTCCTCCCACTCCATTCCATCAAGCCATCAACTACCATCACAAAGGTAAATAAAACGACTTTATTATACAGTACAATTTATTTCTTTAATTATAACACAATAGCACATTTATTATACATAAAATAAGGTATATTTTTGTGTAGTTTTAAGGCTTATTTAGTAGAAAATTATGTTTTATGGGGACCTGGGAACGGATTATTCTCATTTTAATGGTTTCTTATGGGAAATAAATGTTCGGAAGACGAACTTTTCGCCTTACACACACTTTCTGGGAACCAATTATGTTCGTGAGCTGAGGTATCACTGTACTTATGTACTGTATGTTGAATGTATATATTTGTCCGAGTTTTATTCATTTTTTTCTTAATGCATTGCCAAAATGTATATGATCGGGAAAAATTATCGGGAATGATTGGAATTGAATCGGGAGCAAAAAAAAAAAAAAAAAAGCAATCGGATCGGGAAATATCGGGATTGGCAGATACTCAAACTAAAACGATCGAGATCGGATTGGGAGCAAAAAAACATGATCGGAACAACCCTACCGCAAACAGTTTGTTGATGACATGTAAGAGGCTGACCCCCCACCTCTTCAATCTCTGCAGCAATGCTGGCAGCACTCCCGTAACGAGTCACATGACATTTTGAAGGGAAAATGACAAGCAGTACTCAATTTGGACATTTAGGTATGTATGTAGTTTCTATGCGGTGTACTCACTTTTGCTGCCAGGGGTTTAGATATTAATGGCTATATTTTGAGTTATTTTGGGGGGGAAAATAAATTTACTCTATTATATAAGCTGAACACAGACTACTTTTCATTGTGTCAAAGTGTCATTTTGTCAGTGTTGTCCCATCTAAAGATATACATAAATATCTGGAGAAATGCAAGGAGTGTACTCACTTTTGTGATACACTGTAATTTAAAAAGTCATCAAGGAGTTAAGACATTTATATGAACTGATAAATTTTGGAATCAAACTTTTTTTCCCCATTTTTTTTACCCTGCCTCTTAAAACAATTGGAATCGAGAATCGTTTGGAATCGAAAAGTGGAATCGTCATAGTCATAAAATGTCTCGAAAAGATTGACAAACTATCAAAAGTTAATTAATTTGACAAACAATAGTTGTCAATTAATCGTAGCAGCTCTGATTCATAAGGATGACACAAAAAAATAATAGCATCAACTTCTTTGACCGCTGCATATTCAAATTGATTGGACATCTATTAAATTGGTTTGTCACCAGTAGACGGCCAATCCATTCGAACTGGGAGCGCTGTTTAAATGGACTGGACGTCCATAGCTGTCAATGGCAGTGAATGAGGTAATCTGTTGCAATCACTGCTGAAAAAAACACAGAGTTGAGACCCCCCAAAAACACATACACACACCGGCTGTCATATCTCCGATGTATTCGTAAAGCGATCTGGCTGAGTAGAAAGGTTAAATTGATTAGAGTTTTGGATGGGTTGCAATTATGACACAATCCCTGTGCAATGCGAGCGAAGACGGCGGCTCGTCGGGTTTCAGACGCGAGGCGGGCCATTGAACGTTGAGGAAATAGGCGAACTCCAAATATTGCATTCCACGCAAATGCAATTAAGCTGTACAGCGGTGAAAATCCTGCACGCTTTGAGAACTGCTTACCAGGTTGAAAACGAGGTAGCTGGAGTTGTTTGACCTTTCGGGGCTTAAATTGGACATTTGCACAATATTTGATGTTAGATTAAGAATGTTTTACAGTATGAAAGGGTGGACTAAGATTTTCTGTCATCAACTGCTCTTTGAGAGGCTTCATGGTCATTAAAAAGCGAGGAGTTAAACCAATGCTATCAAAGGCATGTTTCTCAAAACAGGATGTGTTTTTGACAAGCAAGTAGCGGAAGGAGTGCTACTGTATTAGCGCAACTGATGAAAACATTCAACTGCTAGAGCAGATGTCCATTCAAAGCCTATGTACTAGGGATGGTTAGATACACTTACAGTCGTGGTCAAAAGTTTACATACACTTGTGAAGAACATAATGTCATGGCTGTCTGGAGTTTCCAGATATTTCTACAACTCTGATTTTTCTCTGATAGAGTGATAGGAACAGATACTTCTTTGTCACAAAAAACATTCATGAAGTTTGGTTCTTTTATGACTTTATTATGGGTGAACAGAAAAAAGTGATCAAATCTGCTGGGTCAAAAATATACATACAGCAGCGCTAATATTTGGTAACATGTCCCTTGGCCATTTTCACTTCATTTAGGCGCTTTTGGTAGCCATCCACAAGCTTCTGGTTGAATCTTTGACCACGCCTCTTGACAGAATTGGTGCAGTTCAGTTAAATTTGATGGCTTTCTGACATGGACTTGTTTCTTCAGCATTGTCCACAAGTTTAAGTCAGGACTTTGGGAAGGCCATTCGAAAACCTTAATTCTAGCCTGAGTTAGCCATTCCATTACAACTTTTGATGTGCGTTTGGGGTCACTGTCCTGTTGGAACACCCAACTGCGCCCAAGGCCCAATCTTTGGGCTGATGACGTTAGGTTATCTTGAAGAATTTGAAGGTAATCCTCCTTCATCATTATCCCATTTACTCTCTGTAAAGCACCAGTTCCATTGGCAGCAAAACAGCCCCACAGCATAATACTACCACCACCGTGCTTGACGGTAGGCATGGTGTACTTGGGGTTAAAGGCCTAACCTTTTCTCCTCCAACATATTGCTGGGCATTGTGACCAAACAGCTCGATTTTTGTTTCGTCTGACCACAGAACTTTCCTCCAGAAGGTCTTATCTTTGTCCATGTGATCAGCAGCAAACTTCAGTCAAGCCTTAAGGTGCCGCTTTTGGAACAAGGGCTTCCTTCTTGCACGGCAGCCTCTCAGTCCATGGAGATGCAAAACACGCTAGACTGTGGACACTGACACCTGTGTTCCAGCAGCTTCTGCTTTTTGGTGATTCTCGGTTGAATCTTCACCCTCCTGACCAATTTTCTCTCAGCAGCAGGTGATAGCTTGCGTTTTCTCCCTGATTGTGGCAGTGACAAAACAGTGCCATGCACTTTATACTTACAAACAATTGTTTGCACTTTTGCTCTTGGGACCTGCAGCTACTTTGAAATGGCTCCAACTGACTTGTTCAAGTCAATGATTCGCTTTTTCAGATCCATGTATGTATATTTTTGACCCAGCAGATTTGATCACTTTTTCTGTTAACCCATAATAAAGTCATAAAAGAACCAAACTTTATGAATGTTTTTTGTGACAAAGAAGTATCTGTTCCAATCACTCTATCGGAGAAAAATCAGAGTTGTAGAAATAACTGGAATCTCAAGAGAGCCATGACATTATGTTCTTCACAAGTGTATGTAAACTTTTGACCACAACTGTAAACTCACGATATCATAAAAAAATCGCCTTGCATTTTTTTTAAAAAATGAAAGATTAAAAAAAACAACAACATCCTAATTCATAATTTATCATTTGTATAATTTAACATGACGTCTAAAGGAATATATTAAAGATGCCCGATAATATCGGTTACCCATAATTATCGGCCGATAATGGCAATTATGACATCACACCGATAATCCAGATTTTTAGAAAATGCAACCAATAATGCAATCCGATAATCATATAAGTGATTTAGCCTCCAAATGTGTGCAATCGATGCAGTTTTTTCCAATTCTGCGCCTGCGCCTCAACCCCTCTTAAAGGCATTTTTGTGCTATTAAGTATTTACTTTGTAAATATTATTAATCAATTAATACAAATTGTTTAGATGTTGGAATTTACTACTTGTTAACATTTGATGTGGAAAACGTAGCAATAAATTCGATCGTTTTAGTTGGAGTATCTGCCGATCCCGATATTTCCCGATCCGATTGCTTTTTTTTGCTCCCGTTTCAATTCCAATCAGTCCCGATAATTTTTCCCGATCATATACATTTTGGCAATGCATTAAGAAAAAAATGAATAAAACTCGGACGAATATAAAGTATACATTCAACATACAGTACATAAGTACTGTATTTGTTTATTATGACAATAAATCCTCAAGATGGCATTTACATTATTAACATTATTTCTGTGAGAGGGATCCTCGGATAGAAAGACTTGTGACTTTGGATATTGTGACTAAATATTGCCATCTAGTGTATTTGTTGAGCTTGCAGTAAATGATACTGGAGGCCATGCCCAAAGCATGATGGGAAGTGGAACCATGACAAGTGAAACCACGACTGTGCGTAGTGCTACCAATTCATATATCTTCTCTGCGATTAATTATAACTTATGGTGTGAAGAATAAGATCAATTGCTACCTTGCTTCCCCACATTTCTTTCCATGATATTTATAATTGTAGAGAGAGGGATTGTAAGGCTTTAGCCAATTAAAATAAGATACCAAAGGTTGCCAAAATTCACTATACTCATCATACGATGCCTTTTAGCTCTTTATATAGGCAAAACGGCGCCATTACAGATGGAGCGCGACAACGCGTGAGTGGGTCGTGCAGTGCATACATAAATTGCGTTAAATATTTTAACGTGATACATTTTTCAAAAAATTAAATACCGTCGTTGTTGGGATACATTTGATAACCCTACCTTAAGCCTAAACTAAAGGCTCTGGATAAGTGTAACATATTATGTCTGTAACGTTAAATACAATTAGAAAACGATTTAATAAAAAAAAAAATAAAAAAAATTAAAAAAAATTTGAAAAGGCATGGCCGATATTTTTTTTGCCGATTCCAATACTTTGAAAATGACGTGATCGGACCCGATCGATCGGCAGGTAGTTATGATTTGTTGATATTTCAGACTATTTATGTTGCTCTCCACCCTGCAGATCTCTCGCACACCCCATACCGGATGTAACCCCAGACCATGATTTTTGTAATGATTAGAGATCCGATCTGAAATATCAACCGATCGATCGAATCTCTAATCATTACCAAAATCAGATGGCGGCTGTTTACTAATGCTGCGGGCGGTAAACCGAAAATTTACCGTTACCGAAATTCTTCATGATGACCGACATAATTTTGACCATGTCAGTAAATTCGGTAATTTAATAAAACAAGAAAATATAGTCTTTTTATCCCGCTTTGACTCTGTGTTGTTCGGCCATGTTAATTCCTCTGTAAGAAAGCAGACAGTGTGCTTACGTATGGCGTAAAGTTGCACCGATACCGATACCAGTATCGGCAGGGGACGCCGATCCGGCCCGAATTGGTGGTATCAGTATCGACGAGTACCAACATTTAGGGCGCCGATACCATCTGGCATCATTTGAACGCATATATACTGTCCTCCCCACGCGAGTTAACTTCCCAAATGATAACCTCCGTGTGTCTTAGTCTCGAAATTACCACACGAAACTTACACCTTCATCATCAATATTATGGATGTTCACTACAACACATTTCCGCGATGTTACGCTGCGCATTTAACATGGTATTTACAAACCATTAGCATGCGTAAGCTAACGCTTGCTGTTGGACCGCCGATGGGATCAGAAAAGTTAAGATTGTGGGAGACTCCGCAAACTCATGGTTTCATGATGAACAATGAGTGGCAAATTAAGAGCACCGTACTTCAAACTCGTCCTGTTTGTGAAAGTCGATTGTAATATGCTGGTGTTGTGCAGTAATGAGCAGAAGTGACTTCTATTGCCAGAAAACACTCAAGCGGCGCAGCGCGCACACTAGATATCATCAAATAGCAATCTAGATGTCCTATGTTAGATCCCATGCCTACTCTCGCGCGCACACACTAGATATCATCAAATAGCAACCTAGATGTACTACATTAGATCCCATGCCATTAGCTGCGTGAGCCCAGAGCGACGCGTAGTCCATAGACTACATTGATTAAATAGAAACCGCCATGACTGAATGGAAGTTAAGCAGGCCAAACCAACCCATACCAGTGACTATAGATAATGCTGCAAATACTGTTAATTCAGTACATGTTACGGATGGACTCGGACCACAAATAGGATGTTTAAATATAGCTGCTAAGAGAGCTGCAGCAATCAACAGTGTGACCCACTTTACAAACAGTAAAAATTGTTCTCAGCACTTATATACAAAATTTTTCTTCAGATCAGTAAGAAGTAAGCACATAAATATTATGCACTAAAATGCTTGTTTATATGATGGCACTGTTATTTTTGCTTGTTAGCAAAAAAAAAAAAAAAAAAAAAAAACCCCAATAATAATAATAACAGTTGTATTTTCTGTTTCAGAGCATTAAATGTATTGAATTGTATCAAAAATCGTACAGAACCGTGACTTAACTGTATAGTTGCGTCCGTTATACGCACACACACACACACACACACACACACACACACACACACACACACACACACACACACACACACACACACACACACACACACACACACAATAAATATATATATATATATTTTTTTTTTTGCAAACAGAGTGGTATCGGAATGGTATCAGTATCGGCCAATACTGCACAGCCAGGTATCTGTATCGGTATCGGGCCCAAAAAATGGTATCGGTGCAACACTAGTATGGAGTCACGTGGTTTTCAGGACGCCAAACAAACAGAAGCCCGGTAGGCTAACGCTACATGTAAACGGAATGGAGTCGGGCTTAATTTAGCTTCGCCAAACTTTCACCCGACATTAAGTAAACTCTTGGCAGGTTCCAGACGGGCTTTCACCTGCTGTCCTCCCTGGTTCTCACGATTTTAGGAGAGGATGCTTTCAGTGCTTTCTTCTGGTAGCCAAGCCACAGGCTAACGCTAGCAGCTAATGGTACAAATGAACGTGATGGAGTCGGATAGCGGTTCTAACCTTGTCGAAACGGCTAAAAATAATGAGTGGACTGGGCATGGACTTCATGTAGCAATCATTATGTCGCGTTATTTGGTATCTCTGTGTGATTTCTCTGAAAGCTTTCATGATGGTAAAGCACTCAGCATAAAGTATAATCCAACAGTGAAGCCTATATATAATATGACAGTTTAATGGCCACAGCTATTTTTCTGTATGTGTTTTTTTTATTCTGCCATCATAAAATCTTGAATGTTTCATTGGCATCAGAGCAATACAGCTTTAATCTGGTTGTGTCTGTGTGGGGGGTGCATGTATTAAAAAATGTTCTGGACAAAAAAACCTGAAACCTTGACGTAAACACTTGTGTTGAATAATTATATCACAGCAGCCATTACCAATAAGTTGTCTGAAGTGTACTGTTAAAGCTGCAAGTCATTTGTGTTAGAATGACATGTTTGCACAGTCGTCACATTGATTTTTATAATGTTGTACATTTTTCAAGTCATACAAGCTGTTATAAATGTTCACACTAGAATTTTTTTTAATACTTAATGTTTAGACTGCATGTGCAATTGTTAAATTGAAAGCTGGTAAATAAATTTAACAAGAAACGGTTAATTTGTATTCCATGCATTGATTCTAATTTTCAAATTATTTAACAGTCCGCTAGGGCAAATTTATCGTCATTTATCGTTATCGAGGTAAATCTGCTCAATTTATCGTGATACGTACTTAAGGCCCTATCACCCAGCCCTAGCGGCTGAGTCTGTCATTTTGCATCTAGTCCTAAATGCATGCGATATCTATGAGACGCATCGGACACTACCTGCTACTAGCATCATGCGGGCGTAGTTTTTAGCAATGTCGTCGTAGTTTGCAGCGGCTGTGGTAATTTTTTGGGGTTTTTGTTTTATTGCTTCTTCCTTTACACACGTGACGTCAGCGCGTTGTCCCGCATTAAAAGTAGTCCAGGCAAAACGTGATGCTTAGAGCTGGCAAAATTCAACGATTCCTCGAGGTGAATAAAATTACTCGGATCAGTTTTTGAACTCGAGTTACTTGAGTTGCTCGAGTATTCGTTTCAGCTCTAATATAATCATAATGCATGTTCTATTTCATAGCACCAATTTGAGGAACATTGTCATCTATGGGTTGTCGGTTCTAATACTGTAAACTCCCCTAAATATAGCCGTGTGTGCACCTTGTAGCAGTGCAGATGCAGCAAGTGTTGCGGGGGTGCCGTAGCAGGGGCCCCGTTGGGGTTGAGGGTGGTTTTGGAAGGATGCATAGTGTTGGATGACATGACTGCAAAAGATTGACTGAGAAACTTTTTCGCCCTGACATGAAGCTGGCCTCGCTCCTCTCCACCAGGAAAAACAAGTCCAGCGCTGATCGTTTTGTTTGCCAAAACATCAGTTGCGCGCAACAGTGGTTTCATCACACTCATGTCACACATGAGCGGATCGGCAAAAGGAGAGGAAGATGATGTGTTTGTTTGCGCAGTTAAAAAATTAGAACTATCCAGCTACCTGTTGAACTCATTAAGTCAACCGCGTCAGGCTAAAATCTGGCGTTGTTTAAAAGGGGGCGCTGTGTGACCATCAAGTATTTGAAGTCCACCTCCGCGAGTATACGGGCTTGATTAGGTGTTTTTCGTTATGCGTGCCAATTGTACAGACATTGACGTGGTGCTTACACTTCAAGGACTTTTCATACATGGGAATTTTGGTTTTCAGCCCATTCTCAGGAACACGTCATGGAAGAGCAAATACAAAATTACAATTCAACACACATTTGTACAGTTTGTTCCAAATTGTTTTTATGTTTTATGGGAAGCAAACTTTTGAACATCACTTGGGGGATGAGAGTTTTATAAGGGGTTCACACATGCACACAAACTGTGTTTTAGTGCTGTTTGGGGATTAAACTGTTTTTCAACTGACCCTCAAAATCTTTTTGACATTTTTAGTTTGTAGTTTTCTTTAAATCTTCACCTAAATGCAACAGTTTATGCATTAATTTGGCCATCATTTAAACATGATTTAAAAAAAAAAAAATCCAAACTGAAAAACATGTGGGTTTTCTCATAGCTTCATAATATTAAATATTTGTTGAGTAAAATATTAAATCTGAATATTTATAATGTCAAAAAAAGTCAAACTGCCAGGATAAGCTATGAATAAACTCTCACCTCAGAAACTTTCACTGAAACATGATAATTCACTGACATTCCTGCCAGTTCAAAATCCATTAGACGTCCATCGCTGGCTATCGCAGCCATTGAGCTATGAGTACACTCTCACCTCAGAAACTGTCACTTCCACAGAAACATGATCATTCACTGCCAGCCCTGCCAGTTCAAAATGTATTGGACGTTTATCACTGCCAATGAGCTACTCAAATTAGAAAACTTGTACTTCACAAACTTTCACTTCTACTGAAACGTTATCATTCACTGCTAGCTAAAATGTGATTGGACAACTATATCAATGGCACCCATTGAACTATGAATAAAACTCTCACCGCAGAAACTTTGACTTCCAGTGAAATAAGATTATTTACTGCTAGTCTTGCAAGTTCAAAATGAATTTGGACGTCTATCAATGTCAATGGCAGCCATTAAGCTACGAATAAATTCTCACCTCAGAAACTTTCACTTGCACGGAAATAAGGTCATTTACTGCTAGTCTTACCAGTTCAAAATGGATTGGACGTCTATCGACATCAATGGCAGCCATTGAGCTACATATGAATAAACTCTCACCTCAGAAACTTTCAGTTGCACTGAAACATGATCATTTACTGCTACTCCTGCCAGTTCAAACTGGATTGGACGTCTGATGACGTCAAATGCAGCCACTGAGCTATAAATACACTCTTACCTCGGTGCAGCGTCTGCAGTGATGCGGACTCTGCACCAGTCCGTAGTGGTGTAGAAGGAGCTGAGCCGAAAGGCAAAGCTCTCGATTTACCAGTTGATGTACGTTCCTACCCTCACCTATGGTCACGAGCTGTGGGTCGGGATCGAAAGAACAAGATCCCGCATAAAAAAAAGAGTTTCCCGAAATGAGTTTCCCCCGCAGGTTGTCCGGGCTCTCCCTGAGAAGCTCGGTAATCCAGGAGGGACTCAGTGTCGAGCTTACTCCTCTGCGTTGAGAGGAGCTAGTTAAAGTACATGGTTCGGATGCCTCCTGGAGAGGTGTTCCGGGCATGTCCCACCGGCGGGAGGCCCCGGGGATGACCCAGGACACGCTGGAGAGACTATGTCTCTCGGCTGGCCTGGGAATGCCTTGGGATCCTGCCAGAGGTGCTGGTTGAAGTGGCTGGGGAAAGGGAAGTCTGGGCTTTCCTGCTAAAGCTGCCCCCCCCCCCCCCCCGACCCGACCCCGGAATAAGCGGCAAATGATGGATGGATACTTGGATGGATGGATAAAATATGATTAAAACTAATAAGTATTATTTTTGTCCAAAAGACTAAGACGAAAATTAAAAAGGCTGCCAAAACAACAGTACAGCGAAATGAGCGAATCAGTAATCTTGTCGTATTAACATCCGCGGAAGGCATTTTTCAATTTTCATTTCTGAGTTGAACCGGAGATGTTTATAATCATCCTAGCGACACTTGGTTTGTTAAAAATTACGAGCGAAAAATTGATCTTATTCCTGCTTTTTATTTTATCTATTGTAGTTGCTTGTGTTTGTAGACCTGCCTTCTGGCACTCTAGTTTCTTTCTCTACCGAGCAGAGGGTGCTGCTGAGCCCCTCCACTGTCACAAAGCACTCATAGGCGGACACACTATGAGCTTCCCCTCACTGAAAGACCAGCATAAACACATGTACAGTGGTAGGAAAAGTATCTGAACCTTTTAGAATTTTTCACATTTCTGCATAAAATCACCATCAAAAGTGATCTGATCTTTGTCAAAATCACACAGATGAAAATAACAGTGTCTGCTTTAACTAAAACCACACGAACATTTATAGGTTTTCATATTTTAATGACGATAGTATGCAAACAATGACAGAAGGGGGAAAAATAAGTAAGTGAACCATTACATTTAATATTTTGTGGCCCCTCTTTGGCAGCAATAACCTCAACCAGACGCTTCCTGTAGCTGCAGCTCTGTCTTGCACATCAATCGGGAATGATTTTGGCCCATTCTTCTCTACAAAACTGCTGTAGTTCAGTCAGATTCCTGGGATGTCTGGCACGAATCGCTGTCTTTAGGTCATAACACAGCATCCCAATGGGGTTTAAGTCTGGACTTTGACTTGGCCACTCCAGAACGTGTATTCTGTTCTTCTGAAACCATTCTGAAGTTGATTTACTTCTGTGTTGTGGATCATTGTCTTGTTGCAGCATCCATCCTCTTTTTAGATTCAACTGTCTGACAGACAGCCTCAGGTTTTCCCGCCAAACTTTTGAATTGATTCTTCCATTAATGATTGCAAGTTGTCCAGGCCCTAATGTAGCAAAACAGCCCCAAATCATGATTCTCCCTCCACCATGCTTCACGGTGGGGATGAGGTGTTGATGTTGGTGAGCTGTTCCATTTTTCCTCCACACATGACGTTGTCTGTTACTCCCAAACAATTCAACTGTGGTTTCATCAGTCCACAAAATATTTGCCAAAACCTGTGTGGAGTGTCCAAGTGGCTTTTTGCAGACATTAAACGAGCAACACTGTTTTTTTAGACAGCAGTGGCTTCCTCCGTGGAGTCCTCCGAAGAAAACCATTCTTGGCCATAGTTTTACATATAGTTGATGTGTAAACAGAGATATTGGCCTGTGCCAGTGATTTCTGTAAGTCTTTAGCAGACAATCTAGGGTTCTTTTTTTACCTCTCTGAGTATTCTGCGTTGAACTCTTGGCGTCATCTTTGGTGGACGGCCACTCCTTGGGAGCGAGGCAACAGTGCCAAACTCGCTCCATTTGTAGACAACTTCTCTGACTGTCGATTGACGAACATCCAGACTTTTAAAGATGGTTTTGTATCCTTTCCCAGCTTTATACAAATCAACAATCCTTGATCGCAGGTCTTCAGACAGCTCTTTTGACCGAGCCGTGATGCACATCAGACAATGCTTCTCATCAAGACAAGTCTTACCAGGTGTGTGTTTTATAGTGGGCAGGGAAGCTTTAAACCACTCACCAGTGATTGGGCACAAACATGACTTAAATTGTTGGGTAAAAATTGGTTTCAATAGCTCTTTAAGTCTCCTTAGGTAGAGGGTTCACTTACTTATTTTTCCCCCTTCTGTCATTGTTTGCATGTTATCCTCATTAAAATATGAAAACTTATAAATGTTTGGGTGGTTTTGTTAAAGCAGACACTGTTTTTACATCTGTATGATTTTGACAAAGATTAGATCACATTTGATGGTGATTTTATGCAAAAAATGTAAGAAATCCGAAAATGTTCAGATACTTTTTCATACCACTGTAGCATTCCTTGACGCCTATTCTCACTGTCATACTGTCAAGAAACTGACAACCATTGTGTGTTATTTCTATTGTAAATAACATGTGAATATGGACCTAGAAGGAAGAAAACAGCAAGCGAACCCTTGGATTGACGTAGCGTTTAACCAAAAGATTCCTGTTAATTTAGAAGCAAAATTCCTGGGATATCTGGTGTGAATGCTTCTCTCAATGAGCCGCAAAATTACAGGGGAGGCGACACTCTATTACATAACACATCACTCCAACTCCAACCGCGGAAAATGAAGTTCACAGCATTCCTCTAAACAACATGTCATTAAATGTTTGGGATTTGAGTGATTTGTTGATTAACATCGGTCACTTAACAAGCATGTTACTCGGCCGTAAAACATCATGATTACGAGCAACGACTTACTGGATTACATTCGGGGAAACCGCTATTATTTCGGGAGCCGAGATAAAAAAAAAAAGGAGGCGTTCAAACTCAACCCGAAGCCAAACTGTCCGAGTAAAATATTATCATTGCGTCCCATCGTCTGTCATCCCGTACCTTTATTTTAGAAAACACTCAGCTGAAGTAATTGTAAAAACAGCTGCTTCACAGATCTTCTTTCCAAGCCCCGAAAACCGCCGAACTAATCCATCAGCACATACCGCAACGTTCCCTAATAATACTCTCGGCGCATTGTTTCGTTCGAACAAATCGTGGCTACGAGGCAAATAAAGTACAAGCGTCGTAAATAAAATCCATGTGAACTTGTGTGTCCGTTTCACTTTTTGCTCCGAGGGTCAGCTTTAGAGAGAACAATATCAAAGTCTGGGACAATGTCAGGGCTACTCTTGCTGGATCTCTTTTTTAATATTTATGCAGACATAAGGGGGGGGGGGGGGGGGGTGGAAAAATGCAATAACGTAAAAACAACAAGCGAATTAGGCATGAAACACAACAGGATATTGCGGGGAGATTAAGTTGTTTCCTTCTCGCCAGCGTGTCCCTCCTTGCACCGCACAAAGCCCACGGCCATCTTTAATTGGAGACCCAGAGTGATTTTCAGTTGAAAGCGCTTTTAGAGGAGATCAAGAAAAAAAAGTTTTCATTTGAAGATATCCCGCAGATTTTTTTGGGAAGATTTTTGGTGAATTTAAAAATGAAAGTTGTGCGGATAACAAAGCCTTTAACCCGAGGATGTTTATTATTTTTACGGTGGGAAAAAAAAATCTCTCTGGAAGTATTAAAGTGTATTTAGTTGGATGTACAATTTCACATACAGTATGTTAATGAAATTTCGAGTGAGTTTAGTACCGAATGAAAATTTGCTTCTAATAAAAAAAATTATATATATATTTCTGTATCATGCTTGACTTTTTATGGGGAATTTAATATAAAATTGGGAAGAAAAAAGGGTAAATGTACATTATAACTTTGTGAGTTGTTTACTCATTCAATCGTTTCGATTGGATTGGACATATATTGCCGTCAATGAGAGCCCAAGAGTGGGCTGCCATTGATATATATTTGAGGTCAGAAACTTATTTGAATTTATAGCCTTATTTTTATCATTATTTCACAAATAATTTTTTCCAATTTTTATTTATTTTCATATTATTTTTAATTCATTTAGAATTATTTAAAACTTTTATTATGCTTTTTTGAGTATAACTAATGCATTTTAGTTTTTCCCCCATTTTTTTCAATTCATTAAATAAAAAAATTTTTTTTTAAAAATATATTTAGCATTATTCAACATTTTTATTATGATTTTTCAAGTCGTTTTTTGAAAAAAGATTTTAAATGTATTCATTACCATTTAATTAATTAATTATTATTTTTTATTTTTATTTTTTTCCCTCCAAAAAACGGACGCTGGATTCATTTAATTAAAAAAAAAAAAAAATCGTACTTATTTAGAGTGGGGCAAATAAGTATTTAGTCAACCACTAATTGTGCAAGTTCTCCCACTTGAAAATATTAGAGAGGCCTGTAATTGTCAACATGGGTGAACCTCAACCATGAGAGACAGAATGTGGAAAAAAAACCCAGAAAATCACATTGTTTGATTTTTAAAGAATTTATTTGCAAATCATGGTGGAAAATAAGTATTTGGTCAATACCAAACGTTCATCTCAGTACTTTGTTATGTACCCTTTGTTGGCAATAACGGAGGCCAAACGTTTTCTGTAACTCTTCACAAGCTTTTCACACACTGTTGCTGGTATTTTGGCCCATTCCTCCATGCAGATCTCCTCTAGAGCAGTCAGTGATGTTTTGGGGCTGTCGTTGGGCAACACGGACTTTCAACTCCTTCCACAAATTTTCTGTGCGGTTGAGATCTGGAGACTGGCTAGGCCACTCCAGGACCTTGAAATGCTTCTTACGAAGCCACTCTTTTGTTGGCCCGGCTGTGTGTTTGGGATCATTGTCATGCTGAAAGACCCAGCCACTTCTCATCTTCAATGCCCTTGCTGATGGAAGGAGATTTTCACTCAAAATCTCTTGATACTGTACATGGCCCCATTTATTCTTTCCTTTACACAGATCAGGGGTGGCGTGGCTCAGTGGTAGAGTAATTGTCCCCTAACCCAGAGGTTGTGGGTTCGATTCTCCGCCCTGATGAACACGTCTAAGTGTCCTTGAGCAAGACACTGAACCCCACATTGCTCCTGGTGCTGCGTCACCAGTAGGTGGATGGTGAGATAGTGTAAAGCGCTTTGAGCGCCTAGAAAGGTGGAAAAGCGCTATATAAGTGTAACACCAACACCATCAGTCGTCCTGGTCCCTTTGCAGAAAAACAGCCCCAAAGCATGATGTTTCCACCCCCATGCTTCACAGTGGGTATGGTGCTCTTCGGATGCAATTCAGTATTCATTTTCTTCCAAACACGAGAACCTGTGTTTCTACCAAAAAGTTTGGTTTCATCTGACCATAACACATTCTCCCAGTCCTCTTCTGGATCATCCAAATGCTCTCTAGCAAACCGCAGACGGGCCTGGACGTGTACTGGCTTCAGCAGGGGGACACGTCTGGCCGTGCAGGATTTGAGTCCCTGGCGGTGCATTGTGTTACTGATAGTAGCCTTTGTTACTGTGGTCCCAGCTCTCTGTAGGTCATTCACTAGAGATTCACTTCTGGGATTTTTGCTCACCATTTTTGTTACCATTTTGACGCCACGGGGTGAGGAGGGAGTTGAAAGTCCGTGTTGCCCAACGACAGCCCCAAAACATCACTGCTCTAGAGGAGATCTGCATGGAGAAATGGGCCAAAATACCAGCAACTGTGTTTGAAAAGCTTGTGAAGAATTAAAGAAAACGTTTGGGCTCTGTTATTGCCAACAAAGGGTACATAACAAAGTATTGAGATGAACTTTTGGTATTGACCAAATACTTATTTTCCACCATGATTTGCAAATAAATTCTTTAAAAATCAAACAATGTTATTTTCTGGGGGGGTTTGCACATTCTGTCTCTCATGGTTGAGGTTTACCCATGTTGACAATTACAGGCCCCTCTAATATTTTCAAGTGGGAGAACTTGCACAGTTGGTGGTTGACTAAATACTTATTTACCCCACTGTAAGTACGCGATAATATCTCGTTAAAGTCATGGCGTCTTTAATTCTGCTCTTTCATGCTCTCACCTCCAAATAGGGTTTCGCTGTTTAAATTTTTTTTTTTGGTTTTTTTTTCAATGCCCTCCTGTTAAAAATTTGACCAACCCCCCAAATTGAGATTTTAAGCTTTCCAATGATATACCTCACATGAATATCAGACAATTTTGAAAGTTGGTCAAATTAGGGGTCTCAGAGCGGAACTTCAAGTCACCTGAGTGTTTTCCGCCATATATATCTCAATACAGTGTCCATGCATCGCCAATATTGGTCAGAACCCAAGTAAAATTGTTTTAAAATCCAACAATCTTCGTAAATGCTAGCAAAACTCCGCACGGCACGTTTAGCATTAACGTCACGTACGGTCGATTGCAACATCTTGAGAGAAATATGCTCTATTTTTCTCATCTGTCATGTGAAAACGATGTCACGAGTCACAAACTTTATGGAAGGAGCCTCAGTAATTTTTTTTGCTTCATATGGCATCTCTTAAAATATTAGCCGTCTAAAAACACTGACAGCGTAGCGAGGGGGTCGGACATGAATTGTGCCCTGCGATAATGACGACTTTTCCTGCCAAGACACAGCATGCCACAAGCCAACAATTTATATCTGCCAAGAAAAGAGCAAGCGAGAGAGCCGTACAGTTACTATATGTTTAAAGGGAAGGGGGGAGTGTTATGTTTGGACACGTGGAGACCTACGCTTCACAAGGGTTCAATGGAATCTGCTGCTGGAAAGATAATAAAGGAGATTAGTCGTCCTTTTCCTCCTGCGAATGTCTGATGTATTTCCTCTATAACAATTGCTCACATTCTTGACTGTCTTTGACCATTTTATGACCGCGGCCAACACGAAAAGGTAGGCGGCAGCACTCAAATCCGTTTGCTCGAGGATCCATAATTCAATATGGCCAAGTGGGGGCCTTTCAGACGTCACATTTCAAATGATAGATTTCCCATTGAACTTGATTGTATTATGTTGATGTTACGCTATGTAACATTTTTGTTGAAATTAGTTTAGTAAGTAACCCTTACATGCATGAATTATGATTTTTGCTTAACTGTTACAGAGAAATTATTTGACTCATTGGCTCTCATTGACGGCGCTAGACGTACATTTATACAGAACAGTGCTATCAAACGTACGGCCAATGGGCCGATTTTAGCCCGCAGGACAATATTTTGCGGCCCTCATGAAATCCAAAATTGTAATGTTAGTGTTGCCCGCCTGTATTTTTTGATAGGAAATAAAAAGCTGATCAAATTTTATTTTAATAGAAATTAATTTATTAATTTAGCGATCCATTTTGGGGGAAAAAAGTAAAGTTTCTTCGAAAAATATGGGAGATATATATATATATACAGTGCCCTCCATAATTATTGGCACCCCTGGTTAAGATGTGTTTTTTTAGCTTCTAATAATTTTTTTTTAAATTCAAATAATATGGGACCTTAATTGAAAAAAGAGAAAAATCCAAACTTCAATACAAGTGCATTCATTCAGTGGGGAAAAAATCCCACATAAAGAAAAAAATATTTGACATCAAATAATGTGTGTCACAATTATTAGCACCCCTGGTGTTAATACTTTGTACAACCTCCTTTTGCCAACAAAACAAGGTCTGGGGACTCAGATGGCCATGGGAGGAGCTTGATTTTTGTGTCTGGTGAACCATTTCTGTGTAGACCCATGAGCATTGTGTAAGTAATTATTGACATCAACAATGGTGGGCTACTAGTTTATTTTTTGATTGAAAATGTTACAAATTTTATTAAAACGAAAACATGAAGAGGGGTTTTAATATAAGATTTCTATAACTTGTACTAACATTTATCTTTTAAGAACTACAAGTCTTTCTATCCATGGATCGCTTTAACAGAATGTTAATAATGGTAATGTCATCTTGTTGATTTATTGTTATAATAAAGCAATACAGTACTTATGTACCGTATGTATATATCCATCTTTTGTCTTATCTTTCCATTCCAACAATAATTTATAGAAAAATATGGCATATTTTATAGATGGTTTGAATTGCGATTAATTACGATTAATTAATTTTTAAGCTGTAATTAACTCCATTAAAAATTTTAATCGTTTGACATCCCTAATTAGAAGCTAAAAAAACACATCTTTTTCAGGGGTTCCAATAATTATGGAGGGCACTGTATATACCATATATACTGTATATATATGAATTTAAAAAAGCTATGTTTAATGAAAAATATACAGATAATTCTAAACAAAATGTATATAAATAAAAACTTCACAAACTAAATTAAATCAAATGGTAATACATTGAAAAAGAGAAGAAGAATGACAACATCAATTAAAATAAGTTTGGCCCACGTGTATTTTTCTCTGACAATTTTATTCATTTGTTTTGTTTTGTGACCTGAGATAACTTTACTTTTTGGCTGCCATTGACGTCAATAGACGTCTTATCCATTCTAACTGGTAGTTGAAATCCCAGTTGAATTGGATTGGACGTCTACAGTATTGTCGTCAATAAGTGTTTTAAATATTAATTTCTCTTTTACCAACTACCACAACACATACTCTGTAGTAGCCACTGTCCATAAAAAGGTTTAAATAATTGGCTCTCTTGATATGAATGGCGGTCAATGAGTTAAATACTATAGGGGAAAAATATCTACTTTAGAGTGTCACATGGGCCCGTAACCACTGTGTCTTGTTCTTATTAATTTTTAATTTTATTCATTTAGTTTTCATTTGTATTGTATTATTTACACATTTATTTATATAATGAAAAAGCTCGTCAATTTCTGCACTGTAACGTGCACCTGACTATAAGCCACGCAGCCCAAATTTCTCAAAATTGAAATAAAGAATCCATATACAGGTAGTCCCCGGGTTACGAACGAGTTTCGTTCCTACGCTGGCGACATAACTCAAATTTCTGCTTAAGTCGGAATGAACCCTTTTAGTTCCCCTAAATTCCTCATAAAATACAAAATAACTAACCAAAAACATGTGTTATTCGTCAGTGTACTGTCATTGCCAAGACGGAGCTAATTCCTAGCTCGACAGCAAGCTAAGCTCTGAAATGACAATGTCAGAAATCCGTGTGGTTTACTGACTTTATTCAGCTGCTCATTAAATCAGCTTAATCTTCAATAACAGCAATTCAAATTTGTGATTATTACGAGCTGCTGATACAGCAATAACAATCCACACATACGATTAGCATGTATCAGTTAGCGTCTGCACATTATCCAAAACAATCACATAAACTCGCGCCAAGTATTTGACCACAATTGAAAACGCACAATAAACAGTACAAAAGGGGTTATATACATGTGTTGCCTCTGTGGATGCGTCACAAGCAACAAACAAGCGCGCAGTCTTGTAGTAGTATTCTTTCCCCACTCTCTCTCTTTTACTCGGCTGCGCGACTTCTTCCTGGGAGCAAGTGCGCTCTTCCTCCTGTGTGGTCGTGCACTCTTCTTCGTGTGTACAAATATGTTCTTCTTCGTGTGTATATGCGCTCTTACTCGTGTAAAAAACGAATGGTGACAAAATGGGGAATGAGACTCGGCATCGTAAAGTCGAAATCACGTAAATCAGGTACGTCGTAACCCGGGGACTACCTGTATACATCACACCTAAAAAGGGGCAAGGCTACTACAGTGCTTTACTACAGAAATAACATTGTTTTGATGGTAAACAAATGTAAACACTAATTGGACAGAAAGAAGAAATGAATTGCATTGAAAAACTGGTCGTGAGTAGAAATAAGCTTAGATGGATTGTAATTGATTTTTGGGGTGGGAACCTCTGGGTAGCTCACGATACTATACGATTTGCAATACAAGGCTCACGATAACGATGATCTCACGATATAGCAATAGAACAATAATCGATACATGGGTCAGGAAAGCATTCTACAAAACAACTCATAAAAAGAAAACCCAGCTGTTTTCATCCTTCTGCTATGAATTGAAGTTTATCACTGGTAAAGTAGACGTCCAATCCAATTAAAGTGAGAGGGTGACAGTGAATTGTTCTTTCGCTGTCATTCCTCCCACTCCAAACAGATTGGACATCTATGGCCGTCAATGGCAGTCAATGCCAGGCAACAAGTTCATTTTGGGGCATTTCACGTCGTTTCTTGTTGATTTTCGGTCACTTTCATTTGCTTTTGGGACATTTACGGATCACTTCCTGTTGAATTTGGGCCATTTACAGGTCACTTTCTGTTGATTTTGGGTTACGGAAACACCAAGAATGTTCCCAAATGAATAGGAAGTGACTCAAAATCAACAGAAAGTAACATGTAAATGTCCTAAAATCAACAGGAAGTGACCAGTAAATGCCCACGAAAGGCTGGCTGTGAATTCTCTGGTTTTAGTGCCATTGACGGCACTAGACGTCCAACCCAGTCAAAATGAATTGGATGTCTAGCACTGTCAATGGCAGCTAACGTAGACACTATTCTAATGGAAGATTTTGGTAGCAACCTGTTGGTTCCATTTTTCAAAATGATATCCACACAACATCACGTGTGGTAAAAAAATGGAACAGCTCACCAACATCAACACCTCATCCCCACCGTGAAGCATGGCGGAGGGAGCATCATGATTTGGGGCTGTTTTGCTACTTCAGGGCCTGGACAACTTGCAATCATTAACGGAAAGACAAATTCAAGTTTATCAGGATGTTTTGCAGGAAAACCTGAGGCCGTCTGTCTGACAGTGGAAGCTAAAAAGAGGATGGATGCTGGAACAAGACAATGATCCAAAACATAGAAGTAAATCAACTACAGAATGGTTTCCGAAGAACAAAATACACGTTCTGGAGCAGCCAAGTCAAAGTCCAGACTTGAACCCCATTGCGATGCTGTGGCATTGCCTAAAGACAGCGTTTCATGCCAGACATTGCAGGAATCTGACTGAACTACAGCAGTTTTGTAGAGACGAATGGGCCAAGATTAGTCCTGCAGCTACAGGAAGCGTTGAAGTTGAAGCGTCTGGTTGAAGTTATTGCTGCCAAAAAGGGGGGGGGGGCACAAAATATTAGATGTGATGGTTCATTTACTTATTTTTCTCCCTTCCGCCATTGTTTGCATACTATCCTCATTAAAATATGAAAACCTATAAATGTTTAGGTGGTTTTAGTTAAAGCAGAAACTGTTTTTCATCTGTGTGATTTTGACAAAGATCAGCTCACATTTGATGGTGATTTTATGCAAAAATGTGAGAAATTCCAAAAGGTTCAGATAGTTCTTCATACCACTGGACTCCATCGTCGTCAATGGCAGCCAAGCCAAGTCCTTAAAATTGCCGAGTTACTCAAGTCAAGTCACGTGACTTTAGCCCCACTACTTCTTTTATTTTGAAAATAACCTGTAGAAATGGACTCCTTAAGATGAAACAGGTGTCGTAGTAATCCCGCAGACCGGTCAATCATTAATATCTGGACGTCTTCCCGAACGTGAGGAGCACCACTTCTGACGGCGGCGCGGGGTGAAGACGGCAACGTTAGCAACTATCCCTGTGTGGCTCGCAACTCCAGACTACTACATTTCTCATGTTTGGCTTGGATACGAGGCCAATTCACTTAATACTTGTGGGACGGCTAAACGCGTAAAGCCCCCATTTAAAAGGATCAAGTGCAGGCATTGTTTGGTTATGTTCACCATATGTGTTGGCTTTTCGGGATCCCAATCCCTTCTCCCAAAACACAGTGCTTGTGAAAATAAACACGGCTTGGCCCTACACAAATTGTGGACTAATTGTGTATTTGGACTAAATCATTCTTCCAGTCGGAGGGCTTTTTCCATTTGCTAAGGGGTGTAGGCGAGTGACAGCTTGACATTGATCAGTGTGTTGACTTGCGGAATTGGAGCTTTACCTGTAAAGCACACAACCGCAAAGTAGTGCTACTCGAGGAGCGGCTCACCTCTTGGTGCGCAAAAACAACATGTTCGCTTAATATGTTCCACAAAAAAAAATACGGGAATTGTAATGGTATCTGATTGCAAACGGAAGCTAGATTTTCTATTTAAATCGTGATTTCACGATATCAAATAATCGTGAAAAATCCAACCATTTCTCTATGAAGTGCGCGCACTCGTGGCTGACAATGAGGCGCTCTGAAAAAGAGCTGCTCAATGAATCGATTAAAATTTAACTGATCGTTCCAAGACACCTCCTTGAAGTTAGCCCCCTATCAAATTTACATTAAAATTATGTCAATCGTTTGTGCCAGTTTGTGCTGTAAAAAGTTTGGTTTGTGCTACCATCGTTTTTGAGATATTTACAGTTGTTTTATGGGTCTATCTGAGGCCAACCAGCCCCACATTTTGATCTAAACCGGCCAAAAATGTTGTCAATAGTTTGTGCTTTATTTGTGCTGTAAAAAGGTTTGTTTGTGCTGCTATGTTTTATTGATATTCTGCTTTTAATTTGAAGAACGCCCATCTACGGCGGAATGGCACCGCGGTGCCGTTCGTTTCTGCTACATTTGTGCTAGTTTGTGCTGTAAAAAAGGTCATTTGTACTGCAATGGTTGGGCAGTTATTATATTTTTGGATTTGAAGTGATGAGGTCACGTACGTATACCCCCCATCTACGGCAGGATGGAACTGCAATGGTGCCACTCGTATGTGCTACGTTTGTGCTGTAAAAATGTTCGTTTGTGCTGCAATGGTTTGGTAGATATAATACTTTTGATTAGACCACCCCCCCCCCCCCCCCAAGCCCTCCATCCACGGCGGAATGGAACCGCGAACTGCAAAGGTGCTGTTCATTTGTAATACATTTGTGATGGCTTGTTCTGTAAAAAGTTTCGTTTGCGCTGCCATGGTTTTGCAGTTTTTGCCCGGCCCCTCTTGGTTTTGGCCTCCTTGTGATCCGGGACTTATTTGGGCCTATCCTGCACCTCTCGTATATAGAAAATAATGATAATATAAAAACGTTTTTAAAAAATGTATTGTAATAGCCCTGAATTGGGGGAAAGAAGGAGAGGGGTCATTGATGGCTTTCTCCACTTTATTGTGGCAACAATAAGAAAACAATAAACAAAATAACAACGGACTGCCGCCACATTCGACCACTAACTTTTGCTTCTCGTCCGTGTCCCCCCTCGCTTCCTACTACCTCACAGCTCTCAAGTCCCAGCGTCTCTCAGAGGGACCGTGCTTAGTTACGGACATTACAGTATGAAATGAAATAATAATATGCATAAATTCATTTACAGAACAAATCTCAAGAATTGAATGTTGTTTATAAAAATTTGTCATTTGAAAAAGTCAGAGATTTGTTGATGCACTGAGAAGCTGGACCAACAAATCACGCCCCTGACATGAAAATAAATTTTTTTTAATAAAATTGCAGCTTCTAGGGAGCAAGCAGCCAGGATCAAACGGTATTTCATCATGCAAAAAAGACAATTGCATTTACTCTCTTTTTTCAAATAGAATAGAATAGAATAGAATAGAATAGAATAGAATAGAATAGAATAGAATAGAATAGAATAGAATAGAATAGAATAGAATAGAATAGAATAGAATAGAATAGAATAGAGCTGCAGCAATTATGCTAACTGGTGCAGCAGGAGGCTAGCGCCGCAGCAGCTAGCTAGGTTCACGGACAGCCAGCCAAGCAGGGGCAGGAGGCTGTTACAGTGGCAGCAGCTGGTCAGCGCCACCCAGAGTGGGGGCCAGCTACAGCACCAGCAGACCACCACCAGCAGGAGCAACAGGCCAGTACCCTTGTGGGAAATTCAGGTTTGGGCTGCACAATTTTTGAGGCGGTGGAAACTTTGGGGCCAGAGAAGACGGGGGGGATGAGATTTGCAAAAGAATGGGTTTGTGTTATTTATTGTAATCTCTGATTTTTTTATTTTTATTTTTTTATGTTTTAGCAAAGACTGTATGTTACTGTAAGTCCCAACCTGTGGTTATGTGGGCAATTGCCCGTGCTGTGCAGAGTATAAACTAAATCATTGTAAATTGCTGTCATCACATTTATACCGTGGATATTATCTGAAATTGAGGCTTGTAAGTCCCACAGCATGGTAAGTGGGCATTTGTGTGTTGTTTTCAGCACCATTTTCTGCGTATGTTCCAGGCCCTGTGCCCGTCTCGTCATCCCTGCACTGTCATATGTACTTTGCATTCCGGCACCTTATGATTTACACTGCCTAGCACCCTATACAATGGAATGAAATGAGCATAAACGTACAAAAACTTTGTTTGTGGTGGTCATGCCATCAATTAAAAAAATAAATGTGTATAATCTATAAAACTGTAGCAGCACAGTCGGCAGTTTTCACAGCTCTAACTAAAGGTAACATTTCCGGGTCGATTGGAGTTGGGTTGGTAAGGGTGGGTGGACTCTGGATTACCTAAAAAAAAACATTATTTGTAATAAATGCAAAACCGTAGCAGCACAAACAAAACTTTTTACAGCACAAACGTAGCACAAACGATTGAAATAATTTTTATGTATATTTGCGTCTGATGGGCCCACTTCACGGAGGTTTCCTTGACACAGTACTCCAATGTAAAGCGTTTTTAGCTCAGCCCCAAAATATTAGGAATCAGTGAATGGTAAAAAAAAAAAATGGTTAAAACACAATTCATCTTCAACGCTTCCGTAGAACTACCGTAAATATAGAACTTGAAAATGTTTATGGATTTCCTGCTATTAGGTCTGAATGTATTCCATATGTTGATTGCACTGTATTAGTTTGAGCCATTCCTACCAAACCAGACAAAATTAGTTTTATAGTCATTGCTATTATTCTTCCAAGTGTTCCAAAACTTCAAAGACATTTAAAATCTAATTAGAATTGGCAAAATTTCATTTTCTCCTTCAAATTTGAGGAAATTCAAGATGAAAAAAAATCTAAAAATGGCTAAAGACAATAAGATATGTTTGCCTTTCAAAAGTTCTTAGCAACTGTGCCGCCATTTTGGACATAAAACTACGGCTTCATTTTTAAGTGTTTTCTCAAAGCTGCTGTCAAAATAAGAGCTTTTTGACTTTTCAAGGGAATGTTTCAGGTGTCAGAGTTTATATACAAAAAATGAATCTCAGGTGTCATATCTGACTTATAGTGACATTCCAATTCATTTTGACTGGGAGGGGCGAACGTTGATTAATTGGATTGAATGAATTGGAACTCTAGCACCGTCAATGTAAGCCAATGAGTTTAAAGCAATGACCTTTACTTTTTTTTAAAATGTTTTTCTAAAGTGTGTTTCCAGCTTGACTCACCATACACTTGTTGGGTTTCTCCCCAGAGTGAACCCTCATGTGGATGAGCAACTTGTAGCGAGCGTTGAAAGGCTTGTACCGCCGAATACAGCCGGCCCAGAAGCACGTAAAGTCCTCGCCTTTGCGTTGATCGATGTGGACCTTCTCGATGTGTCTCACCAGCTCCTCCTGTTGCTCGTACGCGGCGCAGCAGTCGATCCAGCGACACGACTGTTTATCGACCTGGGTTGCCCCGACTTCCTCGCTTTCGGGTGGCCCGCCGGACGACGATTTGAGTCCCAGAGAGGCGCCCGGTGCGGACGGATGGGTATTCACAAGGCTGCCCCCCGCATATTGGTGCAGATGGTAAGGCGGCGGCATGGCAGCGCGGGGGTGCTGAAGGTGACGAAGGTGCCCGTGATAGCGGTGCTGCAAGAGTTCATCGTCACTAGGGGGGAAGTCATCCGCGGGTTCTTGCTTGAGAGCGGCCCCCGATCTTTGGCTCATGTCCAGCAGAGCCCCGGTTCCAACCCCTGATCTTTGACTCCTGTCCAGCAAAGCCACAGTTTCCACTCCAGATCTTTGAGTCCTCTCCAGTTGCGCCCCAGTTTCAGTCCCCGACATGAGCATGAATAACCCCGACCCGTCCGAGCCTGCGTTCCCCAGGGAGGCTCGTCCGGGTCCGCGCCCCAGTTGCATGGAGCCCTGCTCCTCGCACGGCCCCCGGCCTTGCTCCGGCTCCACCGAAGACACGGAGGAAGATGATGAGGAACAAGAGGAGGACAGGGAAAGCAGGCAGGTGGCGGGTGAGTTTGATAGTTGACAGTTCCGCTGAGGGCTTTGATGCTGCAAGGGTTTGCGGGGGGCTTCCCGAGAGCAGGGAACAGTCGGAGGGGAGGCCGAGGAAGAAGAGGACGAAGAGAATCTACCGGGCGAGAGGTTGGCGCGAATGCCGTTGACACGAGCCACCATGGACATCTGCGAGGACGCGCAGATGATTGCGGTGATGTTGATCTCCTCGGAGGCGGTTCTCACAGACGGAGAATCTGCCGAGGCGGACACCGGAGAAAGACGACGTCTTTTCAGGCCACCGGTGCTCAGCGGACGCGCCGATTGACGGGAGCTGGCCGGGGACAAAGCCGACGGGGAGGAGCCGTCTTCATTATTAAAGGCTTGCGACGCATCCCGTGATGCCGCTGCGCACACGCTATCTCCGCCGTCGTTGCCAACGTGACCTACGTCGTCCCTGCGTAAAAGTAGTCCGGCTTGATACCCGGTCTGGACACCCGGGACCGTGCCTGACACGCCGTAGCCCATTGCGTCCTCTTCTTTGATCGAAAACGGTAGAGACGACGGACCTAGGCCGGGCGAGGCCTCAGTTAGGGTCCTCTGGAAAGTGGATGATCTGCAGGGAGGGGGGGAGATATCACAAAGAGAGGAACATGAGCTCCATCAGCTTAGTAACTGTTGACAGACAGGGTGGTTCATCTCTCCATTCATTGAAATGAAACTCATGGGGCAAACGGCAATATTTAGCAGTGGTGGGAAATTACCATGTAAGGGTACATGAAAAATGTTTGGTGTCTTTCTGGGACAGTGAATGTTAAAAATGAAGGGAAAATTTTGAGTTTTAAAAAATTTTCTACAGTTCTTTTTTTCCATTTTCATACATTTTCAAATGATCCAAACTAGAGTTGAACGATAATGACTTTTTAGCCGATAACCGATATCCAGATATTGTCCAACTCCAAAAAATCAGATATCAAAAGGATACCTACAGTATATGTGTGGTTGTGGACTTAACATTTTATAGCTAATTGTATTGTGTTGCCCCACTGGATGCTTTATTAATGATAAATGTAACAAGTTCAAGGTTTTCCAAATAAACATTCTGTGAAAAATAACACAACAAATTCAACTGAAGTTCTGGAAAAAGTGGCTTTATTGCACCACTTTAATCATCTAATGGTGAATAAGCATTATCTCAATTTCAATTTTTGTCTGAGTTTTTTGGACTAAAATACTTATTATTCTTAGTCATATTTTAGTCACTTCAAAATGTTTTCGTCTTCGTCTGGTTTTAGTCGACGAAATCTCATACAAATTCCGTCTAGTTTTAGTTACTCAAATTTTTTTTCCTCTGCAAAAATAAAGTTTTCCAACAATTTCAACATAGACAGATGAGCACATATTGTAGCATCTACAAGGACAACGCCGACTTTGTGATGATAATACACTCAGCAGGAAAAGCAGTACGTCATTTTTCATTAAACCTACCTAGAAGCCACGAACTGTATGTTTTAAAAAAATGTCCGTTTAAAGTCCTCTAACCTTAAAGTGCCTGTGACACGAAAAAGCATGTTTATTTCATAATACACGCGGTATTTTATGCTCCTGAATGATATGGACCGCTTGGATGTGTGTGGAAGCGATCGCTATATTTATTTAGTTTTTTGAATCCCGCGCCAGGAAAATGAGTGACTTCCGGCTTCGGTCTTGCATTAAGGAGGAGGGCGCTGTGACGTGTACGGTAGAAGACGTCCTCTTCACGTTACAGTGTACTGTTGTGTATGAGGACGAAGGATTCAGCTGATTTTGCGGATTAATACGTTTATTTTTCGCATCACGCCAGCCAAACGGCTGCGAAAAAATCATTCTGTATGAGGGAGAGGCGTATGCGCCTTTTTGGAGTTTCAAAAGGTTCCCATTCACCGTGGATATTTACTGTGGGACCATTGGACTTACGATGAAGTGAGTAAACATCTTGTTTTGAATTATGTCAAATACGAATACAGCGATTACAAAGTAAACACTACAAACTTCCTTTAAATGAAGGACTACTTACGTTTGATCATTGATTGGCATGTAAAAAGCTCTCCTAATGCATTAGCAGCAGCACGTTAGCTGCGTTAGCTCCAGCCACCCTCCTCCGGGGAACGAACTGTAAATTGCTCTCCGCCGGGCGGTTTGCCGATCCGCTAAGACATTCGACAACCGGGTCGTCATGTCAAATAATCCAGGATAGCTATGTGTGATTTTCCGCTTTGAAGACTTTGAAACATCACTCGGTTCGGGTTAGCATGTCGGCTAGCTGTCACGCCTTCTGGTTTGTTTACATTCTCCGAAGCCGGGGAAGGGAAATGACATATGTCCGATTTAGGTGTCATAAAATATCGTTCGGGAGGTGCGACAGTAAAGGTGAAGTCGACAGTTTTGACCATTATGGAGTAATTTTGCCATGTCGTCCTGAATAAATGCATTTTTATTATTTCATATTCCATTCAGCACAAGACTGTTATTTGTCATGACCATGCCATTTATTTAGCAATTGGCGAAAATACTTGGATAAAAAGAGTATCCTGTAAAAATATTGAAGTAAAGAGACAGAAACAATGTCATTTTGCCGCTCTCTTCGTCGCGTTTTCCTCGTTGTGAATAGTTCCCCCTCGACGGGCTGACTGGTCCTTCTCAAGCCATTTATATAGCTATTGGGGAAAAATACTTGGGTAAAAAGAATATCCTGTAAAAATATTGGAGTAGAGAGACTGAAACAATGACATTTTGCGGCTCTCTTCGTCGCGTTTTCCTCGTTCTGAATAATTTCCCCTCAATGGGCTGAATAGTAAAATCGATGAGCCAAGTCTACCGCTGACGTCATCCACCTGTTGGGGACGCTAAAGCCCTATAATGGTAGGCGTGGCTAACCGGCAGATTAAAAGACTAATTTTTCGCCATCTGTGCTTTGCTAAATTGTTGTATATAGTCGAATCGTCTCAAAATATGATTCTAATTCACATAATAATGACATTTTAGACTTTTTTTCTCGTGTCATATGCTCTATTAAAGTCAAAGCCAAGTGGTTCTGCTTTAGACTGGCCAGAGTTTAAAGAGGATGCTTGCCGTTCTGGAGCTAATGCGAATGCATTTAGCGTCTGATGATGGCTCTTGAATCAAATCAAATGATGACACTGGTAATATTGGCAATTTTTGTATTGTTGCCCTGAAAATAAATGTGTACTTTTTCTTAACCCCTTCACTGCCATTGACAATCATTTGAACTGGAAGGGTGGCAGCGAATCAATAATAATTTGCTTGAAACTCTCCCACTTCTACGGAGGCCCTAAAGGGACATGGCCAGAAATAAAATAAATTTAAGCAATCTGGTGCGCACCAGAAACTATCTGGTAAACATCAGCATTTTATAGCATTTAAGCTAGCGGACATTTGCTAAGCGAGTTGGCCAATTATTGTAAACATTAGCATTATATAGCATTTAAGCTAGCAGATATTTGCTATTCAAGGTAGCCAATTATTGTAAACATTAGCATTATATAGCATTTCAGCTAGCGAAATTTGCTATGCAAGATAGCCAATTGTTGTAAACATTAGCGTAACATAGCATTTAAGCTAGCGGACATTTGCTATGCAAGTTAGCTAATCGGTGTAAGTATTAGCATTATATAGCATTAAAGCTAGAGGATATTTGCTAGACAAGTTAGCTAGTTATTGTAAACATTAGCATTATACAACATTTAAGCCAGCGGACATTTGCTATGCAATTTAGCAAACTGTTGTAAACATTAGCATTATATAGCATTTAAGCTAGCGGATATTTGCTATGCAAGTTAGCCAATTATTATAAAGATTAGTATTATATAGCATTTAAGCTAGCAGACATTTGAAATGCAAGTTAGCCAATTGTTGTAAACATTACTATTATAGAGCATTTAAGCTAGCGGACGTTTGCTATGCAAGTTAGCCAATTGCAAAAATGCAACAATTGGCCATTTGAAACAATGCAGCAATTGGCTAACTTGTGTAGCAAAGTCTGCTAGCTTAAATGCAATATAATGCTAATTGCAAAAATGCAACAATTGGCTAACTTGCATAGCCAAAGTCTGCTAGCTTAAATGCAATATAATGCTATTTGCCAAAATGCAACAATTGGACAATTGAAACAATGCGACAATTCGCTAATTTGCATAGCAAAATTCCGCTAGCTTAAATGCAATATAATGCTAATTGCAACAATGCAAAAATCTGCTAACGTTCATGGAAAAATTCCGCTAGCTTAAATGCTATATAATGCTAATGTTTACAACAATTGGCTAACTTGCATAGCAAATGTCTGTTAGCTTAATTGCTATAGAATGCTAATGTTTACCAGATAGTTTCTGTTGCGCACCAGATTGCTTAAATTAATTTTATTCCTGTCAATGTCCCTTTAGGGCCTCCGTACACTTCAAATGGATTGGATGTCAAGCGCAGTCAACGGCAGCCAATGAGCTAACAAGGAAAATGCAAATTAATCCTTCATTACTCTCAAGAGCCGTGACAACAAAATTCTCTTAACCTGTGGTAGCCCAAACACTAATAGATAACTGAGTAATCAAACATCGTACCCTGATACAACACTCCAGTATCAATACAATTCAATACTTTTAACAACCCTATTAAACCCCACACACACCTAATCGGCCTGTAAAATCCGCAGGGTTCAAAGCGGTGGGAAAAAGTAGCTGCTTATAGTCCGAACATTACGGTACATGATTTGTCCCATTTCAATAATAAGAGGACAGTGGTTTGAGGCCATTTTATTAAGAAATCAGATGAAAAAGGAAGAAGTCTGATTATTAAGGCGTCGTTCACTAGCTGTCTAGCTTTGGAAAAAGTAGACACTTCGGAGTGAGGACAGCATAGACAGATTTAAATGACAGTAGAGTGAAATGCCCACTACAGTCCTTATGTACCATATGTTGAATGTATATATCCATCTTGTGTCTTATTTTTCCATTCCAACAAATTATTTTACAGAATATATATGTAATTTACAGAAAAATATGGCATATTTTACAGATGGTTTGAATTGCAAATTTGCGATTAATTGCGATTAATTACGATTAATTAATTTTTAAGCTGTAATTAACTCGATTAAAAATTTTAATCGTTTGACAGCCCTAAATATAATATAATATAATATAATATAATATAATATAATATAATATAATATAATATAATAACATAAATGTAAATTTAAAAAAACTTTTTGTTGCAGAAAAGTTGTTCTACTTTTTCTTTAACTTTTATTGCTTTACATAATAATCTATACTTTCACGTGTAGGTCCATATAATGTTTAAATCCATCCCAATAGATGAAACTAAATCTAGTAATGCGAGAATATAAATGGGCATTTACGACTAAGATTAGAAAAGGGGGGCAGACTGCAACCGGCCAGTGTGTCCATCTAACATCCTTTGATGGCACAATAGGGGTTAAACCCAAGCCAGGATTGGAGATAAATACGGGAGTCACCTGTTTTTGGTGGCGTAATTGCAGCCTCAGAAAGGTTTGCTCATTACAATGCCATGTATTATGGTGGGAATCTTTGCCCGGTTGAATGGGGGACCCCGGTCGGATTTCCCCGTGCGTCGCCGTCATCCCCGACATAATAATTCCTGTCAGTTGGCTCATTATGGATTTTGTGCAGAGCCCCTGAGTGATGTGAGAAGATCTCTTTTTTTTCCAGGCTGCTGTCTCGTGATGAAGGAATTGCCTTTGTCCCACATACAACCCCCTCACCCGCTAACTCCAAGTAGGGCAAAGAGAAATAATATCGGTAAAGGGTGTTTTACCTCGCGTCCTGGTGCGGGCTGTCTTGCAGGAGAAGATCAGGCGCAGGACTGTCACAGTGGAGGCTCTGCGGGTAAAGCCCTCCTGGGTGACCCCCCAAGGGCAGTGGCAAACTCTGCCCACATGGCATCATGGTATCCTGGGCGCCACCCAGCTCCGCGTCGCCATTCTTGTCCGAGCAGTAACCGCTGTTACCTGGAACCAGAGCAACCGCTATTATCAACCAAAATTTGATTTAAGATTACTGTATATCAGTGGTCGGGAACCTTTTTGGCCGAGAGAGCCAAAACACCTAACAAATTTTAAAGGGAAGACTTGTAGTTCTTAAAAGATAAATGTTATTATGAGTTAAAAAAATTTGATATGAAAACCCTTCTTTTTGTTTTTATACAATTTGTAAAATTAGTTTAACTAGTAAGTCACCATTGTTGTTGACGTTGCAGGGCTGTGGTGTCACTGGGTTACACTGCCAGGCTTCCAGATAGTGCTGCAACGATTAATCGATTAACTCGAGTATTCGATTAGAAAAAAAGATTCGAATTAAAATGCTGCTTCAAGTATTCGTTTAATTAAAGTGGCGTTGTAATGGTTTATTTTGTGTTTGCATTTAGTTTTATTAATTTGGGTGGATACACTAATCTCTAGTCTGCCTCATTTCACATGGCTGGATCCAGCTGCTCCATGTTAAGACCAACATGAGCCAGGTTTTTGTTTGAGCTAATTTTTTTTTTATGCATTCGTAATTTAGTTTATTGGTATATTTAGCCGTTTTTTTGTGTGGGAATATGTGTCTGAACCGTTTGTTAAGAGCATTGTAAAAAAAAAAAAAAAAAAACCTTAGCGTTTTATAGCATTTAAGCTAGCGGACTTTTGCTATGTAAGTTAGCCAATTGTTCTTTTGCTGTACATTGATTACTTATTTTATTTATTATTTTTTTTTTTAATACCGTTTGAGGCCCAGCTCAGGCATTTTAATTTTTAATGTTCCTTATCCGATTGCTCGATTATTCGAACTAACTAGGGCATCGATTAATCGACTACTAAAATAATCGATTGCTGCAGCCCTACCTCCAGAGTATGACTCTAGTGACATAAACATGTCATCTGTTCATTCCTTTTAATTCTGAACCTCACAGGAACATTAATGAGTCATGACAGCACTGTCGATATTTCACAAAACAAGCAGCAAAAGCAAAATGAACAGGAAAGACGGGATGAGACGAGAGTAAGGGGGAAAAAACGGTGTTCTGCCAAAATGTGCTACACCGGCAAAACGTCCTACAAGAGGCAAATTTGACACCCAAAGTACTACCGTGCACTTTCAGCTTATTTTGTTTAGATGCATACAGACAGAAAATACTAAAGATGAATAAGAAAATACTTAAATGTGGCAATATCAAATTAGGGTGGTTTAAATACGCTACGTGACTAATGTGGTCAACAGATCAACAATCTGCTTTAAAGCTACCACAGGAAAACACAATGCTTAAAAGTATGAGAAGGAAACATGCAAAAAGTATTCAGGCATGAAAATCTCTCACCTTTCGGCGAAATTCGCCGTTTTGAAGTCAAAAAGGGTGACCTACGTGATTTGTGTACATCCGAGGAGAACATTTTTAGGGGGGGGGGGGGGGTCGTAAGTCCATCTAACTTACTAACGACATGTTTTATTTTACTATACGACAAGTTGCTAAGCCTGTCGCGGTATGCAATGAGTCCATTTATCGCAAGGTAAATAAAAATGAGGGCGGTAATTTTCACGGCTGTGTTTTATCACCGCGTGCGTGCGTGCATACATTTGTGCGTGCGTGTAGATAACATATGCGACTCCAGTTCTTTTTGCAGATGTTTATTGGTCATCAACACGCTGTAGAATTACAGTTCAGACATACAAAATAAGAAAACACATCCATATTAAACACTGTACGTTAGCATTGCTACATTGACTCTAAAAAGACAGACAACTTACTTTAGCCTGCTATAAAACACTTGTAGTCTTCTCTAAAACGCAAATTTCCGGTTAAAAGGTGACACTCCAAACATGAAAAATCGCTGCTTAACAGCATTTGCAAATGAAAAAATGAAAAAAAAATATTTTTGTGACACCACAAGCATGACGAAAAGTGTTTTTTTATCTGAGTGCAAAGCTTGCGGTAAGCGGTTTAGCGGACGTACTACCGGTGAACATTTCAAAATAAAAGCACGTCATGTTCGTCATATAAATAACTGTTTCTGGAGGTAATCCCACATACTTCAGAATTAGTACTACAATATGTAAATACTATAATACAACAGAATTCAGATTCTACACTAAGAATAGCTTTAAAATTACACCGTTTATGAAAAAAATGGCAATGAATAATAATTATATATAGTAGTATAGCTACTAGAATAATAATGCTAGATTTTTTTTTTAAGAACTGTTTTGAATAATGTTGGAAAGGCGAAGTCAGTGTTAAGTCAGTGCTTTAATTTGTATTAATGAGGCCCTATTCTCACACAGTTAAACAACAATGCAAAGAGAACTGGTTGTCACAAATTCACAATCAAAATAAATATGCAAAATACTAGGGGTGTGCCATTTTAGCCACCCCACGATTCGGTTCGATTACGATTCAGGGCGCTACGATCCGATTATTAAACGATGATCGCTGTATTGACTATGATCGCGGTTATCACGATTATCGATGCATCGTACATTACTATTTAATACAGTAGCCAAACAAATGTATGTCCATTATTTATTTAAATATCCTAATGTTTCCATAGGTACCATGGAAACATGCCCATACAACAAAAAGCTGCCCTTAAGCTGCTTTTTTATTTATTTATTTTTTACAAGAAAGTGCAAAAACATTAACCATTTTAAAGGGAGCACTTATTTCTCTCAACAATACAATAACATTTACACAGGTGGAATGAATTCCACATTTGCGGGAAACAAGGTGTCTAGAAACAAGACTTCTTTTAACCAATATACTTTGTTTTCACAGAATTCTGTACTATTTCGCATGTTTGTAGTGTTACCGCTGTACTTAATCGTGGTTTTACACGTTCTGCATATGAAATACACGTTAGCGAATAGGGAATGGGACGTACTACGTCATTGTTTGGACGCGCCTCCATGCTGGCAATATGATTCACTTCCGGGCCGGCAGACTCAATGCGGATTGTAACGTGTGGTCGTGCTAAGCTAACTCTTTCGGTGTTTTAGAAAGAAATTATGGGTGTGTATTGTTGTGTTACCGGGTGCAACAGCTTCTCCTACGACTAAAAAAAGGGCGAGGAAAACTGGACTCACTTTTCACCGTTTTCCTGCATGGAGGACCAAATATCAGATCACGAAGGCACGACGGATGGCTGGGGCGCAGCGGTTTGTTGGAAAAGCATTTCTCTTGATCATATTTCTGCTGGAATGAGAGTGTATTCCCCTCATCTCTACTCTTGTAAGTTGAACGATTTATCCGTTTTGGTTTCAATACGGTTTTTTGGGTTTTTTTTTTACTGTTGTGTAAATCTGCCTCGGTAGCAATGCTAACCTTCTCCTCCTCCTCACCTACCTGTTGTGTTACTAGGAAAACCTGCATATGAAATGCTGACAACACATCCCGATTGGTCACCATATCTCTTCTTGGGTTATTCTGAGGTCAAGCGCACCACATCGGAGCGTTATGAGAGGTTGGAAAGGCGAAGAGTGCACGCTGAAACTTCAGTTTGCTCTGCTCTTACAAACACGATCCCAAGTGTTGTTGTGAAAAGTCAATAAAATATGAATACCAAAACATGACTTGAACAACTTCTTGACAAACTGTAACTGCTTGTTGTTTACTTCAGGTCTTCATAATAAACAGGTGTAATAATTACAAAGTCAGGTGACTTAATTTTGTTATTCTATTTGGAATATGCATTGACAATTTTTGGACAGTGTTGTAGACAAGAACTGGGACTGATAAGTTGCAATAGATTTATTTCAAGTAATGCAATTTCTCCAATACGATATTTGAATTGACAGTTTAAAATATTTAAATTAGTGCAAACAAGGCCCACCCTCTGACGGTGGCAGCAAATATTATATAATTATAAGTAATACACAAATACAAGATCACAATAAACGTGTCTTTGTCAAAGCAGTTGAAAACACTATTTACTGGCCTTGGGTAAATTGCAAGACAGGATAAATATGTGCTTTAAAGTTCTTGCATTTCCATTTTAAGTATTGCAAGTACTAGTCTCCAACACAGTATTTGAACTGACAGTTTAAAATCCTTTTAGTACAAAATGGCCCACACTCTGGCAGGGGGCAGCAAATATTATAATACATAATACATAATACATTATAAAAAGCTATATACTATATAAATACAAGATCACAACAAAACCTGTATTTTTCAAAGCAGTTAAAAAACATCCAGTGGCCTTAGGTAAATAAAGGTGTATAAATATGTACTTTACAGTTCTTGCATTTCTATTTTAGGTATTGCAACTTTTCCAACACTATTTGAATTGACAGTCTAAAGTCTACATAAGTGCAAATAAGAATATTATAATTTAAAAATAATAATAGAATATATAAATTCAACATTACAATGAAACGTGTCTTTGTCAAAGTGGTTTAAAAAAAAAAAAAAAAAAAAAAAAAAAGTCACTGGCCATAGTTAAATAGCCAGGCAGAATAAATATGTGCATTAAAGTTCTTGCATTTTCACAAGTTAAAAGCCCGCAGTTCATCGACGAGAAGGGCAGACCCAGATGGCGTCTGCTGCAGGGGCTTGTTTGAGTCCGACACAGGACAAATGGAACCACTCCATTGAACAAATTTTCTTTGTCAAATGATCCAAGAAGAGAGATGGTGACCAATCGGGATGTGTTGTCAGCAGGTTTACCTAGGAACACAACAGGTAGGTGAGTCGTAGTAGGCGAGCATTGCTACCGAGGCAGATTTACACAACGGTGTAAAAAAACAAAAACGTATTGAAACCAAAAGTGGATAAAGCGTTCAACTTACAAGAGTAGAGATGACAGGAACACACTCTCATTCCAGCAGAAATATGATCATAAATGCTTTTCCGACGAACCGCTGCAATCCAGCCATCCGTCGTACCTTCGTGATCTGATATTTGGTCCTCCATGCAGGAAAACGGTGAAAAGTGAGTCCATTTTTCCTAACCCCTTTTTTTGTCGTAGGAGACGCTGTTGCACCCGTAATGCAACAATAAGCACCCATATTTTCTTTCTAAAACACCGAAAGAGTTAGCTTAGCACTACCACACGTTACAATCCGCATTGACTCTGCCGGCCCGGAAGTGAATCATATTGCCAGCATGGAGGCGTAGTACGTCCCATTCCCTATTAGCTAAATAGCTTAGCGCTCGGCGCTAAATATTAACATCTCAAAAACAACAACAATTAAGGCTAAACAGTACAAGAGGGTTCGTGTACTCACCTCTTTTAGATGCACACGGGTCTTAACAACACACTCAGGACATTTTTCAATTGAAATGCCTTAAAACTACTGCTGGACATCTAAATGACAAGGAGCAACGAACTATCTCTCGTCCCCTCTTGCTCTAAAAAAATAACTTGTGCATAACAGCGCGACCACCGGGTTGCGCTTCTGGACCTGCCTCATACACACATTTATTTTCCAGTCTTTTAAAAAGGAGTAGGTCTCTCTCTCAGTAACCAAAAGCATCCATCATAACGTGTGCGCGTCTGTTAACGGTGCCCGGCGGCAGACTAGTCTTGAATTTCGTTCTACTATGAGCGGCTGCCATAAAGTTATCAGGGAAAAACATCGTTTTTGAACTAGGGCTGTCAAAATTATCGCGTTAACGGGCGGTAATTAATTTTTTAAATTAATCACGTTAAAATATTTGACGCAATTAACGCACATGCCCCGCTCAAACAGATTAAAATGACAGCACAGTGTCATGTGCACTTGTTACTTGTGTTTTTTGTCTCCCTCTACTGGCGCTTTGGTGTGACTGAATTTATGGGTTTAAGCACAATGAGCATTGTGTAATTATTGACATCAACAATGGCGAGCTACTACTTTATTTTTTGATTGAAAATTTTACAAATTTTATTAAAACGATAACATTAAGAGGGGTTTTAACCCCTTAATGCCTAAATTTTTTTCCAATGATAAAAAAAATAATTGGGGTGTGTTTTTACTTTCAAATAGATGCTAAATTAAATTGAAAGTGTTAATTTGAATATAGCCCATAAAATAGTCGTACATTTAGGTATGATGCCGATTAGCGACAACAGGCAATAAAGGAAAACAAATGGCAAAAAAGGCACATACCCATCTCAGGTCTGAACACACTTTTATCGCAACATCTTTTTTCACTGCTTGTGAAATTCTGAAAAACAATTATTGTTCTTGTTTAAACACAGATGTACATCACATTTTTAGTCAGACTAGAAGACATATGATGTAAATCAATAAATAAACTAGAAACTGCAATTTCGGGAGAAATTACACACCTTGGTCTTTCCTCTGTGGAGATACAAATCTTAGCCCCACTCAGGTCTATCAATAGAATGGACCATAATGCCAGTCATTGGCACTAAACAAAGTTAAAGCCATTAGAAAAGATTGGGAGAATTGGACGTCCATGTCCGTCAATGGCAGCACCTTCCATAATTGTTAATGGAATCGGGGAAGTTTGGGGGACACGTCCTATTGATATCTAGTCATTTTCTGTTGATTTGGGAAAAAAAAAAATATTCCCATTGAAAATGAATGGGAAAAATTTTGGACGTCCATGGACGTCAATGGTATCAACTTACATAAGCGTCAATGGAATCCAAGTACATTGGCATCAATAAAATGAACAAACATGAAGAAATGCCATTGGAAATGAATGGGAAGTTTGGACGTCCATGAACGTCAATGGCATCACCCTCCATAAGCGGCAATGCAATCGGGGACATTTGGGGGACACGTCCTATTGATATCTAGTCATTTTCTGTTGATTTGGGAAAAAAAAAAAAAATCCCATTGAAAATGAATGGGAAAAATTTTGGACGTCCATGGACGTCAATGGTATCAACTTACATAAGCGTCAATGGAATCCAAGTACATTGGCATCAATAGAATGAACAAACATGAAGAAATGCCTTTGGAAATGAATGGGAAGTTTGGACGTCCATGGACGTCAATGGCATCACCCCCCATAAGCGGCAATGCAATCGGGGACATTTGGGGGACACGTCCTAATGATATCTAGTCATTTTCTGTTGATTTGGGGAAAAAAAAAAAAATTCCCATTGAAAATGAATGGGAAAAATTTTGGACGTCCATGGACGTCAATGGTATCAACTTACATAAGCGTCAATGGAATCCAAGTACATTGGCATCAATAGAATGAACAAACATGAAGAAATGCCATTGGAAATTAATGGGAAGTTTGGACGTCCGTGGACGTCAATGGCATCACCCTCCATAAGCGGCAATGCAATCGGGCACATTTGGGGGAAACGTCCTATTGATATCTAGTCATTTTCTGTTGATTTGGGAAAAAAAAAAAAAAATCCCATTGAAAATGAATGGGAAAAATTTTGGACGTCCATGGACGTCAATGGTATCAACTTACATAAGCGTCAATGGAATCCAAGTACATTGGCATCAAAAGAATGAACAAACATGAAGAAATGCCATTGGAAATGAATGGGAATTTTGGACGTCCATGGACGTCAATGGCATCACCCTCCATAAGCAGCAATGCAATCAGGGTAATTTGGGGGACAGGTCCTATTGATATCTAGTCATTTTCTGTTGATTTGGGGAAAAAAAAAAATATGCCATTGAAAATGAATGGGTAAAATTTTGGACGTCCATGGACGTCAATGGCAGCACCCCCCATAAGCGTCAATGGAATTGGGGACGTTTGGGATATACGTCCTATTGATATCTGGTCATTTTCTGTTGATTTGGAGAAATGTAGTTTTTTCCCCATTGAAAATGAATGGGAAAAATTTAGGACGTCCATGTAAGTCAATGGCGGCACCCTTCATAAGCGTCAATGGAATTGGGGAAGTTTGGGGGACACGTCCTATTGATATCTGGTCATTTTCTGTTGATTTGGGGTAATTTTGTTTTTTCCCCATTGAAAATGAATGGGAAAAATTTTGGACGTCCATGGCAGTCAATGGCATCGACATCCATATAGTCAATTGAATCCAAGTACATTGGCATCAGTAGATTCGACATGCATGGCCGTCAATGGCATCAATGCAATGTAAATTCCATTGGAAATCCCATTGTAAGTGAATGGGACTTTTCCCATTCGAAATGAATGGGATAGTTTTTGGCAAATTTCCGAGGAAGCGTAATTTTTTTTCAAATTCTGTATACAACTTTTATGCCCCTCACCGTCCCGGAATTTTTGATGCCCAAATTGTGTGATTTGGTCAAAAATTGTAGGACTAGATACATTTTGAAACTTTTTTTTTTTTCCGGAAAATTGCCGTTTACGGGCGAAGGGAAAATTTTTCGGGTCCGTTTGAAAAATTCCCATCGTTGCGCGAAAATTCCGGTCGTGCCGATATTTGAACGGTGCCGATCGGTCAAACGGTTCGGGCTGTGCAGCGTGCGTTTTTTTTTCATTCAAAATGAATAGGAAAGTTTTTGGCAAATTTCCGGGGAACCGTAAATTTTTGCCAAATTCTGTATACAACTTTTATGCCCCTCACCGTCCCGGAATTTTTGATACCCAAATTATGTGATTTGGTCAAAAATTGTAGGACTAGATACATTTTGAAAAAAAAAAAAAAATCTGGAAAATTGCCGTTTGCGGGAAAACGGAAAATTTTTCGGGGCCCTTTTTAAAAAAGCCATCGTCGCGCAAAAATTCCGGACGTTTCGATATCCGAACGGTGCCGATCGGTGCAGCGGTTCGGGCTGTGCGGCGCGCCGAAAAAACGCGGAGAATAAGATGAATAATAATAATAATAACTAGAAACTGCAATTTCGGGAGAAATTACACACCTTGGTCTTTCCTCTGTGGAGATACAGATCTTAGCCCCACTCAGGTCTATCAATAGAATGGATGATAATGCCAGTCATTGGCACAAAACAAAAAGCCATTAGAAATGAACAGGAGAATTGGACGTCCATGGACGTCAATGGCGGCACCCTTCATAATTGTTCATGCAATCGGAGACATTTGGGGGACACGTCCTATTGATATCTAGTCATTTTCTGTTGATTTGTGGGAAAAAAAAAATTCCCATTGAAAATGAATGGGAAAAATTTTGGACGTCCATGGACGTCAATGGTATCAACTTACATAAGCGTCAATGGAATCCAAGTACATTGGCATCAATAGAATGAACAAACATGAAGAAATGCCATTGAAAATTAATGGGAAGTTTGGACGTCCATGGACGTCAATGGCATCACCCTCCATAAGCGGCAATGCAATCGGGGACATTTGGGGGACATGTCCTATTGATATCTAGTCATTTTCTGTTGATTTGGGGAAAAAAAAAAATTCCCATTGAAAATGAATGGGAAAAATTTTGGACGTCCATGGACGTCAATGGTATCAACTTACATAAGCGTCAATGGAATCCAAGTACATTGGCATCAATAGAATGAACAAACATGAAGAAATGCCATTGGAAATTAATGGGAAGTTTGGACGTCCGTGGACGTCAATGGCATCACCCTCCATAAGCAGCAATGCAATCGGGCACATTTGGGGGAAACGTCCTATTGATATCTAGTCATTTTCTGTTGATTTGGGGAAAAAAAAAAAATTCCCATTGAAAATGAATGGGAAAAATTTTGGACGTCCATGGACGTCAATGGTATCAACTTACATAAGCGTCAATGGAATCCAAGTACATTGGCATCAATAGAATGAACAAACATGAAGAAATGCCATTGGAAATGAATGGGAAGTTTGGACGTCCCTGGATTTCAATGGCATCACCCTCCATAAGCAGCAATGCAATCGGGGACATTTGGGGGACACGTCCTATTGATATCTAGTCATTTTCTGTTGATTTGGGGGAAGAAAAAAAAATTCCCATTGAAAATGAATGGGTAAAATTTTGGACGTCCATGGACGTCAATGGCAGCACCCCCCATAAGCGTCAATGGAATTGGGGACGTTTGGGATATACGTCCTATTGATATCTGGTCATTTTCTGTTGATTTGGAGAAATTTAGTTTTTTCCCCATTGAAAATGAATGGGAAAAATTTTGGACGTCCATGTAAGTCAATGGCGGCACTCTTCATAAGCGTCAATGGAATTGGGGAAGTTTGGGGGACACGTCCTATTGATATCTGGTCATTTTCTGTTGATTTGGGGTAATTTTGTTTTTTCCCCATTGAAAATGAATGGGAAAAATTTTGGACGTCCATGGCCGTCAATGGCATCGACATCCATATAGTCAATTGAATCCAAGTACATTGGCATCAGTAGATTCGACATGCATGGCCGTCAATGGCATCAATGCAATGTAAATTCCTTTGGAAATCCCATTGGAAGTGAATGGGACTTTTCCCATTCGAAATGAATGGGATAGTTTTTGGCAAATTTCCGAGGAAGCGTAATTTTTTTCCAAATTCTGTATACAACTTTTATGCCCCTCACCGTCCCGGAATTTTTGATGCCCAAATTATGTGATTTGGTCAAAAATTGTAGGACTAGATACATTTTGAAACTTTTTTTTTTTTCACGGAAAATTGCCGTTTACGGACGAACGTAAAAATTTTCGGGGCCATTTGTAAAGTTTCCTGTGTCACGCGAAAATTCCGGTCGTGCCGATACTTGAACGGTGCCGATCGGTCTAACGGTTCGGGCTGTGAAGCGCGCGTTTTTTTTCCATTCAAAATGAATAGGAAAGTTTTTGGCAAATTTCCGGGGAACCGTAAATTTTTGCTAAATTCTGTATACAACTTTTATGCCCCTCACCGTCCCGGAATTTTTGATGCCCAAATTATGTGATTTGGTCAAAAATTGTAGGACTAGATACATTTTGAAACTTTTTTTATTTTTCGGAAAATTGCCGTTTACGGGCGAACGGAAAATTTTTCGTGGCGGTTTGAAAAATTCCCATCGTCACGCGAAAAATCCGGTCGTGCCGATACTTCAACGGTGCCGATCGGTGCTACGGTTTGGGCTGTGCGTTGGCTCAAAAAAACGCGGAGAATTATTGAATAATAACTAGAAACTGCAATTTCGGGAGAAATTACACACCTTGGTCTTTCCTCTGTGGAGATACAGATCTTAGCCCCACTCAGGTCTATCAATAGAATGGACCATAATGCCAGTCAATGGCACTAAACAAAGTAAAAGCCATGAGAAAAGATTGGGAGAATTGGACGTCCATGTCCGTCAATGGCAGCACCCTCCATAAGCGTCAATGCAATCGGGGACATTTGGGGGACACGTCCTAATGATATGTAGTCATTTTTTGTTGATTTGGGGGGGAAAAAAAATTCCCATTGAAAATGAATGGGAAAAATTTTGGACGTCCATGGACGTCAATGGTATCAACTTACATAAGTGTCAATGGAATCCAAGTACATTGGCATCAATAGAATGAACAAACATGAAGAAATGCCATTGGAAATGAATGGGAAGTTTGGACGTCCATGAACGTCAATGGCATCACCCTCCATAAGCAGCAATGCAATCGGGGACATTTGGGGGACACGTCCTATTGATATCTAGTCATTTTCTGTTGATTTGGGGAAAAAAAAAAAATTCCCATTGAAAATGAATGGGAAAAATTTTGGACGTCCATGGACGTCAATGGTATCAACTTACATAAGCGTCAATAGAATCCAAGTACATTTGCATCAATAGAATGAAAAAACATAATTAAATGGCATTAGAAATGAATGGGAAATTTGGACGTACATGGCCGTCAATGGCGGCGCCCTTCATAAGCGTCAATGGAATTGGACTAGTTTGGGGGACACGTCCTTTTGATATCAGGTCGTTTTTTTGTTGATTTGGGGGGAAAAAAAATTCCCATTGAAAATGAATGGGAAAAATTTTGGACGTCCATGGACGTCAATGGTATCAACTTACATAAGCGTCAATGGAATCCAAGTACATTGGCATCAATAGAATGAACAAACATGAAGAAATGCCATTGGAAATGAATGGGAAGTTTGGACGTCCATGGACGTCAATGGCATCACCCTCCATAAGCGGCAATGCAATCGGGGACATTTGGGGGACACGTCCTAATGATATCTAGTCATTTTCTGTTGAATTGGGGAAAAAAAAAAAATTCCCATTGAAAATGAATGGGAAAAATTTTGGACGTCCATGGACGTCAATGGTATCAACTTACATAAGCGTCAATGGAATCCAAGTACATTGGCATCAATAGAATGAACAAACATGAAGAAATGCCATTGGAAATTAATGGGAAGTTTGGACGTCCGTGGACGTCAATGGCATCACCCTCCATAAGCGGCAATGCAATCGGGGACATTTGGGGGACACGTCCTAACGATATCTAGTCATTTTCTGTTGATTTGGGGGAAAAAAAAAAATTCCCATTGAAAATGAATGGGAAAAATTTTGGACGTCCATGGACGTCAATGGTATCAACTTACATAAGCGTCAATGGAATCCAAGTACATTGGCATCAATAGAATGAACAAACATGAAGAAATGCCATTGGAAATGAATGGGAAGTTTGGACGTCCATGAACGTCAATGGCATCACCCTCCATAAGCGGCAATGCAATCGGGGACATCTGGGGGACACGTCCTTATGATATCTAGTCATTTTTTGTTGATTTGGGGAAAAAAAAAAAATTCCCATTGAAAATGAATGGGAAAAATTTTGGACGTCCATGGGCGTCAATGTTATCAACTTACATAGGCGTCAATGGAATCCAAGTACATTGGCATCAATAGAATGAACAAACATGAAGAAATGCCATTGGAAATGAATGGGAAGTTTGGACGTCCATGGACGTCAATGGCATCACCCTCCATAAGCGTAAATGGAATTGGGGACGTTTGGGGTAAAGGTCCTATTGATATCTGGTGATTTCCTACTGATTTGGGGACATTTTTTGTTTTTGCCATTGAAAATGAATGGGAAAAATTTGGACGTCCATGGACGTCAATGGCAGCACTCCCCATAAGTGTCAATGGAGTTGGGGACGTTTGGGGTATACGTCCTATTGATATCTGGTCATTTTCTGTTGATTTGGGGAAATTTAGTTTTTTCCCCATTGAAAATGAATGGGAAAAATTTTGGACGTCCATGGACGTCAATGGCAGCACCCTCTATAAGCGTCAATTGAGTTGGGGACGTTTGGGGGACACGTCCTATTGATATCTGGTCATTTTCTGTTGATTTGGGGAAATTTAGTTTTTTCCCCATTGAAAATGAATGGGAAAAATTTTGGACGTCCATGGTATCAACTTACATAAGCGTCAATAGAATCCAAGTACATTTGCATCAATAGAATGAAAAAACATAATTAAATGGCATTAGAAATGAATGGGAAATTTGGACGTCCATGGACGTCAATGGCGGCGCCCTTCATAAGCGTCAATGGAATTGGACTAGTTTGGGGGACACGTCCTATTGATATCAGGTCGTTTTTTTGTTGATTTGGGGGGAAAAAAAATTCCCATTGAAAATGACTTTGATGCGGGAGGTCGTAGGATCGAACCTCTGTCAATACCAAATTAGCTTTTGTCAATGCCTGTATCACATACATGATAACTTTATATACATATCACACAACACTGCATTTAGCAGATGGATAGCTCAGTGTTAATATCGCTGACCTTGGTACGAGAGGATGGTGGTTCGATCCCCGGTCAGTTTCCTACTTTATGCGTATACCTCAGAGTGGATTGGACGTCGCCGACGTCAAAAGAGCGGATGACGCCAACGTCCATCGAGAGGACGGCGCCGACGATCAACGAACGGATGGTGACGACGTCCAACGAGCAAACGGCGCCGACGTCAAAAGTTAGCGCGAGAGGCTGACGTCACCGACGTCAAAAGAGCAGATGATGCCGACATCCCACGTGGGACAGTGACAACGTTCAACAAGCAAACGTCAAAAGTGCAGAATGCGATGTCCAAGACGTCAAAAGAGCAGATGACGCCGACGTCCCCGACGATCAACAAACGGATGGTGACGACGTCCAACGAGCAAACGGCGCCGACGTCAAAAGTTAGCGTGAGAGGCCGACGTCAAAAGAGCAGATGACTCCGACAACGTTCAACAAGCAAAAGTCAAAAGTGCAGAATACGATGTCCAACGAGCGGACGTCACCGACGTCCAAGACCTCAAAAGAGCAGATGACGCCGACGTCCATCGAGCGCACGGTGCCGACATCTCACGTGGAACAGTGACGACGTTCAACAAGCAAACGTCAAAAGTGCAGAATGCGCCGTCTAACGAACGGACGTCACCGACGTCCAAAGTGCAGAATGCGCCGTCCAACGAGCGGACATCACCGACTTCCAAACTGCTGACGGCGCCGACGTCCAACGAGCGGACGTCACCGACGTCCAAAGTGCTGACGCTGCCGACGTCCATCAAGCGGACGGTGCCGACGTCCAACGTGGGACAATGACGACGTTCAACAAGCAAACGTCAAAAGTGCAGAATGCGCCGTCTTATGTCCAACGAGCGGATGGTGACGATGTCAAAAGAGTGGACGGCGCCGACGTCCAAAGTTTGGCGACGTCCAACGAGCGGACGTCACCAACGTCCAAGACGTCAAAAGAGCAGATGACGCCGACGTCCATCGAGAGGACGGTGCCGACATCTCACGTGGAACAGTGACGACGTTCAACAAGCAAACGTCAAAAGTGCAGAATGCGCCGTCCAACGAGCGGACGTCACCGACGTCCAAAGTGCTGACGCTGCCGACGTCCATCGAGCGGACGGTGCCGACGTCCAACGTGGGACAATGACGACGTTCAACAAGCAAACGTCAAAAGTGCAGAATGCGCCGTCTTACGTCCAACGAGCGGATGGTGACGATGTCAGAAGAGTGGACGACGCCGACGTCCAAAGTTTGGCGACGTCCAACGAGCGGACGTCACCGACGTCCTAATTGCTGTCGCTGCCGACGTCCAAAGTGCTGACGCTGCCGACATCCAACATAAAGACGGCGCCGACTTCCAACGAGCGGACGGCGCCGACGTCCAATGAGCGGACGGTGATGACGTCCAACTAGCAAACGTCGCCGACGTCCAACATGCGGATGACGCCGACGTCCAGTCGACGAAGTCCAACGTGCGGATGACGCCGACGTCCCATAAATTCCCATTGAAAATGAATGGGAAAAATTTTGGACGTCCATGGACGTCAATGGTATCAACTTACATAGGCGTCAATGGAATCCAAGTACATTGGCATCAATAAAATGAAAAAACATAATTAAATGCCATTAGAAATGAATGGGAAATTTGGACGTCCATGGACGTCAATGGTATCAACTTAAATAAGCGTCAATGGATACCAAGTACATTGGCATCAATAGAATGAACAAACATGAAGAAATGCCATTGGAAATGAATGGGAAGTTGATATCTAGTCATTTTCTGTTGATTTGGGGAAAAAAAAAATTTCCCATTGAAAATGAATGGGAAAAATTTTGGACGTCCATGGACGTCAATGGCAGCACCCTTCATAAGCGTCAATGGAGTTGGGGACGTTTGGGGTATACGTCCTATTGATATCTGGTCATTTTCTGTTGATTTGGAGAAATTTAGTTTTTTCCCCATTGAAAATGAATGGGAAAAATTTTGGACGTCCATGGAAGTCAATGGCGGCACTCTTCATAAGCGTCAATGGAATTGGGGAAGTTTGGGGGACACGTCCTATTGATATCTGGTCATTTTCTGTTGATTTGGGGAAATTTAGTTTTTTCCCCATTGAAAATGAATGGGAAAAATTTTGGACGTCCATGGCCGTCAATGGCATCGACATCCATATAGTCAATTGAATCCAAGTACATTGGCATCAGTAGATTCGACATGCATGGCCGTCAATGGCATCAATGCAATGTAAATTCCATTGGAAATCCCATTGGAAGTGAATGGGACTTTTCCCATTCGAAATGAATGGGATAGTTTTTGGCAAATTTCCGAGGAAGCGTAATTTTTTTCCAAATTCTGTATACAACTTTTATGCCCCTCACCGTCCCGGAATTTTTGATGCCCAAATTGTGTGATTTGGTCAAAAATTGTAGGACTAGATACATTTTGAAACTTTTTTTTTTTTACGGAAAATTGCCGTTTACGGGCGAAGGGAAAATTTTTCGGGTCCGTTTGAAAAATTCCCATCGTTGCGCGAAAATTCCGGTCGTGCCGATATTTGAACGGTGCCGATCGGTCAAACGGTTCGGGCTGTGCAGCGTGCGTTTTTTTTTCATTCAAAATGAATAGGAAAGTTTTTGGCAAATTTCCGGGGAACCGTAAATTTTTGCCAAATTCTGTATACAACTTTTATGCCCCTCATCGTCCCGGAATTTTTGATACCCAAATTATGTGATTTGGTCAAAAATTGTAGGACTAGATACATTTTTTAACTTTTTTTTTTTTTCGGAAAATTGCCGTTTACGGGCGAACGGAAAATTTTTCGGGGGATTTTGAAAAAGTCCCTGCGTCGCGCGAAAAATCCGGTCGTGCCGATACTTCAACGGTGCCGATCGGTGGTACGGTTCGGGCTGCGCGGCGCGCCGAAAAAACGCGGAGAATAAGATGAAGATATAATAAATAATAATAATAAGGCGAATAAAGTTGCAGAATAACAATACCTTGTTCTTTCCATAGGAAAGACCAAGGTAATAATAAAGTTGTACAATAACATTACCTTGTTCTTTCCCTTGGAAAGACCAAGGTAATAAAAGATGATTTTTATCATAACAGGCAGGGCACTGGCAAATGTGCTGGCAACAATCACCCCTCTATTGTCAAACCATTTGACTGCTCTTATGCAGACATTGTCCACAAGAGCCTCTTGCTCTTCAAATGTCCCTCTTCGCTTCTTCTTCATCTTTGAGTCCGCACTGAAACAGCACCCACGCAGGCGATTGTGCTGCACGGTCCCAAGTGCAGGTATGCCCTTTTTTGCAAGAGCAACAAACAGATCTACAGATGAGAACCAGTTATCAAAGAACAGCAGGATGAATGACTTGTGCAAGCTTGAGCACAATGTTACCACTGGCTCCTATGTCTGGTTGGCCTGGTACCGGATCCATTTTCCCTGTGAATATGTCAAATGAGTGCACCAGACCTCTTGTGTCGCACAGTACAAAAATCTTGCATCCCTATTTGTATGGCTTTTTTTTAAATATATATTGCTTTAGGCTCGATCTGCCCTTGATGTAGCTCTTGCAAGTCTTGCAGGTGCAGCACTGGTGGTTGGAGGTGGATGAGGCGGATCATCATCATCTTCCTCACTGCTGCTAATGTCCACTGTAGAGTCATTGCTGCTGCTTTCATCACCTGGTGCAGAAAATAACAAATCACTTTAGGAAACACCAAACATTTTTATCTTTTCAGTGTGTTCACATAGTTACATCCATAGATGTAAAACAAGCTCAAACTTGACACAAACTCACCTTCACTTGCTTTATTAGGATTGTACTCCTCATCGCAGCCCTCACTCTCACTGAGAGCACTCTCAACAGGAGGTGGTTTGGCCCGGTGTGCTAGCTTTGCGTAAAAAGCTGCTGCATTCATTTGTATTTCTGCAGAAAAATAAGGTAAAGAAATTACTGTTATAATTTCAAAACAAAATGTGTTGAAAACCATCAACATACATACATTTGCTTCTGTTTGGTAGTTATCAGCTCATGCTGTGTTCATTTTTCATTATATAGAAATAAGAAAAATAAATCAATAGCAATGACATTGTTTATGCAACACGTTATGTTTATTATGTCTACAGATGACAACAAGTGTGGCAATGTCTGAATAAAACGTGTCTAAAAGTGGAACGACATGGAGGCACCCGTGTGCACCGTTGCATATAAAGGATGCGTTCATTTATTTGTTCTACAGAAAAATAGTAACCACAAATGCCCTTTTTTATGCAACACATTACTTTTGTAATGTTTACAGATGATAACGAGAGTGATAGTTTATAGATAAAACGCGTGCGAGTGTTGCAAACCTTCGACAAACAACGCATTTACGTTTGCGGGGTGGCGGGGGAGGGGGGAGGTGCTTTTCCGATGATGCCGGCTGTAGCGATATCGCTACAAACCAAAATCGTCATAGAGCTTCAAAAATACTCATCATAGAAACTCTATCTCATCGTGTTAGCAACACAAGTACACAATAAGACGGTACATATTTTTTTATTTTAGCTGACTTACCTTGAATTGAATGAATTAGTCAAGTTGGTGCGCAGGACTTCGACGTGGCTTTCATCTTGAATATCACGGTCCGGAAAAGGAAGCGGTGTTGTCTCTGGACGGACACGACTGAAACTAATGCTTGAAAAAGGTTCCTAGGCATGTGTTTGACATTAATGTACCGGCAGTGAACAAAGGCAGACGATATTTTGGCCGCTTTCAAAGCGGGAACGGTATGATGCCGAATCGCGACATTCGGCGTTAAGGGGTTAATATAAAATTTCTATAATTTGTGCTAACATTTATCTTTTAAGAACTACAAGTCTTTCTATCCATGGATCGCTTTAACAGAATGTTAATGTTAATGCCATCTTGTGGATTTCTTGTTATAATAAACAAATACAGTACTTATGTACAGTATGTTGAATGTATATATCCGTCTTGTGTCTTATCTTTCCATTCCAACAATAATTTACAGAAAAATATGGCATATTTTATAGATGGTTTGAATTGCGATTAATTACGATTAATTAATTTTTAAGCTGTGATTAACTCGATTAAAAATTTTAAACGTTTGACAGCCCTATTTTGAACCTTTATGAATCGTAATCGAATCGTCATGTGTCGAATCGCGATGCATGTAATAATCGATTTTTTGGAACTCCTCTACAAAATACACATAAAACTTATGCAGACTTGGTCAAACTCCATTTAAACATTTTAGCAACTCGTTTAGCTCAACAAATACACTGGATGGCAATATTTAGTCACGATATACAAACCATGATGCTAGGAGCCATTCTTAGGAGTCATGTACGTATGTCGTGAAGACAACATACAAATGAATGTAAGGCCCAATAGAGGAAGTCGGACATCCGGGCATTTAATGACGTCACCAGCCACAACAAAGCGTCGCCATATTGAAAATGGGGCAAAAGACAAGTCACAAGCAGTTGCTCTGTCGTGCATTGTAATACAAATGTGTTTAACTTTTATTTTATTTGCGGTCTTTTTTCCGTCGGAATGACTAAAAGTTGCTGTGTTGCGGCTTGTCACACAAGGAAGAGTTCGGAGCCGCATTTGAAGTTCTTCATTCTTCCACGTGAGAAGAAAAGGAGAAACAAATGGCTGAGAGCAATTAATCGAGGAACAGTAAAAGACGGTTCCGTGGACTATTTTCGCCTGTGGGAACCTAAATCCAAGCACATTTACGTTTGCAGCCGACATTTTATTACTGGTGAGTAAACTTTAATTTTTGCCCCAATTAGCAGCTAGGATTCAATAGACTAGGCAGCGGTTATTATTACCGTAACCGGCAACTCGCAAAGCGTTATTTTTCTTTTGCCGTGAACTGCTCTGATTAGTCAATCGGTATATTACTGGCCTGGTGGGAATTGGTTATTTTGCCGTGCCGTGTTCACGGCTAAATAACGCTTGGAGGCGAATTACCGGTTACGGCAGAAATAATCACTTCGTATATACTACCAATTTTCTCAGTTCCGCACAGTACATATTCCACGTAATTGATAAAGGTCAACTTACTGGGTGACTTTATGAGGTAGTTGTAGATGTTTCCGAACTCTACTGCAGGCCATTCCTTTGTTTATCCAGCTATCAGCTGCGACTTTGTATCGGCAAATTTGCAAGCCAATACACGGTAATTTTAAATTGTATCGCCTCCTCGCGTCTGTCGGCAGTGACTCGTGATAATAGTAAGCCATGTTTAAGACGTTTTTATGAAAAAAGACGCAAAGCACACCTGAAATACATATGAATTTCAGACGTTTGTCTATGGAATGTTAAGATGTGCGTGCCCCTTTCGCAAAATGGCGACATGTTGCTAAGCGAGGTGACGTCATCGTGACATCACGCCGACTTCCTCCATGGACCGCACTAAAAGAAAACTACAGCGTCAGTCGAGGGACAAAACGCACTCATTGGCTTGATCTCTAATTTAAAACTCGCCATTGACTCCTTGTGGTGTATTTCAATCACTAACTTACATAGAGTGACACTGTGGAAATACGGCAGCGTACCCATGTGACATGTGGCGAGCTACTAGTTAAAATTTTTGGTTTAAAATTTTACAAATTTTATTAAAACAACAACATTATTTTTTAAGAACTACATGTCTTTCTATCTGTGGTACCCTTTATGTCCGACGTTCCTTTTAATTCATTTGCTGCCATTGATGGTGATAGATGTCCAATCCATTTGAACTGGGAGCGATGGATTGGATGTGTATCGCTGTCAATATGATTATTCACTGCAAGCCCATCTCAGTTCGAATTGTTAAGTGATATATTTGGTAATATTTGGCAAAAAAAATTCTACTGACAGGCAAAGTAATGTCAAATAATATCCAATATTAATGTTGGTACAAGCAAGGGAAACTCAAATTACATGTGACCGGAAAATCAATTCAGCCAAGCGCAATGTAATAAGTCATTTTGTATAAATAACACCAATGCTTGATCCTGTTTGCACTTTTAAGGTAAATCATTATTTTTTTGCCCAATTGAGTATTCACCAAATGATTGATGGCGGGATTTTCCCCTAACCCTCCAATCATTAATAACAGCTTTTATATGTGAATCCCATCTGCAAATAATCAGATGGTGTGGAAGACAGGATGAATCTTCTTTTTTCCCCAACTCTCGCACATTTAGATGCTCATTTTTATATCCACAACACCACATTATTAGTAATGAGACAGCAGAGTGAGGACTAAATGAGGAAATGTTTACAAAAGGTAAGCCAATATCCCCTTGCCACTACTTGGAATGGAAGGCGCCACGTGTCCCCAGTTCCCGCTTGCCTAACTCAATTTCGCAACAGCATTTTCTTCTCAAGATGTCACCGGCACTGTCAGAGCGCACCACGCGCATGCAGTAATGGAGTCTCTCTGACACACTTCATTGACAAGAGCCTACAAAGTAGAAGAATGTGGTTGGGAAACAGTGGGTTGCTAGCAGTTTAAGTAGGTTTACCACCGCTGAAGTTCATATTAATGAAGACATGCTTCATGAAACTGGATAACGTCACCAGTGTAAGAGATTTAAGTATGTAGTAAGACTATAAAACTGCAAAAGAAAATATAGGTTAAAAGTAGAGATGTCCCGATCCGATATTTGGATCGGATCGGACGCCGATATGGGCAAAAAAATGCACATCGGTATCAGATCGGCCGACATGGAAAAATTCCGATCCAGACTTCCGATCCAGTTTTTTTTTAATCCGGTCCGGGTTTTCCCAGCGCACCGATTTACATATCCCATTCTAGTTTTTGCTTCGGTTTCCCTAAAATCCGGTCCGCATTTTACGGCACACCTTCAACACACTACATTACCGTCTCCCAATTTACCGAGAGACTTTATCGGTAAAAATGTCAGCTGTGTGGGATCATTTCACCTTAAAGGACGACAAAGACGAAGAGGCAGAGTGCAACATATGCCATGATAAAGTCAAGCTGTATGAAGTTTTAATACAACCAACCTAATCAGGCATTTAGCGAAATACCACCACAAACAATATAAGGAGTATGTTAGGAAAACCGAAGACAAAAAGAAAGGTCCTACGCAACTAACACTGGCAGAAACTTTTGCTATGCGTGACAAACTGGCACTCGAAATTCCCAAAGCCCCGGAAATAACAAGAGTCATTGCCGAAGAATTCATTCTGGATGACGAGCCATTATCTCTCGTGAGTAAAGACGCACCATCCAACACTTAGAACCACGGTACAACATGCCGAGCCGTCATAACATCCTTGAGCGATTCGGCCGTGGAAGATTCTAGAACGATTCACAAACATCCAAATTCCGATTATTGAAATATGTCGAGTAAAGCGGAACTAATACACTGTGCGGTCTTTGGGACGCAATGAGAAACGGACCGCATTGCGTCCCGAGAATAAACATCATGCTTGTCATAGACCCGGGTAATGCCAATGCTCAACTCACGGCTTTAGCTCAACTCATGCCGCTGGATAAAAAACACAAGAATACCTGACTGCTGCTGACAGCCGCTACAAACTACGTCAACATCGTTTTACTGTAGATAATACATATCATATGTATATGCAATATGACAGACTCGACAGCGTTAGCAACATTGAAGTATGGAAAACTAGATGCGTTAGTAAAGGGCCGCCATCTTAAAGCAGGAGACTTCCCTAGTAGGTTGTTGTGAACCTTCCAAGCGAGCCTAATTAACTTTTTATCTAAAATACTCCTAAATCGGCAAAATCTTGACTTGAATCTATCTTCAAAACAGTTTTAAAACTTTCACACGTCGAAAGTAGACAGAAGGGAAATTATGGAATAACGGGAGCAATTTTAACAACTTTAACAGTTGATTCGCATAATTAAATGAATTGAATGTAGTTTAAAGCTGCTGATACAGAATGGGGACTTGAGTATTTTATTTACCGTTTTAAAATGTTAACTTGATACTGAAATAGTCGTTTATTTAAACCCGAGAGGCTTATTATACAATTATTGTAACTAATGCACGAAACATTAAAAGCATCTAATAGCTCCGGGGGGTTTGTGGGATTTTCCACTGAGGTTGTTTGCGTGTTTTGCTTTTTTAAGACAGTTGACAATATTATTTGCACGTTTTACTGACTGACTATGCCATTTCTGTTTGTTATTTATGTTTTGTGTTTGTCACTGAACAAACAGGTCAGTTTCTTGTTACCAACCGTTGTGGGTTATTCAAACTCACCTAATTCAGCTGGCTAGTTGTTATCAAGAGTACTAAAACTATTTTCAACATGAGTCTGACAACTAAGTAAGGAGGCTAAATAACTTTAAACTTTAACACATGCTCAGATAGGCTAGTATCGGTATGGACCAGTATCGGTATTGGACCGGAAGTGCAAAAACCTGGATCGGGACATCCCTAGTTAAAAGTGCATACCGTATTGGCCCTAATATAAGACGGCCCTGATTATAAGACGACCCCATTTTTTTCAAGACTCAAGTTTGGAAAAAGACTTTTTGAACACCAAATTAATTTTTACATCTGAAACAAATGATTATAACAATATATTTGAGAGAATAAGCATGTTATTTTGCCTCATTCAAATGTGAATAAGGAAAAACATTGCAATAAAATAATGCAAACTGGTTAAACTTGAGAGTAGCTGAGCTCTGTCATGACAGAACATCGCTTTAATGATATCTGGTGCCATCTAGCGTCGTGAATTGGTATAACGTCTAGACCGCGAATATAAGACAACCCCCACTTTTTCAGTCTTATTTCAATGCAAAAAACACTGTCTTATATTCGTGCCAGTACGGTATATACTGTATATAAAACTTTACAATTGTATGTCCATGAACGAAAGAACAAAATTAGTGTTGCAATGACTAATTAACTAACTCGAGTCATTCAATTGTTAAAAAAGCTTTGAATCAAATTTTGCTGCTTCGAGGATTCGTTTAATTAGAGTGGCGTTATAATGGTTTGCATTTAGTTTTATTGATTTGGGTGGATACACTGCCCTCTAGTGGCAACAGTTAATATGCTATAACTCGTCTAACATGGCTGAATCACGCTGTTCCCTGTTTAGACCAACACGAGGTATGTTTTTGTTTGAGCTAATACGATTGTTCATGTATTCTTAATTTAGTTTAGAGGTATATTTAGCATTTTTTGTGGGAAGATGTGTTTGAACAATTTGTTAAGAGCATTGTAGAAAAAAAAAGTTAGCATTTTATATCATTCAAGCTATCAGATTTTGCTATGCAAGTTAGCCAATTGTTCTTTTGTTGTATTTAGATCCTCATTTCTTTATTATAATTATTTTTATACCGCTGGAGGCTAAGCTCAGGTATTTTAATTTAGTTTTATTGATTTGGGTGGATACATTGCCCTCTAGTGGCAACAGTGAATATTCATAACTCGTCTAACATGGCTGAATCCTGGTGCTCCCTGTTGAGACCAACATAAGGTATGTTTTTGTTGGAGTTATTATGTTTGTTTATGAATTGTTTTTTGTGGGAATACATGTTTGAATGATTTGTTAAGAGCTAGCGGACCTTTGCTATGCAAGTTAGTTGCCACTAGAGGGCAGTGTATCCACTCAAATCAACTGAAATACCTGAGTTTAGCCTCAAACGGTATAAAAAAAGAAATAAATGAGGATCTACGTACAACAAAAGAACAATTCGCTAAATTGCATAGCAAAAGTACGATAACTTAAATGATATAAAATGCTAACTTTTTTTTTCTACAATGCTCTTAACAAATCGTTCAAACACGTATTCCCACAAAAAACAGCTGAATATACGTATAAAATAAATGATGAATGTATTAAAAAAATATTATAATAATATATAATATATATTAATATTTGTGGGAATACTTGTTTGAATGATTTATTAAGAGCTTTTTAAAAAAAAAAAAAGTTTGCATTTTATCGCATTGGAGCTAGCGGACCTTTGCTATGCAAGTTAGCTAATTGTTCTTTTGTTGTACCGAGATCCTCATTTATTTCTTTTTTTATACTGTTTGAGGCTAAGCTCAGGTTTTTCAGTTGATTTGAGTGGATACACTGCCCTCTAGTGGCAACTTGTCTAACATGGCTGAATCCATCTGCTCCTTGTTAAGACCAACATAAGGTTATAAGTTTTTGTTTGAGCTAATATGATTGGTTATGCATTCGAGATTTAAGTTAGAGGTATATTTAGCAGATTTTTATGGGAATGTGTTCGAACGATTTGTTAAGAGCATTGTAGTAGAAAAAGAAAGCATTTTATAGCAATTAAGCTAGCTGACTTTTGCTACGCAGGTTAGCCAATTGTTCTTTTATTGTACTTCGATCCTAATTTACAGGTAGTCCCCATTCCTACGCTGACGACATACCCGAATTTCCATGTAAGTCGGAATTAAACCTAAATACCCCTCAAATCTCAAAATGACCATCCAAAAACATGTATTATACGTCATTGTACTATTCTCGCCAAGATGTTTGGAACTAAGTCCTAGCTAAACAGCGAGCTAAGCTCCGAAATGACGATGTCAAACGTCCGTGTGGTTTGCTGACTTTATTCAGCTGCTTGTGACATCAACACTTGCAGATTGAAACTAAAATAAAAACAAAATTAAAGCAGTTTCATCTTTAATAACAGCAATTCAAATTTGCGTTTATAACTACTTGCTGATACAGCAATAACAATCCACACAAACGATTAGCATCTGTCAGTTAGTGTCGGCAGATCATCAAAAACAATCACATAAACTCGCTCCAAGATTTTGACCAAAATGGAAAATGCACAATAAACCGTACAAAAGCATGCATCACACAAAATGATGAATCTATTAATCATGAATTTGATGGTTTCCACATTGCTCCATAACTAGCTGCACCACAATTTTTTTGTAAAACTAAATCATCCAATACTCTCTGTGTAATCCTGACAAACTAACAAACACATTGTGATGAAAACATCACCTCCAATGTGGAAGTAATAACAGATGGAGAGGTAGAGTAAATGTTTAAGACCGAAAATCTGGAAAATCTGATGGTTTTTCTTTCTTTTTTTTAACAAAAGAGGGGAGAGAAAACAAAAGGACATTGTGAGCCACGTCAGAATTGCGCACTGGTACAGTACAAGCCTGTGGCGTTGGATTGCGCCCGCTGGTTTGCCGGTGACGTGAGTCATGGCGTCAACGCAAACAAGCGGAGAAAAGGCAACGCAAGAAATATAAACAGCGCATAATCACCAAGGGGATGGTAGGCGCGACCCTGCTTTCACTCAAAGTTGCTGTTTTTCAGCACCGCCACATTTTCGAACACAGTCATGCTAGCTGTCAGCAACTAGCCACAATTGTGCCGAGTATTGTTTGAACTAGTGTTGCACAGAGACTGATAATAGTATAGGTAACGGTACCAATATCGGTATAGGTACAAATACGGCATTCAATAATACGATTGGTATTTAGGAGTACTGACACATGACTCATGATTATGATATAAGACTGTTGTGAGCATTAATGAATGCTTATGACAGATGTCATTTACTGTCATCTGGCAAATCTCGCTAGTAGGCCTGAACGATATTGGAAAAAAGTATTGCTGCGATTTCTTTGGGGTTTGCGATATATTGCGATATGAAAAAAAAAAATATATATTAGAGCTGTCAAACGATTAAAATTTTTAATCGAGTTAATTACATCTTAAAAATTAATTAATCGTAATTAATCACAATCGCAATTCAAACCATCTATAAAATATGCCATATTTTTCTGTAAATTATATATATATTCTGTAAAATAAATTGTTGGAATGGAAAGATAAGACACAAGATGGATATATACATTCAACCTACGGTACATAAGGACTGTAGTGGGCATTTCACTCTACTGTCATTTAAATCTGTCTATGCTGTCCTCACTCCGAAGCGTCTACTTTTTCCAAAGCTAGACAGCTAGTGAACGACGCCTTAATAATCAGACTTCTTCCTTTTTCATCTGATTTATTAATAAAATGGCCTCAAACCATCGTCCTCTTTAGACCGTTGTAAAACTACAAAAAAAAGTACACAAGCATTGCATTAGCAACAACGTTAGCTTAGCACGCCATACAGGTTCACTAAACATAAACAAAAAGCGTCTCATACAAAAAATATAACATTTCGCTTACTAACATAATATGCACATTCTTTACAACAACCATACTTACGGGCAAATCTTGTCCAAGGATCGTATAAGCACAATATTACAACGTAGGCGTCAGCCCGAGACGTCGTGCAGCCATATTGAACTGGCAAGAACACAATAAACCAGGTCGCAAAGCGACCACAAGAGTTCGCTGTTAGACAGCAAAAAAAGCCTTGCTGTAAAACTTACCAAAAGGCAGAATATTGTCTGAGCGAGACATATGCGTTAATTGCGTCAAATATTTTAACGTGATTAATTTAAAAAATTAACTACCGCGCGTTAACGCGATAATTTTGACAGCCCTAATATATATATATATATATATATATATATATTTTTTTTTAAATACATTTTTACTAGATGACTTGAATAGCTGTTTGGAAAGACTTTGGATGACTCATCATGACCACAGTGTACAGTATTCCATCGTTTTTCGCGGTTAATAGGGACCAGAACCCACCACTGTTAGGTTTTGTGTTGGGTTTTTCCTAGTGTGACTTGTCTCTGTGATTACCCATTGATTTCACCTGTGTGTGTTCTCCCAGTGTATCCTGCAATCTGCATCCACCTGTGTTACCCAGCTGTTCCTCGTCTCGTTACCCCTTGTCTGCGTGTGTATATAAAGACCCAGTTTCTTGTCACCCCTTGTTGCGTCATTGTCAATGTAAATGTCTATGTCAACGTCAAAGTCCATGTCAAGTTCTCATCAACAGTATTCACGCCTATCCAAGCCCTTGTGTTCAAGTGAGTTTTTGAAAAGCAGTCTTTTGTTGGTGACAGTTTTTGTTTGCTTTAGTGCCTTCTTTGGATTATCACAGCCTTTGTTTGCACTTTGTTTTTCGTTGGCTTCAATTAAATCATTTTTGCACCGTTATCTGCCTCGCCTACATTTCCCTGCATTTGGGTCCACCTTGCTCGCCCGCGCTTCGTGACAACCACGATAAGTGAAAAACCGCAAAGTAGCGCATCCCCCCCACCTCACCCCACCCCCACCCCCACCCCACCCCCAGTTTTTTATGTGTGTGTGTGCGCTCAATGTATTTATTCAGATCTAGCACTGGAAAGAGATACATATAAGACATGTTTCTTCTCAATTTTTCCCCCCAAAGTATGATTAAAAACAATATATATATATATATATATATATATATATATATATATATATATATATATATATATATACTGTATATTAGGGTTGTTCCGATCATGTTTTTTTGCTCCTGATCCGATCCTGATCGTTTTAGTTTGAGTATCTGCCGATCCCGATATTTCCCGATCCGATTAATTTTTTTGCTCCCGATTCAATTCCAATCATTCCTGATCATTTTTCCCGATCATATACATTTTGGCAATGCATTAAGAAAAAAATGGATAAAACTCGGACGAATATATACATTCAACATACAGTACATAAGTACTGTATTTTTTTAATATGACAATAAAGCCTCAAGATGGCATTTACATTACTAACATTCTTTCTGTGAGAGGGATCCACGGATAGAAAGACTTGTGACTTTGTATATTGTCACTAAATATTGCCATCTAGTGTATTTGTTGATCTTTCAGTAAATGATACTGTAGCCATGCCCAAATGCATGATGGGAAGTGGAACCATGACTGAGCGTAGTGCTACTAATTGATATATCTTCTATCAGTAACACATTGCGCCACCAGGGACTCAAATCCTGCACTGCCAGACGTGTCCCCCTGCTGAAGCCAGTACCCGCCAGGCCCATCTGCGGTTCGCTAGAGAACATTTGGATGATCCAGAAGAGGACTAGGAGAATGTGTTATGGTCAGATGAAACCTAAATACACCTTTTTTTCGTGTTTGGAGGAAAAATAATACTGAATTGCATCCAAAGAACACCATACCCACTGTGAAACATGGGGGTGGAAACATCATGCTTTGGGGCTGTTTTTCTGCAAAGGGACCAGGACGACTGATCTGTGTAAAGGAAAGAATGAATGGGCCATGTATCCAGAGATTTTGAGTGAAAATCTCCTTCCATCAGCAAGGGCATTGAAGATGAGACGTGGCTGGGTCTTTCAGCATGACAATGATCCCAAACACACAGCCAGGGCAACAAAGGAGTGGCTTCGTGAGAAGCATTTCAAGGTCCTGGAGCGGCCCAGTCAGTCTCCAGATCTCAACCCCATAGAAAATCTGTGGAGGGAGTTGAAAGTCCGTGTTGCCTGACGACAGCCCCAAAACATCACTGCTATAGAGGAGATCTGCATGGAGGAATGGGCCAAAATACCAGCAAAAGTGTGTGAAAAGCTTGTGAAGAGTTACAGAAAACGTTTGGCCTCCGTTATTGCCATCAAAGGGTACATAACAAAGTATTGAGATGAACTTTTGGTATTGACCAAATACTTATTATACTAAACGATTTTATTAGCAATTTTAATACTCATTGCGGTCGGTAGTCCACCAATCAGTGTTTCTTTCGGAATAATTTGGATTTGGCGGATCGTAGGGCAGATTTGACTACTGATTTCACACAAATTCAATCTGGACGGGCTAAAAATCGGATTTCGGCTGCCAGTCTGAACAAGGCCTAAAGGCACTACTGTATTTCGGAGCTATGAGTATCAAAGTCAAGCTGCAGTTAAACAGTTAAACGTTCAAGGTTCATTTGGGTGTGAACGAGGACCACAGACGAAGCCAGGCGCTCTTACGAGAAAAATTAGCGGCAATAGTACAAGAGTGCAAGATCAAGGATGAAAGTTGAAGACGGATATTACAGAAAGACAGAGGCAGGACACTGTCAAGAGACACCTGGTGCAAATTCAACACACATGTTGGCTCATCTTCCCAAACAGTCGCTGATGTCAGCATTAGCAATGAAGTACTTTTTTAAAAAGGCGACTATTGTTTTGAATTCAAACGAATGATATTTGACTAACATTGACGGCAATAGACGTCCGATCCATTTGGACTGGGAGGGGGCGAATGAACGAATGTTCATTCGACCCCTCCCAGTCTAAATGGATCGGATGTCTATTCCCGTCAATGGCAGCTAGTGTGCTAATCTAGTCATATATTGGTGAAGTATTCACACAGACAACAGCAGGACGCTATTATTGCATGTAATTGCAGGTAATCTTTTTTTCTTTTTTTCCAGGTGTGACACTTCATTTTCTATAATTCTCACCTCTCCCTTTTAAATCACCAAAGCATTGTGTTAAGTGCTGGAGTGAGAGCGCTTGTGTTGGCGTTTAAAAGGTCCGAATCTTTGGAGACGTACAGTCCAAATGAAAAGCAGATGTGCTGATGGATAGGTGGTTGGAAGGAGAGGAAAAGGGGGCGGGGGGGGCATCACAAGTGGGCCCCCCCTTTTCGGGGAAAGGGGATGTCACGAGTTTGATGCTAACATCTGTACCTGAAGTGCAACAAGCTGCCAAAACCGCAAGACAAATGTGTCTGGAAATCCAATGTGACACCTCAAACGGTCCCACTTTGGCTCCACAAATCACAACATTCGGCACGTAAACGGCTAATAAGAAGAATTGGGATCACGTTCCGAAATAAAAATCTATTCAAGCTTTGACAAAGATTGACTAATTCAGGATTATGAAACAAAAATTAGAGCTGGGTGATATGGCGATTTATGTTCACAGTGGTACCTCTACTTATGAACCTCTCTACAAACTGAATTTTTAGGTTACGACACACTTCAAGTGAAAAATATTGCATCTTGTTACAAAAGAAATTTCATGATACAACAGGCAAAAAATACAGTACAGGCCTATAAAAGATATGTATGCACCAGGGGTCGCGTTAACCGAATATTTTCCGTCGTTGACCGGTTTTTTAAAACGGTGACGGAAAAAAACTGAAGTTCATCCGTCATTTTGACAGGTTGCAATTCAAACCCCAGACCACAGGGTGGCGAGTGAGCATATTAATTCGCTATTGTCTCTCTTGATGCATGATGTCGTTGGCCTTACTCAGAAAAATGTCAAGGCAACTGAGTGTTTGCCTGGCACGGCCAGACTGTTCTCCCTGTATTTTTCAAACACTGAGAGAAAAATCTGGGACACAGCCTCTCGAGTAGGTACAAAATCAATCAACAAATCAATTTGTTTATTTGCGTGACGTGTTCTTCACGAGCAACGTCGCTCTTGTGCGCCGAAAGTCGTCTCTACAACAACACGGATGGCGGGAGAGCCGAGAATATGTTCCAATCTGCGGTAAATTCAGTTTTAAATGAGCTAAAACACATCGACACGAGATATTGACAACAGTCTGTGTCGCGCTAGCCATGTTGAATAAACTCCGTTCTCCTCGTATGTTTACTTCCGCGCGCAAGTCCCTCGTCCTGCCCTCGTCGCTTTGCTAACGGCATGTCTTCCCGTCGCTGATTGGTGCACTCCGCTGTCAGTTTGCCTCTGGTTAACCTTGTTCGGACAGAATATTAATTAAAAATGAATGAAAACTAAATACTATTGAATACAGTGCCTTGCAAAAGTATTCGGCCCCCTTGAACCTTGCAACCTTTCGCCACATTTCAGGCTTCAAACATAAAGATATAAAATTTTAATTTTTTGTCAAGAATCAACAACAAGTGGGACAATATTTATTGGATAATTTAAACTTTTTTAACAAATAAAAAAACTGAAAAGTGGGGCGTGCAATATTATTCGGCCCCCTTGCGTTAATACTTTGTAGCGCCACCTTTTGCTCTAATTACAGCTGCAAGTCACTTGGGGTATGTTTCTATCAGTTTTGCACATCGAGAGACTGACATTCTTGCCCATTCTTCCTTGCAAAACAGCTCGAGCTCAGTGAGGTTGGATGGAGAGTGTTTGTGAACAGCAGTCTTCAGCTCTTTCCACAGATTCTCGATTGGATTCAGGTCTGGACTTTGACTTGGCCATTCTAACACCTGGATATGTTTATTTTTGAACCATTCCATTGTAGATTTGGCTTTATGTTTTGGATCATTGTCCTGTCGGAAGATAAATCTCCGTCCCAGTCTCAGGTCTTGTGCAGATACCATCAGGTTTTCTTCCAGAATGTTCCTGTATTTGGCTGCATCCATCTTCCCGTCAATTTTAACCATCTTCCCTGTCCCTGCTGAAGAAAAGCAGGCCCAAACCATGATGCTGCCACCACCATGTTTGACAGTGGGGATGGTGTGTTCAGGGTGATGAGCTGTGTTGCTTTTACGCCAAACATATCGTTTTGCATTGTGGCCAAAAAGTTCAATTTTGGTTTCATCTGACCAGAGCACCTTCTTCCACATGTTTGGTGTGTCTCCCAGGTGGCTTGTGGCAAACTTTAAACGAGACTTTTTATGGATATCTTTGAGAAATGGCTTTCTTCTTGCCACTCTTCCATAAAGGCCAGATTTGTGCAGTGTACGACTGATTGTTGTCCTATGGACAGACTCTCCCACCTCAGCTGTAGATCTCTGCAGTTCATCCAGAGTGATCATGGGCCTCTTGGCTGCATCTCTGATCAATTTTCTCCTTGTTTGAGAAGAAAGTTTGGAAGGACGGCCGGGTTTTGGTAGATTTGCAGTGGTCTGATCCTCCTTCCATTTCAATATGATGGCTTGCACAGTGCTCCTTGAGATGTTTAAAGCTTGGGAAATCTTTTTGTATCCAAATCTGGCTTTAAACGTCTCCACAACTGTATCTCGGACCTGCCTGGTGTGTTTGCCTGGTGTGTTCCTTGGTTTTCATAATGCTCTCTGCACTTTAAACAGAACCCTGAGACTATCACAGAGCAGGTGCATTTAAACGGAGACTTGATTACAAACAGGTGGATTCTATTTATCATCATCGGTCATTTAGGACAACATTGGATCATTCAGAGATCCTCACTGAACTTCAGGAGTGAGTTTGCTGCACTGAAAGTAAAGGGGCCGAATAATATTGCACGCCCCACTTTTCAGTTTTTTATTTGTTAAAAAAGTTTAAATTATCCAATAAATGTTGTTCCACTTCACGATTGTGTCCCACTTGTTGATTCTTGACAAAAAAATTAAATTTCATATCTTTATGTTTGAAGCCTAAAATGTGGCGAAAGGTTGCAAGATTCAAGGGGGCCGAATACTTTTGCAAGGCACTGTATGTCATTATTATCATTTTAAAAATGTGACGGGTAAAAATAGATTATGACTGGATTTTTATGACACTGTCAGTCAAAATGACAGACCGGATTTTTATGACACTGTCAGTCAAAATGACAGACAACGAAAAAGTCTAGCGCAACCTCTGGTATGCACTTCCTACTTTTAGCTTTTAAATGTTGCGCCATAAGATCCTGCTGCCTTATTGGTCATAATCTTTCCCATCATGCTTCGGTAATGCAATTCTGCTCTCCTATCGGCCTATTGTTGATGACATTTCAATTTGGGTGTCGCAGTATGATGACTTACACAGGCGCGACAGTGTTGTTGTGATAGCTGGCTCGACGTCTTTGCCAAAAGAGCACAAGTCTCCCCATGTCACACACGTTTCACGACATTGGTAGCATATTACAGCACAGGTCTCCTCGCGTTTTTGTGTCAGGAAAAGTGAGATAGGCACCATCAAGGAAGCGCGCACAGCAGTAACACTTTCGCCTCACTCGAAAGGTAAGATATAGACTTTTTCTTTTTTCCTTCGCATTATGTTCTATTATCTACTTCATTATAGGTAGTAACGGTTAGGTTAGGTTAGGTTAGGTTAGGTTTAGAGCTGTAATGATTACTTGAATAATTCGAGTAACTCGATGTTAAAAATTGATCGAGGAATTTTCTCTGCCACGAGGAATCTTTTAATTTTGTCAGCTCTAAGCACGACGTTTTGCCTGGACTACTTTTAATGAGCACATCGCGTGTCGTAAAGTCGAAATCGAGTAGGTCGAGTCCGTCGTGCCTCGTGTTGTCACAGATTACTTAAAAAAGTAATTTAATGACTGATTACTGATTACACCTCAAAAAAGTAATCTAGTTACTTTACCGATTACTTTATCATCAAAGTAAGTAAGTTACTTTAAAAGTAACTTATCAGTTACCTTTTACCATTTTTTCTCCTTTTGCTGCCTCAACATAAAAATGACAACAAATTTTTTTTTTTTTTTTCAAATAATATGGGACCCTAATGGAAAAAAAGAGAAAAATCCAACCTTCAATTCAAGTGCATTCATTCAGTGGGGAAAAAAATCCCACATAAAGAAAAAATTATTTGACATCAAATAATGTGTGTCACAATTATTAACACCCCTGGTGTTAATACTTTGTACAACCCCCTTTTGCCAACAAAACAAGGTCTGGGGACTGAGATGGCCATGGGAGGAACTTGATTTTGTGTCTGGTGAACCATTTCTGTGTAGATTTGGCCATATGTTTAGGGTCACTGTCTTGCTGAAAGACCCAGTGACGACCCATCTTCAGCTTTCGGGCAGAGGGCAACAGATTTTGATTTAAAATGTCCTGATATTTCAAAGCATCCATGATGCTATGCACCCAGGGCCTTTGGAAGCGAAACAGCCCCACAGCATCAATGACCCACCCCCATACTTCACAGTGGGTATGAGGTGCTTTTCAGCATCCGCATCTTTCGTGGCACGCCAGACCCACTTAGAGTGTGCCAAAAAGCTCAATCTTGGTCTCATCTGGCCAAAGCACACGGTCCCGGTTGAAGCCTGGGACCGTGTGTATTTTTGTGTGAGACACTTTGAAGAATGTAGAAAACCTGTTTTCACTTATTTCAGTTTTTTTGCCATTCCACATGTTCGTTCATAGTTTTGATGTATTCAGAGAGGATTTACAATAGTAGGGAAAATATTTAAAACGTAAAAATGTTTAGGTGTGTCCAAACTTTTTTTTGTTTCAGTCATCAACATGCTTTGCCCCCAGCCCCACAAAAGTAAAACTCCGCCTACGGTTACAAACACTGACAATAAAATGTGCATAAAGCCTGGTTACAAACTGTAGAAGTGCAGGCTGTCTTGTAACCTGTAGGCTTTGTTTCGAGTTTTGTCGCGTTGTCCTGTAATTCCAAGTGCGTCCTTGTTGAATTGGATGTAGCGTTTTTAGCGGCCGACAGTCTTTTTCAGCCAGCGTAAAGTTTGCAACGCACGGAGATATTTTTGTCATCTTTACTGGACAGAAATGTGAAGTAATGGATGTATTTCCAGTGAGCAAAGGCATCCATTTGCGGTATATATCCTGCCTTTCACTGTTAGCCTCGCTGCCTCGTCAGAATGCTATGTTGTTGACCGCCGTGGCAGACAGCCTCAAACAGCATCGTAATACACATGACCGTTTTTTTTTTCCCCCCGATGAGAAATGCTCTTCATACATGACTACAGTAGTTTTCATTCTACATCCATTATGAGGCAAAAACAAAATAGTAACGCACAGGCACTAGGGAAACAAACTTTAATCGGATTACTGGCTTGGAAAAGGGAACGCATTAAATTACTCGTTACTGAAGAAAGTAATCAGATTACAGTAACGCGTTACTGACAACACTGCTCGTGACCCAGGGACTACGTGTATTAAAATATGACTAAGACTAATAAGTATTTTCGTCCGACTAAGACTGACACAGAAATTAAAAGGTTCGCCCGATTTCAGTCAGGTGCCTGTGACTGCCTGTGCTCAACCAGTAGGAACAAAAACCAGGACCCACAACAGCCCTTGAGGACTTGTTTAGAGACCCCTGCCTTATACAACCCCTAGCAAAAAATATGGAATCACCAGTCTCGGACGAGCAGTCACTCAGACATTTTATTATGTAGAACAAACTCAGATAAAAAGCTTGAAAAAAATAATGAATTAGGTAAAAAGTGCAAGTCTTTAGCATTCAGAAACACTAAAAGAGATGAATAAAAAACATTGTGGTGGTCAGTAAATGTTACTTTTATAGAGCAAGTGCAGGTAAATATGAGGAAAAATATATGGAATCATGAGAAACAAACAAAGAAATAACAATCAAAACACATCTCTAGTATTTAGTTGCACCACCTATGGCTTTTATGACAGCTTGCAGTCTCTGAGGCATGGACTTGATGAGTGACAAACCGTATTCTTCATCAATTTGGTGCCAACTCCCTATGATTGCAGTTGCCAGATCATCCTTGCAGGACATTTTTTTTTCAATTTCCACCACAGGTTTTCAATAGGGTTAAGATCTGGGCTATTTGCAGGCCATGACATTGATTGGATACGTCTTTCTCCGAGGAATGCCTTAACAGTTTTAGCTTTGGGGCATGATGCATTGTCATCTTGGAAAATGATTTCATTATCCCCAAACATATTTTTAATTGAAGGGATAAGAAAGCTGTCTAAAATTTTAATGTAAACTTGTGCATTTATTGAAGATTTAACCACAGCCATTTCCCCAGTGCCCTTGCCTGACATGCAGCCCCATATCATCAAGGACTGAGGGAATTTTGATGCTTTCTTCAGGCAGTCATCTTTGTAAATCTCACTGGAACGGCACCAAACAAAAGTTCCAGCATCATCACCTTGTCCAATGCAGATTCTTGACTCATCACTGAAAATAACCTTCATCCAGTCATTCACAGTCCATGATTGCCTCACCTTAGCCCATTGCAGTCTTGTTCTTTTCTGTTTAAGTGTCAATGATGGGTTCCTTTTAGCTTTCCCGTATGAAAATCCCATTTCCTTTAGGCAATTTTGCACAGTTCTGTCACATACCTTGACTCCAGCTTCCTCTCATTTCTTCGTCATTTGTCTTGTTGTACATCTTCTGTTTTCAAGACATATGGCCTTTAGTTGTTTGGCATGACGTTTGGATGTCTTCCTCGGTCTACCATTACGCTTAAATTTAACAACCTTGCCATGCTGTTTGTACTTGGTCCAGATTTTTGATACAGCTGATTGTGAACAGCCAACATCTTTGGCAACCATACGTGTAGCGCTACCCTTCTCAAGAAGTTTGATAATCCTCTCCTTGGTCTCAAGAGGCATCTCTCTTGTTGGAGCCATGATTCTTGTGAATCTACTTGGTCCAGCAGCCCTCCAAGGTGTGATAACTACACTGTTTTTAACTGCTGACTAACGAGCAGATCTAATCTGAGGCAGGGGCCCAATTAAGGAAAGGAAATTGACTGGGTGTGTCAGTATTTTCTACTCAAAATGTAGTGATTCCATATTTTTTTCTTCAGAATGGAGTGATTCTATATTTATTTCCCTGCACTTGCTCTATAAAAGTAACATTTACTGACCACCACAATGTTTTTTATTAATTTCCTTTAGTGTTTTTGAATGCCAAAGAGTTGCACTTTTGAACTAATTTATTATTTTTACAAGCTTTTCATCTGAGTTTGTTCTACGTAATTTGTAAATCTCACTGGAACGGCACCAAACCTTTTGTGTGCCGTTCCAGTGAGATTTCCATTTCTATATTCTATATTTATTTCCCTGCACTTGCTCTATAAAAGTAACATTTACTGACCACCACAATGTTTTTATTCATTTGTTTTAGTGTTTATGAATGCCAAGGAGTTGCACTTTTGAACTAATTCATTATTTTTACAAGCTTTGTATCTGAGTTTGTTCTACATAATAAAATGTCTGTGAGAGTGCTCGTCCGAGACTGGTGATTCCATACTTTTTGCTAGGGGTTGTATCAAGAAAGTTTTGAGTTTGCCATTTTTCCCGCCCAGTTTCTAACAATTAACTGCTTCTGGATGATTTTAGAATTTTTATTTTTCGTATTTGCTGTTAATTTGACAGTTTTCTTTCCTGGTCAAGTGACCATGAGAAAAATCGAGCGAGTTAAGACGTCCGCTTGAGAGTGGCTGAACCAATTGATTTTGATCCCCATGAAAGTTCTCATGTCTGCCGCCGTAAAAAAACTCCCGACATTTCTGCGGCCGTCGAGTCAATTCGTCGAGTTTTTTCCCCCCGCACCTGCTTTAAAGAAGAGCTTTCCCTTGAGACTTTGTTATTTTTCATTTACTCGTACCCCCGAGCTGTTTCAATAATACATCTATTACAAAGCCAACAAATAAGTTCCGGAGCTCTTTTGCCGCAGACACAAATACAGACACGAGTTATGAAATTCGGAGAAGCCGGGAAGGGCTTTGGACCTTAATACGCAACATCTGTAACGGACAAGCGACCTGTTCTGATGTCGTCGTGCGCTCAGGGCCTCTGGACGAAACGCGAGAAGACGAGCGGGACGATGGCGACGTGTGAGGCCTTATACAACAAGGACTAGAAAGTGACATTTTAGCAGAAATTGTGTTTTATTCAGTGGCGGATGCTGGTCTTTTAATGAAGGGAAGCACAAAGTGTGTCCCCCTGTGAGTGCTTTTTGACAGTGGATTTCCAGCAGGTGAAGTAAAGAACGCCTTCCCATAGGGGGCCGACCCAGGCAGAACGTTCAGTTGGCTTTCACTGTGATAACTCAAACACACACTGCGTTCGAACACCGGATTTAGGTGGAAATATATGGGGGTTATATTGAACAAGCAATAATGGAAATTGAGCAAAAATAACCTAGATTTCGAGCACAAAAAATATATTGAGTGAGCAGTTAAAGATTTTAAGCGAGCAATCGTAGAATTTGAGCACAGAAAATAATGTTGAGCAAAAAAAAAATCTACTCTGTGCCGCTCATTTCCCCCCTCCTGCTCCCGCTCCGTATCTCGACTCCTCTGCTCGTCGATATTGATACCGGAAGTTCATATATATACAGTGCCTTGCAAAAGTATTCGGCCCCCTTGAATCTTGCAACCTTTCGCCACATTTCAGGCTTCAAACATAAAGATATGAAATGTAATTTTTTTGTCAAGAATCAACAAGTGGGACACAATCGTGAGGTGGAACAACATTTATTGGATAATTTCAACTTTTTTAACAAATAAAAAACTGAAAAGTGGGGCGTGCAATATTATTCGGCCCCTTTACTTTCAGTGCAGCAAACTCACTCCAGAAGTTCAGTGAGGATCTCTGAATGATCCAATGTTGTCCTAAATGACCGATGATGATAAATAGAATCCACCTGTGTGTAATCAAGTCTCCGTATAAATGCACCTGCTCTTTGATAGTCTCAGGGTTCTGTTTAAAGTGCAGAGAGCATTATGAAAACCAAGGAACACACCAGGCAGGTCCGAGATACTGTTGTGGAGAAGTTTAAAGCCGGATTTGGATACAAAAAGATTTCCCAAGCTTTAAACATCTCAAGGAGCACTGTGCAAGCTATCATATTGAAATGGAAGGAGCATCAGACCACTGCAAATCTACCAAGACCCGGCCGTCCTTCCAAACTTTCTTCTCAAACAAGGAGAAAACTGATCAGAGATGCAGCCAAGAGGCCCATGATCCCTCTGGATGAACAGCAGAGATCTACAGCTGAGGTGGGAGAGTCTGTCCATAGGACAACAATCAGTCGTACACTGCACAAATCTGGCCTTTATGGAAGAGTGGCAAGAAGAAAGCCATTTCTCAAAGATATCCATAAAAAGTCTCGTTTAAAGTTTGCCACAGGCCACCTGAGAGACACACCAAACATGTGGAAGAAGGTGCTCTGGTCAGATGAAACCAAAGTTGAACTTTTTGGCCACAATGCAAAACGATATGTTTGGCGTAAAAGCAACACAGCTCATCACCCTGAACACACCATCCCCACTGTCAAACATGGTAGTGGCAGCATCATGGTTTGGGCCTGCTTTTCTTCAGCAGGGACAGGGAAGATGGTTAAAATTGACGGGAAGATGGATGCAGCCAAATACAGGAACATTCTGGAAGAAAACCTGTTGGTATCTGCACAAGACCTGAGACTGGGACGGAGATTTATCTTCCAACAGGACAATGATCCAAAACATAAAGCCAAATCTACAATGGAATGGTTCAAAAATAAACATATCCAGGTGTTAGAATGGCCAAGTCAAAGTCCAGACCTGAATCCAATCGAGAATCTGTGGAAAGAGCTGAAGACTGCTGTTCACAAACACTCTCCATCCAACCTCACTGAGCTCGAGCTGTTTTGCAAGGAAGAATGGGCAAGAATGTCAGTCTCTCGATGTGCAAAACTGATAGAAACATACCCCAAGCGACTTGCAGCTGTAATTGTAATTTTTTTTTTTTTCCCCCAAGTGGGACCTTCCATGATCCGAATACATTTAATAATAATAAAATATTATATAATTCCATTATATATATATTCGTTTTAATTATTATTATTAAATAAAAATGCACGTTGATACGACGCACATGAAGGCAACTTCCAGTTTTTAAAAAAATCGTTAGAAAGTTGTATGGACTTACGATCCGCTAGCTTGTTGTTTCCTGTTGTCTTCCGAAATACACCTGGGTGATGGCGTGTCAAGTGTTCGTTCATAGCCGACGTGCTACCGTGGTATGCGAGCTCAGCTTAGCAAAAAGAGTACACACAGTGGTGGCACCCTCCATATTTTCCTTGAAATAATTTCAGGCTCTGGTTAGTCTGGTCCGCTTTTTTGGCTTTATGCCGCTTTCACCGTGTTACCAATTCTGCCCTTCTTGGTAATTGGCGGCATTTTCAACTGCTCGCCGCAGTGAGGAGTGAACCGGCGATTCACATGATTCGTTGTCATCCTTCACTGCATCAGTCCCTCTTTTTTCACCTCTTTTATCAACACCATCGTCGTTTTGGGGCTTTTTGAAGAAACTTCGGACACTCAGTTGCCTTGGCATTTTTCCGAGTAAGGCCAACGACGTCATGCATCAAGAGAGACAATAGCTAATTAATATGCTCACTCGCCACCCTGTGGTCTGGGGTGTGAATTGCAACCTGTCAAAATGACAGATGGACTTCAGTCTTTTCCGTCACCGTTGTAAAAAAACGGTCAACGACAGAAAATATTCGGTTAAAGCGATCCCTGGGCAGCATATAGACATATTGTTCTATCGAACACAACAGTTCTTTTGGCTTAAAATACAGCAGTTTTTTTAAAGAGGGGTGCAAGAGCAGAAACTGCTTTTTCAGTCTTGTCTGTGTTTTCCACCATATATATAGTCCTTGTTATTTGTTTTTTTTAATCAAATGTAGCTCGGTTCTCCTGCTACGGTCTGCGTGGTGTTGTTATTCCTTTTATTGTACTTCTTAAGTAGTAGCATATTGTATTTATTTCATTGTTTTTTTGTTGTTTTTTTTTTTACTTAATTTTATGTTTTTTAATCCTTTTTACTCTAGCATTTTTTTACTATCCTGCACCTTATACTTTTATATCTTATACCTCTATATATCTGTGTTATTATGGGCACTGGAAATTAATTTCCCTAAGAGAACTCTCCCAAGGGATAAATAAAGTTTATTGAATGACAAAAAAATAATCACTTGGCGTAAAATGGGTTAAGGTCTTAATTGCCAACTCTCGAGGAGTTCTTCATTGTACTGACCACTGTCAACGAAAACGTTGATTTGCAACCTTCATGTAATCCTGCTCAGTACTCACAGTACTCACAAAAATTTTGTGACATCACATCAAAATTTTGGGATGAACGTAAAACACACTGGGAACTTTACAGTGAAAATAAATTTTATACAATCTAAACTTCTGAATGTCAAACTCTTTAGGTTTTGCACAACTTGCTGCTCTCTAACAAGGAGCTAACTTGCTAAATTGACAACAGCTTCTTGGTTTCTTGGTTCATTTAGTTCACTTCTTATGATGTTCCCATTATGACATCATGAGACCGCAACATCGTCTAACATTTGATGAATTAATGTTTTGTTTGATTAATGGCATTTCGTTTAACTGCGATGAGTCAAATCTATTTGATATATGAGTAAATTAATTTATAAGCACAATCAAGATTCAACTCATAAGTCAAGGTACCACAACAGTTACAGTGGCAATTAAGGCTCGTCGTTTTTTTCCCTCTCTATTGGCTTTGAGGCTGGGATTTACTGTCAATGCCGAAAAACGCTGCACTAAAACCAACCTGATTATTGTAATCATACAAATGGAGATAATTTCACAATGTGCACATTTCGCAAACCGCATGAAAAGACGGTAATCTGACAATTACTATTAAAACTGGATTTTATTCAGAAACGGAGAAGTTGCCAAGATTAATCAGAGGCAATCACAAATCGTTTAGTCGTCAGCCAAACCACAGAAGACGAGGTTCGGAGTGCCCGCGGAATGCTCCGAATGATACGATTGGCTGCTAAGCGTTTTCTATCAGACACCTTTTACAGTATATCATCATTCAGTGCCAAAGACGTGTATTTACAAGGGCTGTCAAACGATTAAAATTTTTAATCAAGTTAATCACAGCTTAAAAATGAATTAATCGTGAATAATCACAATTCAAACCATCTCTAAAATACGCCATATTTTTCTGTAAATTATTGTCGGAATGGAAAGATAAGACACAAGACGGATATATACATTCAACATACTGTACATAAGTACTGTATTTGTTTATTATAACAATAAATCAAAAAGATGGCATTAACATTAACATTCTGTTAAAGCGATCCATGGATAGAAAGACTTGTGGCTCTTAAAAGATAAATGTTAGTACAAGTTATTGTAATTTTATATTAAAACTAGGGCTGTCAAATGATTGAAATTTTTAATCGAGTTAAACACAGCTTAAAAATTAATTAATCGAAATTAATCGCAATTCAAACCATCAGTAAAACATGCCATATTTTTCTGTAAATTTCTGTTGGAATTGAAAGATAAGACACAAGACGGATATATACATGCAACATACGGTACATAAGTACTGTATTTGTTTACTATAACAATAAATCAACAAGATGGCATTAACATTATTAACATTCTTTCTGTGAAAGGGATCCACGGATAGAAAGACTTGTAGTTCTTAAAAGATAAATGTGAGTAAAAGTTATAGTAATTTTTAGGGTTGTTCCGATCATGTTTTTTTGCTCCCGATCCGATCCCGATCGTTTTAGTTTGAGTATCTGCCGATATTTCCCGATCCGATTGCTTTTTTTGCTCCCGATTCAATTCCAATCATTCCCGATAATTTTTCCCGATCATATACATTTTGGCAATGCATTAGGAAAAAAATGAATAAAACTCGGACGAATACATACATTCAACATACAGTACATAAGTACTGTATTTTTTTATTATGACAATAAATCCTCAAGATGGCATTTACATTATTAACATTCTGTGAGAGGGTTCCACGGATAGAAAGACTTGTGACTTTGTATATTATGACTAAATATTGCTGTCTAGTGTATTTGTTGAGCTTTCAGTAAATGATACTGTAGCCATGCCCAAATGTAGGATGGGAAGTGGAACCATGACTGTGCGTAGTGCTAGCAATTGATATACCTTCTCTGCGTTGGGAAATACATCCCCACATTGTTTCCCATGATATTCCTAAATGTAGGGAGAGGGATTTTAAGGCTTTAGCCAATTAAAAAAAGGCTCCAAAGGCTGCCAAAATTCACTCTACTCATTTTACGCTGCCTTTTATCTTTCTATATAGGTAAAACGGCGCCATTACAGATTGAGCGTGACAATGCGTGAGTGGGACGTACAGCGCATGCATTAATTGCGTTAAATATTTTAACGTGATACATTATTTAAAAAATTAATTACCGACATTATTAGGATAAATTTGATAACCCTACCTTAATCCTAAACTAAAGACTCTGGATGAGTGTAACATATTATGTCTGTAACGTTAAATACAATTAGAAAACGATTTAATTAAAAAATATATTAAAAAAGGCATGGTCGATATTTTTTTGCCAATTCCGATACTTTGAAAATGACGTGAACGGACCTGATCGATCGGGACGCCAATCGATCGGGACATCTCTAGTTATTTTTCTTTTGCTGTGAACTGCTCTGATCGGTCAATCGGTATATTATTGGCCTGGTGGGAATTGGTTATTTTGCCGTGACATGTTCACACGCTTGGAGGCGAATTACCGGTTACGGCAGAAATAATCACTCCGTATATAATACCAGTTTTCTTAGTTCCACACAGTACATATTCCACGTAATTGATAAAGGTCAACTTACTGGGTGACTTTATGAGGTAGTTGTAGATGTTTCCGAACGCCACTGCAGGCCATTCCTTCGGATTGTTTATCCAGCTATCAGCTGCGACTTTGTATGGGCAGATTTGCAGGCCAATACATGCTAATTTTAAGTTGTATCGCCTCCTCGCGTCTGTCGGCAGTGACTCGTGATAATAATAAGTCATTTTTAAGAAGTTTTTTTTTTTTAAAAAAGACACAAAACACAACTGAAATATATGAATTTCAGACGTTTGTCTACGGATGTTTACCTGTGCATGGGTAAAAAAAAAGCCTGCATTGTGGGTGCCCCCTCAAGATTTCTTAGTGCCCACTCTGGTGGGGAAACCTAGATCCGGGCCTGTAGTTAAGTAAAAAAATAGGATACAGTGGTGGACGAGACTCCGGCGTCATAAAGTTGAAATATTAAGTGGTAGGGTGTCCTAACTTTTTCCTCAGTTAGAATATGCATTTTTGTTGTTATGTATGGTTTAATGAGTAAAATGATGTTAATTTTTGTTGTTTACCTGCAATTACCGTATTGGCCTGAGTATAAGACGATGTTTTTTGCATTGAAATAAGATTGAAAAAGTGGAGGTCGTCTTATATTCGCGGTCTAGACATTATACCCATTCACGACCCAGTTGGCGCCAGATATCATTGAAGCCATGTTCTGTCATGACAGATCTCAGCTACTCTCAAGTTTAACCAGTTTGCACCATTTTATTGCAATGTTTTTCCTTATTCAGATTTGTTTCAAGACTACAGTTACAGTTAGACTTCACTTTAGAGTTGTTCCGATCATGTTCTTTTGCTCCCGATCCGATCCCGATCGTTTTAGTTTGAGTATCTGCTGATCCCGATATTTCCCGATCCGATTGCGTTTTTTTGCTCCCGATTAAATTCCAATCATTCCCGATAATTTTTCCCGTTCATATACATTTTGGCTATGCATTAAGAAAAAAATGAACAAAACTCGGACGAATATATACATTCAACACACGGTACATAAGTACTGTATTTGTTTATTATGACAATAAATCTTCAAGATGGCATTTACATTATAAACATTCTTTCTGTGAGAGGGATCCACGGATAGAAAGACTTGTAATTCTTAAAGGATAAATGTGACTTTGTATATTGTGACTAAATATTGCCATCAAGTGTATTTGTTGAGATTTCAGTAAATGATACTGGAGCCATGCCCAAATGCATGATGGGAAGTGCAACCATGACTGTGCTTAGTGCTACCAATTGATATATATCTTCTCTGCGTTGGGAAATAAAATAGGGTGTTAAGAAAAAGATCAATTACTACCTTGCTTCCCCACATTGCTTCCCATGATATTTCTAATCGTAGGGAGAGGGATTGTAAGGCTTTAGCCATTTAAAACAAGATAAAACAAGGCTCCAAAGGCTGCCAAAATTCACTCTACTCATTTTACGCTGCCTTTTAGCTCTCTATATAGGTAAAACGGTGCCATTACAGATTGAGCGCGACAATGCGTGAGTGGGTCGTGTAGCGCATTCATTAATAGCGTTAAATATTTTAACGTGATACATTTTTTAAAACATTAATTACCGCCGTTATCGGGATAAATATGATAACCCAACATTAAGCCTAAACTAAAGAATCTGGATAAGTGTAACATATTATGTCTGTAACGTTAAACACAATTAGAAATCGAATTAATTAAAAAATATATATATATTAAAAAAAGGCATGTCCGATATTTTTTTGCCGATTCCGATACGTTGAAAATGACGTAATTGCGACGCCGATCAATCGGGACGCCGGACATCTCTACTTCACTTTGATGGTTAATGCAGTTATTGCAATTTGTTGTTTTATCACAATAGATTGGTTTATTTACATTTCAAAAACCAGAAGCCATTCATTTACGAATGTGATTCCACTTTAGTTTACATATTGAAATGTTCAGATATTAAGATTAGAATGAGGCAAAATAACATGCTTTTTCTCTCAAATATATTGTTATAATCATGTTTCAGATGTACTGTAATTATTTTATTATATATCATATAATTATATATTATAGATTATTTTATATTATATATTATATAATTTGGTGTTCAAAAAGTCTTTTTTCAAATTTGAGTCTTGAAAAACAGGGGGTCGTCTTATAATCAGGGCCATCTTATATTCGGCCCAATACGGTAAATCACTTTCTTTTCCAGAGATAAAGAAAAACAAGATCAGACAATGATATGTGAACATTTCTTAATAAACAAATGAATGTTTACACATAGCCACAACAAAATGTTCCACAGCAAACACATGCAAAAATGTCAGGGACATGACAAAGCCATAACCTTGTACGCCCTGAAATTAATCAAGCTGCTTGACTGGACGCTGAGTTACTAAAGCCAGATTGTTGACTGTGTTATTGTACATTTTTGATGTATGTTCCAAGCCTGAATGTGCGTCTTTAGTTGTATGGGGGACGGGAAACTGATAAGCATATGCTTCATCCCGTCCGCCTTTGTCTTCTTCTTCGGTTCCTTCGGGCAAATCATATCACATTTTGTAATTGTCAATGATTATCAATGATACCGATGATGATGACAATAAATTCCATTCCAATGTTTAATGGGATGCTAATTTTTCACATGACTGTACCTTGTTTTACCACTACAATTTACTCTTTTGAACCACAAAATGAATTTTTTGCTTCTACTAGTTCTCCCTTGCTACAACTAAAAATTAGTTTAAATTTATTGGATTATTCATTTCATTTTTAATTTTATTTATTTATAATTACTCATGGATTTTTGTAATTAGCAGTCTTTAAAAGTTCTTTTTTATTGCAATTAAAAAATTTTTTCCCAAAATTGATCCTTCAATGAAGTCATTCATTTTATTTACTTATTTCTATTTATTTTATAAATATAATTTAATTGTCCATCACAAAAGACGTGCAGGCAACACTAATACTACAGATGGATGTCAAATGTGCGCCGCAAAATATTGTCCCGTGGGCCACAATTGGCCCTTTGGCTGCAGGTTTGAGACCCCTGTCCTATAAAAGTGTTGTTTTTTTTAATGGAATTATGCATTCAAGCTAAAATGTTAAGTCCTAAGTTATATAACATTATGAAACGTGATTCATCTATGAGCCGAATTTTCGAATATTGCAAAACTAATCAGTGATTAATTGGCACTGGAAGAGTTCAACTGCCCGTGTAGCAAAGTGCAGTTGATGCTATCAAAGACCCGTTGTTTAAAAATAAAATTTCGAGGCAGGATGAACCCAGCATTATGTTTAATTCTTTCGAGAGATGCTGTTTAAAAAAGACTCCAAACACCAGATGTTTTGAGAACCGATAGGAGGGAATCCGATTTCACTTCCTACTTCTATGTTACATCAGCACCAATAACCAGATCTTATCTTTGAAATCAATACGGCCGCAAAACATACAGAACAGCTTGAACTTTTTATGTCTTCTTTTTAGTCACAGTGGCCACAATCGGGATTAGTTTATCAGGATCATGTGAGGTTAACCGAGCTCCAAAATGGGGCTGCTTGAGGTTATGTACTAAAAGTGGAGTGAGGAGTCTTTCTACGCTGGGCCTGACCTGTTATTGAATGACTTTAGGGGTGTTAAAAAAAATCGATTCTAAGATATATCGCGATATTACGACACGCAATTCCTTACACGTGTGTTTTTGGTGGAAATAAACAATTCAGTGGCAGCACTTACTCCCGTCCACTAGTTGGCAGCGACCAACAGCATTGCCTTTCAGTCTGCTGAAGTAACAACAACATTAGACTAATCCGAGTGGAGATTTGTGTACGTTGCTCTCTTGTGGTTGGCTGCCATTACTGGGGTGTTTACACACCTATAGCTGCCCAGCGTCAGTCAATGTTAACAGAAACGTTAGCTGCTATTGGCTATGTGCTGCGGGCGACACACTTCAGCAATGGCGGACGGGGTAACTCCGGTTGTTTTGCTCGGATTAGTCATCTAAATTTTGGGCTCATTTTGCCTTTAACTGCAAAAACGGAGGCATGGAGTATTTAGAATCCTGTATTTAAGCAGGTTTGGACTAAAACAGGTTTGCAGTAAAAAAAGAGAAAATGTTTTAATGAAAGCCATATGTTGTTCAAACATAAAACGAAAACATTTTTACTCGAGTGCTGGATGAGGTGTCAGGAATGAATTAATATAAATGTACTTTTATGTCCAATTTGATTGTTTTTTTCTAAAGTGATATACTGTTAAATACTGCAAAAGGTTTTCTTTGAATGAAGCATTCCTTTTTGTGTTTGAGCCAAATTATGCGTAGGACATTTGTGTCTAAATCATTCAATCCCAATAAAAGTTGCTTCAATCAAAATACTATTTTTAATCAAAGAAAAAAATCACTTGTAAAAATAATTCTTTTGAAAATATTTTTTTATTTTAAATATTTATTTATATATTTAAGTGTCAATTTTTTGAAAAGCAAAAAGTTTTAAATTCCTTTTTTTTTTTTTTTTTTTTTTTTTAAGTGGAAAAAGTTTTGGACGCACAATTTTTTTTGAAGTAGAAAAAAGTTTCGAAGGCACTTTTTTTCGATTGAATCATTTTGACACAAAGATGCAACTTCAACGCTACTTCCGGCACGTTTGAGTGGCAGGTGTCTACGCCAATGGCATTAAAGCATGAAGCAAAAATAATGTCCACCAGGGCTCCATCCAGGCCTCGGACTCTGCTTGAGTCTAAGTCGAAAATAGGGCACCGGTACGGGGGTGCGACATCAGGATCTCACCGGAGTGCCGGCGACGGTTCGGTGCCCTGCTGCTTAATGTGATTCAACACAGGGAACTTGACCCGCTGCCCTGGCGTGATGCGCGTGGGCGGGCATTAGGGGGCCGGGCCCGCCCTGAGGGACGGCTGTGCCCGCCCTAGCTCGATTAAACTGTACTGTGTAATTTCTTTTAATCTTCCACAAAAACACACACACACACGGAGAGAATGAACCCTATATTCCAGTGTTTTCAACCGATTGTGCCGCCGCCGTGAGAGATCGTCAGGTGAGCCGCGAGAAATTATCCAATGTCGCTTTTTTTTAACATCGTCGGGCAAAGTTGCAGTAGGAAGGAAGGAGTAGGCAAAAAGTTCTCGGTTGTTTGCAGAGGAGTTGTGTTGCGTTCAAGAGCTGCTCGGATTTCTAGCCATCAGCCACCTTGCTCTCCGCAACAATGTGGACCTCAGCACATCTACTGTTCATTATTTGACTCGTCAAGTGTCGATATACACAAAAAGTGTCCTTTACATTTTATCCATATGTGACCACTGTTAATCCTCCCTCTTTGTTTTATTCCAACACATTATCGAGGACAGCAAGGTGGGAGATGGCTAGAAATCCGAGCAGTTCTTGAACGCGACACGAGCGTCTATCTAGCGCCATGGCGCCATACAAGCTTAAACGTCATCTCCAAATGAACGCCCGTCGCTTCAGAACAAGTCGATGGACTATTTTTTACGCCTTCGTGAAAACAGAGAAATAGGCAACTTTTTTGAGAAAAACTACAAAGGTAAATAAGAAAGCCCTGAAAGCCAGTTACTTTGTTGCTAAATCCCAAAAGTCCCAAACTGTGGCAGAGACGTTAATACTACCTGCCTGCAAAGCCATTGTCAGCGAGACGACCAGCCCTGATGTGCTTAAAGACATTGCTCAAGTCCCCAGTCTGATAGGTTTTCAAGCCTAATTGCTAAACGTTTCACACAAAGTAAGTATAAATACTGAGAAATTATTTTATAATTAATATACTGTATAGAAAGTAATTTTCGTGTGGTGTGCCGCGAGATTTTTTCCAACATAAAAACGTCCCGTGACTCAGAAAAGGTTGAAAAACACTGCTCTAGTCATCCTATCTTGATCTGTCGTCATTCAATTCAACCAATCTGAGCAGCAAATGTAGGCAATTTCTAGCCAATCACAGATATGGGGGGCGGGCTGAGTAGCCGGCCATTGGGTACTGCGATTGGATAGGGATTGCTCCAGTTACAGAAATGGCGATTGAGCGGCTCCTCCGTTGCTAATTCACATTGGAATGGACATACGTGTTTTTTTTCAAGAAACTAAAGACGAACACTCAAGCCATGGCAAAGACGCGGCCGAAAGTCAATATGAAGGGATAGCGCTGCCACCTCCTGCAGTTTCACTGACTGACAATATCATCAGAAAATATAACGGGTAAAAATGCCACTGTTACGGCTAAATTTACGTTGAAGAAGTCGCCCCCCCCCCAAAAAATGTAATGCCCCCCCTGTAATTTCTTTCTGCAGCCGGGTCTGACGTGATGGTTGGCGCTGGTACGGGAGTGGCCGGCGAGTGGCCCGACACTAGCCTGCCCAGTAAGCGAGTGGACTGCCGGCGAGTCGCTGGCGTCCGCGCCGGGAGCCCCATCGCTTCAAGTTTTGAATGAGTGTGTTGAAGTGACTTTTTCTATGATTGAAAATAAATATTTTGATTAAAGCAACTTTTTTTTTAATTGCAGCAACTTTTTTTGGGATTGAATAATAAAGACTAGGGCTGTCAAACGATTAAAATTTTTAATCGAGTTAATTACAGCTTAAAAATTAATTAATCGTAATTAATCGCAATTCAAACCATCTCTAAAATATGCCATATTTTTCTGTAAATTATTGTTGGAATGGAAAGATAAGACACACGATGGATATATACATACAACATACCGTACATGAGTACTGTATTTGTTTATTGTAACAATAAATCCACAAATGCCATTATTAACATTCTTTCTGTTAAAGTGATCCACGGATAGAAAGACTTGTAGTTCTTAAAAGTTAATTGTTATAGTTACAAGTTATAGTAATTTTATATTAAAACTAGGGCTGTCAAAATTATCGCGCTAACGCACGGTAATTAATTTTTTTAATTAATCATGTTAAAATATTTGACGCAATTAACGCACATGTCCCGCTCAGACAGTATTCTGCCTTTTGGTAAGTTTTACAGCAAGGCTTTTTGTGCTGTCTAACAGCGAACTCTTGTGGTCGCTTTGTGACATGGTATATTGTTTTCTTGCCAGTTCAATATGGCTGCACGACGTCTCGGGCTGACGCCTACGTTGTAATGTTGTGCTTATATGATCCTTGGACAAGATTTGTCCGTAAGTATGGTTGTTGTAAAGAATGTACATATTATGTTAGTAAGCGAAATGTTCTATTTTTTGTATGAGACGCTTTTTGTTTATGTTTAGTGAACCTGTATAGCGTGCTAAGCTAACGTTGTTGCTAATGCAATGCTTGTGTACTTTTTTTTTGTAGTTTTACGACGGTCTAAAGAGGACAATGGTTTGAGGCCATTTTATTAATAAGTCAGATGAAAAAGGAAGAAGTCCGATTATTAAGGCGTTGTTCACTAGCTATCTAGCTTTGGAAAAAGTAGACGCTTCGGAGTGAGGACAGCATAGACAGATTTAAATGATAGTAGAGTGAAATGCCCACTACAGTCCTTATGTACTGTATGTTGAATGTATATATCCATCTTGTGTCTTATCTTTCCATTCCAACAGTTTATTTTACAGAATATATATAAATATATAATTTACAGGAAAATATGGCATATTTTATGATGGGTTGAATTGTGATTAATTACGATTAATTAATTTTTAAGCTGTAATTAACTGGATTAAAAATTTTAATCGTTTGACAGCCCTAATTAAAACCCCTGTTCATGTTTTTGTTTTAATAAAATTTGTAAAATTTTCAATCAAAAGTTGAGTTAATATAATAATAATAAGAATAAAAATAAAAATAACTATAATAAAAATAGAGTGACCAAAGTCTAAGTTTTACGTGTATTTTGGATAGCTATTTTGATATGGAATGCCAGTTCATTTTGCATTGTTGTTTAACTGTGTGTCAGAATAGGGCCTCATTACTATAGACTGAAGTGCTTTTCTTTTTGTGAACATTATTTTTTGGGGGAGAGATAGGAATATTATTTTTGTTGTGCTTTCACTAAACGATACTTATGTTTGTTGTGAAGGAGAAGCCTATGCCAATAAACGGCGCGGTCCAAAGAACGCCTGTGTCCACTCGCCTTTACTGTATAACATATATCTGTACATATCTTACCCAAAATACAACAAGAGACACATAATTGCCACTAAAAGAAAGAAAACTTACCGAAATATGTGTGGAGCACAAATAGCAATTTGCATTGCATTATGAATACAGCATAAACGTCTCACAACTACTAATTCTCCCACGTTTAGAAGAAATAACATGAGTATGGAACGGCACTGCCCCCAAGCGGCCAGTGGCATTCTCTTCACTCTTAATGTCCGTAAACGGCCTCATTGTAATCTGTTTGAGGCAATGTGCGAGCGGGTCATTTAGTGAATGCGTTAATTGCGTCAAATATTTTAACGTGATTAATTTAAAAAATTAATCAACGCCCGTTAACGCGATCATTTTGACAGCCCTAATAAAGACACAAATCTTCCTCCATACGGACCAGCCCCGAGCCCTGTGTGCCGTCAAGTGATAGTGAAGTCTATGGATAATCCCTTCATGCACGAATTATGATTTTATTTCAGCCCTCCGTATCCGTTTGATATCGGTATCAAATTTTTGGAGTTGGACAATACTGGGATATTGGTTAAAAAGTCGTTATCGGACAATTCTAATTTTCTTAGTATTATTATAATTTTTTTTGTTTTGTTATGGCATTCCTACACACTACCTACAGTATGTGTCTAGTAGGGTTACTAGTTTAGCAAAGTATTATACTAGTAGTGCAAAACATGCTAGTAAAAATATTAAGTTATTTTATGAGTATGCTGGATTTTGTTTTGTTTTGTTTGTGAGGACAAAGAACTCACTAATTTATACACAGTGGCGGACTTGGCAATTTTGGGGCCTAAGGCGAACATATCCAGGGGCCCTCTTCATGGGTCAGGGGTTAAAAAGGTGAGAAGTGTGTGGAGGAAATATGTTCCAGTACACTAGGGCTGTCCTAAACGACAAATTTTCTCCTGATTAGTCAGCCGACTAGTTTTACGATTAGTCGACAAATCTAATAATTTTCTATAATTTTTTTTTGACTAATTTAGCAATGAAATTTTTGTTGATGCTTATTAATTTACAAAACCATTTTAGAACACTTACATTTTTTTATTAAACTTCAAATAATCATGTAAATAACAATAATTAATCATAAATAAACAATGAGGTTAAATGCTGATAGCATTTACTAGTGCAAAAGAATGAAAAGTAAACGGATTCAGAACACTGACTTTCCCTTTCCAACATTATTCAAAACAATTCTTAAAAAAAAATCTAGCATTATTATTATAGTTTACTATATATAATAGTAGTATTATAATTATAATAATTATTCAATGGGGCAAATAAGTATTTAGTCAACCACTAATGGTGCAAGTCTCCCACTTGAAAATATTAGAGAGGCCTGTAATTGTCAACATGGGTAAACCTCAACCATGAGAGACAGAATGTGGAAAAAAACAGAAAATCACATTGTTTCATTTTTAAAGAATTTATTTGCAAATCATGGTGGAAAATAAGTATTTGGTCAATACCAAAAGGTCATCTCTATACTTTGTTATGTACAATTTATTGGCAATAACGGAGGCCAAACGTTTTCTGTAACTCTTCACAAGTTTTTCACACACACTTGCTGGTATTTTGGCCCATTCTTCCATGCAGATCTCCTCTAGAGCAGTGATGTTTTGGGGCTGTCCCCCAGTCCCTCCACAGATTTTCTATGGGGTTGAGATCTGGATACTGGCTAGGCCACTCCAGGACCTTGAAATGCTTCTTACGAAGCCACTTTTTTGTTGCCCTGGCTGTGTGTTTGGGATCATTGTCATGCTGAAAGACCCAGCCACATTTATTCTTTCCTTTACACAGATCAGTTTTCCTGGTCCCTTTGCGGAAAACCAGCCCCAAAGCATGATGTTTCCACCCCCATGCTTTGCAGTGGGTATGGTGCAATTCAGTATTCTTTTTCCTCCAAAGAGGAGAACTTGTGTTTCTACCAAAAAGTTCTATTTTGGTTTCATCTGACCATAACACATTCTCCCAGTCCTCTTTTGGATCATCCAAATGCTCTCTGGCGAACCGCAGACGGGCCTGGACATGTACTTTCTTCAGCAGAGGGACACGTCTGGCAGTGCAGGATTTGAGTCCTTGGTGGCGCATTGTATTACTGATAGTAGCCGTTGTTACTGTGGTCCCAGCTCTCTGTAGGTCATTCACTAGGTTCCCCCCCCCCGTGTGGTTCTGGGATTTTTGCTCACTGTTCTTGTTATCATTTTGACGCCACGGGGTGAGGAGGGAGTTGAAAGTCCGTGTTGCCCAACGACAGCCCCAAAACATCACTGCTCTAAAGGAGATCTGCATGGAGGAATGGGCCAAAATACCAGCAACAGTGTGTGAAAAGCTTGTGAAGAGTTACAGAAAACGCTTGGCCTCCGTTATTGCCAACAAAGGGTACATAACAAAGTATTGAGATGAACTTTTGGTGTTGACCAAATACTTATTTTCCACCATGATTTGCAAATAAATTCTTTAAAAATCAAACAATGTGATTTTCTGTTTTTTTTTTTTTTACACATTGTCTCTTATGGTTGAGGTTTACCCAAGTTGATAATTACAGGCCTCTCTAATTTTCAAGTGGGAGAACTTGCACAATTGACTAAATACTTATTTGCCCCACTGTACATGGGCTTTAATTCGAATATCAAATATTTTGAATAAAAGCTTAAACTGCTTTCATTAAGCTGATCAACAAGGTAATTTAACCATTTGCAAGCCAATATATTTGCATGGCATTCTTCATTTTTAAACATTGTTTTCAAACTTGAGACACTGCCCTCTTTTACCACGCGGGATGCCGTCACTCAGCAAATGCTTGGGTAGTGCCGAGCCCCCCGAGCACAACACCCTTAGACCCTCCATCCCTCTTTAACCTCCAGATGAGCCCGCCGTCGCCTCACGAAGGGATGGCAGGACCGGCAAGCTCCTGCGGTTCCAGTGACTAAGGCACAGCGGGGCTCTGTTCAAAAGCCCTAAACGTTACCGAGTGACACCTATGGAAACACATTCAATCTTGTGCGGTAGGTGGTCAATATACAGCTATTTACACAGACAGGGCCACCATCAAAGAGCTTTATGGGCAAATACGTTCTCACAGTGTAAGCATTTTAGATATGCGGGCGTTAAAGCCCTCCTGTGTTTTGCCTCCTCTTATTTAATGGTTGTAATAAGATTGCCTTTGTTATGATTCGGGCGCCGACCGTACGAGGCGGCTAGGGGGTTTACGGCCGAGGCGGGACGCTGGTTTTGTCTTTGCGGCCAAAATATCTCAAGCTGCCACCGCGGCCTGGACGACGCGCTCGGGACGGTCACAATAGAACGAAGAACGATCTGGATTCTTGAAACCGTCTGACCGAATAGCCGCGCAAAATCCTGTCAGAAAGAAAAGACCGTGGCGAGTGCAAAAGGGCAATTGAGTGCTTCATATGTAATATCGGAAACCGCGCTGGGATGGGAATAGTGAAAATAATGACTGCTCATCCTCTGGAAATTTTTATACTGCTGTACTTTGACTTTAAGTGGAAGTATTTTTGACTTAAGGCTTAATCTTCGAGTTAGTGGGGGTTTAATAATTAGTTGGTGGAGTTGATTTCAACAAATTCCATGCAGTTTCTAAGTTATTTGTTAGTTTTAGGGCTCGGGAGTGGCTAAGCTAGCGCGAGTAAATTGGGCTGACTTAGCATGCGATACAGATCTACGAACAGATCCAACATAGCCAAATAACTTCACAATGCAAATCATTGTTCCAAAACACCCATGCAACCAAAACAATGTCACACCAAACTGCCGTAATTCATTTAATTCTGCTGGACTATTTTTTGGGACGCGTAATACAACTAAAATAGAGAGGAGTGCTTCGGCCACTCGGGCTCACGCTGCATTCGAGGAAGGTGGGAAGTCGGACTTATCCCACTCGGATGGTACCAGTTGCGACCTCAAAGCGTTCCAAGCGAATGTAAACAGCAAAAATGGCTGATCACGATTTTGGATTGAAGTGACTTTTTTTGATTGAAGCAACTTTTTTTTTTTTTTTTTTAATTGAATAATAAAGACACAAATGTCCTAGCCAAAATGTGGCCCAAAAGCAAAACAACAATCTTTCAATCAAAAAAGTTGTTTCAATCAAAAAAAAAAAAAAAAACTTCACTTCAATGAAAAAAGTAATAATAATAATTCAGTTAGAAAAAAAAATGGTTTTGTGTTGCTTTTTTTTCAGTCTCAAATTTATTTTTGCATTCTAACACATTTTTTTCTTTTGGATTGAAGGGACTTTTTTTGATTGAAGAAACATTTTTTCAAATTGAATAATAAAGACATACATGTCCTAGCCAAAATGTGGCCCAAAATCAAAACAATAATCCTTCAATCAAAAAAGTTGTTTAAAAAAATAAAGAAATAAAGAACAAATGTCCTCGCCAAAATGTGGTCCAAACGCAAACCAACAATCCTTCAATCAAAAAAGTTGTTTCAATCAAATAATAATAATAATTCAATCAAAGAAAAAGTTTTCTGTTGCTTTTTTTTAGTCTCAAATTTAGTTTTGCATTCTAACACATTTTTTTTTTTTTGATTGAAGTGATTTTTTTTTTTTTTTTTAATTGAAGCAACTTTTTTTTTTTTTTAATTGAATTATAAAGACACGAATGTCCTAGCCAAAATGTGGCCCAAAATCAAAACAGCAATCCTTCAATCAAAAAAGTTGTTTAAAAAAATAAATAAAGAAATAAATTCAAAGAAAGTTTTTTTTGTTGCTTTTTTTAATCTCAAATTTAGTTTTGCATTCTTACATTTTTTTCGTTGTTTGATTGAAGTGATTTTTTTTGATTGAAGCAACATTTTTTCTTTTTTTTTGCGTAATAAAGACACAAATGTTTTTGCCAAAATGTGGTCAAAACGCAAACCAACATTACTTCAATCAAAAAAAGTTTTAATTAAAAAAAAAAAAAAAAAAAACTTCACTTCAATCAAAAAATAATAATTCAGGTTTTCAGTTTTCAGGTGCTTTTTTAGTCTCAATTTTATTTTTGCATTCAAACACGTTTTTTTGATTGAAGTGACTTTTTTTTTAATTGAGTAATAAAGACATAAATGTCCTCGCCAAAATGTGGTCCAAACGCAAACCAACATTACTTCAATCAAAAAATTTGTTTTAATAAAAAAAAAAAAAAAAACTTCACTTCAATCAAAAAATAATAATTCAGGTTTTCAGTTTTCAGGTGCTTTTTTAGTCTCAATTTTATTTTTGCATTCAAACACATGTTTTTTTGATTGAAGTGACTTTTTTTTATTATTGAGTAATAAAGACACAAATGTCCTCGCCAAAATGTGGTCCAAACGCAAACCAACAATCCTTCAATCAAAAAAGTTGTTTCAATCAAATAATAATAATAATAATAATTCAATCAAAGAAAAAATTTTTCTGTTGCTTTTTTAGTCTCAAATTTAGTTTTGCATTCTAACACATTTTTTTTTTTTTTTGATTGAAGTGATTTTTTTTTTTCATTGAAGCAACTTTTTTTTTTTTTTTATTGAGTAATAAAGACACAAATGTCCTCGCCAAAATGTGGTCCAAACGCAAACCAACATTACTTCAATCAAAAAAAGTTGTTTTAATTAAAAAAAACAAACACCTCAATCAAAATATAATAATTCAATCAAACAAAAACAGTTTTCGGGTGCTTTTTTTTTAGCCTCAATATTATTTTTGTATTCAAACACATTTGTTTTTGATTGAAGTGACTTTTTTTGATTGAAGCAACTTTTTTTTTTTTATTGAATACTAAAGACACAAATGTCCTCGCCAAAATCTGGTCCAAACACAAACCAACATTATTTCAATCAAAAAAGTTGTTTCAATCCCCCCCAAAAAAACTCACTTCAATCAAAAAATAATAATTCAATCAAACAAAAACAGTTTTCAGGTGCTTTTTTTAGCCTCAATTTTATTTTTGCATTCAAACACTTTTTTGGGGGGGTTTGAAGTGAATTTTTTTTTTGATTGAAGCACTTACTTTTTTTTTTTTTTTTTTTGATTGAATAATAAAGACATAAATCTACCTCCATGCAATGAATCTGAAGAATCCATGCAACCCCATTTATTACAGTATTTTGACGTAAATTTCGACTTTAACAGTTACATCGCCAGCATTGGAACGTGACTAGTTCGTAACTCATGACCTGTATTCCAAACAAAGTGGTTGATTTTGATTTGCTGGAATTCCGGAGTGCAAATCAGATGATGATAAGCAGAAAATGAAGAAATCATATTCTCCGACTTAGCCATGTAGTACTTGGCTTCGCTCGGCCCGCGAACGTTGAAGCTAAATGAAGTGTCACGCCTTTCACATAACCTGGCATTCATTTGTGAGGCACCATAAACAAATTATTCATGTTAACCCTGACCTATTTTCCAACATGTCCTTCCAAAACCATAAGGGTTTGCTCTCGGTTTATGTTTTTGTATTTGAAGAGCTTTGAAATGCAAATGTTTGTTTCCTCGCGTGTAGAAAAAAATCCTTAAAAGCAATTCGATGTGAAATATGGATTCTGGCCATTTGACATCATCCCTAAAATAAACACGCGGCTTCTCAGAGTGTGCTGTTAAATAAGTGTACCTTGGCAGGCGGCGTGTACATCCACTCACGCCGGACTCATGTCGGGCATTTTTACGGTGGCCAGCGCTGGTAATAATTTCACGTCAAATGACAGGTTTGGCACTGCGAAACTGGGTAATGTGGTCAACTGTGCATTTTCATTTACAGCTAAAGCGATCAAGGACACGGCTATAACAAGGCATGTTGACTTTAGCTGGATTGTGGTTAGAAGAACATGAAATATTTCGTAAGCTATCCATGCCTTGAATGGTTGTGCGTCCTTGAAATAATCAGGCAATTCAGTTTTGATTGTTGGGGCGGAAAAACTGAGAATTCTTTAAAACAAGGGTGTCAAAACTATGGCTCGCAATGGGTTTTGATCTTTTATCTTTAGCTTATTAGCTGCCGTTGGTCGTGACAGATGACAGAACTCATGGCCCGGGGTTCAGATCTGGGCCCTGACATCATTTTGTGTGGTCCACCAAAGAAAATCACATGCATCGACTTCATGTTTCTTGCTAATCCTAAAAGAAAAATTGAGGAATACTGTACATGTATCAGATAATATTTATTATATTCTTCGTTTTATAAAAATATTTTTTAAAAGTACACGTATATTTTTTCTAAATTACAAAAAGGGGAATATTTACATTAATATATCTCTTTTTTTATTTTATGAAAAAATAAAAATACTTAAAAAAAATTACTTATTCATATTTTTAAACTTAAAAGTCAAAAATGAAAAAAGGAAATATTTACTTCGACCTTTTTGTTTATTAAAAAAGGTAAATACATTATATATATATATATATATATATTAGGGCTGTCAAATGATTAAAATTTTTAATCGAGTTAATTACAGTTTAAAAATTAATTAATCGTAATTAATCACAATTAATCGCAATTCAAACCATCTATAAAATATGCCATATTTTTCTGTAAATTATATATATTCTGTAAAATAAATTGTTGGAATGGAAAGATAAGACACAAGATGGATATATACATTCAACATACGGTACATAAGGACTGTAGTGGGCATTTCACTCTACTGTCATTTAAATCTGTCTATGCTGTCCTCACTCCGAAGCGTCTACTTTTTCCAAAGCTAGACAGCTAGTGAACGACGCCTTAATAATCAGACTTCTTCCTTTTTCATCTGATTTATTAATAAAATAGCCTCAAACCATTGTCCTCTTTAGACCGACATAAAACTACAAAAAAAAAAGTACACAAGCATTGCATTAGCAACAACGTTAGCTTACCACGCTATACAGGTTCACTAAACATAAACAAAAAGCGTCTCATACAAAAAATGGAACATTTCACTTACTAACATAATATGTACATTCTTTACAACAACCATACTTACGGACAAATCTTGTCCAAGGATCATATAAGCACAACATTACAACGTAGGCGTCAGCCCGAGACGTCGTTCAGCCATATTGAACTGGCAAGAAAGCAATAAACCATGTCACAAAGCGACCACAAGAGTTTGCTGTTAGACAGCACAAAAAACCTTGCTGTAAAACATACCAAAAGGCAGAATACTGTCTGAGCGGGACATGTGTGTTAATTGCGTCAAATATTTTAACGCGATTAATTTAAAAAATTAATTACCGCGCGTTAACGCGATAATTTTGACAGCCCTAATATTATATATATATATATATATATATATATATATATATATATATAGCTTGGTGTAAAGAAATTAACTGTGGGAGCAATTACTAGAAATTGGAAGACATACAAGACCACTGATAATCTCCCTCGATCTGGGGCTCCATGCAAGATCACACCCCATGGGGTCAAAATGATAACAAGAACGGGGAGCAAAAATCCCAGAACCACACGGAGGCACCTAGTGAATGACCAACAGAGAGCTGGGACCACAGTAACAAAGGCTACTATCAGTAACACAATGCGCCGCCAGGGACTTAAATCCTGCACTGCCAGACGTGTCCCCCTGCTGAAGAAAGTACACGTCCAGGCCCGTCTGCGGTTCGCTAGAGAGCATTTGGATGATCCAGAAGAGGACTGGGAGAATGTGTTATGGTCAGATGAAACCAAAATAGAACTTTTTGGTAGAAACACAGGTTCTTGTGTTTGGAGGAGAAAGAATACTGAATTGCATCAGAAGAACACCATACCCACTGTGAAGCATGGGGATGGAAACATCATGCTTTGGGGCTGTTTTTCTACAAAGGGACCAGGACGACTGATCTGTGTAAAGGAAGGAATGAATGGGGTCATGTATGGAGAGATCTTGAGTGAAAATCTCCTTCCATCAGCAAGGGCATTGAAGATGAGACGTGGCTGGGTCTTTCAGCATGACAATGATCCCAAACACACAGCCAGGGCAACGAAGTAGTGGCTTCGTAAGAAGCATTTCAAGGTCCTGGAGTGGCCTAGCCAGTCTCCAGATCTCAACCCCATAAAAAATCTGTGGAGGGTGTTGAAAGTCTGTGTTGCCCAACAACAGCCCCAAAACATCACTGCTCTAGAGGAGATCTGCATGGAGGAATGGGTCAAAATACGAGCAACAGTGTGTGGAAAGCTTGTGAAGAGTTACAGAAAACGTTTGGCCTCCGTTATTTCCAACAAAGGGTACATAAAAAAGTATTGAGATGAACTTTTGGTATTGACCAAATACTCATTTTCCACCATGATTTGCAAATAAATTCTTTAAAAATCAAACAATGTGATTTTCTGGGTTTTTTACCCGACATTTTGTCTCTCATGGTTGAGGTTTACCCATGTTGACAATTACTGGCCTCTCTAATATTTTCAAGTGGGAGAACTTGCACAATTTGTGGTTGACTAAATACTTATTTACCCCACTGTAGGTAATGTTCACTTGTAAGCACAGATGTTTTGGATGCGCTTTGATGCAAAATTAGATAATGAGGATGAGGTGGGCAGATGCTCGAATGGCCCCTTGTGGGACACCGAGACACTTGGGGAGACTACACAAAAATGAAAGAAACAGCTCGCATGCCGCCCAGCCGAATGCCCAGGCACTAGGATACGCCAAAAGAGAGTGAAGCTTTTCTGGCAATCGTATAGTGAAAATTTGCTCGCATAATTAGACTCATTTCATAACAAACTCATTAGGTAAGGTGCTCGTATCTTGAGGTCCACTGTATTTGCTGTTAAGAGTCTCAATAAAAGACGATTTGAACCATTTTTAGGTCAACAATGTCTTGAAACGATTCATGAACTGTCAAAACAGCAGTTCAGATTTATTTGGTCATCCATGAGTTGTCGATTAATCCATTCGTGCTCCCAAAATAACTATAATATATACACATGTGAAATAAAAATAACATTACTTGATGGATTGGTTTTAGCATGCCTCCTCCCATTTTTATGTATGTGGAAAAAAATTGGACACTTCTTTTGAACAACAATAGCTGTTCTGTTGGAAAAGTCGGGAATATTTATTGTTCCCAGTGTATCAGATCATTGTTGAACATTTGCAAATAATAAAAAACACAAATACTGGCAGCGGGATGACACTCCCGCCATTTGTGCGGAATCAGATATGAGCGGCAAGATAAGGAAAGCAGCACGAATGCACATTAACATCACTCAAAGGCAACGTGATTCATCTTATTTCAAGTCGGCGCTGAGAGCATTCAAGCAGTGTTGAAAACATGGATTTGGCTGCACATCTGACTCATGCTAAACACTTGGGCCTTTTAGACATTTCTCTAAGATGACAAGCGGTGATGTTTTATTCAGAGCGTCAGGTGTGCCAAGTCATCTGCTACAAACTTTTGGAGCTTTACGTGAAGTAAGTACTGGATTCACTAGCGTTAGTACAATGGGCCAGAAATGTGGCCTCGGCTGTGAGAGAATTCATGAAATTCAGGAGTGTTAGTACTATAAAGGGGAAAAGTTTTCAGTACTTAAAAACGAGTGATTTTTTTTTGTGTGTGCTTGCTTTATGTATTTTGAATATACAGTCCCTGACAACGGTGGCCGAGAGGTGTCAGGCGAAATGCAAAGTCCAAACACTTTGCAAATAGAAAAAAAGCACGAACCCAAATTGTAAACGTTTTGCAAAAGTAAAAAGCACGAATGCAAACTGCCACAACACGATCCCCAATTCCTAAAGCGCGATTGCAAATTGGCAAAAGCACGAATCCCAACTGCCACAACACGACAGCAAATGGCTCGTAGCACGAATGCAAACTGCCACAACACGATCCCCAATTCCTAAACCGCGATTGCAAATTGGCAAAAGCACGAATCCCAACTGCCACAACACGACAGCAAATAGCTCGTAGCACAACAGCAAACGGCTCACAGCACAGCAGCAAAATCACGCAACACAACGGCAAGAGGATGAAAAAAAAAAAAAAAAAAAGGACGACACTTTATATGTGCTTTGTGACCAACCATCTATACGGACCTCCATTAAGTTGCCCCCCACCCCCCATCAGACGCAAATTTATATAAAAATAATGTCAATCGTTTGTGCTGCAACGGTTTTGTAGATACAGTATTATGCTTTTATTGAGATATTAATTTCGAGTGGTGACGTCACTCGTAACTTTTCCTCAGTTTAGCTCCCGCGGCTAATGGAGCGTAACAACTCTCTCAATAACAGAGGGGTGTCCTAATAACTAGCACGATCATAACACAAATTCGGGTCCATTTTGCAGTAAATTGGGGGCTTAGAGGGACGTCATCACTCGAAATCAATATCTCAAGCCCCCCACTTTACTGCAAAATGGACCCGAATTTGTGCTATGCTCGTGCTAGTTATTAGGACACCCCTCTGTTATTGAGAGAGTTGGTACGCTCTATTAGCCGCGGGAGCTAAACTGAGGAAAAGCTACGAGTGACGTCACCACTCGAATTTAATATCTTTATAAAAGCATAATACTGTATCAACAAAACCGTTGCAGCACAAACGATTGACATCATTTTCATATACATTTGCGTCTGATGGGGGGGGGGCAACTTCATGGAGGTCCGTATAGATGGTCACAAAGCACATATAAAGTGTATAAAGTGTCTTTTTTTTTTTTAACTTCCGGGTCATCCTCTTGCCGTTGTGTTGCGTGATTTTGCTGCTGTGCTGTGAGCCGTTTGCTGTTGTGCTACGAGCGATTTGCTGTCGTGTTGTGGCAGTTGGGATTCGTGCTTTTGCCAATTTGCAATCGCGCTTTAGGAATTGGGGATCGTGTTGTGGCAGTTTGCATTCGTGCTACGAGCCATTTGCTGTCGTGTTGTGGCAGTTGGGATTCGTGCTTTTGCCAATTTGCAATCGCGCTTTAGGAATTGGGGATCGTGTTGTAGCAGTTTGCATTCGTGCTTTTTACTTTTGCAAAGCGTTTACAATTTGGGTTCGTGCTTTTTTCTATTTGCAAAGTGTTTGGACTTTGCATTTTGCCTGACACCTCTCTGCCACCGTACCTGACAAGTAGTCGGATCCATGCAGGCTCCGGTAGGTCTCCTGCAATATTTGCGGCGACTGTGGTGTAATTCAATGGAAGATTCATCTGAAAAATCCACCTTTTGTCAGGCTGTGGGCCTTGGAAAATGCCACACAGTTTTTTAATTGTCTGCACCCTGAGAGATCAGAAGGGTGGAAGGCAACATAAATAGTCTGAAAAGTCAACAAATCTTAGCTATCTCTTATATTCCTAACCATAAAAAGGGACAAATTCTGCAGCAGGATGGTGCTCCATCACATACTTCAATCTCTACCTTAAAGTTCCTCAAGGCAAAGAAGATCAAGATGCTCCACGACTGGCCAGCCCAGTCATCAGACATGGGTAGGATGAAAGAGGAAGCATGGAAGACGAAACCCAAGAATGTTGATGAACTCTGCGAGGCATGCAAAACTGCTTTCTTTGATGTTCCTGATGACTTCATCAATAAATTGTATGAATCCTTGCGAACCGCATGAATGCAGTCCTTCAAGCCCATGGAAGTCATACAAAATGTTAAATTTGGATTTCACAGCACCATTACTTAATTCGCTTACGTTATGTAACATATTTTTGTATTTGAAGTAGATTTTTTGTTCAATTTTCACGCTAATTTCTGTAGGCGACAAAACTTTCGTCTTCCCAAAATTTGACCTTTATCTCTTCATTAAATGATTGATGTTTTTTCAGTGAAACAAATATATTTTTGTACATTCAACATCATTTGGGAGGGTCTTAGCTTTCATATGAGCTATTTCTGAAAGCAATCGAATAATTAAAAGTCAGGTTATTAGCAATTGTTTCTACAAAATGGACAACAAGACTTTTGTCAGGGACTGTATATTACCAGTAGCGGAAAGCAACAGAAGAAAAATACTTTGGCGACTATCGAAAAACATCATTGTACTGTCCTCGCCGAATGTACCTCATAAGTATTACTTAACCTTAATTAACCATTACTGAATGCTTTTTGGACATTTATTGTAAAGTGTAGCACATGTGTCCCTTAACTAAGAAATTATAAATGCTTAACCCCCCACCCCCAACCTTTATTAACCATTACTGAATGGTTTTCGGACCCTTATTGTAAAGTGTAGCACATGTGTCCCTTAACTAAGAAATTATAAATGCTTAAGTTAACAAACCCTAACTCTAAACCCGAACCCTATATAGGCCTATTTTTTATTTTAACAAACTATTAGTTACTGTCTGGTTATGTATTAACTAATGCATTAACTAATGCATTGACTCATGTTAATTAATATATTAATAAATGTTAGATAAGCACTTCTATTAATTATTGTAATGTTACTTGAACATTATTGTCTTAAAATGCATTAACTCATGTCAATATATTAATAAATGTTAGATAAGGGATTCAATGAATTATTGTCATGTTACTTAAACATGAGTTATTGTCAACAAATGCATTAACTAATCTTAACTAAAGGACCCTTATTGTAAAGTGTTACCCAATTGTGGCTTATTAGCAGTGTTGTTAATCTTACTGAAAAAAAGTAATTAATTATAGTTACAAATTACTTCTCCCAAAAAGTAATTGCGTTAGTAACTCAATTACCTGAATGTAAGAGTAATTAGTTACTTGGCAAAGTAATTGGTGATAATTACTTTTTTTTTTTTTCCCCTCAAAAAACAAACAAACAAAAAAAAACATTGGCCACACTATGTGAAGTTTTTTGTGAAGGTTTTTGGTACAATTGGCACGAGCCCAATTCTTTACCCTAATTTACCCTTTGCCCTGAATCAACTGTTAAAAGTTGTTAAAATTGCTCCCATTATTGCATTAGTTCCCTTCTCTCTACTTTCGACATATGAAAGTTTTAAAACTGTTTCATCATTTAAAGATAGATTCAAGTCAAGATTTTGCCGATTTAGAAGTATTTTAGATAAAAAGTTACTTAGGTTCGCTAGGAAGGTTCTCTACAACAGAGCCGTCCTAAAAAGTTTACTGCTTTAAGATGGCGGCTGTCTACTAACGCGCTTAATGCCATGTCTGTCATTTTGCATCTAGTTTTATCTATATACAGTACATGTGATATCTACCATGTCTACCATATCTACCATAACATGCGGGCGTAGTTTGTAGGCTATCGGCTACAACATGTATTATTGGAGCTACCTAGCATCGCGTTTGCTCGGCGTCACAACTTTCTTGCCTCCTCCCCACTCCTGCTCTGCTCTGTCGTCTCGGTGAGTCAGTTTCCCTCAGACTTTTCGACCAATTTAGTAATGCATAGTACCGCATGCGGCGGCACGGTGGCTGAGTGGTTAGCACGTCTGCCTCACAGTTCTGAGATCAAGGGTTCAATCCCAGGCTTCGGCCTTCCTGTGTGGAGTTTGCATGTTCTCCCCGTGCCTGCGTGGGTTTCCTCCCACATCCCAAAAACATGCATGGTAGGCTGACTGAACACTCTAAATTGTCCGTAGGTATGAGTGTGTGTGTGAATGGTTGTATGTCTCCTTGTGCCCTGCGATTGGCTGGCAACCAGTTCAGGGTGTCCCCTGCCTACTGCCCGTAGTTAGCTCGGATAGGCTCCAGCACCTCCGCGACCCTCGTGAGGAAAAGCGGCATGGAAAATGAATGAATGAATGAATAGTAACGCATGCCTTTCCGTCCTCAGTAACGGTAACGGCGTTGCCAAGATGAGAAAAGTAATTAATTAGATTACCCACTACTGAAAAAAATAACGCCGTTATATTGTAACGCCGTTAATTAACAACACTGCTTATTAGAGCCTACAAGTCTTAAAGTCCGTGGTTCCCTTTAAAGACGAACTTATCCTCAACTGTAAATTTTTAATTTTGACTACATTTAGTTTTCTACAAATACATGTTATTCTTGCTCCAATTACAAAAAGCGACTCCCAAAATAAGTCAATTTCACTCCAAATTCACCTCCATAATATGCAGCTGGTTTAAGATCATCCAAGCCACAAACTCTGAATGACTGCAGTTGCTCGGGCACACTTAGCACTTCAAGTATCATCTTACAAACAAATTGTGAAAAGCCTATAACACAGTATGTCTGCGCGTCGTGGAGTGGAACGGCAAGACACACTGTCAAAGCCTATGGAGCGGCGCGGAAGGCGGCGGCCTGTGTAATGCTGTACAACAAGCAGCAGGTATTTGTTAGTTAATCAGCCTTTAAATTAAGCCAGGGGACGGGGGTTGCGTTCAGGAGCGGCGGGGGCGGGGGTGCTGTTTTGACTAAGCGTCTCAGCGAGGGCCCGGTCACAGAGACTCGGCGGCATTTGCAAAAGATTAGCCGGCGAGTCCCGATGTTGCGAGCGCGGGTCAGGTAAAGTGCAAGGCCGGGTTGAGCCCTATCGCTCCCATCTGCCGCTCATCTCGCAACACGACGCCCGCTCGTCCGGGTCGGTGAGACGCAGCCGGATAATCAGATTAAAAAAGCTCGGGGAGCCGGCTTTGGAGTTGACTTAGTAAAGATGTCGTTCGTAAAAAGCGAGCGTGATCCCGCTTGACAGAAACCCCGATCTTACCGCAGAGACTATTCGGGTCTCATCAAGAGCAATAAGTCAACTTGGCCAATTTTTGCTTTGTTGTGAGCAAGGAACGTTCTGTTTTATGTGGTCTCCAATGTCTGTATCTGCGCTAAATAAAGGAACAACAATAGTCCACATGGTCCCGTCCTAGAAATCTAATGAAAAACAACTGTGAGGGAACAATAAAATCATTTGTCATGGGAGAAGGGAGCAGATAAATTGTGAAGAGCATTTTTTTTTTGTTCCAGTTGGCTGAGGCAAAAGCGCGCCGGGCCAAGTGCTCAGCACCTGGTTGTCACAACTTTGACGCGTTCTAATATATTTCAATCTTCAAAGCAATTACATGGGAGTCCAAACCAGTTGAATGATCCTGATTGGGCTTTTTATCCGCTCTAATCAACAAGATTCGCCGAAAAGCGAAGCAACGCAACAGGACAGAAGAAAGCTGTTTAAACGCTTCTAAATTTGCAACAGATTCGGCAACACGCTTACTGCTGAGAAGGAGTAGATTGTGCAGACAATGCTTGTTTTATGGGAAGTTTAACTCATTGGCTACCATTGATGGCGCTAGACCAAAGGCAATTGCTCTGAAGGGGCTGTAATGCTTCTGCGTTAGAGCTACGCCGTCAACGAAGTACCATGCTTGGATCCTATGCTATAGACCCTACTACCCTACGTCACAAAATGACGTGTCGCTGTATCCGGCCGCCATATTGTCCGTCATTTTTAAGCCCTATTCTCAATGGTTTCAATTAGTCGTGCAATTTATAGAGCAATTCACGGAAGCCCCGGTGTCATCTGACGCTGTAAACTCATTGGATGCGTTGCATAAAAGGCGTTCTGTGGAAAAGCTTCAGTTTATCCATTCGCCAGATCCGTATTTGATGCCAAAATCGATGTTTTTCGACCCGCTGTCTTCGCCATTTTTGCCTGACCCTGATATTTACAACTATCTTGTCCACACAAAATCAGCTTATTCTCACGAAAGTTTGAAAAACTTTGACCTTGGAGGCTTATAAATACTTCGTTGCTGGTTGGGTGAAACAGGTCCTCGTCCACGAAAATTCGGCAGGAATCTATCTTGTGCTCGGGAAGGTGAGTTACGAAATTTTCAATTCAAAATCTTTTGTTCTTGCTAACATCCACTGTCAAGTCTAATGTATTTCATGTCATTTGTCAATGGAGCTAGGGCTTTTAATGTTTATATGGTTTAGCGATAGCACTCTCACTACATACATATATAATATGTAATAAATATGAAGTGCGATAGCACTACTCCAGATTGTCCCTAGTTGAATTTATTGGCTTTTGACCTCAATAGTGAAATTGTAAATTAATTGTATGACAAATGTCTTATTATCCCCTTATAATGATATATTTTCAGGTAGTTCATTCACAACGTCTGAGTGTATGTTGTCGGCGATTAGCCTAGCAATGATCTTAATTGTGGTTGTCAGCCCAAAACCTTCCAAATATATATTAAATGCATTTTACCAGATATAAAATGACTACTATATAATCTATGGTAATCGTTTGGAGCCCAGTTTTCTCGTCGAATTGCAGCAGTCCATCTCGCTCTGCTCTACGGGTCTCTCGGAATACGGTAGAACTTCAAGTCTCTCCGTCTATCTTCTCTGTTATTGCAACCGACCGCCACACACACCTTCACCATTTTGATTATTAATGTTAACGAGCAGAAAAACACGCCATAATAGGAGGAATTTACGTAGCGGTAATGCATCAACACGACGAGTTGACGGATAATATGGCGCCGGGGCGTGGTTGTGACGTCATGTGAGTAGGGTCTATAGCCTGATGTGCGCCTCCCAAAAATTCTGACTACACGTTGCTACGTTAACAGCAAGGACTGTGACCAGTCCACACAAAACATTCTTTCCATGATTGCTATTTCCATGTGATATTAAAGTGTATGAAATTTATGATTTTACAAAAAGCTCAATTTCTGTTTTTTCATCAGAAATTTGAAAATTGCTCAAAGCTATTTCTAATGCTGATTTCTAAAGAATGGAAAAAGATATGAACTTTTATTTCCTGCTGAAAGTATAGATTAATCTTTCTTTTGGTGAGTTCCATGTTTATATAGCAATAGAACAGAATTTTCTGTGGGCCTTGCAAAATCAGGTAAAATCCAGTAAAACGGCGAAGGGGGTTGCACCGGAGAAAATGGCTGGGAGGGAATGAGTTAAATATCTGCAGAAATGCGAGGGGTGTACTCACTTTTGTGATACACTGTATATACAGTTGTGGTCAAAAGTTTACATACACTTGTGAAGAACATAATGCCATGGCTCTCTTGAGTTTCCAGTTATTTCTACAACTCTGATTTTTCTCCGATAGAGTGATTGGAACAGATACTTCTTTGTCAGAAAAACATTCATGAAGTTTGGTTCTTTTATGACTTTATTATGGGTTAACAGAAAAAGTGGGTCTTAGTCCGCTGGGTCAAAAGTATACATACAGCAACACGAATTAGCAATTTCTTGTGAGTGATTATTGACTTGACCAATCATTGATTTGAACAAGTCAGGAAAGTCACTTGGAGCCATTTCAAAGCAGCTGCAGGTCCCAAGAGCAACAGTGCAAACGTTTGTAAGTATAAAGTGCATGGCACTGTTTTGTCACTGCCACGATCAGGAAGAAAACGCAAGCTATCATCTGCTGCTGAGAGAAAATTGGTCAGGAGGGTGAAGATTCAACCGAGAATCACCAAAAAGCAGATCTGCCAAGAAATAGAAGCTGTTGGAACACAGGTGTCAGTGTCCACAGTCAAGTGTGTTTTGCATCTCCATGGACTGAGAGGCTGCCGTGGAAGAAGGAAGCCCTTGCTCCAAAAGCGGCACCTTAAGGCTCGACTGAAGTTTGCTGCTGATCACATGGACAAAGATAAGACCTTCTGGAGGAAAGTTCTGTGGTCAGACGAAACAAAAATCGAGCTGTTTGGCCACAATGCCCAGCAATATGTTTGGAGGAGAAAAGGTGAGGCCTTTAACCCTAAGTACACCATGCCTACCGTCAAGCACGATGGTGGTAGTATTATGCTGTGGGGCTGTTTTGCTTCCAATGGAACTGGTGCTTTACAGAGAGTAAATGGGATAATGAAGAAGGAGGATTACCTTCAAATTCTTCAAGATAACCTAACGTCATCAGCCCGAAGATTGGATCTTGGGCGCAGTTGGGTGTTCCAACAGGACAATGACCCCAAACACACATCAAAAGTGGTCATGGAATGGCTAAATCAGGCTAGAATTAAGGTTTTCGAATGGCCTTCCCAAAGTCCTGACTTAAACTTGTGGACAATGCTGAAGAAACAAGTCCATGTCAGAAAGCCATCAAATTTAACTGAACTGCACCAATTCTGTCAAGAGGAGTGGTCAAAGATTCAACCAGAAGCTTACCAGAAGCTTGTGGATGGCTACCAAAAGCGCCTAATTGAAGTGAAAATGACCAAGGGACATGTTACCAAATATTAGCGCTGCTGTATGTATATTTTTGACCCAGCAGATTTGATCACTTTTTTCTGTTCACCCATAATAAAGTCATAAAATAACCAAACTTCATGAATGTTTTTTGTGACAAAGAAGTATCTCTTCCAATCACTCTATCAGATAAAAATCTGAGTTGTAGAAATAACTGAAAACTCAAGAGAGCCATGACATTATGTTCTTCACAAGTGTATGTAAACTTTTGACCACAACTGTACATTCGGGGTATGTTGGTATACACAAGTGCGAGTTCAGTACAACAACAAAAAACCAGAAAGGCTTTTTCCTCACAGCATTTAAATGTTAAAGTTTGTATACCATTACACTTATTTTTTGGGAATGAAATATACAGTTCAGCTCATTTCAATCAGTTAATATAAACATATCTGTTGTGACAGACATTATAAAATGGATCATGTATTAACTTGTACAACATGATAAGTAACATCAGTTACTTTGCTGAGTAAGTAATTACTCTTACATTGAGGTAACCGAGTTACTAACTCAATTACTTTTTGGGAGAATTAATTTTTAACTGTAACTAATTACTTTTTAAAAGTAAGATTACCAACCCTGGCTACAGCGCACTCAATTTTTGTTCAGAATTAGCTTTTTATCATTGCTTACGATAGCGTTTGCTTTTCATTCATTCGCGCTGCTTCACAGATTCCTTTAAACAATGTGGACACTGTGCTTTTCCAGTGTCTTGTTAATAAAGCAAAAGCAAATCATTGGTTAAAGGCTGGGTTTAGCCCGCCCGTCAGACGGCGTGCATCTCTGAGGGTCTATGGCCAGTTGGCGGGGTTCAGCTGGCCCGGATGCCATGGTTCTCTGCATGATGATTGGATGATCTGTCTGAGGCTGAATAACTTTTTGATCGACAGCAAAATGAGCGAATCAGTGATCTTGTCGTATTAACATTTTCATTCTGCTGTTCTGAGTTGAACCGAAGACTTTTATAATCATCCTAGCGACACTTGCTTTGTTAAAAACAAACTTATTTCTGGTGTTTTTTTTTTTTTTTAAATTGTAGCTGCTTGTGTTTGGAGACTTGACTTCTGGCGCTCTGGTTTCTTTCCCTACCGAGCAGCAGGTGTCGCTGAGCCCCTCCACCGTCACAAAGCTCTCATTGGCAGACACACTTTGAGCGTCCCTTCCTTGAAAGACCAATATTCGCCACTGCGCTAGATGTTTATTTGCCCCTCCAAATAAGAATGGATTGGACATCTAGCGCTGTAAATGGCAGTAAAGAAGTTAAATGAGTGCCCTATTAAGGGTTAATTAAGTAAAAACACAATCTCCTTACAGCATTCTGTATTCACAAAACCATATATCAGCTCGCTGTCGGCGCGCGTGCCAATTGGAAAGCTGAACGAATTTAAAAATGACGTTGACTTATGGAACTGTGCTTTATTTCACCTGCTGGAAATGGAGAAACACAAGCCACCGATGAATTTGTTGCTCCAGAGTTTCCACTGGCAACACAAGAGACATCTGCTATCCCCTGGTCACGTTCACCCGCTTTATATGAACCACATCAAATTGTGTCTAAAAGGAACTCAGTGCTTTGGCAGTTTTTTCCTGTCCTCATAAACGTGAAAATGATTCCTCTGTAAGCAGTTTTGTTTCCCTTGCACAAGTCATTCTTTCTTTGATTTACAGCTGCTAAGATTAAGTGTGGGACCGTGTTTCCTTATTTAAACCTATTTCGCTTGTGCTGAGCAAAAACCAAGTGCGTTAACTAGGGCTGTCAAACGATTAAAATTTTTAATCGAGTTAATTACAGCTTAAAAATTAATTAATCGTAATTAATCGCAATTAATCGCAATTCAAACTATCTATAAAGTATGCCATATTTTTCTGTAAATTATATATATATTTTGTAAAATAAATTGTTGGAATGGAAAGATAAGACACAAGATGGATATATACATTCAACATACAGTACATAAGGACTGTAGTGGGCATTTCACTCTACTGTCATTTAAATCTGTCTATGCTGTCCTCACTCCGAAGCGTCTACTTTTTCCAAAGTTAGACAGCTAGTGAACGACGCCTTAATAATCAGACTTCTTCCTTTTTCATCTGATTTATTAATAAAATGGCCACAAAGCATTGTCCTCTTTAGACCGTCGTAAAACTACAAAAAAAAAAGTACACAAGCATTGCATTAGCAACAATGTTAGCTTAGCACGCTATACAGGTTCACTAAACATAAACAAAAAGCGTCTCATACAAAAAATATAACATTTCGCTTACTAACATAATATGTACATTCTTTACAACAACCATACTTACGGACAAATCTTGTCCAAGGATCATATAAGCACAACATTACAACGTAGGCGTCAGCCCGAGACGTCGTGCAGCCATATTGAACTGGCAAGAAAACAATAAACCATGTCGCAAAGCGACCACAAGAGTTCACTGTTAGACAGCACAAAAAGCCTTGCTGTAAAACTTACAAAAAGGCAGAATACTGTCTGAGCGGGACATGTGCGTTAATTGCGTCAAATATTTTAACGTGATTAATTTTAAAAATTTATTACCGCGCGTTAACGCGATAATTTTGACAGCCCTAGTGTTAACCCTTACATACTGTACATACCACATGGGGTGTGATTTTCATTTTGTGTATTTTTCTCTCTTTCAACAACTTTTTCATCTTTTAACGTCTCCAGCAACATATTGGTCTCAGATACAGACCAGTTTAGTCTTGCGCCTAACCTGTCCTCCGCTTGCTCTGCTTCTACTAGCTTCCGGGAATAACAGAAACGCATATACTGACGTCACAGGCAGTGTTGGGAGTAACGCCGTTATAAATAACGCTGTTACGTAACGGCGTTATTTTTTCAGTAACGGGGTAATCTAACTAATTACTTTTTCCGCCGTTACCGTTACTAACGGTCAAAAGCGGTGCGTTACTTACTCTGAATAAATTGAAGAAACTACCAGCCGTGTCCAGTCGACTCTCTGCTCTGTTGATTTGTCATCCAAGACTTGGGGTGCGTTCAGGTTCGAGAATAGCACACACTCCAATTAGACAATGCTTTCCAAACTTTGGTAACGTTTCTGTGTTTGCTACACCTGATGCTAGCCTCGTTCCCATCTCCCACTGTCAGCCAGCAATAATTCTGCTTCCATCTTGAGGACGGCAGACGCTTTGAAGGTGACGTGAATTATCGGGAAACTAGCCTACCTGAATGCAGCCCCTCGAGAGATGCGATGGAAGTGATTGTGATTGGCTTAGGGTTAGAGTCATGTGTCGTGGTAAGCCAATCAGAGCCAGTGATTTCACAAGCAAACCGGAACAGCGCATGCGGCAAACACACACGCAAAACAGATGCACAGGGTCGGGATGGCAGAGCAGTCAGAAGAAAAATTGTCCTTTAAGAGGTGGAGATATAAACACTATTTCAAGTTTGTCGAAATTAAAGGAAAGAACCTGCATGTAATGTGTAATTTATGTCCCGGGGCAAAGCTTTTGTTGACATCTGTGGTAAGCAATCCAAATCTGCTGAAGCACCTAACAAGTTAACTATCTGTCTGTTCTCTATTCCACTGACTCGAATACTGCTCAGAAAATTTCAAATTCTTTGACATATAACAAGTTTTTTTTTAAGTAACGGAAATAGTTACTTTCCCTGGTAACTAGTTACTTTTACTATAGAGTAATTCAGTTACTAACTCAGTTACTTTTTGGAAGAAGTAGTGAGTAATGTAACTAATTACTTTTTTAAAGTAACGTGCCCAACACTGGTCACAGGCATGCGGGATAAAGACGGTTTGTCCTGAAATTTCGGATTAAAGTGTTTTCATTTGCGTTTTATTTCCCTTTCCGATTTCAATTTTTTCTTTTTTAGTTCTGACGATTTCATGTGATTTTTATGTATACAGGGAGTCCCCGGTTTACGAACGAGTTCCATTCCTGCGCTGGCGATGAAACCTGGATTTCCGCATAACTCAGAATTAACCCTTTAAGTACCTCTAAACACCCTCTAAATCAGGGGTGGGCAAACCGGTCCTCGAGGGCCGCAGTGGGTCCTGATCTTTGTTCCAACTGATTCAGCACAGACAGTTTAACCAATGAGGTTTCAGTGGAAACAAGAAGCACCTGACTGCAATCAACTGATTGCACTTGTAAGAAACCAGATTGGTGAAAGGCTGTCCTCATGATGGGTATGAACAAAAACCCGCACCCACTGCGGCCCTTTGTGGAATAGTTTGCCCACCCCTGCTCTAAATAAAAAAAATATCCAAAAACATGTATTATACATCATTGTACTGTCCTCGCCAAGAAGTTGGAGCTACAGTGGTATGAAAAAGTATCTGAACCTTTTGGAATTTCTCACATTTCTGCATAAAATCACCATCACATGTGATCTGATCTTCGTCAAAATTTTTTACAAGAAAGTGCAAAAACATTAACCATTTTAAAGGGAGTACTTATTTCTCTCAACAATACAATAAAATTTACACTGGTGGAATGAATTCCACATTTTCTGGACACAAACAAGACACTTTAGAAATAAGACTTTTAACCTATATGCTTTGTTTGTAGTATTACCTCTCTTGTATAACTCTTGGAGTGACAGGTGGAAATCACAACTGCTCTGGATCACTTTTAACTTGTGGCGTTTATTGCTGAGCACACACACACTCATTACAGTGCGCGCACTTTCTTCCCTCCCTGCCCGCCCACGCGCACACAGGTCTGTCGGCTCCCAGGCAGCACTTGCAACAACAGATTTCTTTACTATTTCACATGTTTGTAGTGTTACCGCTGTACTAAATCATGGTTTTACACGTTCTGCATATGAAATACACGTTAGCAAATTAGCTCATTAGCTTAGCGCTCGGCGCTTACAATTAACATCTCAAAAACAACAACAATAAAGGCTAAAAAGTACAAGAGGGTTCGTGTACTCACCTCTTATAGACGCACACAGGTCTTAGCATCACACTCAGGACATTTTTCAATTGAAATGCCTTAAAACTACTGCTGGACATCTGAAAGACAAGGAGCAACGAACTATCTCTCTTCCCCTCTCGCTCTAAAAAATAACTTGCGCACAAAAGCGCGACTGCCGGTGTTGTGCCGGTAGCGCTTCTGTTCCAGCCTGTCTCATACACAAATTTATTTTCCAGTCTTTTAAAAAGGAGTAAATCTCTCTCCCAGTAACCAGGACAACAATAAAATTGTGCGTGCGTCCATTAACGGTGTCCGGGCGGCAGACGTGTCTTGAATTTTGTTCCGCTACAAGCGGCTGTCATAAAGTTATGAGGAAAAATCATCGTTTTTGGACCTTTATGAATCGTAATCAAATCGTCACGGGTCGAATCGCGATGCATGTAAAAATTCAATTATTTGGAACTCCTTTAGTTCGCACATCAACCTGGGGACTACCTGTCATTTTATTTCCTGTTTCAATTATCTTTGGTTTTAACTTTCTTTTTGATTTATTGCGATATTTATGAATCATTTTATCTCTGTTTGTGGATCTTCATGTAATGACGTAAAGTAGCTTGAATTGCCTTGTGGTGAATTGTGCTATAGAAATAAATTAGCCTTGCCTTGCCGCCATGCGCACCGATCGGATTATCAATCGACATTAAACACCCTTTTCGTTCAGAATAGAATCTTGATCGGAACGGGCTGGATCGGCTTAGAATATTCCGATTTGGGTGTGTAATGTACACGAAGCATTTTTATTCCGATCAAGCTGTTAATCAGAATAAAAGTGTCCATTTAAATGTAGCCAGTTAGGATTTTGCTGTCCTAAAAACAGATGGTAATCACTTAGTTAATGTTAAGTGATTTTGTGATTTCACCCTCGCTGTGAATGTACCAGAAGGGCTCGTGACGCTGTTATTTTGTGCGTGTAGGCAGGTCTGCTTGTTCGTGTGGATTGCTCAATCATGACATATTTAAAATGCAAAGAGTATATATATTTTTTTACTTTGTATGTGTGACTAATGTGAATATGTAGAGGTTTTCGAGATGCGCTGTCCACGTTCCTTGTACATCGAAAATACAGCGAGCCGGGAGCCGTTAATAAAGTTCGGAGGATCCCTGGCAGTCCGGCGATCTGCATGGCTCGGGGTTATTTGAACAGACGATGATATTCAAAAGGAAAGGCCGCTGAGTAAGATCACGCTGCAGATAAGAAGATGCAATTTCCCATGATGTGATGTTGTTTTTATTGTGTGGGAACATTTGCGCCGCATGAGGACCTGTTGTTGAATTTGCCAGTTTTTCAATTCATGACAATGAGGGAACGAGGGATGGGCGTGATAACAGTAAAATATTACGTCTTGAAAGTGTTCTGCTCATCGGGACGCAAACAGAATTATTTATTAGAGGTCTATAATTTTCAAGTTTCACAAATTCAGAGATATTTTACAGGATTACTTTCATAGTCCTCCTTTCTTGAGTGATTTAAACTTCAAACCGATACCCCAACTCTTGAATTATAGTAATAATTATAAAATTCTCATATTTTAATCATACATTTCTCCAATTTAGAGATACAGCATTTTGTATTTTCAACAGAAAATTGTTGCATTGATGCAAACACTTATATAAAATAATGTACTTATTTCCTGCAGAGTTGGCGTTGTCGACAATACAATATGTGCTCGTCTGTCAATGTTTATTCGAAATACGGAGTTGGAAATCTTTATTTATTCTAAGGTTGTTCCGATCATGTTTTTTTGCTCCCGATCCGATCCCGATCGTTTAAGTTTGAGTATCTGCCGATCCCGATATTTCCCGATCCGATTGCTTTTTTTTCCGCTCCCGATTCAATTCAAATCATTCCCGATAATTTTTCCCGATCATATACATTTTGGCAATGCATTAAGAAAAAAATGAATAAAACTCGGACGAATATATACATTCAACATACAGTACATAAGTACTGTATTTGTTTATTATGACAATAAATCCTCAAGATGTCATTTACGTTATTAACATTCTTTCTGTGAGAGGGATCCACGGATACAAAGACTTGTAATTCTTAAAGGACAAATATGACTTTGTATATTGTGACTAAATATTGCCATCTTGTGGATATTTATGAGCTTTCAGTAAATGATAATTCAGCCATTTAACTTCTGCCCAAATTTGCATGATTGGAAGTGCAACCATGACTGTGCGTAATGGTACCAATTTATATATCTTCTCAGCGTTGGGAAATAACATAGGGTGTTAAGAAAAAATCAACTACTACCTTTCTTCCCAACAATGCTTCCCACGATATTTCTGATCGTTGAGAGAGAGATTGTAAGGCTTTAGTCAGTTTAAAAAAGGCTTCAAAGGCTGCCAAAATTCTCTCTACTCATTTTAAATTGCCTTTTAGTTCTTTGTATACGTAATACGGTGCCATTATAGATTGAATGCGACAATCCGTCAGTGGGTAGTGCAGCGCATGCGTTAATTGCGTTAAATATTTTAATGTTATTACCACCGTTGACGCGATAAATTTGACAGCCCCACTTTAAGCCTAAACTAAAGACTCTGGATGAGTGTAAGACATTTTGTCTGTAACGTTAAATACAATTAGAAAACAATTTAATTAAAAAAAAAAAAATAATATATATATATATATATATTAAAAAAGGCATGTCTGATATTTTTTTGCCGATTCCGATACTTAGAAAATGATGTGATCGGACCCGATCGATCGGCATCTCTAATTTATTCATACATTTTTTTTTTGAGTAATGTTTTTTAATTTTACAGACTAAAACATTTTTAGTAAACGTCGGCTAAAATTAGACAAAACTAGTCTTGAGTTTTCGTCAATAAAAACTACACAAACACATTTTGAGATGACTATAATATGATTAAGACTAACAAGTATTATCGTCCAAACCAAGGGCGTAGATTTGCGTAGGGACGGTGGGACATGACAATTTTTCAGGATGCTCAAATTACCACCACCAACTTTTAAGCAACCTTATTTGCATTATATATTGACTTCAGTTATATAGGTCATTTACATTGTATTTCGATATGTCGTATGGATAGAATTGACCCGACCATTATTAAGTGAGTTACTTTCATTATGCTCATGCTGTCACTTATCCCCTTTTCACTTGCTGAATGTGCCAGTCAATTTTTTCCCTCAAACACATTTGATTGGCTGATGAGATGACCCCCACACACAAACACACGCACTCACAACCCAGACAGAAATACAACATGTCAACAACATACCACCTACTCCGCCCCCTTCGAAGATGACGGATTTCAGAATTTTATCTAGGCCAGCAGCAGCAGCAGCAGCAACCGCTGTAAGTAATGTAAAGATACATCAATGTAGTGGAGGGAGGGAACACACAACTAATTTTGCTATTTTTATTTTATTTATGTGGTCCTAAAGCAGCCAAAAGGAGATTTCTTTTTTTGTTGTTGTTGAGTTTGGTAGTGTTTGTGGACAAAACCAGTGGTATTTTACCTGAAAGAATGTTCCATTTTTATTTATTTTTGGTATTCGCTAACTAAGATGTTTTTTCAGTCGTATTTAAATTCTTTATTTCGACAGACAATGTTGGGTGGTCCTAAGACAATTGTTTATTTTTTGCATTCATGGATAGTTAAGAGATTATTGTGTATGTTAATATAATTTAAATTCTGTTCAAATATTGCCATTTAAATCCAGACATTTATTCTGGAAGTTTTGAATCGAACGATGTATCACTTGCATATACACGTTACATACAGTGGGGCAAATAAGTATTTAGTCAACCACTAATTGTGCAAGTTCTCCCACTTGAAAATATTAGAGGCCTGTAATTGTCAACATGGGTAAACCTCAACCATGAGAGACAGAATGTCGGGAAAAAAACCCAGAAAATCACATTGTTTGATTTTTAAAGAATTTATTTGCAAATCATGGTGGAAAATAAGTATTTGGTCTATACCATAAGTTCATCTCAATACTTTGTTACGTACCCTTTGTTGGCAATAATGGAGGCCAAACGTTTTCTGTAACTCTTCAAAAGCTTTTCACACACTGTTGCTGGTATTTTGGCCCATTCCTCCATGCAGATCTCCTTTAGAGCAGTGATGTTTTCGGGCTGTCGTTGGGCAACACAGACTTTCAACTCCCTCCTCACCCCGTGGCGTCAAAATGATAACAAGAACCAGAAGCAAAAATCTCAGAACCACATGGGGGGACCTAGTGAATGACCTACAGAGAGCTGGGACCACAGTAACAAAGGCTACTATCAGTAACACAATGCGCCACCAGGGACTCAAATCCTGCACTGCCAGACGTGTCCCCCTGCTGAAGAACGTACACGTCCAGGCCCATCTGTGGTTTGCGAGAAAGCATTTGGATGATCCAGAAGAGGAATGGGAGAATGTGTTATGTTAAGATGAAACCAAAAAAGAACTTTTTGGTAGAAACACAGGTAATCTTGTTTGGAGGAAAAAGAATACTGAATTGCATCCAAAGAACACCATACCCACTGTGAAGCTTGGGGGTGGAAACATCATGCTTTGGGGCTGTTTTTCTGCAAAGGGACCAGGATGACTGATCTGTGTAAAGGAAAGAATGAATGGGGCCATGTATCAAGAGATTTTCACTCAAAATCTCCTTCCATCAGCAAGGGCATTGAAGATGAGACGTGGGTGGGTCTTTCAGCATGACAATGATCCCAAACACACAGCAAAGGAGTGGCCTCGTAAGAAGCATTTCAAGGTGCTGGAGTGGCCTAGCCAGTCTCCAGGTCTCAACCCCATAGAAAATCTGTGGAGGGAGTTGAAAGTCCGTGTTGCCCAACGACAGCCCCAAAACATCACTGCTCTAGAGGAGATCTGCATGGAGGAATGGGCCAAAATACCAGCAACAGGTGTAAAAAGCTTGTGAAGAGTTACAGAAAACGTTTGGCCTCCGTTATTGCCAACAAAGGGTACATATCAAAGTATTGAGATGAACTTTTGGTATTGACCAAATACTTATTTTTCACCATGATTTGCAAATAAATTATTTAAAAATCAAACAATGTGATTTTCAGTTTTTTTTTCCACATTCTGTCTCTCATGGTTGAGGTTTACCCATGTTGACAATTACAGGCCTCTCTAATATTTTCAAATGGGAGAACTTGCACAATTAGTGGTTGACTAAATACTTATTTGCCCTACTGTATGAAAGTTAGTATAAGACAATACAGATTTATTTTGCATTGATCATTTAGCCTATCAATTGATCAGGTTCATATTCATGAGAAGTAGGGTTGTTCCGATCATGTTTTTTTGCTCCCGATCCGATCCCGATCGTTTTAGTTTGAGTATCTGCCGATCCCGATATTTCCCGATATCTCCCGATCCGATTGATTCCCGATAATTTTTCCCAATCATATACATTTTAGCAATGCATTAAGAAAAAAATGAATAAAACTCGGACGAATACATAAATTCAACATACAGTACATAAGTACTGTATTTGTTTATTATGACAATAAATCCTCAAGATGGCATTTACATTATTAACATTCTTTCTCTGAGAGGGATCCACTGATAGAAAGACTTGTAATTCTTAAAGGACAAACTTTGTATATTGTGACTAAATATTGCCATCTAGTGTATTTGTTGAGCTTTCAGTAAATGATACTGTAGCCATTTAACTGTTCTGCCCAAATGCATGATGGGAAGTGCAACCATGACTGTGCGTAGTGGCACCAATTGATATATCTTCTCTGCGTTGGGAAGTAACATAGGGTGTTAAGGAAAAGATCACCCACTATCGTTCTTCCCCACATTGCTTCCCACGATAGTTCTAATTGTTAAGAGAGGGATTTTTAGGCTTTAGCCAATTAAAAAGAGGCTCCAAAGACTGCCAAAATTTTCTCTACTCATTTTACGCTGCCTGTTAGCTCTATATATAGGTAAAACGGCGCCATGATAGATTGAACGCGACATTGTGTGAGTGGGTCGTGCAGCGCATGCGTTAATTGCGTTAAATATTTTAACGTGATTAATTTTTGAAAAATTAATTACCGCAGTTTACGCGATAAATTTGATAGCCCTACTTTAAGCCAAAACTCTGGATGAATGTAAGACATTTTGTCTGTAACGTTAAATACAATTAGAAAACGATTTAATTAAAAATAAATATATATTTAAAAAAGGCATGTCCGATACTTTTTTGCCGATTCCGATACTTTGAAAATGACGTGATCGGACTATCTTACATAAGAAGTGTATCCCTGACCCCCGTTCACCCAATCTGTTTGGTCTTATTCATGTCCCGTCCCCAGAAAAAAGTGTACATGGAGGTTAAGCTGTTATATCGTCCCTACCAATGTTGAGACCAAACCTACGCCCTTGGTCCAAACAACGAAGACTAAAAAAAAAAATTAAAAGGATTGCCAAAAACAACACTGCAACTGAGAGGACTTACTGTAAATGCTCATGTTTCAGTGACCGAACATTCGCCCCTCCCAGTCAAAATGGATTGGACGTCTAACGCAGTCGAGACAACCTATACAAATAAATTGAATTGAATGTGCAACCAATGAGTTCAATGAGTGCCTTATAAAGGGTTAACTTACTAGACTTGATACACAGTTAATACACTCCAAGCGTTGCACTGGAACCAACATAAGGAATAAGTCATTCCTTCGAAATGCTGGCTTTCCATTAACAAGCTCTAATAAACCATTATAAACTGTACTATAGACTTTATAATGTTTTTCAAAGTCCTTCAGGGCAGCGCCAACCAATGGCATTACGCAGCCCCGGGCACTGCCCCGTAGTAGCTTCCTGGCAAAGCGAACGCGTGAACAAGAGTGAGAATAAAACTGGATATTTCTGCTCTAATGAAGACATAAAACTACCTCGGCTCACGTCGTTTGTTTGCGACCGCTCGCTTGAAACCAGAGTTGGATTAATGAAAAACATGAGGGTGCTTATAAAAAGCCATGTCAGACAGAATTATGTCAATTGATGTAGCGAGAGTCAAAACCATTGCAATTATTTCCATCATTCACTGCGAGTAAAAGGTTTGACAAAGTAAGGGAATATAAAGTTCAGAGATCTCTGTTTTCAAATGTAGGAAGTACAAATACAAGGTTGTCCTAAAAATAAATATACAGGTCAAGTACAGTATTTGTACTCAGTTACTTGGCAGCGGTGACAGCCGCATGACAGCGCCGTCTCGAGTGCCGCGCTCGGATTCTTACTGGATGAAACACGGCGACGTCGGCGCCAAGAAAAGCAAGTGGCACAGGCCAGATGGAAATCCAAAAGCCAGGCGCTCGCTAAGTCACACGCAGAGCTGAGCGGCTGCCGTCTGAAAAATGCATGAGTCATGCGGTCGCTATAGACATGCGGTCAGTGGGGGGTTGTGGGGTGGGGGATGACCACGTACAAATACTTTTGGATTGCACTTTTTCAATTGTTTGATTATTTTATCTGCAAGACTTTAACGGTGAGGAGTGAAGCAACACATGTAGACAGGCAAAATTACAGTATTCACAGGCTTATTATATCATGTCTGAAGAACAACTAATCTTAAGACATTTTATTTTTACGTGTCCTGTTCAGCTGCTTGGACACATCGTCCCAGGCGATCGGGGCGCGAGCAAGCACGCCCCACCCCTACTCCCGCAGCCCCGGCAAAGGGGCCACCGTCATCCCCCGACACCCAGGTGGTCCCCCATTTACCAGCCCTAAGGGAAGGGATAAAGGGATGCGCCACCACCCCTGCCCGCCCACCTAGACCCCCAGCCACTGCTGCAACCGTCCAACTGACACGGCACACCGCAGGATCCCCACAACCCACGAGGCCCAAGGTAGGAAAGGATCCCCACGCGGAAGGGGCGATACACCGCCGCCCCGCCGGTATTCAGTCGTCAATCTGCATCGGGGCCCAAGGAAGATGTTGCGGTATGAAAGAGAGACGAAGACGGGAGCAAGAGAACAACGAGAGGCCGCTGCGAGGCAGTCCAGGACCAGAGCCCCGACCCCAACAGACGAAGAGGAGTCCCCGCCCCAGGAGCCCCACCATAAATAAAAGTGTAGGACCCACCAACCGCCCTATGACTGTGGCTGCTAGGTCCACAACAGGCAGCCAATGTATTACTACAATTTACTAAGGGGTTGTCATCATGTAAATCAATTTGTGTGTGGTATCGCGTCCCCTGGTGGCCTATGTGCGCGCACCAGAGGAAGCAATGCAGTATCCATTGAAACGAAGCAAGAAATATGTCCAAAAAATGTAATCATGACATCAACTTATTAGCTGCCATTGAGGGCAGTAGACGTCCAATGCATTGGAACTGGATAGGGCAGGGGTCGGCAACCCAAAATGTTGAAAGAGCCATATGGGAGCAAAAAAACAAAAAAATACGTCTGGAGCCACAAAAAAAAAGAAATATATATATGCCTTATCATAAAGGCAACAAATGCTGTATGTATATAAATTATCTATACTAGAGTACGATCAAAATGACTAAGTTGGCCGCAAAAACACAATGAGCCTTCATGATTACCATATTTTTCGCAAAATAAGGCTTACGCAACATACTACTCAGCGATTGGAACAGTGAGTAGGGCTTACTGACACTATTCTTCAGTGGTTCACATCCTATTTACATGACAGGGATTTCTTTGTGTCAGTGGGAAACCATTAGTCAGAACGAACCAAATTCCCGTGTGGAGTCCCTCAAGGGTCAATTCTTGGACCACTCTTATTTAACATCTGTATGCTTCCCTTAGCTCAGATTATGGAACAGTATGACATCTCCTATCACACCTATGCAGTTGACACACAACTGTACATTTCTGTGTCCCCACATGATTATAGTGCCTTAGTCTCCCTGAGTAAATGCATTCATCAAATCAATGAATGGATGTGCCAGAATTTTCTCCAGTTAAATGTGGACAAGACAGAAGTGATCATTTTTGGGCCAAAAAAGGAAAGGTCAAAGATAAGTAGGCACCTTAGCACAATGTCATTTACAGCTCAAATCAAGTCAGAAACCTTGGCGTAATTATTGACTCAGACCTCAAATTTGATAGCCATCTAAAGTCTGTCACTAAATCTGCTTATTACCACCTAGAAAATATAACCAGAATTAAGGGGCTTCTGACTCAACAAGACATGGAAAAACTTATGCATGCATTCATTTTCAGCAGATTGGACTATTGCAACGCTATATTTACAGGTCTTGATAAAAAATCAGTCAGGAAGCTGCAGCTAGTACAGAATGTTGCAGCCAGAGTCCTCACAAATGTAAGGAAGCTGGACCACATTACACCGGTTTTGAAATCGCTACACTGGCTTCCAGTGAGTCAAAGGATAGACTATAAAATACTACTGCTCGTCTACAAAACACTTAATGGCCTTGGACCAAAATACATGCTTGATTTGTTAGATTCCTATGAGATATCTAGACCCCAAAGGTCGTCTGGAACCGGTCTCCTGCATGTTTCAAGAACAAGAACCAAGCAGGGTGAGGCAGCATTTAGTTATTATGCTCCTCACCTCTGGAACAAGTTACCTGAACGTCTGAAGTATGCTCAAACTGTTAGCTGCTTTAAGTCAAGGCTAAAAACGCTTTTGTTTAGCACTGCATATCCATAACTGCCGATATATTTCAATCTACTTGCTTTCTATTCCTCTTCTGCTTATCTCCATTGCTGAATTCAGTTATTATTAGTAGTAGTAGTTTTTGTTTTATTTTTATTTATTTGTTTTTATTCTATTTGTGATTAAATGCGACTTTTATGTATAATTTTATTTCCTATTTTGATTGTCTTGGTTTTTACGTTGTATTGATTTAAACGTGATTTTTATGATCTTCATGTGATGTAAAGCACTTTGAATTGCCTTGTGTTGAATTGTGCTATATAAATAAATTTGCCTTGCCTAATGCGCACCTGAAAGCCTTCAATTTTCTCAAAAACTGACAGTGCGCCTTATAATCCGTTATACCCTATATATGAATCAATATTGGGTAATCATGGCATGACATTGCGTTTAGCTCAGCTCCATCTTGTGGATGCATAACGCAAAGCCAACCACTACTACAGCAACTACCACTACTACTACTGCGCCTTATATACAGTGCCTTGCAAAAGTATTCGGCCCCCTTGAACCTTGCAACCTTTCGCCACATTTCAGGCTTCAAACATAAAGATATAAAATTTTAATTTTTTGTCAAGAATCAACAAGTGGGACACAATCGTGAAATGGAACAAAATTTATTGGATAATTTAAACTTTTTTAACAAATAAAAAACTGAAAAGTGGGGCGTGCAATATTATTCGGCCCCTTGCGTTAATACTTTGTAACGCCACCTTTTGCTCCAATTACAGCTGCAAGTCGCTTGGGGTATGTTTCTATCAGTTTTGCACATCGAGAGACTGACATTCTTGCCCTTTCTTCCTTGCAAAACAGCTCGAGCTCAGTGAGGTTGGATGGAGAGTGTTTGTGAACAGCAGTCTTCAGCTCTTTCCACAGATTCTCGATTGGATTCAGGTCTGGACTTTGACTTGGCCATTCTAACACCTGGATACGTTTATTTTTGAACCATTCCATTGTAGATTTGGCTTTATGTTTTGGATCATTGTCCTGTTGGAAGATAAATCTCCGTCCCAGTCTCAGGTCTTGTGCAGATACCAACAGGTTTTCTTCCAGAATGTTCCTGTATTTGGCTGCATCCATCTTCCCGTCCATTTTAACCATCTTCCCTGTCCCTGCTGAAGAAAAGCAGGCCCAAACCATGATGCTGCCACCACCATGTTTGACAGTGCGGATGGTGTGTTCAGGGTGATGAGCTGTGTTGCTTTTACGCCAAACATATCGTTTTGCATTGTGGCCAAAAAGTTCAATTTTGGTTTCATCTGACCAGAGCACCTTCTTCCACATGTTTAGTGTGTCACCCAGGTGGCTTGTGGCAAACTTTAAACGAGACTTTTTATGGATATCTTTGAGAAATGGCTTTCTTCTTGCCATTCTTCCATAAAGGCCAGATTTGTGCAGTGTACGACTGATTGTTGTCCTATGGACAGACTCTCCCACCTCAGCTGTAGATCTCTGCAGTTCATCCAGAGTGATCATGGGCCTCTTGGCTGCATCTCCGATCAGTTTTCTCCTTGTTTGAGAAGAAAGTTTGGAAGTACGGCCAGGTCTTGGTAGATTTGCAGTGGTCTGATGTTCCTTCCATTTCAATATGATGGCTTGCACAGTGCTCCTTGAGATGTTTAAAGCTTGGGAAATCTTTTTGTATCCAAATCCGGCTTTAAACTTCTCCACAACAGTATCTCGGACCTGCCTGGTGTGTTCCTTGGTTTTCATAATGCTCTCTGCACTTTAAACAGAACCCTGAGACGATCACAGAGCAGGTGCATTTATACGGAGACTTGATTACACACAGGTGGATTCTATTTATCATCATCGGTCATTTAGGACAACATTGGATCATTCAGAGATCCTCACTGAACTTCTGGAGTGAGTTTGCTGCACTGAAAGTAAAGGGGCCGAATAATATTGCACGCCCCACTTGTCAGTTTTTTATTTGTTAAAAAAGTTTAAATTATCCAATAAATGTTGTTCCACTTCACGATTGTGTCCCACTTGTTGTTGATTCTTGACAAAAAAATTAAATTTCATATCTTTATGTTTGAAGCCTGAAATGTGGCGAAAGGTTGCAAGATTCAAGGGGGCCGAATACTTTTGCAAGGCACTGTAGTGGTGCGTCCAGTACATGAAAACAATTTTGAAATAGGCCATTCATTGAAGGTGCGCTTCATAGAACGGAAAATACAGTAAATGCTTATTTTTCCTGCAGTGCATCCTATAGAAAATGACGCATCAAGTGATTACTCTGTTGTATGATGCCGCCTCAAGTTTAACTTCATTACAATATTAATGCATTAGAATGTTTGTGTCATGTTTGTCCTACAGAAACCATATTAAAACTAGAAATATATTCACCTCCCCCACATTTTTCCATTTTCAAACATTTTTGACAGCACTAAAGAGCCGCATGTGGCTCTCGAGCCGCGGGTTGCTGACAGAAAATGACCAGCGCGAGTGAAGGTTTCTGAGGTGAAAGTCTATTTCTAAACCATTGACAGTGATAGATGTCCAATGCATTTCAACTTGGAGGGCTGAGAGAAAATGATAATGTTTCACTTTGAGGTGATAGTTTAGTTGTATTAATAAATTATTGGCTGCCATTCGTGGCAATAGCCTTGCAATCCATTTTGGAAGTGAATAAATATACCGTATTGGCCCGAATATAAGTGTTTTTTGCATTGAAATAAGACTGAGAAAGAGGGGGTCGTCTTATATTCGCGGTCTAGACATTATACCCATTCACGACGCTAGATGGCGCCAGATATCATTGAAGCGATGTTCTGTCATGACAGATCTCAGCTACTCTCCTCATTCACGACGCTAGATGGTGCCAGATATCATTGAAGCGATGTTCTGTCATGACAGATCTCAGCTACTCTCAAGGTTAACCAGTTTGCATTATTTTATTGCAATGTTTTTCCCTTTTCAGATTTGTTTCAAGACTACAGTTACAGTTAGACTTCAATTTAATGGTTAATGCAGTTATTGCAATTTTGTTGTTTTATCACAATGGTTTGGTTTATTTACATTTCAAAAATCAGAAGTCATTCATTTACGAAAGTGATTGCACTTTAGTTTACATATTTAGATGTTTTAGTTATTTTCTGTATAAAAATTAATTTGGCGTTCAAAAAGTCTTTTTTCAAACTTGAGTCCTGAAAAACAGGGGGTCATCTTATAATTAGGGTTGGGAATCTCTGGCATGAAGCCGATTCGATATGTATCTCGATACACAGGTTACGATTCGATTAAAAAAAACGATACATTTTTAAAGCCAAGCGATTCGATACGATTCGATACAGTTTAAGAACGATACGGTTCGATTCAGAGTGAAAACGATACGACAGTAAACATTTGTTGTGTGTGTTCGTACAGTATTTTAAACATATAAAAAAGAGCACATTTCTAATAGCAAAATTAAACAACAAAATTTCATACCAATGTTATGTTTTATTTTTTTATGAAAAAAAAAAGGCTTACTATATGACCGTCATTTTGTTGGATGGGATTGATAATAAAATAAAACTCCAGTGACAGACAACAATACAGTGCAGTAATTCAATTACTGTAATTCCTGGTGTTTTGAACAAAAGAGGTAAGTTATTGAAGTGCAAACTTTCAACGTAAACATCTTACAAACAAATTTTTTTAATTATATGCAGCAGCTCTAGAAAAAAAAAATTAAACCTGCTCGTAGGGTTGTTCCGATCATGTTTTTTTGCTCCTGATCCGATCCCGATCGTTTTAGTTTGAGTATCTGCCGATCCCGATATTTCCCGATCCGATTGCTTATTTTTGCTCCCGATTCAATTCCAATCATTCCCAATAATTTTTTCCGATCATATACATTTTGGCAATGCATTAAGAAAAAAATGAATAAAACTCGGATGAATATATACATTCAACATACAGTACATAAGTACTGTATTTGTTTATTATGACAATAAATCCTCAAGATGGCATTTACATTATTAACATTCTTTCTGTGAGAGGGATCCACGGATAGAAAGACTTGTGACTTTGTATATTGTGACTAAATATTGCCATCTAGTGTATTTGTTGAGCTTTCAGTAAATGATACTGTCGCCATGCCCGAATGCATGATGGGAAGTACAACCATGACTGTGCGTAATAGTACCAATTGATATATCTTCTCTGCGTTGGGAAATAACGTAAGGTGTTAAGAAAAAGATCAATTGCTACCTTGCTTCCCCACATTGCTTCCCATGATGTTTCTAATCGTAGGGAGAGGGATTGTAAGGCTTTAGCCAATTAAAAAAAGGCTCCAAAGGCTGCCAAAATTCACTCTACTCATTTTACGCTGCCTTTTATCTCTCTATATAGATAAAACGGCGCCATTACAGATTGAACGCAACAATGTGTGAGTGGGTCGTGCAACGCATGCATTAATTGCGTTAAATATTTAAACGTGATACATTTTTTTAAAAATTAATTACCGCCGTTATCGGAATAAATTTGATAACTCTACCTTAAGCCTAAACTAAAGACTCTGGATGAGTGTAACATATTATGTCTGTCATGTTAAATACGATTAGACAACAATTTAATTAAAATATACATAAATATATATATATATATATATATATATATATATATATATATATATATATATATATATATATATATATATATATTAAAACAAGGCATGGCCGATATTTGTTTGCCGATTCCGATAATTTGAAAATGACGTGATCGGACCGGATCGATCGGCATCCCGATCGATCGGAACATCTTTACTAATTACTGTTGAATGGTAAGTTTACTATCGATACAGCTGTATCTCTCACCTGTAAAACCGGATATCCGGTCGTAAAGGTTTATCGTTCTCTAGCTTACTTATAATCAGGGCCGTCTTATATTCGGGCCAATACGGTAATAAATTATGTATCGTTCCTAATTATTAATTAAGTAATTAACTGATTATTTAAAGAAGATATCAACAGATTAATTGACTGTCATTGACGGCAACATACAGTATTTTAAAGAATTTGAACTTATAGAGCTGGCAGCTCATAAACATGTTTCAGGGCCAATTAACTGATTATTTAAAGAAGATATCAACAGATTAATTGACTGTCATTGACGGCAATATACAGAATTTGTAATGAATTTGAACTTGTACGTCAAATATATTTGAACTGGCAGTGATTTGCTTCGGGCAACTTCCTCCCCCCAAAAATAAAAAAATCAAACAGATCTCGTACTCTATAGGCAAACCGTCAGCCTCGGGAATATATATATATTTTTTTTTCAGATGAAATCCTTTAAATTCATTCAATTCAATTCATTCAATTTTACTTTCATACTAAATTTCTCTTTTTACAGTTACTGTAAGTAAAATACTTGCATTTAAACTTAGAAGTCTTTCTTTTCTTGCAACTTCTGCATGCAGCCAAGCTCCATCTAGATTGTGCACGTGTCTGTAATTCCCAAACCCTGGCAGCTTGATCCCCTCATCAGTGAAAAGTGTAGTGTACCAAGCGCTTGTGTAAGCACTTCTTTTAGACATGATGCGAACTAAAAATAAATCTTTTACAACGCACTTCCAAGCCAACTCTGGAGTGTTTTCTTGATTAGACTTGAGGCCTCCAGCACTTTTTCACTTGCTATTCCAGAGACATTTCAGCACTTATTCAAAACAGTATCATTTTTTTGTTTGTTTTCCTTCTTGACGGGCCGAGAATGAGATTTTGGTTAACCGTGCCTAATGATAACAAAAAAATGACAACTTAGGTCAGGCAGAAGCTCAAAAATAACTCAAAAAAGTCATAAGAACATTCGGCTCCTGGAAAAGACATTTTTTTTGTCTGGTTTCATCTTTTACATTTGTGTCCTGTCATCTTCCAAGCAGCTTAGTTCTCGCAACGTCATATTTTATGACTGAAAGGTCAAATTACGGCTGTTGAGAAGAATGATGAAAGTATTGGTTATGCTATTTAACCTGCCTTGTGGAATGTTTTAAGATCATTGATCAAGACAAAATTGAAGCTGAATATCAGCGACGTACTTAATCAAGCCAATGCAGCTTGGATTTATTAGTTTGGCGGTCCAAAGTTTCAAGCCATTTATTAATGCTTCGGGAACATTCATAGACAAGAAATAGAACAATATTCACAGGCCAACGCTCTTTTTATGCTGACAAAAACAAGTTAGATCAACAAAGCTATATTGGGACCTATTCTTCTACTACACTTTGTTACTGTTTAGTGCTTCTCCAACTGGCCAAGGTGCATGCACAATCATGACCAGGGAAAATTCTACAATTGAGGATCTATTTATTATCCCGAATGTTGCAGTTCATTTTCATTTCTTTTTCTTTAGTTAAAAAAAAAAAAATCCCTAATTTGTGTTCCATACATTTTTTAAAAACATTTCTTGCATTGTTGAGTGAATTTCTTTATTATGTATTTCTGTATTTATTTTAATTTCATTTACTTTATGTTAGGGCTGCAGCTATCGAATATTTCAGTAATCGAGTAATTAAAATTCTATCGATTACTCGAGTAATCGGATAAAACTTTTTTTTTTTTAGGCAAAGAGCAATTATAAATATACATGAGAAAAAAAGACATTTAATCCAATATTGAACCATTTTCAGTCAATCAATGTCTTTATTTCCGATGTACATTGTTGTAAATTGCATCTCAGATGTGACTAGAAAAAAAAAATCACTGCTTTCACTCAAAAAACGTCTAGATCTTATATAAAAAAAATATATATTTCTTACCTAAAAATGTAATTACGTTTGATAACACACATCGCTTGAAAGCTACGTGTTTTTCCCATGTATTTCAATTTAATTTCCATTTGTGTCAAGCTATTTTTAAGTTCTAGTTAAGTTTTAAGTTAGTCTAAACTGCAAGTACTAATTGGATTTTGAGTTTTTGCAGTGTTCAAAATAAATGTATGATACCTGCTGTATTGGAGCACATTAGGGACCAGTGATACTTGGTGTTTTATTCAGCAATGACTACTGAGCTAAAATTGACAGTTAGCTTTATTATGTTTTAGTTTTACACCCTCATCACTCTATAGCGCTTTGTTTTTACAGATTAGATAAAGCCTGTATGTAAGACACGTTAGCAAAGCATCGACAGTGGTCATAATCAATAGAAACCTAGCCCTCCGAAGGGCTAACGTTACGTGTGCGAGTGACAGTAACGTTAAATTTATTAGCGGTGGGAAGTCTACTGCTTAAAGATGGCGGCTATTTACTAACACTGCCCAGACGCGGCCGAGTCTGTCATTTCACATCTAGTTCTAAATGCATGCGATATCTAAGAGACGCATCGGACACTACCTGCTACCACATTAGCATCATGCAGGCGTAGTTTTTAGCAACGTCGGCGTAGTTTGTAGCGGCTGTCGGCTGCAGTAAGTTTTTTTTTTTTTTTTTTTTTTTATTGCTTCTTCCTCTACGCTCGTGACGTCAGCGCATTAAAAGTAGCCCGGGCAAAATGCGATGCTTAGAGCTGGCAAAATTAGCGATTCCTCCAGGTGAATACAATTAATCGGATTAGTTTTTAAACTCGAGTTACTCGAGTATTCGTTTCAGCTCTACTTTATGTATTATTGTTTTTGTATGTATGTAATTTTGCGTCTGCTGTTTCAAATATTCACCGTGAGAATTTTTGTTTGCAAGACGTAGGCTAATTTCCCCTGGCGCTAGCACAGGTTGGCAAGAGCGGGCCAAGGCCCCCCCTATAAATGTGTTGGCCACCCCACTTGCCAATATGTCGTTAGATTGTAGTACCATCACTGATACATTTCATACAGGTAGTCCCAGGGTTAGGACAGACTCGACTTACGCAATTTCAACTTTATGATGCCGGAGTCTCATCCATCATTTTGTCTCCAGTCATTTTTTTGGGGGGTCGCATAAACAGTACATTATTGTACCTCACAGTATCCTTTTTTTTTTTTTTTTTTACTTTATTAATTTGACGTGTTAAATCCTCATCTCCTCGTGAAGTTGTTCAGCTTGACAGACAGCAAACGAACAATTGTGCTTTTTGAAGCTTTTGACTTCCTTCTCGGTTGACAATTTGTAAAGCGGTAACACATATGCACACTTATGTTCAAAACGACCCGCATTTTAACAACAAAAGACTTGACACAAAAAAAAATTGGTGTTCGAACGTCCATGTTGTCTGATCAATAAGTAAATTTAGTACATTAAATTAGCGTAACTTGCATAACAAAGGTCCGCTATCTTAAATGCTACGAATGCTAACGTATTTACAATTCTCATAGCAAGTCGCTCACATATAACTCCACAAACTGCAGCTCTAAACTTAATTACAAGTGAATACACTAACATATATTAGCTGAAACAACTTACAGCCTAATGTGGGCCAAACCAGACCGCAGCTGTCTTTTATCAATGTCAGACGTCTGAGTCTGCTCCTGAGTCATACACGACAACAATCCAGCCAGACCCAACGCTGCCACCAGAGGGCAGTGTATCCTCCATCATTAAACAAAATACAATATTTTTGGACTTTTTGGGTAGTAGATAACACAACAAAACAGAATTATTGTGGAACTCAAAATATTGACTGCACCGTTATGGACGATGTACATTAACTCATTAGTAACATTAAATATAACACAATACACTTAAGTTTATCAGTAGGCGTGTCCTTAAGTCTTTCTGACATTTTTCTTCTAGTCTTTTTACTGCCACAAAATAATAAAACCTGAAATAATGGCTTTTAGTTTTTGTCTGCCACCCCAAGAATTTAAGTGGCCCCATATGGCCACCCATATGAAAAATTTGTGGAGGGCTAATTTCATGCTAATTTTACTTCATATGTGAATAAAATGTTTACCAACTCTTTAGCTTCATGTTTAATTGCAGATTCTTAAAATTTACTAATTAAAAAAAAAAAAAAAAATCTGAAAAATGTAAAAACATAAAAATGTAAAAAATGTGAAAATAATGGTGGTTGTTCAATATAAAAAAAAACCCGTCATCATTTTTGGGCTAGATTGTACAGCCTTACATTTGATGATACTGTTCCCACGGTAAAAGCTAAACCCTCAGAGCTTGTCTCATCGCTATAGTACGTATTGGAGCAAGATTGAGGTGATTCAAGCACTTAGATCAGCGGTGTTTCCTCTCTCGCCTTCCGCTCTGACTCAGGCGACGTTCTCCTTCCATTACCCGGCGTTCCCCCTCGTCTGCTGCGCCAGACGTGAGACTTTTACTGGAATACCGCTGAGGAATCATCAGTGTGAGGCGGCCTTTATGAATCAGCGGAACACGCAGCACTATTTAACGTGCTTCCCGGGCAGCAACTGGCATGTTTGAAACATAAATCATTGCTGAGCTGGTTCTTAGGATTAACTCAATGGCTGCTATTGACGACGACAGATGTCAAACCAGTGGTGTTTTCGTCAACAATGACGTTAACAAAAATATTTTGTCGATTTACCATTTTTCCATGACTGTGACGTGTGAGCTAAAATGTGGCTTGGGGGACTAGAACATAATGAGATAAATGCCATTTTTCATCGGACAAGATGACAACGAGACAAAAATGCGACAGTTTCTGTCATATGTTCACAATGCGTGACATTATCATATTGTACGTGGAGTATGTCAGCTTGCATCGGAGCAGTGTTTGGATCATGTCACTCATGTAAGATGTGCTGCGCCTCTCCCTCACTCTCCTCACCGGAGTTTAGGATGTGTTTCAAGCTAGGCTGCGCTCCATCTTGCTAATTTGGGAACATATGGTCAGATGTTTTCTTATCTTGGCTAGATATGCCATGTTGCTTTAGCTTTTAAAGGTCTGTGCTGAGTGATCATCACCCACTAAATGTTACTGATCGCGTTAGTGTAGCATTCGTGTCAACATTAGCATATACTTTAGCGTGGTGAGCATAATCTTGAACGCTCGGACAAGTTTGTTTTTTTTTCTACATACAGTTCGTGGCTTTTTAGCAGTGGCGCCACCAGGGGGTGGCCACAGCCACCCCTATAAGTTGGTTGGCCACCCCACTGGCCACCCCGCTTGCCAGTATATCGTTATATTGTTGTGCCATCAGTTATGCATTTCATCCCAAATGAATGCATTTATTTTGTTTTGTTAAATATAGGGCTGTCAAATTGATCACGTTAACCGGCGGTAATTAATTTTTTAAAATTAATCACGTGAAAATATTTATTGCAATTAACGCATTCGCGGTACGACTCATTCACGCATTGCCGCAAACAGCCTACAATGGCGCCGTTTTACTTACATACAGAGATAAGAGTCAGAGTGGAGTAGATACAAGCATTCATTGGGGCCGTGCTTTAATTTGGCAAAAGCTTTGTCATCTCTCCCACCGTAACTATAAATATTGTGGGAAGCGACATGGGGAAGAATGACATGAGTTGATCTTTTTCTTAAAACCCAGTAGTGTACCCAACACAGAGAAGATATAGCATTTGCAGCCACCACACACAGTCATGGTTGCACCACTTCCCATCATGCATTTGGGCAGAACAGTTAAGTCGCTACAGTATCATTTACTGAAAGCTCAACAAATACACAAGATGGCAATATTTAGTCACAATATACAAACACATTTATCCTTTAAGAATTACAAGTCTTTCTATCCGTGGATCCCTTTCACAGAAAGAATGTTAATGATGCCATCTTGTGGATTTATTGTTATAACAAACAAATACAGTACTTATTTACAGTATGTTGAAAGTATATATCCGTCTTTTCTTTCCATTCCAACAATAATTTACAGAAAAATATGGCATATTTTAGAGATGGTTTGAATTGCGATTAATTACAATTAATTAATTTTTAAACTGTGATTAACTCGATTAAAAATGTTATTCGTTTGACAGCCCTAGTTAAATTTATGCCTAATATATACTGTACATAACACAATAAAACAATTTTTGTGGAACTCAAAATGTTGACTGGACAGTTATGGACTATGCACATTAAATCATTAGTAACATCAAATATTACACAATACACCAAAGTATATCAGTAGCCGTGCCCTTAAGTATTTCTGATAATTTTCCCCTGACCCTTTTACTGCAATAATATAATGAAAACATGAAATTATGGCTTTTAGTTTTGGCCACCCCAAGATTTTAAGTGGCCCCATCTGGCCACCCCTATGAAAAATTTCTGGAGGCGCCACTGCTTCTCAGTGGGTTTAATTGAAACTAATCTACTGCTTTTCCTGCTGAGTGTCTATTATCATTCCAAATTTGGCATTGTCCCTGTAGACCAGGGGTGCCCAGTACGTCTACTGCGTTGCGATTGACCAGTCAATCGCAACGCAGTAGACTGGGCACGCAGTAGACTGGGCACCCCTTGACCAGTCAATCGCAACGCTATATGGGTAGCTAAATGCACATAATTAATGTTGTGTGAGCAACATAACCTCACATGTTGCTCACACAACATAATTACCTATGTACATTTAAAATACATAAATTTTAAAAAGGTAGATCGCAGGAGGTTGTCTCCTTGAAAAGTAGATCTTGGCGCAAAAAACAATGAGCAACCCTGCTGGTGATGCTACAATGGTCGTCTGTCGATGTTCATTCGAAATGATTGGAAACCTTTATTTTCGGATTAAAACGTGTGAATTTTACAGAAAAAAAAGTTTTGAGTACCTGTCGACTATAACTACACAAAATTTGTATGAGATTTTGTCAACTAAAACTAGACAAAGAGGGTAAAATTTTGAAATGACTAAAATATGACTAAGGCGCTACTGTAAAGTGTTAACAAATATCATAACTAGCATTTAATGAAAAAACTGGAATAGTAACTGAAGAAATAATAAGTATAGAATATGAATTTTGATTGTTATTTACATTTGTAGCGCTGCAATGAATGCTACGAGGCATGTTGGACAATAACTGTTGACAGCAGGTGGCAGCAGAGGTTGACTGTCTCCCCCAAGGGAGATGGCCAAATGAAGCTTCTTGAAGTAATGAAGCTTTGCAGCCAATTGGTTCAAAGTTTCATGTTGGTTAATTTGGTCTTATGACAGTCGTATGATGCCACTGTCAAATAAAGTGTTACTGGTTAAAAACCTTTGGTGTAAATATCCCATAATACAGTGAGGACAGCTGCAACTTATAGTCCAATGCGGCTTATCAATGAAAAATGTCGTTTTCGTGTCAAATTTGGTGGGTGGCTGCTTATATTCAGGTGCACCTTATAGTACGAAAATTACAGTAGGTTGAAAAGTTACCTAGTGTTGCTTTAATTTGAAAAAAAAGAATCATTTATAACAAAACAATGAAGAACATAACAATATCTGTTTTTAATTTTTAGATTTACAATGCTGCTAATCAATGAATCGTCGATCAAAATAGTTCATTAATTTGATAGTCGATTAGATAATTCATCATGGCAGCACTATTTGGCTGACATAATGGCTCTCCAATGGAAACCATAACTGCGCTGTCGCCAGCGACAATGAATTTGACACCCCTGCCTTACGGAATATAATGAACAATTCTCAAGACACGAAAGATTCATAAAGACAGTCATGAGTCTTTTTGCGTCAATTACCCACATATCAGTTTCTACTATACAGCTGTACAGAATAGTAAATATACACTCACCGACCACTTTATTAGGTACACCTGTCCAACTGCTCGTTAACACTTAATTTCTAATCAGCCAATCACATGGCGGCAACTCAGTGCATTTAGGCATGTATACATGGTTTAAGACAATCTCCTGCAGTTCAAACCGAGCATCAGTATGAGGAAGAAAGGTGATTTGAGTGACTTTGAACGTGGCATGGTTGTTGGTGCCAGAAGGGCTGGTCTGAGTATTTCAGAAACTGCTGATCTACTGGGATTTTCACGCGCAACCGTCTCTAGGGTTTACAGAGAATGGTCCGAAAAAGAAAAAATATCCAGTGAGTGGCAGTTCTGTGGGCGGAAATGCCTTGTTGATGCCAGAGGTCAGAGGAGAATGGCCAGACTGGTTCGAGCTGATAGAAAGGCAACAGTGACTCAAATAATCACCCGTTACAACCAAGGTAGGCAGAAGAGCATCTCTGAACACACAGTACGTCGAACTTTGAGGCAGATGGGCTACAGCAGCAGAAGACCAAACCGGGTGCCACTCCTTTCAGCTAAGAACAGGAAACTGAGGCTACAATTTGCACAAGCTCATCAAAATTGGACAATAGAAGATTGGAAAAACGTTGCCTGGTCTGATGAGTCTCGATTTCTGCTGCGACATTCAGATGGTAGGGTCAGAATTTGGCGTCAACAACATGAAAGCATGGATCCATCCTGCCTTGTATCAACGGTTCAGGCTGGTGGTGGTGGTGTAATGGTGGGGGGGATTATTTTCTTGGCACTCTTTGGGCCCCTTGGTACCAATTGAGCATCGTTGGAACGCCACAGCCTACCTGAGTATTGTTGCTGACCATGTCCATCCCTTTATGACCACAATGTACCCAATTTCTGATGGCTACTTTCAGCAGGATAGTGTGCCATGTCATAAAGCTTGAATCATCTCAGACTGGTTTCTTGAACATGACAATGAGTTCAGTGTACTCAAATGGACTCCACAGTCACCAGATCTCAATCCAATAGAGCATCTTTGGGATGTGGCGGAACGGGAGATTCGCATCATGGATGTGCAGCGGACAAATCTGCACCAACTGTATCCCTGTCTACTCTGGATATACAACTACAGGATAGGATGTCGTCATAGAAATGCATTGATTGGGCTGTTAGCACTAAATCACGTTTTGTATATCTATGCGCGCTTGGACTCGATAATAACGTATGACGTAGGTCGTCGCCAATCACATTTCTTCCCGGAAATAATTAGCCCCCACACTAGAATGACTGAATAACAGACGTCTTTGGACAGACTTTTTACGGGGAAAAGGGAACCTGACGAGCCAGAAGATGTGCCTACAACCTCGAAGAAAACAAAATTTATGCTACTTCCCAATCACTAAAGACCCACGAACTGCGAAGGAGTGAATTCGTGACCCGTATGTGAATAAACCGAGTGATTCGAGCATGTCTGTGGAACAGGAATATCAGCTTGTAGAGATCGCAAATCACGGCGACTTAAACATACATTTGAGACAACGACTCTTCCAAAGTTCTGGAATGAAGTCATTTCGGAATATCCTGACATCGCTAGGAGCGCGCTGAAAACTGCTACAATTTCTAACATCGTGTATTTGTGATGCTAGCTTCTCTCACTCTCCCATCTCGGGACCATCTTGTCTCAATGAAACAAACTCAGGCCTCCCACTGATTCAGCGGGTGAGTTGTATTTTTTCCCTGCACTTAAAACGACGGGGCTAAAAACAAATGCTATTTTATATTTGCTGTATTTTTCTGCCACACAATGCCGGTGTTCTGACAAAGTTGGCATGCGCGTAACGTTAAAAAGGACCGCGAATGCAGCGATTCTAAAGTACACACTACAAACTTTCTTTAAAGAAAGGAATATTAACCCTTTAACACCTAACCCTATTTTGTCCGAATTTGCATGCATTTGATGTTGCCTTTATATTTCAAAGAAAAAATTGTTCACAATGGCCAAGTTGGGTCACTTTTTTAAGGACACCTTGAACTTCATGTCCAAACTGTTGTTTTCTTCACTGACCAATTATAATCCACATTTTGGACCCAAAAAGACAAAAAAATCCCAAAATATTTTTTCAAAATTTGTAATGTTGATGTCCCATTGACAACCAAACATGCTTGACCAAACGTTTTGAAGCCTGATAATATTTATTCTACTTGTTAGGATAAACATTCAATAGAAAAAAATAAGATTGAATAGTTTTATGTTTGACAATTCAACACAAACAGCAAGTATGGTCATAGGCGTTTTTGGCCTTTACACATACTATGGTCAAAACTGGTTATATACAGTGCAAAATAGTGAGAAAATATATATATATATATCATCTAACACAAAAAGGGTTTGGAGGATATCTCTTTGTGAAGTTAGGTATTATACCCATCACCTTATCTAAAGTATTTACGTACATGCAACCAAGCTTCTCGAACACTCATCTTTAAAAAATTCTCTTGAAGAAAAATATATATAACATTGAAAAAAAGTATTTAAAAAAATATTGACAAGTAGTTCAGTTCAATTCATATTTTTCTGGCATACGACCCAATAAAGTTTTTTTTTTTTTTTTTTGCGAACTCAATAAAGCTTCTGCATGAACAAGTCACGGAGCTGCGTCACACACAACGTCACACAGCCTACTCTTTCGCCATTTGCGCGCTGCTGGCAGCCGGTCACTTCTACTCACCGAGACGCCGACTCATCCCAGGAAAACAACGACAAATACGGCTCATCTTCTTCCTTGAGTTAATGAAATAATGCATTAGATTGCGCTAAATTTAGTTTTAGATTCATTCTGCACGTTTCAAAGTCGCTCACTCAAACTGGCCGTTGTTTGCTTCAGCAGGCCTCCTTTTCCTTAGTTGGCGCCTAGCTCGGAAATTTATCTATTTATTTTTTTCCAACAACTGTCCACATTCGGTTTGTCCTTCTTGACATCACAACAACTCTTGGGATATGTAGTCTTTTGTGCTTCTTTCGGTTTTGAAAAAGGACAAGAAATGATGGAAATATGGAGATAGATACATGGTCCATGCAGCGTTTTAATGCATATTTATGAGTGCAATAAAACTATAAAACTCAAATGACAATATCTCCCGTTTTTCTTGGTCGATTGACTTAAATAAAAACTGATGTGGACATCAAATTCCGTACTTTCAAATGAGACTAACCAGCGGCACGTGGGTGACGTAATTACAGCGTGACAAAGCTTCAAAGACGACATGGGTAAAAGCGTCGCTGCCGACACGTTCGGTGTTAAAGGGTTAACTTACGTTTGCCATGACTTCGCCGTGTCGTTAAGCATTAATTTACGCCATTTCTGTGTTGCACTTGTATGTTTATGATGTAAATAGTTTTTTAGCACCATTGGATAACATTGAGAGTCCAACTGAATATAAAAGAGGGCTTTTTTCACCACCACAAAAGCTTTGGGAGCAAAATTTTATAAGGTTGCAAAATTTGACAGGACACAGGTCCATGAAAAAAAGACCCAAATCACACCGGTCCGTGGTGCAAAAAAGGTTGGGGACCCCTGGCCTATAGTCCAGTGCGGCTTTTCCATGAACAAATGTCGTGTCCGTGTCAAATTTGGTGGGTGGCGGCTTATAGTCAGGTGCGCCTTATAGTGCGAACATTACAGTTGGTTGAAAAGTTACCTAGTGTTGCTTTCATTTGAAAAATTGAAAATCATTTATTAAAAAAAAACTGACGAAAAAAAAAACATATTTGTTTTTAATTTTTAGATTTACAATGCTGCTAAACAATTATTCGTCGATCAAAATAGTTGCCGATTCATTTAATGGTCGATTAGACAATTCATCACATGTAGCCATAATTGGCAGACATTTTAGCTTTCCGAAGAAAACCATAACCACGCTGTGGCCCGCGACAATGAATTTGACACCCCAGCCTTACAGAATATAATAAACAATTCTCAACACACAACAGTATTCATAAAGATAATCATGATCCTTTTTGAGTCAGTTACTCACATATAAGTTTTTACTTTACATCTGTACAGAATGGTAAATATAAATGCCTGTGTTCAGTTCAAACTTCAACCCATGTAAAGTAGACTACAAGCATTAACATGGTATGTAAACAGGCATGGGAAACAGGAAGCATCAACTGGAAGAAGATGGGAAAAGCCAACAGAGCTCCAATCCAAAAAGATCCATTAGTCATCCTCTCATAAGTCCAGTCAATAGACAGCAGAATGCATCCGAGAGGAAAAAGGTGAGCCAATCACTGCTCTACCTCAAAACATTTTCCAGAAAAACTCAAGCGAGGTATCAAATGATGCGAGAGCGCACGCTTCACTCAAAACCAGAAATTCTTTTTCAAGGGGTGGAACGGGTATTTTTTATTTTTTTATGAGTAGCTATTAATATTTATAGCTCCGTGTTGGGCAAAGTAATGTTAGACAATTTTGTAGAAAACACAAACGGGTGAACGATTGGAAAAATATTCACAAGCGTCGATTTGTTAAACTCCATAAAACGTATTTGTCTGAGTAAGATTCGTACAATAACAAAATATTTTGAAATTGTTACTTCCCACCACTGGTACTGGATGTAATAAGTGACAAAGCAGGAATTCCATCGCTTTGATTTATGTCCATAACTGCCAATAAAGCCTTTGAATCCAACTGTCTCACTTCCATTGGGATGAACATGACAGGCGAAGTTTTTTTAGCGTTTCCTGTCAGTGTGAGTCGAAAACTAACTGCTGAGGGGCTGCAGTTTCAATTGCAGCTTGAGATGCCCCAAAGGGAACGCAGTAATATGATCAATGTGAAATGAGGCACGATAGAAAAGACTGATGCGCACTCGGATTGGCTTTACCGATGTTCACGTTCACCACAAGATCACTAAACAGTAAAATAGAGGTGGTGAACCATACGGCCCGAGGGCCACATAGCAGTGGCGGACCGTGCATTTGGTACTTGAATTATTAGCAAGGACTTTACCGGATTTAACTACAGTCCCTGACAAAAGTCTTGTCGCTTATCCTTTTTCTAGAAGCAATTGCTAATAACTAAAGATCATCCCGATCGATCGGGTCCGATCACGTCATTTTTAAAGTATCGGAATCGGCAAAAAAATATCGGACATGCCTTTTTTTAATATATATATATATTTTTTTTTTTCATTAAATCGTTTTCTAATTGTATTTAACATTACAGACAAAATGTCGTACACTCACCCAGAGTCTTTAGTTTTGGCTTAAAGTAGGGCTATCAAATTTATCGCGTTAACGGCGGTAATTAATTTTTCAAATTAATCACGTTAAAATATTTAAAGCAATTAATGCATGCGCTGCACGACCCACTCACGCAATGTCGCGTTCAATCTATCATGGCGCCGTTTTACCTATATATTGAGCTAAAAGGCAGCGTAAAATGAGTAGAGTGAATTGCAATCATTTTCTGGGAGAAATTGAGCATTATCTGACCGAATGGCAGGGGTGCTAATACTTTTGGCTAGCACTGTAGCCACCTTATTAAAAAATATATCGGTTTGCAATAAGTTTGCATTGTAACAAAACTAAAAAACAAAATCAGAGCTTACAGTAAAAACTAAGGTCAGGTTATGCTTCACGATCCCAAAATTATTTAAGAACAGAAATCATCTGAAAATCTTATCTTTCTATTATTGACCCAAGTGGTTGTTTTCGTCGAAATGGCTCACATCTTGTAATCTCTATGAGATTTGACATACAAATAAAAATTTATATTTTGGGGAATTGAGCTGCTGGAAGACTTAAAGTCACCAAGAACAGTTTTACTTACTCTTGCTCTTAAAAAAAAAAAAAAAATCTTCCAATCAAGAACAGGGGCTAAACACAGCAAAACAACAATGAAGCAGCACAACAGTAAGATATACGACATCCAAATTGTTATGTTTTGATGACGGAAGCAGATGTCGGTGATATTTCTCAGCGCTCGTTGGGAGATAGAAGTCGTCTAGTCAAGAAAACCCGAACTTTTCAAATAACAATCCCACAAACAAACCAGTACACAAACACACGCGCGTCTTGCTCAGTGTTAATCCGCACGGCATAATCCGCAACGGAGGTCCGGTTCAAAAGCGGCAGCGGGACAATGGGACGATTCATGCTCGGGACGGAGGGCCCCGGGCCCGCTGAAGCTGGTAATAAACACGGAGACACGTTGGGAGGACATATGGTTTGTGTTTAGCAAGAAGAAACAACAATCAAATACGTTGATCCTCCCCTTCTTGCTGCAAGGATGACTGCTAATATAAAAGTCTGTTCTGTCTAATCATGATTTAGGACGAGGTAATTACCTCCGCTCTCTCAGGATGGAGCACAGAATGCATGCTTTCCACTGAAAATACTCATTTCACTGTTGGGAAAAGTGAGTGGAAAATAAACTGTTTGTTTCAAAACTATAAAAGGTTACAACCTTTGTCACAGTGATGAATGTGTGCAACTCGCCAGTAGTAGTGCTGCGGTCTGTTTTAATCGGGGAGGAGGCCGTCAGAGTGGAGAGTGACGCGAGTGACCCTTCATCACCCAAGATGTGAGTCATGGTAAAAACAGGTCAAAATGGACGAAAAATGCAATGTTGATTTGTGTTGTTCTCAATTGCAGTTAAAGTGGTGACGTGATTCACATGTCAGAAAACGATTCACGGGACTTTTCTTATATTTAAATTTTTTTGGGTCGATGATGAACAATATTCATAATCTCTGAAGATACTGTAAATATGACACTAAGGAACATTATTTTTAATGTTTTAGGTCAGATGGCTGTTTTTAAATTATTTTTGGGTGCAGATTATGAAACACTTTTTGAACTACACTACTGCTACTCAGAGGCGTTGCAAGGGTCTCCGGGGGCCCCAGGCAACATGGGGCCCTTCGAGCGTGTGCAAGTAAGGGGGACAGTTGGACATAGAGCAATAGCATATTTAATAAAAGTAAAATAACGCCTCGGTCTCATAGAGCGCTTTTTAGGACACTCAAAGTGCCCGGCTTCTACTACATTAGGACATAAAACTACAGTAACATAATACACTCACCACTGTCTTGCTTCCTTTTATCCTCGTCTGCTTTTTTTTTTCTTCTTTTGTCGCTTCCAGAAGGATAACTTCTCTTCATTTTGGATATACGCCAATTAAAAAAAGGCCAAATTGCCGCTCACTCTCACTCTGAGTCACGTGGGGGGGGGGGGGGGGGGGGGGTGTAGAGCGAGTGAAGGGGCCCCATCATGGAACTCAGACACAAGGCTTTCACTGGTACTGTCGCACCTGTTGCTGCGATAGTGCAGTAAAGCTGCGTGTGCTAAATCTGTTGGCCATCTGGGGGCCCCTGCTGGCTGGGGGCCCTAGGCAATTGCCTAGTTTGCCTAATGGGACGCAAGGCCTTTGCTGCTACTACTACTACTACGCGAGTAACCTTTCATCACCTGAGATGTGAGTCATGGTAAAAAGCGGTCAAAATGCACGACAAATTCAATGTTGATTTTTGTTCTTGTCAATTACAGTTAAAATGTTTATGTGATACACATGTCAGAAAACGATTCACAGGACTTTTCTTAAATTTCCTTTTTTTTTTTTTTTTGTTGACGATAAACCATATTCATAATATCTGAAGATAAATACTAATCAATGGAACACAATTTTTTTAATGGTATAGATCAGATGGCTGTTTTTAAATTATTTTTGGGTGCAGTAGGCTATATAGAACACTTTCTGAACTACACTACTACAACTTCGTGAAAAAACTTTCATCACCACATGGGAGTCATGGTAAAAACAGGTCAAAATGGGCGAAAAATTCAATGTTGATTTGTGCTCTTCTCAGTTAAAGCGGTGACATGATTCACATGTCAGAAAACGATTCACAGGACTTTTCTCAAATTTATGTTTTTTTTAGTTGATGATAAACAATATTCATAATGTCTGTAGATAAATATTACACTAGGGAACACTATTTTTAATGTTTTAGGTCAGAGGGCTGTTTTTTAATTATTTTTGAGTGCAGAATATAAAACACATTTTGAACTACACTACTACTACTACTACGCGAGTAACCTTTCATTACCAGAGATGTGAGTCATGGTAAAAAACGGTCAAAATGCACGAAAAATTCAATCCTGATTTGTGTTCTTCTCAATTACAGTTAAAGAGGGGAAGTAATTCACATGTCAGAAAACGATTCACAGGACTTTTCTCAAATTTACATTTTTTTAGTCCATGATAAAAAAAATATTCATAATCACTGAAGATAAATATGACACTATGGAACAGTATTTTTAATGTTTTAGGTCAGATGACTGTTTTAAATTATTTTTGGGTGCAGAATATGAAACACTTCTTGAACTACACTTCGAATACTTCAACGCAAGTGACCTTTATTCACCTGAGATGTGAGTCATGGTAAAAAAGCGGTCAAAATGCACAAAAAATTCAATCCTGATTTGTGTTCTTCTCAATTACAGTTAAAGAGGGGAAGTGATTCACATGTCAGAAAACGATTCACAGGACTTTTCTCAAATTTACATTTTTTTAGTCCATGATAAAAGAAAAAATCCATAATCATTGAAGATAAATATGACACTATGGAACAGTATTTTTAATGTTTTAGGTCAGATGGCTGTTTTGAATTATTTTTGGGTGCAGAATATGAAACACTTCTTGAACTGCACTTCGAATACTTCAACGCAAGTGACCTTTATTCACCTGAGATGTGAGTCATGGTAAAAAAGCGGTCAAAATGCACGAAAAATTCAATGTTGATTTGTGTTCTTCTCAATTACAGTTAAAGTGGTGACGTGATTCACATGTCAGAAAACGATTCACGGGACTTTTCTCAAATTTACATTTTTTTAGTCAATGATAAACACGAGATGTGATTCATGGTAAAAACAGGTCAAAATGGTCGAAAAAAATCAATGTTGATGTGTGTTCTTCTCAATTACAGTTAAAGAGGTGAATTGATTCAAATGTCAGAAAACGATTCACAGGACTTTTCTCAAATTTACATTTTTTTTAGTCCATGATAAACACGAGATGTGAGTCATGGTAAAAAAAAAAAAGTGGTCAAAATGGACGAAAAATTCAATGTTAATTTGTGTTCTTCCCAATTACAGTTGAAGTGGTGACGTGATTCACATGTCAGAAAACGATTCACGGAACTTTTCTCAAATTTATGTTTTTTTAGTCGATGATAAACAATACTGATAATCTCTGAGGATAAATATTACACTAGGGAACACTTTTTAATGTTTTAGGTCAGATGGCTGGTTTTAAATTATTCTTGGGTGCAGAATAAAAAAACATTTTTTGAACTACACTACTACTACTTCGTGAAAAAAACTTTCATCACCACATGGGAGTCATGGTAAAAACAGGTCAAAATGGACTCAAAATTCAATGATGATCTGTGCTCTTCTCAGTTAAAGCAGTGACATGATTCACATGTCAGAAAACGATTCACAGGACTTTTCTCAAATGTAAGTTTTTTTTTAGTTGATGATAAACAATATTCATAATCTTTGAAGATAAATATTACACCAGGGAACACTATTTTTAATGTTTTAGGTCATATGACTGTTTTTAAATTATTTTTGGGTGCAGAATATAAAACACTTTTTGAACTACACTACTACGCGAGTAACCTTTCATCACCAGAGATGTGAGTCATGGTAGAAAAGCGGTCAAAATGCATGAAAAATTCAATGTTGATTTGTGTTCTTCTCAATAACAGTTAAAGTGGTGACACGATTCACATGTCAGAAAACGATTCACGGGACTTTTCTCAAATTTTACACTTTTTTAGTCGGTGATAAACAATATTCATAATCTCTGAAGGTAAATATTACACTAGGGAACACTATTTTTAATGTTTTAGGTCAGATGGCTGTTTTTAAATTATTTTGGGGTGCAGAATATAAAACACTTTTTGAACTACACTACTACTACTACGCGAATAATCTTTCATCACCGGATGTGTTATGGTAAAAACAGGTCAATGTTAGTGTCAATGTGCTATAACTAGTGTGTATTTCTGTTTTGATTTCAAGAACATTTTAAAATTGTATCAACCCTTTTAATCAAAAATTCATGACTGTTTTTTTTACCCTTTCAATCATTTAACTCATTGGCTGCCATTGACGGTGACAGACGTCCAATCCAATTTGACTGCGAATGTCGATTGATCGCCTTCCAGTCGTATTGGATTGGACGTCAAGCGAAGTCAATGGCACTGAAAAAGGAGCATTCACGGTCGGTCCTCCCAAATTAAAGGAATTGGACATCTATTGGCGCAAATGGCATGCAATGAGTACGATGAAAGGGGGGGGGGGGGTTGTTATAACTTTTGCGTTTAGTGTTAATGCGATGTAACTAGTGTGTATTTGTTTTTATTTTCAATAACTTTGTTTTTAAAATTGTACGAACCCTATTATTCAAGAATTTGTTAATTTTTTTTTACCCTTAAAATCATTTAACTCATTGGTTGCCATTGACAGTGCTAGACGTCCAATCAAATGTGACCGCGAAGGTCAAATGATAGCCTTCCAGTCATATTGGACTGGACGTCAAGCGCCGTCAATGGCACTGAAAGAGGAACTTTCACGGCCATTCCTCCCAGTTTAAAGGAATTGGACATCTATTGCTATCAATGGCATGCAATGAGGACTATGAAAGAAAAAAATCAACTTTAGTGTAAGTGTTAATGTGGTATAACTAGAGTGTATTTCTATTTTATTTTCAATAACTTGTTTTTTCAAAAATTCTACTAACTTTTATTCACAAATGTATTTTTTTTTTACCCTTTCAATCATTTAACTCATAGGCTGCCATTGCCAGTGCTAGAAGTCCAATCCAATTTGACTGTGAATGTCAACTGATCACCTTCCAGTCTATTGGATTGGACGTCAAGTGCCGTCAATGGCACTGAAAGAGGAGCATTCACGGCCAGTCCTCACAGTTTAAAGGAATTGGACATCTATTGCCATCAATGGCATGCAAAAAGTAGTATGAAAAGAAAAAAAAAACTTTTGTGTTATTGTTTAGTGTTAATGTTTTATAACTAGTGTGCATTTCTGTTTTGATTTCAAGAACTTACTTTTTAAAATTGTATTAACCTTTTTATTCATAATTTTATGACCTTTTTTTTTTTAACCCTTTCAATCATTTAACTCATAGGCAGCCATTGACGGTGCTAGACATCCAATCCAATTTGACTGCGAAGTGCGATTGATTGCCTTCCAGTCAGATTGGACGTCAAGTGCCGTCAATGTCACAAAAAGACGACCATTTATGGCCAGGTCTCCCAGTTTGAATGAATTTGATATCTATTGCCATCAATGGCATGCAATGAGAACTATGAAGAGAAAAAAAAAAAATCAACTTTAGTGTTATTGTTTAGTGTTAATACGCTGTAATCTCAACAACTTAGTTTTTAAAATTGTATTAACCCTTTTATTCACGAATTTATGACTGTTTTTTTTACCCTTTCAATCATTAACTCATTGGCGGCCATTGACAGTGGTAGACGTCCAATCTAATTTGACTGCGAAGATCGAATGATCACCTTCCAGTCATATTGGTTTGAAAGTCAAGCGACATCTATGGCACTGAAAGAGGAGCATTCACGGTCAGTCCTCCCAAATTAAAGGAATTGGACATCTATTGCCGTCGATGTCATGAAATGAGATGGGGGGATCTAGAGTGTTACTTGAGGGCAGTTTGAACCAGTGTGTATTTGTTTTTATTTATTTTAATTCTATTAGTTTGGCTTTTATTGACATATTAGTTAATGAGTTTATTTGTAACTACAGTATATTTAAAATTATGAATAATTTTTAAAACAAAATAAAAATTGCTAATATTTACTGTTTTCTTGACAAAAATAGTCAATTGCTCTATAAACGGTTAGAGGTCTTCTACTTTTGAGGTGACCACTACCTGAAAGGGTTAATATAATAACACTATTTACTTAAAATGTTGTCAAATTTTTAAATTCACCCAAATTGTCCATCCATTTTGGTCACGGTCAGAACCCGACGTCTCGGTATTCCTACCTTGCAGCTGAGGAAAAGTGAAGCAGGAGCGCGGAGCTTTAGCGGCCACATGCGCTTTGACAGCCGGCGCGGCGGCGCCATCGACCGGCCGCTTGGCGCCGGAGTCCTCGCGGTGGTGGTTGTGGACGTGCTGGGGGTAAAGGTGAGCTCCTCCGAAGCCAACGGTCCCGGCGCGCCGCGCCCACGTGTCCGCTCGTCCGACGCCGAAGTCGGGGAACGTCGGCTGACAGTGGCTGACCATCCCGGACGGCGCTGGAGCGGAGTTCTGCATCGGAAACTTTTCCCAAGGACGAGTTACCTGAGAGGTGCGAAGCTGTTAGTTGGGGCTCGGGTTTTGGGGCGAGGTGGGGTACGTCGATCGGCGCTTCATCGTCAGGGTTTAAGGAGGTGGGGGGCTTTTACGCATGTGCCCGTCAATTGGAAGGATGTGGGAGGCTGATCGATAGCATCCTCTGTTGTGTGTGAAAATCAGCATCACTTCCCTTTCTCTGAAGGTTTCGCTCCCTCTCTCTCTAGTCGGTTCTGATTGACACCAGATATGCGGACCATAGGGCGCACCAATGACGACGAAGGCTGAGATTTGTGTGAGTGTGTGCGCGCGTTTAAAAATGAACTACATTTGGATGAAACAATTTTAGCGACTAAAATAATAAATTAACAACAAAAATAATAGAACTAGAGTATATGAACACATTTCATGTGGTGTTAGTTTAGTTCAGTTTGGCCTTTGTGTGAGTGTCTTATTATAGTAAATAAAATGGTTTAGTGGCAAAATGTCATTTATTCTCGAAATGACGTAAAGTATTTCAGCATTTTTGTGATTTAACATAATTTAGTTCATCGTAAAAACAAGCGTTCGTCTTCATATGTTGTTTTGCAGCACCATCTAGCGTTCATAGCGTATTTGGACACTGAGCCAGAGAATAGAGTTGACGCTGTGAAAAAACTGGTCAACATTTCTTCATATTATTTTTTTTTTTTTTTACCCAATACTAATTTAACGTTTCCTTTTTTCTGAACCGTTGTCAGCATTTGTTTGTCATAACTGACTGATTTCAACATTTGGAGCACATTGGCAGCAGTGACGTTTACAGCACTTTTCATATTTTCTGCAGTTGTCAAACCATGGAATTACAGGTATTTTGCTGCATATTGTTTCTCTTTTAGTGGCAGCTATAAAACCGCTGTGTTAAAAATACCGCCTTGCAATAATTTTTTAATTGTATTTTTTTTTTTTTTTTTTAAAATCTTCACTTGCAGGGAGAAAAAAAACTACAGTCGGATTTGCATTCAGCATCCCAAAATTATTCAAGAACAAGCGTTTTTGCAATATTTTTTGGAGATCAGTGAAATTGAACACACACAAAAAAAACCACAGATACACAGTGTTACTGTATTTGTGCGTGTGTTCTGCCCACTGTTGGATTTATGTTCTAAAGAACAGGGGGTCTGCAAGTCCGGTCATCAGCTCATCAACAAGCTCTGTGGGAGCCTGATAACAATCCTGATTATTTGATTCAGGTGTGTTAAAGGAGGGAGACATGGAAAACAAGCTGGATAGCGACTCAACATGCTTATGGCGGGAAAACACTCATGTGACATGAAGTTCTGCTCTGAGACCCCCAATTTGGCAAACTTTCAAAATTGTCCGATATGCATGTGTGATACATCATTGGAAAGCTTAAAATCTCAATTTTCTGGGGGAAGAAAATTTTTGAACAAGATGGCATTTTAAAAAAAATTAAATTTAAACAGCAAAACCCTATCTGGAGGTGAGAGTATGAAAGAGCAGAATTAAAGACGCCATGACTTTAACGAGATATTATCGCGTACTTACCTTGTTTCGATCCAAAAACTCAATGTAGTATGTATCACTGAGTGTTAAGACACAGTTGTGAATGGCCACAGCTGGATTTTGGGGGGATTTTATGGGTGAAACGCGGTAATATAACAAGGTTCAAGTCGTGGACACCAGCGGCTTACAGTTAGGTGCGGCGTTTCTGTTGATTTTTTTCATTTTTCGTCCAGTGCGCTTTTTAGTCCGGAAATCACGGTACTTCATCACAAACAAGCAGAAGAAGAGTCCACCATCTGATCACACACACACACTTGGTTTAGCCTTAAAGCGGAAGTTCAGAATTTTTGACATTAGGCTTAATCTTTGAGTTAGCGGGTGTTTAACTATTTGGTGGAGTTGATTTCAACAAATTCCATGCAGTTTGGAAGTTATTTGTGAGTTTCAGGGCTCCAGAGTGGCTAAACTAGCATGCGTCAATGGTCCCTTCTTAGCATGCCAATAAAAAATGATACAGATCTATTAACAGATCCATCAAAGTCAAATAAAATTCATATTGCAGATGATTGTTCCAAAACACCCATGCGGCCAAAACAATATCACACCAAACTGCCGTAATTCATTTCATTCTGCAGGCCTATTTTTTTAGATACGTAATACGACCGCAATAGAGAGGAGTGCTTCAGCCACTCGTGCTCACACTGCATTCAAGGAAGGTGGGAAGTCGGACTTATGCCGCTCGGATGGTACCAGTTGTGACCTCAAAGCGTTCCAAGCTAATGTGAACAGCAAAGATGGCTGATCGCGACAAGTTGTTTTTTATTTTGGCAATCAAAAGAGATTTTGAGCTCCAGCAAACCTGATTTCTCATAAGCGATCAAATAGCAGAGGCGTACTGATGTTATTTTTCCAGATCAGAGGTTAGAAACTCTGACTTCCCACCTTCCTCGGATGCAGCATCAGTGTGCTGAGTTAACTGACAGCTGGCAACATGGCGAAATGTGCCTTAAGATGCTGTGGAAACAGACAGAAGAAAAGGGCAAAGCAAAGCTTCCACAAATTCTCTATGAAGAACAGGGAATAATATAAACTGGTTACTTACTGCTGGCAAGGACATAAAAAATAAGCGGGGAAAAAAACGATGTGATAACCAGGGGTCGCATTAACCGAATATTTTCCGTCGTTGACCGGTTTTTTACAACGGTGACGGAAAAAACTGAAGTCAATCCGTCATTTTGACAGGTTGCAATTCACACCCCAGACCACAGGGTGGCGAGTGAGCATATTAATTAGCTAATTGTCTCTCTTGATGCATGACGTCGTTGGCCTTACTCGCAAAAATGTCAAGGCAACTGAGTGTCCGAAGTTTCTTCAAAAAGCCCCAAAACGACGATGGTGTTGATAAAAGAGGTGAAAAAACAGGGACTGATGCAGTGAAGGATGACAACGAATCAAGTGAATCGCCGGTTCACTCCTCACTGCGGCGAGCAGTTGAAAACGCCGCCAATTACCAAGAAGGGCAGAATTGGTAACACGGTGAAAGCGGCATAAAGCCAAAAAAGCGGACCAGACTAGCCAGAGCCTGAAATTATTTCAAGGAAAATATGGAGGGTGCCACCACTGTGTGTACTCTTTTTGCTAAGCTGAGCTCGCATACCACGGTAGCACGTCGGCTATGAACGAACACTTGACGCGACGTCACCCAGGTGTATTTCGGAAGACAACAGGAAACAACAAGCTAGCGGATTGTAAGTCCATACAACTTTCTAACGATTTTTTTTAAAATTGAAAGTTGCCTTTATGTGCGTCGTATCAATGTGCATTTTTATTTAATAATAATAATAAATAAATTTAAAATATATATATATATATATATATATAATGGAATTATATAATATTTTATTATTATTACCGTAATTTCCCGAATATAACGCGCACTTTTTTCCCCCAAAATCAACTTGTAAAATCATGGTGCGCATTATACACGGGTAAATGGATGGAGACAGAGATATATATATATTACATATATATAAAAACCGATTTGTTTTTAATTGACACGGCCATGTTGTGTTGAAGAAACTTATGCGGCGATCCGTTGTCGACCATTACGGTACGTGATGTCACTATTTTCTTTCGGTAATACTTCACTCTGATCGGTCGAATGATTTCGTCTGTGTTAAATTCTGCTTTTTTCACTCTTCATAAAGCACAGAATTTAGTTTCTTGAACTCATCTGAGTCAATGTTTATTGCAGCTCCGCAACTCGGACCATAACAAACGTAATACAACACAGACTTCCTGTGTCCGTCAACTGTATCTGTCCCTCGGGAAACTCAAACCCAAATAACAATAGTTTCTATTGTTACTGTCGTGTCTACAGCGATGAGCTCTCTCGGATTTCTGACTAACGTTCTCACTTTCATTTTACCGTATCAATCCGTGGATGAAACATTTATTCAACATGATGAAACGAGCAAATTATACAGCAGCCTTTAAAAGAAAAGTCATATCTGTTTTGTTTTCTCCTGGATTCCGGTAAGTTGAAGAAGTTATCAGATCATATTATTACTGTACATTTTGTCAGTTTACGGTAATGTTTTTAACTACCAATGTGCTATGCTTGTGCTGTGTTTCACCAGACAGTAAAATGACATTTCTGTATCTGTACACGAGCTCTGTTTTCTTGTATTGTTCTATTTATTGGTGCTAAAATTAGGGTGCGCGTTATACACTGGTACAATAATTTTCCCTAGATTTTACAAGTAAATTTGGGGTGCGCGTTATACACGGGTGCGCCTTATATTCGGGAAATTACGGTAAATGTATTAGGTATTATTAAATGTATTAGGATCATGGAAGGTCCCACTTGGGGGAATAAAAAAATATATATATATCCTGTATATACATAATATAATAAAAATATATCTGGAAACACAGTACTGGCCTGCTTACTGTAATCCATGACTGCACTAGTTAGTTACTTTATATTATAAAGTATTATTGTATTATTGTGTATATAGATATAGTGACTGCATCAAGATATAGTCATTTTAAAAATTTAAGTGACGGGTAAAAATAGATTATGACTGGATTTTTATGTCCCTGTCAGTCAAAATGACAGACAACGAAAAAGTCTAGCGCAACCTCTGGTGATAACACTCCACTCTGCGCCTATGCAGAGCTGCTGGATTACAAATGTTTCTGTTCATACTGCACTTATTGACATGCAAAGCTAAGTTTTAATAACTTTAGCTGAAAACATAGCCAACAATGTGTGCATATGTTGTTTTTTATTGGCATGCTAAGTCAGCCCAATTGACTCGTGTTAGCTTAGCCACTCTGGAGCCCTGAAACTAACAAATAACTCACAAACTACACGGAATTTGTTAAAATCACTCCCACCGACTAATTAAACCTAAGCCTGATGTCAAAAATTCTGAACATCCCCTTAAACACTTCACTTCAAATGATCAGAATTCAGAAAATTTGCACTGCAATTGACCTTGTGAATGATTGTTTTAGTGCCAATGATGGCGTTAGCCGTCCAATCCAGTTGAACTGGGAGGAGCTGGCAGCGATCGCCGCCAACGGCAGTCAGTGAAGAACCAAAAATCACTCAAAAAACAAGAAAATCACTCAAAAAACAAGAAAGAAAAAAAGAAGAAGAAAAAAAAAAAGAGTTCCAAAGTCGTAAAGCTTGTTGAGGCACAGGTTCGCAGAAGTAGGCACCCCTTAGTGAATTGAAGGAATACTTGGTTGGTACTCCCAAAACAATACCTCCACGACAGCCACGTCACAGCATTCCGAAGCCTTTGGCGTAAGTGATTGCCTTGAGAAGTCTCTCTCGCAGCTTCTCCTTGGAGGAATATTCCGGAAGGAGAAGCGCGTTGAAGCAGGTGTGCGACGTCGGCAGCCTGCGAGACAAAACCATGGTGTGATGTGGTATCTTTCGGATCGGGAGGGGTATAGGATACCTGCTGGAGTCTGAGCCATTTTTGGCGATGATCATTTTGAGCTTGCCAAGTCCGCCGACAGGTGCTCTGTCCGTGCCGGTGGTGAACTGCAGGAACAGCTTCTTCTGTTCGTCTCCAAATGAGTGCAACGTTTCCCAAAAATCCCTAGAACAGCAAACATCATGAGTAAGGATGGGAACCTCTGGGTACCTCATCATGTGATATGATTTGCGATATAAGGCTCACGATAATGATGATCTCACGATATGGCGATAAAACACTTATCAATAAAGATGTCCCGATCAATCGGCATCCCGATCGTTCGGGTCCGATCACGTCATTTTCAAAGTATCGGAATCGGCAAAAAAATATCGGACATGCCTTTTTTTAATTTATAAATATATTTTATTTAAATCGTTTTCTAATTGTATTTAACGTTACAGACAAAATGTCTGACACTCATCCAGAGTAGTTTTGGCTTAAAGTAGGGCTATCAAATTTATTGCGTTAACAGCAGTAATTAATGTTTTCTAATTAATCACGTTAATTAATTAACGCATGCGCTGCACGACCCACTCACGCACTATCGCTTTCAATCTATAAAGGTGCAGTTTTATCTATATATTCTCCATTGCTGATTTAAATTATTATTAGTAGTAGTAGTTTTTGTTTTATTTTTATCTCTGTTTTATTTATATTTATTTATTTTTATTCTATTTGTGATTAAATGCGATCTTTTGTCTTGGTTTTTACGATGTATTGATTTAAATGTGATTTTTATGATCTTCATGTGATGTAAAGCACTTTGAATTGCCTTGTGTTGAATTGTGCTATATAAATAAATTTGCCTTGACTTGCCTATATAGAGCTATAAGGCAGCGTATAACTAGTAGAGAGAATTTTGACAGCCTTTGGAGCCTTTTATTATTTGGCTTAGGGCTGCAGCTATCGATTATTTTAGTAGTCACTTAATCGATGAACTACTTAGTTCGAATAATCGAGTAATCTGATAAGGAACATAAAAAATTAAAATACCTTAGCTGAGCCTCAAACGGTATAGAAAATAAATAAATAAATAAATAAATAAAAATCTAGGTACAACAAAAGAACAATTGGCTAACTTACATAGTAAAAGTCCGCTAGGTTACATGCTATAAAAATACCAACTTTTTAAAAAAAATTATTTATACAATGCTGTTAAACAAATGGTTCAGACACATATTCCTACAAAAATTGGCTAAATATACCTTTAAACTAAATTACGAATGCATGAACAAAAACAGCTCAAACTATAACTCAGCTTATGTTGGTCTTAACAGGGAGCAAATGGATCCAGCCATGTGAATGAGGCACAACAAAAGAACAATTGGCTAACTTACATAGTAAAAGTCCGCTAGGTTACATGCTATAAAAATACCAACTTTTTAAAAAAAAATATTTATACAATGCTGTTAAACAAATGGTTCAGACACATATTCCTACAAAAATTGGCTAAATATACCTTTAAACTAAATTACGAATGCATGAACAAAAACAGCTCAAACTATAACTCAGCTTATGTTGGTCTTAACAGGGAGCAAATGGATCCAGCCATGTGAATGAGGCAGACTACAGGGCAGTGTATCCACCTAAATCAATAAAACTAAAGGCAAACACTTTCAAAACAAACCATTACAACGCCACTTTAATTAAACGAATACTTGAAGCGGGAAAATTTAATTTGAATATTTTTGTCTAATCGAATACTCGCGTTAATCGATTAATCGTTGCAGCACTAATTTGGCTAAAGCCTTACAATCCCTCTCTCAGCAATTAAAAACATCATGAGAGGTAGTGTGGGGAAAAACGGTCGTAGTTAATCATTTTCTTTACACCCTACGTTCTTTCCCAACCCAGAGAAGATATATGAATTGGTGCCCCTACGCAGTCATGGTTGCACTTCCCATCATGCATTTGGGCAGAACAGTTAAATGGGTGCAGTATCATTTACTGAAAGCTCAACAAATACACTAGATGGCAATATTTAGTCACAATATACAAAGTCACATTTATTCTTTAAGAATTACAAGTCTTTCTATCCGTTGATCCCTCTCACAGAAAGAATGTTAATAATGTAAATGCCATGTTGAGGATTTATTGTCATAATAAACAAATACAGTACTTATGTACTGTATGTTGAATGTATATATTCGAGGCAATACTTCCATTATGATTTCGCATTTATACAAAATTAAAGGTTAGCAAACACTGTCATGAACGTTTCGCACCAGCTACGAGAGTTAACTCCAGCGTGTTTAGTGTGTCTAGCGGTGGTAAAATGTGTCTTTTTTTCTCTCTCGAAACTGTCTGAGTTTAGAGGGAGAGTGTGTGTATCATGTAAGCATGATACGAGTCATACGCACGTGCTTTTTATGAAAAGTAATTCAATTGTTTTTGTTCTGATGGTAATAATATTGAGCTGTGACTGTGGGTTTGGGCTTACCTAAAGGACTATTTATTTTATTTTTTATTTTTTATTTTTAGAATATTTATATAATAATAGTTATTTTCTTAATTTTAACATTATATAATTAGACAGACATTCAAGTTTCTCATTTCTTTGAGCGGGTAGGGTAGGGTAGGGTAGGGTAGGGTAGGGTAGGGTAGGGTAGGGTAGGGTAGGGTAGGGTAGGGTAGGGTAGGGTAGGGTAGGGTAGGGTAGGGTAGGGTAGGGTCGGGAACAGACTCAAGGTTCAGATAACAATAGAAAATCTCTATGGGGAAAAAAAAGACTAAAAAATTGAAGTTAAAAAAAAAAGACGAGGGTAAGGGTAAGGGTAAGGGTAGGGTAGGGTAGGGTAGGGTAGGGTAGGGTAGGGTAGGGTAGGGTAGGGTAGGGTAGGGTAGGGTAGGGTAGGGTAGGGTAGGGAACAGACTCAAGGTTCAGATAACTATAGAAAATCTCTATGGGAAAAAAAAGACTAAAAAATTGAAGTAAAAAAAAAAAGACGAGGGTAAGGGTAGGGGTTGGGGTAGGGTAAAGAACAGACTCAAGGTTCCGATAACAATAGAAAATCTTTATGGAAAAAAAGACTAAAAACTTGAAGTTAATTGAAGTTAAAAAAAAAAAAAAAGAAGACGAGGGTAAGGGTCGGGGTTGGGGTTGGGGTAGGCGTAGGGTAGGGTAGGGTAGGGTAGGGTAGGGAACAGACTCAAGGTTCAGATAACAATAGAAAATCTCCATGGGGAAAAAAAAAAAGACTAAAAAATTGAAATTAAAAAAAAAAGACGGAAAAAAATTGAAGTTAAAAACAAAGAATGGTTACAATTACAAGTCTTTAAAAACACCCTAAACCCTTTGGAAATTTTTAGGTCAATAATGTCTCCAAACAATCAATTTGCTAACAAAAACCTCAGCAATTAATCCAGCAGCCAATTAGTTGTTGATTAGTCATGGCAGCCCCACTCATAGCCATTTCTTAACCATTCCACCGAAACCAAATTTGGGTCGTTTGGTTTCATTCATTTCAATAGAGATACAACTATTCTGCGTGACAAACATGCCTTACTTGATAATTTGTGTGTCCTTGCTATAACCTCCGTCATATTCTACTGTCTTCTCCAAGGCTTCAAAGTCAAGTTTCTGTCATACCATGAGGGAAACACATTATAAAAAGAGCAACAACAAAAAAAGCAAGGTTACATAATAAAAGTGTACTTCCTCACCCTGCTTCCACAGATAAGCAACTCCACTTCCTCGGGCCTGAACAAGTATCTCATCGGGGACTCGCTGGTTACCATGAGGAAACCTTTCTTAAACGCACGGAACTGCCTCCCCACGCTTGTGTTCAGAATGTAGTCGGCGTAAAGGTCCACAAACTCCTGTGAAAAAAATGTGTCGAGTAATTTAGCATGATTTTTCACACATTTGTTGAGAGACGGCGAGAACCAAAGTGGTATTTGACATGTGGCAAAATGGGTTTTGCCATGTGGCAAAGATTTTTTTGATGTGTGGCATTTCTTGCCATGTGGCATTTGTTTTGCCATGTGGCAAATTTTTTTTGCCATGTGGCATTTTAATGTAATGTGTATGGTCAAAAATCACAGCCACACATGTTTTTCTGCCATTTAAAATCAATGAAAATTTTGGACGTGCATAGCCGTCAATGGCATAGCCTGACTTGAGTGTCAGATGGTTGTCAATACGCTGTAATGTAAAGTGTATGGTAAAAAATCACAGCCACACATGTTTTTCTGCCATTTAAAATCAATGAAAATTTGGGACGTGCATAGCCGTCCCAAATGGCATAGCCTGACTTGAGTGTCAGATGGTTGTCAATACGCTGTAATGTAAAGTGTATGGTCAAAAATCACAGCCAAATATGTTTTTCTGCCATTTAAAATGAAAGTAAAATTTGGACGTGCAGAAGCCGTCAATGGCATGGACTTGTATGGCCTGCAAAACAGCCATACACCCCCAAAAATGCCATATAACCCCCCACAAACCAAAATGCATTTTGCCACATACCAAACAAAAAACATGGCGAAAAATAAAATGCTAGATGGCAAAATCCATTTTACCACATGGCAAAAAAAAAAAGCCATATGGCAAAAAACAAATTGCCACATGGCAAAAAAGTTTTGCCACATGGTAAAAAAAATGCCAGATGGGAAAAAAAAATTGCAACATGGCAAAAAAAATTGCCAAATGGCAAAAAAAAAAAATGCCACATGGCAAAAAACACTTTTGGTTTTTGGCCCTGCTCAAGATTTTGTTTGAAAAGTTTCATGTTACCTGTCTGTTCTCCTTGGAAACAGGAATGTCTTCGCCCTCCTCCTTGAGGTCATACAACACAGGGCTTCCGAAAAGATCTGTATGGGAAATCTGGAAGGTGAGCGACATGTCCGCCTCCACGTCGCCAGTGTAGTCCAACAGCTCCTTCAGACTCTTGTAGAGAACCTGCAACACAAAGTTGACTGTTACTTGATTTGTCCTTGAGAATGCTAAATTGACTTTGACATAAGACACGACTTACTCCAATGTTTTTTAAGAACAAAAAAATGTGGATTTACACGTACATAGTTACATTGACAATGACATGACATGACAATTACAGGCCTCTAATATTTTCAAGTGGGAGAACTTGCACAATTAGTGGTTGACTAAATACTTATTTGCCCCACTGTATATAGCAATAGAATAAAATTTTCTGTGGGCCTTGCAAAATCCGTCAAAATCCAGTAAAACGGCCGGGAGCGAAGGGCCTTGCTCCGGTGAAAATGGCTGGGAGTGAATGAGTTAAGCTAGCGGACTTTTGCTATGTAAATTAGCAAATTGTTCTTTGGTTGTACTTAGTAGAGGTGTGCATCGACACTACCCTCACGATTCAATTCGATTACGATTCGGAGGGCCACGATTCGATTTGATTCGATTCAGAGGGTCACGATTCGATTCGGTTCGATTCGGCAATGCATTGCGATGCATTAAAGCCTGGGATGCATTAAAATTCTAAAGCAAAGCATATTTTTCGTGAATCATGAGCCAACACAAGCGGACGGACATTAAACAACTTTTTATTGGCTCTTGTGTCACTCCTGGTTGAAGTCAAATGAAAATACTTTCAGATATATATTAAAAAAAAAAAAAAAAAAAAAAAAAAAAAAAAGATCACAGCATTTAATTGGTGCTTTGAATGAGACCAGGGCTTTCTCTTTTTTTTTTTTTTACACACAGTAGCAGCCTTTCACACAGTGCAACATCTGAACTCCTGTGCAAAATCAGTAATAACAGTCACAGTATTTTAGTCACAACGACCCATCAATAAAAATATTCAAGTAAATATTAAAGAAAACGACAAAGAAAATATTGTAGTGCAGCAGCATCTTTATCGCAATATCAATCCAGGGATCAGTTCAGTTGCAAACAAAACATCAACTAAATTGCAATGTAGAACAAAAGTAAAATGTAGGCCAAGCCTATCTTATATCTATAATATTTCTCGCTCCCTCTTTCTCCGTTTCAGCCATTGTTATGTTATGTCCTTTCTCTCTGCTCTCTCGATTACAACTGCGCTTGTCTGTGACGTTACTCCGGTGAGGAAGCGGATTTGGGTTCCTCGTCCCCCCTGCATAGAGGTTAGATCTTGTGCCCGAACCCGACCCGACCCAAAATGTTAAGCATTCACGTTTGGGTGGGTCGGGTCGGGCCGCCGCGCCGGACTAATAAATTTTTTTTTTTTTTTTTTTTTTAAATGCGCAGAGGGCTGTGGCGCAGCCCTCTTTTTCTTCTCCTCCTCCCGTTATTTCGTTGTGTGAATGCTTTTATAATTCTCATAAAAATATGTAGACTATTTAAATATTGAGTAAACTTGCGTTTTTTTCCTGCCAACTGAGAATTCGTTACAAAAGACACTTTTATTTATGCACACAAAGGCAAATGTGATCCTTTTGAATCTTCTCCTCTGTGTGTCTGTAAAACCGTGTTTTTTTTTTAAATATTAAACTTTCCCAGCGTTATTTTGTTGAGTAAATGCTTTTATAAATCTCTTTAAAATATGTAGATTATTTAAATATTGAGTAAACTTGCGTTTTTTTTTTTTTCTGCCAACTGAGAATTCGTTACGAAAGACACTTTTATTTATGCACACAAAGGCAAATGTGATCCTTTTGAATCTTCTCCTCTGTGTGTCTGTAAAACCGTGTTTTTTTTTTAAATATTAAACTTTCCCAGCGTTATTTTGTTGAGTAAATGCTTTTATGAATCTCTTAAAAATATGTAGACTATTTAAATATTGTGTAAACTTCCGTTTTTTGTCTGCCAACTGAGAATTTGTTAGGAAAGACACTTTTATTTATGCACACAAAGGCAAATGTGATCCTTTCGAATCTTCTCCTCTGTGTGTCTGCAAAACCGTGTTTTTTTTTTATATTAAACTTTCCCAGCGTTATTTCGTTGTGTAAATGCTTTTATAACTCTTATAAAAATATGTAGACAATTTAAACAGTAAGAAAACTTGAAGAAATGAAAATAAATTGCTGCTGCTGCGTTTTTTTTTCCGCATCACTCGGCTCGGGCATGCAAATCTATAGTTAATTGATCTGGCCGGTCGGGCTTCAATACCAGCGGGCCGTGTCGGGTTGGGCTGGAATTTTTTAGGCCCGATCTAACCTCTTCTGGCTTGCTTTGAATGTAAAGTAGCTCTCTCTACAGGTAAACATGAAAATAACAATACAAATGGGGAAACCAAATCCATTGCATCACCGGAATTGCGCAGGGAAGATTTTTGAACGTACTTATATATTTTAAAATGCGCTGAATCGATTCAGTGTGTTGCCCGCATCGAATCGAATCGTCCCTGCCCTGCATCGGGATGCATCGCCGCATCGATTATTGTTGACACCCTTAGTACTTAGATCCTCATTTATTTAGTTTTCATACCGTTTGAGGCTCAGCTGAGGTGTTTTAATTTTTTTATGTACCTTATCCGATTACTCGATTATTCGAACTAACTAGTTCATCGATTAATCGACTACTAAAGTAATCGATGGCTGCAGCCCTACTAAAATGAGTGTACTGTACATGGAAGAAAAGCAAAGGCAACTGTACTGGATGTGAGTCAAGGAGGTCCAAGAAGGTGCCTTTCTTGCCCATGAGTTTCCTGTAGACCACCATGGGGAAGTGCACATCCAGGATGCAGTTGTTGTAGATGGCGAGGCCGAGCACGATGCCCACTAAAGTGTACTGGGCTTCCGTCTCCAAGGAGGATGAGTTGAACCAAAAAAGCTTGGTGTCGTCATCGTAGGTGAACATTCCTATGAGTCAAAGTCAAAGCAGCGGATAAGTTAGATTACGATATAATACCGATGAGATCAGTTGTTGGTTGATTGTACACTTCTGTCTTACCAATGTCAGGATTAAAAATTTCCTCAAGGATCAACTGGAAGAACTCCTTGGAAAGGCCACCCTCGTCCACACCTTGTTCACCCTCGAACTCGACAAAGAGTTGCTTTTTAAGGTCGGATGGGTTCTCCATGGAGATCATCTCCAGCTACGACAAAGGTAATGAGAAACTTTTCGATAGTAGAGCAATCCCTGCAAGGACTTTAATCCTGGCATGAATGACAAACTCTAAAACTGAATAGGTGTACCGTATTTTTCAGACTATAAGTCGCAGGTTTTTTTTCTTCATAGTTTGGCTGGGGGTGCGACTTCTACTCAGGAGCGACTTATGTGTGAAATTATTAACACATTATGATATCATTTCACATGTTGTTTTGGTGTTTTGGAGTGACACTGATGGTTTGGTAAACTTGTTAGCATGTTCTTTATGCTATAGTTATCTGAATAACTCTTAATAGCGATGGCCACGTTCGCATTCTGCCTTTGGCAATGTGTGTTCAATTGTATTATTGACTTTTTTATATTGAAATGCATGCTTTTAGTTTGTGGCGCTTTCACGCCCATGTGAGGGCGCACTCGCACTTGTTTACGTGAAGAAGAGCGCTCACACGCCAGAAGAAGACCGACAGCTACGTAGCTCTGAGTGAGTGGGCGAGTTAGCGAGAGAGAAACACGGCTGCGAACCTACGTTCATTGTTTATGCTTGTAAAATATCTCTACAGAGACAACGCCTGTGTGTATCATCTTTTCTGTTGTTGTTGTTGTTGTTGTGTTTTCCACCCACGATCGGACACTTAGAGCCAGTTGCGTTGTTGTTTGAACGATGTGCTAATGCTAGCGAACGCATGCTAAGCGTTTTTTTCATTGCTGTAAAAGCACCGAATTATCATTTATTTACGTTGAAGTGAACCTGTTTGGAATCGAGGACGATATTGATTCAGCAAATTATACAGACGCCAAGTGTCGTCATTTGGGAGTTTAGCCTGCTGAATAGCCAGGACCGAGCCGTAGCGTCCTGGTGAGGACAGTATATTCGCATTTCGTTGTTCATGCACTGTATACGCTGTACACTTATTCAGCATGTTGTTCTCTATTGTATTTTTATTAGGACTGTCAAACGATTAAAATTTTTAATCGAGTTAATCACAGATTGAAAATTAATTAATCGTAATTAATCGCAATTCAAACCATCTCTAAAATATGCCATATTTTTCTGTAAATTATTGTTGGAATGGAAAGATAAGACAAGACGGATATATACATTCAACATACTGTACATAAGTACTGTATTTGTTTATTATAACAATAAATCCACAAGACGGCATTAACATTAACATTCTTTCTGTGAATGGGATCCACGGATAGAAAGACTTATAATTCTTAAAAGATACATGTGAAAACAAGTTATAGTAATTTTAATAGTTTGTATATTGTGACTAAATATTGCCATCTAGTGTATTTGTTGAGCTAAATGTAATGTTTGAATAGAGTATTATTTTGCATAGCTATTTTGATTGGGAATGCCAGATCTCTTTGCATTGAGCGCTTTTCTTTTTGTGAACATTATTTTATTTTTGAGAGATAGGAAATATAGGAAATAGGAAATATTACTTTTGTTGTGCTTTTACTAAATGATACTGTAGCGACTTAAATGTTCTTAACTGCCCAAATGCATGATGGGAATTTGAGCAACCATGAGTCACAGTGGTTGCTGCAAATGGTATATCTTCTCTGCATTGAGTACAATACATGTTGTTAAGAAAAAAATCATTTCCAGTTATTCTTCCCCATGTTGCTTGCCACAATAGTTATAACAGTTGTGGAAGAGATGCCACCGCTTATTCCATTAAATAGTGCTGCTCCAATAGATGCCTGGGTTACCAATTCACCCTTCTTGGTAATTGGCGGTGCTATAGACGGATTCATGTTGGCTCAATGTCGTCGTTTGGCTCGGTTCGTACATATAAACATCGAGAGGCATTGGATGGCTTTTTTTGGGTACTTTTATTAACAAAACAAAAGCATGTGGGGGACGCAGCACTTGAGCCTGCGCTAACTGCGCACTTACTCTCTCGCTCGACCACTTTCTTCCTCACTGCTCAATCTGACAATGCCGGTCACATTGAAAACAACAGCGGCCCCCGTGGGGGGTGCCGGTAACACCTGTGTCCACACCACTTGCTTGTCTCTGCCGTTAGCTCTCAATATACTTCAAACGCCGCCATTCTAGTCTGTTCACGGCAACGCTTGAGTGGGTCGTTTCGCGCATGCGTTAATTGTGTTAAATATTTTAACATGATTAATTTTAAAAATTAATTACCGACCGGTAACGCGTCAATTTTGACAGCCCTAATTTTTATATTAAATTGCCTTTGAAGATGACATGTCTGTTCTATGTGTTGGATTTTACCAAGTAAATTTCCCCCCAAAATGCGACTTATACTCCGGTGCGACTTATATATGTTTTTTTTCTTTTCGTTGGGCATTTTATGGCTGGTGCGACTTATACTCAGGTGCGACTTGTAGTCCGAAAAATATGGTACATTTAATCGCTCACCCTGACGAGCGCGTCGTCAATGATGTGATCTCGCCGCACTTTGAGCTTGAGGTAAGGGCTGGGCTGCTGTCCCGGGACAGAGCCGTAAAGATCCGTCAGGCGCCGTTCGCTGTACATCCTGATCCGATTGTCATAGTACAGCCCCTGATTCTTGGTAACCACGTTTAGGACGAATGGGCAGGTTTGGAAAGAGAACTTGGTTTCAGCGTCCACCTTGAAGAAGGTAAAGTCTTTGTCCATCTCCACTACATCGTTCAGAGACTCATTGACAAAGTCCTCAAACGGGATGAGGGGCTTCCTGCTGTCGATTGCTCGGACCCCTAGTTCTTTCCCCAGTAGGTCCACATGAGGACCCTTTTTGTAGAGCCGTTCCTCACCTAGAAGTTCATGTACACTAACTTCATCTGAACTGACCACGTCTAAGTCGTCCTCGTCGTCGTGCTCGACATCGACCTCGCCGCCGATTAGGCTGGCATAGAAGACCACCTTCAGACACTTGCAGGCGGCCACTACCGTCTCGTCGTCGTTGACCAGGTGCTCACTGTCGTACTCATGGCTAACTACGGTGTATGTGATGAGCTGCTGGAAGGTCTCCATCATGCGTTGAACATGCGGAAGCTCGTATCCGGACCACAGGTTGCACAGCCGGGCCAGGGCGGCCACTGGTAATTTACTCATTGCCTTGCACAGCTGCGGTAGCGCCACTTCCAGGAACTCGGGGCTGTGGAGGTTTGTATTCTCCATCAGAATTATGAAGATGTTCAAATAATCCGGGTTGGTCTCATACGCCTCCAGGTACTCCAGGTCCAGCTCTACGTTGGGAGTGAGGTAGACGAGAGCGTTGACCAGAGCAGATTCGGCCAGCTCGATGGTCTGGAGTCGCTCGTAGAAACGCCGGACAGAGTCAATGTCAAGAGAGGCGCCCAGTTCAGCTGAAGCCCCGGCAGAGTCTGGTTCATCTTTACGGAAACTTTTCATCAGGGCGTTGGCATTGGAGAAAACCCGGCCGACAACGCGGATGAGGGCGGAGTAGTCGCCGTCCTCTTCACACGAACTGAGAATCATACAAACCGTGTTCTCTGTGAAGTAATGGACATCTAGAGCCAAAAACAAAGTGAAAACTAAATGAACAAAGATTGGCTTTAATCAGCAGTTTTCCTGACTCAAATTGAGGTGGTAGTCAGCCCATCGCGGAAGTATTTTTTTCAATTAACACAATAAATAAGTAAATAAATTAGGGCTGCAGCTATAGAATATTTTAGTAGTCGATTAATCGATGGCCTAGTTAGTTCAAATAATCGAGTAATCCGATAAGGAACATGAAAAATTAAAATACCTGAGCTGAGCCTCAAACGGTATAATATTTTTTTTCTAAAAAATGAGGATCTATGTACAACAAAAGAACAATTGGCTAACTTACATAGAAAAAGTCCGTTAGCTTAAATGCTATAAAATACTAAAGTTTTTTTAGAATGCTCTTAACATATGTTTCAGACAAATATACATATGAACTAAATTATGAATGCATTAAAAAACATTAGCGCGACCAAAAACCTAGCTTACGTTGGCCTTAACAGTGAGCAGTTGGGTTCAGCCATGTGAAAAGAGGCAGACCGTAGGGCAGTGTATCCACCCTAATCAATAAAACTAAATGCAAACACTTTCCAAATAAACCATTACAACGTCACTTTAATTAAACGAATACTCGAAGCAACAAAATTTAATTTGAATATTTTTTTGGCTGATTTAAATAGTAAAATTCCGCTAGCTTAAATGCTAAAAAATAGTTTTTTTAGAATGTTCTTAACAAATGGTTCAGACTAGGGTTGTTCCGATCATGTTTTTTTGCTCCCGATCCGATCCCGATCGTTTTAGTTTGAGTATCTGCCGATCCCCATATTTCCCGATCCGATTGCTTTTTTTTGCTCCCGATTAAATTCCAATTAATCCCGATAATTTTCCCCGATCATATACATTTTGGCAATGCATTGAGAAAAAAATGAATAAAACTCGGACGAATATATACATTCAACATACAGTACATAAGTACTGTATTTGTTTAATATGGCAATAAATCCTCAAGATGGCATTTACATTATTAACATTCTTTCTGTGAGAGGGATCCACGGATAGAAAGACTTGTGACTTTGTATATTGTGACTAAATATTGCCATCTAGTGTATTTGTTGAGCTTTCAGTAAATGGTACTGTAGCCACGCCCAAATGCATTATGGGAAGTGGAACCATGACTGTGCGTAGTGCTACCAATTGATATATCTTCTCTGCGTTGGGAAGTAACGTAAGGTGTTAAGAAAAAGATCAATTGCTACCTTGCTTCCCCACTTCGCTTGCCAGGATGTTTTTAATCGTAAGGAGAGGAATTTAAAAAGGCTTTAGCCAACTAAAAAAAGGCTCCAAAAGCTGCCAAAATTCACTCTAATCATTTTACGCTGTCTTTTATCTCTCGATATAGATAAAACGGCGCCATTACAGATTGAGCGCGACAATGCGTGAGTGGGTTGAGCAACGCGTGATACATTTGTAAAAAAATTAATTACCGCCGTTGTCAGGATAAATTTGATAACCCTACCTTAAGCCTAAACTAAAGACTCTGGGTGAGTGTAACATATTATTTTTGTAATGTTAAATACAATTAGAAAACGATTTAATTAAAAATATATATATTTAAAAAAAGGCATGGCCGATATTTTTTTGCTGATTCCGATACTTGATCGGACCCGATCGATCGGCTCTACTAACTATGGCTTCCATGATGAATCGATCAATTGACAACTAATTGATTGTCAAAAGAATTGAATGACTTTGTTGACATAAAAATTGTCTAAATTTCTCATTTTGGTAGACTCTTACTTGCAAATATTCCCTTATTCGTTTTAGATTTACATATACAGTGATCCCTCGCTACTTCGCGCTTTAAAGTTGGCGCCCTCAGTCCATCGCGGATTTTTTTTTTCAAATAAAAAACAAATAAATAAATACAGTATTTTACAGAGATGTCCCGATCCGATCACATACAGCCTCTTACTCTCCCTCCTGCTGCTTTTCTTGCTCAGCAGGCAACTGGAGACTAAGTTTGCTTGTTAAAGTTAATGATGAGTGACAGGGGTGCTGGTTTCATCTTCCCAGAAAAAAGTTTAATAGCGCAGATGTGTCAATCATCGTTTAGCTTGTTAAACAATAGCGATAATGTGCTGTGACAAGAGAGTGAGAGTGATGAGAGGCTAGTCTCAGCGGTGTGAGTGGATTTGAGTGGACTCACTCAATGAAGCTGAATAAAGACAAGCATTTTGCTACGCTATTCTTGTTTAGAAATAATTCAGTGGGACAGTAACATTTAAATTTGAAACTTTTTTTAAAATTATACTTTGGGTAGAAAAGGGGAAAAAACATGTTTTATATGTATCTCTTTCCAATGCTAAATCTGAATTGAAAAAAAAAAAAAAAAAAAAAAAAAGACTCCGCCTCTACTTCGCAGATTTTCGATTAACCGCAAAAAACGAGGGATCACTGTATATCCATATAATTTTCACTACATTATAGTAAATATTCTCTTCATATTTTGTTTTGTTTTTATTTAAAAAGGAAAAAATGTTCTCTTGTTATTTTTTAACATTTACATTTTTTTTAATTTAAAAAATTTAAAAAATGGAAAAAACATTGTCTTTGGTTCAGTCATTTTGTAATTTTTTATTTAAAAAAAAAAAACTATGGGAAAAATCTGAAAATATTCCCTTTTTAAAATAAGAGTATTCATGAAATATAAAAAAGGATTTTGACTAGGGTTGTTCCGATCATGTTTTTTTGCTCCCGATCCGATCGTTTTAGTTTGAGTATCTGCCAATCCCGATATTTCCCGATCCGATTGCTTTTTTTTTTTTTGCTCCCGATTCAATTCCAATCATTCCCGATAATTTTTCCCGATCATATACATTTTGGCAATGCATTAAAAAAAAAAAAGAATAAAACTCGGACGAATATATACATTCAACATACAGTACATAAGTACTGTATTTGTTTATTATGACATTAAATCCTCAAGATGGCATTTACATTATTAACATTCTTTCTGTGAGGGATCCACGGATAGAAAGACTTGTAATACTTAAAGGATAAATGTGACTTTGTATATTGTGACTAAATATTGCCATCTAGTGTATTTGTTGAGCTTTCAGTAAATGATACTGTAGCCATGCCCAAATGCATGATGGGAAGTGGAACCATGACTGTGCGTAGTGCTACCAATTGATATATCTTCTCTGCGTTGGAAAAGATCAATTGCTACCTTGCTTACCCACATTGCTTCCCTTGATATTTCTAATCGTAGGGAGCGGGATTGTAAGGCTTTAGCCAATTTAAAGAGGGCTCCAAAGGCTGCCAAAATTCATTCTACTCATTTTACGCTGCCATTTATCTCTCTATATAGGTAAAACAGCGCCATTACAGATTGAGCGCGACAATGTGTGAGTGGGTCGTGCAGTGCATGCATTACTTGCATTAAATATTTTAACGTGATACATTTTTTTAAAAATTAATTACCGCCGTTATAGGGATAAATTTGATAACCCTATCTTAAGCCTAAACTAAAGACTCTGGATGAGTGTAACATATTATGTCTGTAACGTTAAATAAAATTAGAAAACGATTGAATTAAAAAATATATAGGATATATATTAAAAAAAGGCATAGCCGATATTTTTTTGCCGATTCCGATACTTTGAAAATGACGTGATCGGACCCGATCGAGCGGCATCTCTAATTTTGACCAGGCATCTGTGTGGACATCTGTGGCCGCCGCTAACTGATGGTACAACCCCGGAAGGACCCTACAGCAGCTTGATGGCAGGCTACTAAAGAAAGGATCAGGCTTGCCCGCTTTGTAAATATTGATATACAGATTTTCATTTTTCTTGCATTAGACAATATGCAATGTTGGTTTAGCCTTTTTAGGTGTTTATTGAGTGATCCTTACACTCTAAATGTGACTCATAGCGTTAGGACAGCATTCATGTTAGCATTAGCTTTAGCATGGCAAGCATCCTCTTCAAGTATCACTTCTTTACACCTCGTGGTGACATCCTGGTGGGTTTAATTATTTCAAAATAATGTAATGTTCTTGCTGAGTGTGTATAATCATAAAAAGAAGTGTGCATTTGTTGGTTTGGTAACTCTACACCAATCCTTTAGGTCTCAGGTCATTGTAAATTTGAAGCTGTTGAAGCATTTTTTCTAAAAAAATGCCTTTCATAATCTATGTGTTGTAAAAGTATACTGACTGACGAAGTCGGCTTTGGATATCTGCAATGTGCAATCAATTTTTTTTTTTTTTTAGATATCGTTATTGGCCGACCTCTACTCCAAACCTTCAGTTTGACACCTGGAATCTACAGTGTTTACAAAAAATGTCTTCTAAATTTCTTAAAGAGTCAAAATCAGTTCCACAGTACCTGAAAAGTCCTCCTTTTGATCCAATGGTTCAACGTCCAATTCAGACTGCGCCACTTTGACATCACAAAGCTTGGCATTACTCTTACACAGCCGTACCGCTCGGACCGCCGCCATGTTTTTATCCAGTGGTCTAAAATGCCGACATGAAGCGCAAAACTCATTGTCGCAGTCGTCATTACCACAGCCTTCTGTCAATTGCCGGAAGTAGCGCTCTATGAGATTCTTTGCTGTTGATCTGTTCCTGTTACCAAAAAGATATTTACAGTATTTAGATGGGTTTAGTCTGATTTGTTTGCATATTAAGAACAATGCAAAATGACTTACATTCGGCTGGATTAGGAAACCCTCCAAAGGCCCAGTGGACAATACCCCTGAAAGAAAAATTATACATAATACATTACTTTCGCTGGTTTTGAATTTAGTACCTGGTTCTTTGGTAGAATTCAATAGTTTATAGCAAAATGCACCGATATTCTGACGACATTTTGGCCACGCAAAAAAAACTTTTAAGGCTCCGTAGTTTTACTGTCTTGAATCATAAAATGTAGGAAAGATTTGTTTTACTCTAGACCAGTGGTTCTTAACCTGGGTTCAATCGAACCCCAGGGGTTCAATAAGTCTAAGGGTTCGGCAAATGTAAAGAAACGCAGAGCCCTATTTTTGTACGCTGATTAAATAAGGCTAAGTGGCTTTTTAGACCAGGTTTTGGACTGGTTTGCTCCCAACTTAATTTTTTAAACTGCTACAGTGGTATGAAAAGTATCTGAACCTTTTGGAATTTCTCACATTTCTGCATAGAATCACCATCAGATGGGATCTGATCTTTGTCAAAATCACACAGATGAAAATACAGTGTCTGTTTTAACTAAAACCACCCAAACATTTGTAGGTTTTCATATTTTAATGAGGATAGCATGCAAGCAAATACAGAAGGGGGAAAAATAAGCAAGGGAACCCTCTGCCTAAGGAGACTTAAAGAGCAATTGAAACCAACTTTTCTCCAAACATTTTCAGTAGGGTGTGTGCACAATCACTGATGAGTAGTTTAAAGCTGCTCTGCCCACTTAAAAAACACACACCTGGTAAGAAATGTCTTGACGAGAAGCACTGTCTGATGTGCATCATGGCTTGGTCAAAAGAGCTGTGTTAAGATCTGCGATCAAGGGTTGTTGATTTGTATTCAGCTGGGAAAGGATACCAAACCATTTCTAAAAGTCTGGATGTTCATTAATCGACAGTCAGAGAAGTTGTCTACAAATGGAGAGAGTTTGGCACTGTTGCTTCTCTCCCAAAGAGTGGCCGTCCACCAAAGATGACGCCAAGAGTTCAGCGCAGAATACTCAGAGAGGTAAAAAAAGAACCCTAGAGTGTCTGGTAAAGACTTACAGAAATCACCGGCACAGACCATGTCTCTGTGCACACATCAACTATATGTAATACTATGGCCAAGAATGGTGTTCATGGGAGGACTCCAAAGAGGAAGCCACTGCTTTCTAAAAAAAAAAAAAAAAAAAAAAAAAAACATTGCTCGTTTAATGACCGCAAAAAGGTACTTGGACACTCCACAGAAGTTTTGGCAAAATATCTTGTGGACTGATGAAACCAAAGTTGAATTATTTGGGAGTGACACACAATGCCATGTGTGGAGGAAAAATGGAACAGCTCACCAACATCAACACCTCATGGTGGAGGGAGCATCATGATTTGGGGCTGTTTTACTGCCTCGGGGCCTGGACAACTTGCAATCATTAATGGAGGAATGAATTCAAAAGTTTATCAGGATGTTTTGCAGGAAAATCTGGGGCCGTCTGTCAGACAGTTGAAGCTAAAAAGAGGATGGATGCTGCAACAAGACAATGATCCAAAACAAAGAAGTAAACCAACTTCAGAATGGTTTCAGAAGAACAAAATACACATTCTGGAGTGGCCAAGTCAAAGTCCAGACATGAAACTCATTGAGATGCTGTGGAATGACCTAAAGACAGCCATTCATGCCAGACATCCAGGGAATCTGACTGAACTACAGCTGGTTTGTGGAGCCAAGATTAGTCCTGATCGATGTGCCAGACTTATCTGCAGCTACGGGAAGCGTCTGGTTTAAGTTATTGCTAACAATGGGGGGGGCCAAAAAATATTAAATGTGATGGTTCACCTACTTATTTTCCCCTTTCTGTCATTGTTTGCATAGTACTATCCTCATTAAAATATGAAAACCTATAAATGTTTGAGTGGTTTTAGTTAAAGCAGTTTTTTCATCTGTGTGATTTTGACAAAGATCAGCTCACATTTGATGGTGATTTTATGCAGAAATGTAAGAAATTCCAATAGGTTCAGATACTTTTTCATACCACTGTAGTCTCGATCTGATGGCCGGAGGCACTGGTTTGCTCAGTGGAAGGTTGACTTGCACTTGGTATGTAGTGATACAACAGACAGCGTCGTCTCAAATTTTGACCTGTTTATAAAACATGCTGTCAAAATGAAAAGAATTTTGAACAGGAATTTGCTGAATGATTGGCTTGCTAGCTTAGATATATCGGTTTTGAATTTGAAAAAAAAAAAGAAGGCTTTTTTTATCCAATTCCAAGGGTTCGGTGAATCCACATGCGAAACTTGTGGAGTTCGGTACCCTTAGCAAGGTTAAGAACCACTGCTCTAGACTCAAAACTTTATGTTTTCCATCTATTTTTAGACTGGTGCAATTCGTTGTAATGCTCTCAGTCTCTGAACGAGGCGTTTAATGGCTTGCTGCAATCCAAAGGATAAATGACACAGTTTGGATTTTTAATAAGTGGCAATAACCTCAGCTGACCACAGGGAACAATTACATTTTAATTTAACTAGTAGGCTACTGTAGAAGCGCTCTATGGTGGCTGTTGAAAAAACTAACCATTAGCAATACACGTACTTAGTATTGTATTTGTTTTTGTTGTTTTACAACATAAATGAGCAAAAAAACAAACAAAAACAAAAAAAACATGGAATTTTAAAATGCAAAAATGGCGAGATGACAAGCACCTTCTGTTAGTAAAAAAAATAAATACAGCAAAAATAGCAAACGGTTTAAAATGACACAATTTCTGTTCTTTACAAGTGTTTTTTTTTTTTTTTAACACTTGTCTAAAATAAATTAATAACACTTGTCTTGAACAACCACCTCCTCCCCAAACAACAGTGACGTCACGCGGGCAATGTGACAGTTCACTCGACTTTCTACCGGCAAAAATATATCGAAAAATGTCATATTTACCCCGGCTTCATAAATATTAAAAACACTTGAACACACACGCACACTTTACCACAACAACCATTCAAGGTGAACAGGCAATACGAGCATTTGTGTGTCCGTGACGCTGCAAAAACACACGTTTTAGCGACATGCCGTCCACTCACTGTTTATTTATGTTGTTCCGTTTTAAAACCTAAACGAAATAAGCACTACTTTTCGAGTAAGATGAATTGAAACTAGTGGTAAAAAGTGACAACAACGTCAAGGTGAACTACTTTTGTCAATAAAACTCAAGAATATCTCTACCATCTTGTCAGAGAGAGCGTGATAGTATCCCGGCATGCAACGCGAGGACCCTCACTCAATTCTCACCCCCTCCTCCCATAGACACAAGCCTGGAAAAAATCATGTAATTAATTTTAATTATATGTTTATTTCCCCGATTTAAATGGTCCTTTTTGCATAGCGCTCATGGTTATGTTTTTTTATTTAAAATATCTAATGTTTTTTTATTTAAAATATGTAATTAGCTAATTTTCTCTAATCAAATTTAGATATTGCGTTTAATATTTCATAGAATTTAATTGCAAATATTTCAGTTTAGTTATTGCGATCATGTATATGTGTGTTGTATGTATTTAGTGTTTTTTTTTTTTTTTTTTTTTTTTTAAATCTAAACTTTCATTATTACATGTACCGTAATTTTCGGACTATAAGGCGTACCGGATTATAAGCCGCTACACAACACGTTTGACACGAAAACAACATTTGTTTATAGATAAGCCGCACTGGACCATAAGTCGCAGCTGTCTTCATTGTATTATGGGATATTTACACCAAAAGATATTAACCGGTAACAATTTATTTGACAGCTACAAAATAAGACTGTCAGAAGACCAAATGAACCACCATGAAGCTTTGAACCAATCAACTGCAATTAGCTTCATTGCTTCAAGAAGCTTCATTTGGCTATCACAGCTCCCTTGGGGGAGACAGTCATAGTCATATATGAAATATATGTCATTTCATATAATTTAATTGCAAATATTTCAGTGTAGTTATTGTGATCATGTATATGTGTGTGTGTGTGTTGTATTTTAGTATTTAGTGGGTTTTTTTAATTTTTTATTTATTTTATTTATTTATTATTCCATGTACCGTAATTTTCGGACTATAAGGCGCACTGGACTATAAGCCGCCACACACCAAATTTGACACGAAAACGACATTTGTTCATAGATAAGCCGCACTGGACCATAAGTTGCAGCTGTCTTCACTGTATTATGGGATATTTACACCAAAAGATATTAACCGCTAACAATTTATTTGACAGCTACAAAATAAGACTGTCAGAAGACCAAATGAACCACCATGAAGCTTTTAACCAATTAACTGCAATTAGCTTCATTACTTCAAGAAGCTTCATTTGGCTATCACTGCTCCCTTGGGGGAGACAGTCAACCTCTGCTGCCACTTGCTGTCAACGCTGTTGTCGTCCAACATGCCTCTTAGCATGGATTGCAGCGCTACATATGTAAATAACAATAAAAATTCATCATCTATGCTAATTATTTCTTCAGTTACTGTTTGATTAACTGCTAGTTATGGTATTTGATAACACTTTATTTGACAGTGGCGCCATAAGACTGTCATAAGACAATCATTCTGACATGACACTGTCATGAGCATTAATGAATGCTTATAACAGATGTTATTTAGTGTCATCTGGCAAATTATCTCACTTTTGAATGGATGTAAACGATCCAAGCTGGACATAAATAGAGTTAATGACATAATTTGTCGCATGACACTTAATGACATCTGTAATAAGCATTCAGTAATGACCATGATTATGTCATGTCATAATTATGACAGTCTTATGACAGTCTTACGACGCTACTGTCAAATAAAAGGTGACCTATTAACCCACATAAATTTTTTTTAAAAAAAGATGCACTGGACTATAAGATGCAGGATTCAAAATTAGGGAAAAATATAATCCGAAAATTATGTTGATTAAAAATGTACAAAGTAAATTTTGCTTTATCTGTAATTTAATTTTTATCTCACTTTTGATTGGATGTAAACGATCCAAGCTGGACATAAATGGAGTTAGTGGCATAATTTGCCGCATGACACTTTATGACATCTGTAATAAGCATTCAGTAATGACCATGATAATGTCATGTCATAATTATGACGGTCTTATGACAGTCTTATGACGCCACTGTCAAATAAAAGGTGACCTATTAACCCACATTAAAAAAAATAAAAAAAATAAAATTAAATGCGCTGGACTATAAACTGCAGGATTCAAAATTAGGGAAAATATAATCCGAAAATTATGTTAATTAAAAATATACAAAGTAAGTTTTGCTTTATCTGTAATTTAATTTTAATTGCTTAATTCCTCAATTGTATTTTTTAAATCACATTTTTTTAACATCTTGTTTTAAGTTTAATTATGTATGTTTCTTATACTTTGTCTTATCACTTATTTGTGTGAATTAATTAGGGCAGTCAATATCCTTAATTATTTTACAGTATACATTCATTTGCATAACTATGCAAATTTAATGACAAATACTTTACAAGCACAGCAAAACCCTCACCGTTTTTAAAATATCAATCATGTCATGATCTGTTTTTTCCCTCATATTTTTATCGATGACATGATAATTGAATTTAATGTTTAAATGCGTCTAAATATGTATTATACCTGCTGCTACACTATCCTATGCAAACACTAGAGGTCAGTCTAAGCAAAAATTTTATTTATTATCGAGTGATAAATTGAAGGATGGCTCGCCCTACACACGATAATTAAACCTCTGAGGATATCATAGTATATACTGCATAGGCATTCAAATCTTGTGTATACGGTGACATTTTTGCATATTCTACGTCTGATTGCAAGGCACAAACATCAGTCTTCATTCCCCTGCGGCTCCCTTCATCATCTTTTCTCCACATTGCATTAGAGCCTATTGGAAGTCATTAGGCCATCATTTGACTCCCAATTAAGGTGGATCTGATATCATTAGAGGCTCTCGGAACAATTTGCTTGTTCAACTCTAAATTGTGCATCAGACTGCATTTTGACAAGAATGGGGTAGCTTCTGATCAAGGACATAACACTACTAACTTTTCAGGATACTCAAATTGTCCCCACCAACTTTTGAGCAGCCTTATTTGCATGATATAAAGAGTTCAGTTCTATAGGTCATTTAGATTATCTTCCCATATATTATAAATTAGGGTTGTTCCGATCATGTTTTTTTGCTCCCGATCCGATCCTGATCGTTTTAGTTTGAGCATCTGCCGATCCCGATATTTCCCGATCCGATTGCTTTTTTTATGCTCCCGATTCAATTCCAATCATTCCCGATCATTTTTCCCGTTCATATACATTTTGGCAATGCATTAAGAAAAAAATGAATAAAACTCGGACGAATATATACATACAACATACAGTACATAAGTACTGTATTTGTTTATTATGACAATAAATCCTCAAGATGACATTTACATTATTAACATTCTTTCTGTGAGAGGGAACCATGGATAGAAAGACTTGTAATTCTTAAAGGATAAATGTGACTTTGTATATTGTGACTAAATATTGCCATCTAGTGTATTTGTTGAGCTTTCAGTAAATGATACTGTAGCCATTTAACTTCTGCCCAAATGCATGATGGGAAGTGCAACCATTACTGTGCGTCGTGGTACCAATTGATGTATCTTCTCTGCGTTGGGCAATAACATAGGGTGTTAAGAAAAACATCAACTACTACCTTTCTTCCCCACATTGCTTCCCATGATTATTCTAATCGTTGGGAGAGGGATTGTAAGGCTTTAGTCATTTAAAAAAAGGCTCCGAAGGCTGCCAAAATTTACTCTACTCATTTTACGCTGCCTTTGAGCGCTATATACTGTATGGGTAAAACGGCGCCATTATAGATTGAACGCGACAATGCGTAAGTGGGTCGTGCAGCGCATGCATTAATTGCGTTAAATATTGTAATGTGATAAATGTAAAAAATATTAATTCTCGCCGGTAACGCGATAAATTTGATAACCCTACCTTAAGCTTAAACTACAGACTCTGGAAGAGTGTAACACATTGTGTCTGTAACTTTAAATACAATTAGAAAACGATTTAAGTAAAAAATATATATATATATTAAAAAAAGGCATGTCCGATATTTTTTTGCCGATTACGATACTTTGAAAATGACGTGATCGGACCCAATCGATCGATCGATCGGGACATCTCTAATTGAAATGATTCAATAGATCCTACCATTATTAAGTGAATTATTTTCATTAAAGTCAGACTTACATTTATCCCTTTTCACTTGCCTTTAGACAAAATAACTGTGAACAACCGCTTCTGTTATCCATCAATGAGATTCTTACAATGCTCTGCTGGAATTTTAGACCATTCTTCTATGGCCAACTGCTCCAGGTGTCTGAGATTTGAAGGGTGCCTTCTCCAAACTGCCATTTTCAGATCTCTTCAAAGGTGTTCTATGGGATTCAGGTCTGGACTCATTGCTGGTCACTTTAGATGTCTCCATTGCTTTCTCTTAAACCATTTTCTAGTGCTTTTTGAAGTGTGTTTTGGGTCATTGTCCTGCTGGAAGACCCATAACCTCTGAGAAAAACCCACCTTTCTCACATTGGGCCCTACATTATGCTGCAAAATTTGTTGGTAGTCTTCAGACTTCATAATGCCATTCACACGATCAAGCAGTCCAGTTCCAGAGGCAGCAAAGCAACCCCAAAACATCAGGGAACCTCCGCAATGTTTGAATGTGGGGACCGTGTTCTTTTCTTTGAAGGCCTCATTTCTTTCCCTGTAAACTCTATGTTGATGCCTTTTCCCAAAAAGCTCTAATTTTGTCTCATCTGACCAGAGAACATTCTTCCAAAGTGGTTTTGGCTTTCTCAGGTAAGTTTTGGCAAACTCCAGCCTGGCTTTTTTATGCCTCTGGGTCAAAAGTGGGGTCTTCCTGGGTATCCTACCATAGAGTCCCTTTTCATTCAGACGCCGACAGATAGTACGGCTTGACACTGTAGTACCCTCAGACTGCAGGACAGCTTGAACTTGTTTGGATGTTAGTTGAGGTTCTTTATCCACAATCCGTACAATCTTTCGTTGAGATCTTTCGTCAAGTTTTCTTTTCCGTCCACATTTGGGAGGTTAGCCACAGTGCCGTGGGCTTTACACTTATTGATGACACAGGAACATTCAGATCTTTGGGAGATGGACTTGTTGACTTGAGATTGCCCATGCGTTCTCATAATTTTGCTTCTCAAGTCCTCCGACAGTCTTCTTTCTTTTCTCCATGCTCAATGTGATACACAAAAGGACACAGGACAGAGGTTGAGTCAACTTTAATCCATTTTAACTGTAAGTGTGATTTAGTTATTACCACCACCTGTTATGTGCCACAGGTACTGTAAGTGACAGGTGCTGTTAATTACAGAAATTAGAGAAGCATTGCATGATTTTTCAACGGGCGCCAATACTTTTGTCCGGCCCATTTTTGGAGTTTTGTGTAAAATGTAGGGCTGTCAAACGATTAAAAATTTTAATCGAGTTAATTACAGCTTAAAAATTAATTAATCGTAATTAATCGCAATTCAAACCATCTATAAAATATGCCAGATTTTTCTGTAAATTATTGTTGGAATGCAAAGATAAGACACAAGACGGATGTAAGCATTCAACATACGGTACATAAGTACTGTATTTGTTTATTATAACAATAAATCAACAAGATGGCATTACAATTATCAACTTTCTCTTAAAGTGATCCATGTATAGAAAAACTTATAGTTCTTAAAAGATAATGTTACTACAAGTTATAGAAATTTTATATTAAAACCCCTCTTAAAGCTGTAATGTGAAGTAATTTCATAACATGCCAAATAGGGTCACAATTAAAGTAATTAAACATTGTCCAACAAATAAAGCATGAAAAAAATAATTTATATGTTGTATATTTGACAAAATAATCGCGTTTCCGAAGTTCGAGCCTGAAAGGGGACGAACCCGGAAGTGATACGTCACACCGAGAACAGCGATGGGAGCGCTCCATACGGCCGCCCTTCAAAGCCCTTCAAACAATGCTTCAAACAGCGATATAAGTGATAGATCAAGCGCAAGTGAGGGGACCCAAGTTTTTGAAGAGTTGGAGGAAGAGGAGGAGGAGGTTGGAATTTTATGTTGGGTCGTACATGTATTAGCCAGACGCTAATCAGGATGCAAACAATGTGCCTCGACTACCTGACATGGAATGGAGACAAGACCCATCGAGATTACAAGATTGGTAAGATATAGGCTGTTATTATTTTCATGATTTGAAGATGCAGGCATTTGCACATAATTTTATGTTTTTGTCTATCTGATGACATTGTTTAAAAAAATAAAAATCAGATCCGGCAGCTCTCATGCATATAAAATAATAATACAAAAACGTTGGGGTGGGGGGTGGGGGGGGGGGGGGTTGCGTCGTTGATGGCTTTCTCCACTTTGTTGTGGCAACAATAAGAAAACAAAATAATAGCGGACTGCCGCCACATTCGACCGCGAAGTTTTGCTTCCCGCCCATCTCCGCCTCGCCTCGTACTACCAGCTACTACTTCCAGTCCCAGCGTCTCTTAAACGGCTCATGCATAGTGTCTTGTTATGAGCGTTTTGTTGACAAAGGTATCGAACACACGACGTGCTTACAAATTTCTTTATCAACACATGGAGCTAACAGTAGCTGGGGCTCTCGGCAGTAAGTGGCGTCTAATGGCGTGAGGAAACACGCGAACGGATTACAAAGCACCACTTCAGTGTTGTCCCGAGACTACATTTCCCATTATTCACTGCGTGACTTGAGCCGCTCGCTGATTCGCTGTGAGATTGACTCAATGCCAACACGCTCGCTGTCACCTGTCAGCGGCTCTTGCGAAAAACAAACTAGAAGGCTATCAAGCGATCACCGTGAAAGAAACGCCGCTACAAATGCAATGCAATGCTTGAAGCATGAAGGTGGAAATACATAATACAAATACAAATAAATGTGCACAAACTCACCGGCGGTGTAAACCTGCCGCTGTCAACGCTCTGGGAGGTCGCATTTCACAGGTCACGTGGTCCTCCTCGCCAGCTGTTTGCTCGCCATTCACGCTCGTTTGCATTTGATCGCTAGTCTGATACACTCCCACTTTTTCGGTGAGGTCTTTTGTGTTTATTCATTATTGGATTGTTTTTGTTCACCACAGTAAATAAGAGCACTGAAGCAATACGTGTAAGTCGCCATTTCTGTTCAACCCGTTTTCTCCTGTTTTGTTTAGTGTAAGAAGCTAGGTTAGTGGCTGTCTTTTCTTTGTTCTTTTTCATGATCAGGGTTTAGTTAGCAGGTGGGGTTCAAGTGTAGACTCCTTTTGTTTGTTGTTTTGGCCTGGGCTTACCCTGAAGCCGCGCTTCATCCACATTTTGTACATATTCATTGCGAATTTGATTGTTGTGTAAATAAATTTGTGCCACTTGTGAAATTGTGTGGCTCGTTTTATGTTACGCCCTTCGCGAGCCGTCCTTGGGACGCAACACTAGCGAACGCAACAACAACTATGCCACAACTATTGCCACGAGTTGGCTTTCGGCTAACGTCGCTAGCTTCTACTGTACATTCCACAGTTGGCAGCTCTGCTTTGACAAAGTCATCAGTCATCTATCCAAAAATCACACTTACTTTTTGGCAAATACTTGATCATAAGCAGACCGGTTAAGGAAGCAGGCATCTTCGAAGTGTTTGCAGAAGAGAACACTACTCGATGATGGCGTGAAATTCATTCGCTTCGTGCGAACGAAAGATGTCCATTTACGTGCCCTGCTATCCTTTGGCCACTCATACAACTTTTCGTTTGAGCGAGAACAAAACATCGCCTCACACCGCTGTGGCATCTTACCGAGAAGCAATGCAACAAACAATACTGTTCTATGGTGGACTTCCCTCGCACGTCTAGGTGGGACGTAATTTCCGAAGATTTCCGAAGATTGCCGAAGAAAAGCATTTTCTTTGTCAAGGGCGTTGCTATGGGTTAAACAAAGAATCTGGAAGGGTTGCGTTAAAAAAGAAAAAGAAAATATGCTTATAATTGTTTAGCCATTGATATTATTCAAAAACATGGTTGGCCAACCTTAGTTCACATTTCCCCTTTAATGTTTTTGTTTTACTAAAATTTGCAAAATTTTCAATCAAAAAATAAACTAGTAGCTCGCCATTGTTGATGTCAATAATTACTGTACACCATGCTCACTCCCCAAACCCATAAAATCATTTGGACCCAAGCGCCAGCAGAGGGCGCCAAACAACAAAAAACAAGTAACAAGCGGACATTGCACTGCTATCATTTTAATCTGTTTGAGCTGGGCATGTGCGTTAATTGCGTCAAATATTTTAACGTGATTAATTTAAAAAATTAATTACCGCCCGTTAACGCGATAATTTTGACAGCCCTAGTAAAATGATAATGATTTTAAAAAATGTACCTTTGTCTTTTGTGTTTTTTCATCACAAGCAAAATAAATGAAGATTAATACCAAGCCATTTGTAATTGCAATCATTTTCTGGGAGAAATTGAGCACTGTCTGACAGAATTGCAGGAGTGCCAATACTTTTGGTCAGCAGTGTATACTTTGATCAGGTTAGCGTCGTCATTTATGTGGTACTGTAAATGCACAATTCTGAATAAGTTCTGGACAAGGATGGTGAATACTACTAGTGGACCTCTCTGACTACTCCAAGACTCAAAACTGTATTTTTGCTGTACTAATACTTAGAAAATATGAATTAAATGTCCTCAAATCTGGAGTTTGATCTGGTTACAGTTCTCATTTTTGTTGTACTGTAAATCTACAGTTCTGAATAAATTCTGGCCAAGGTTGGTAAATATTAGTAGTAGACCTCTCTGTTTTGCTGGCTGGATGGCTTCCAACAGTCCATGAAGTGGGCCGGTCTTTCAATGACTCCCGCGCCACTGCGCCCCCCTAGTCCGCCCTTGGTAGACACATCCATCATCACAGGACAAGTTTTTAATTCTTTCTCCACCGATGACAGAAAAATCTGAGTTCTGACAACTACTTCATTTAACTCATTGACTGCCATTGACAGTGACGGATGTCTAGGCCATTTGAAGTAGCAGCAAGGGCATAAGTTTGCATAGGGACGGTAGGGACATAACACTTGCAACTTTTAAGGATGCTCAGACTGTCCCCATCAACTTTTAAGCAACCTTATTTACATTGTGTATTGACTGCGGTTATATAGGTCATTTAGATTGTCTTTCCATATGTTGTAAGGATAGAATTGACCCTACCATTCTTAAGTGAATTATTTTCATTATGTTCAGAGTTACATTTATCCCTTTTCACATGCTGAATGTGCCAGTCCATTTTTCCCTCAAATGCAAGTATGATGACTCACCACACAGCCCTAACAGAAATACAACATGTCTACAACATGCCGCCTCCTAAGCCCCCCTTCAAAGAGGAGGGGATATTAAGATTTTTTTTTTTTTTCGGCCAGCAGCAGCAGACACTGTAAGTTATGTAAAAAGACGGCAATGTTGTGGAGGTGGGGAACACACCACAAATTTTGCTACTGAAAGTCTGACCTGCATCAGAGTTAGCATTAGGGTTGTTCCGATCATGTTTTTTTGCTCCCGATCCGATCCCGATCGATTTAGTTTGAGTATCTGCCGATCCCGATATTTATCGATCCGATTGCTTTTTTTTTTTTGCTCCCGATTCAATTCCAATCATGCCCAATAATTTTTCCCGATCATATACAATACATTTTGGCAATGCATTAAGAAAAAAATGAATAAAACTCGGACGAATATATACATTCAACATACAGTACATAACTACTGTATTTGTTTATTATGACAATAAATCCTCAAGATGGCATTTAAATTATTAACGTTCTTTCTGTGAGAGGGATCCACGGATAGAAAGACTTGTAATTCTTAAAGGATAAATGTGACTTTGTATATTGTGACTAAATATTGCCATCTAGTGTATTTGTTGAGCTTTCAGTAAATGATACTGTAGCCATTTAACTGTTCTGCCCAAATGCATGATGGGAAGTGCAACCATGACTGTGCGAAGTTGTACCAATTGATATATCTTCTCTGCGTTGGGAAATAACAGGGTGTTAAGAAAAAGATCAATTACTACCTTTCTTCCCCAAATTGCTTCCCACGATATTTCTAATTGTAGGGAGAGGGATTGTAAGGCTTTAGCCAATAAAAAAAAGGCTCCAAAGGCTGCCATAATTCACTCTACTCATTTTTACGCAGCCTTTTAGCTCTCTATATAGGCAAAACGGCGCCATTACAGATGGAGCGCGACAATGCGTGAGTGGGATGTGCAGCGCATACATTAATTGCGTTAAATATTTTAACGTGATATATTTTTTAAAAATTTAATTACTGCTGTTATTGGGATAAATTTGATAAGCCTACCTTAAACCTAAACTAAAGACTCTGGATAAGTGTAACATATTATGTCTGTAACGTTAAATACAATTAGAAAACAATTTAATTAAAAAATATATATATATTAAAAAAAGGCATGGCCGATATTTTTTTGCCGATTCTGATACTTTGAAAATGACGTGATCGATCGGGACATCTCTATATAGCAGTATACTATAATAATAATGTTAGAATTGTTTTTTTAATAATTGTTTTGAATAATGTTGGCAAGGCAAGTCAGTGTTCTGAATCTGATTACTTTCCATTCTTTTGCACTAGTAAATGCTATCAGCATTTAACCTCATTGTTTATTTGTGATTAATTATTGTTATTTACATGATTATTTGTACTTTAAAAAAGAATTTAAGTGCTCCAAAATGGTTTTGTGAATTAATAAGCGTCAACAAAAAATTTATTGCTAAATTAGTAAAAAAAAAAGAACATTATTAGATTAGTCGACTAATCGTAAAACTAGTCGGCTGACTAATCAGGAGAAAATTTGTCGTTTAGGATTGCTCTAGTGTACCTGAACATATTTCCTTCACACCCTTCTCACCTTTTTAACCCCTGACCCATGAAGAGGGCCCCTGGATATGTTCGCCTTAGACCCCAAAATTGCCAAGTCCGCCACTGCCTACACCTTGAGAAGAAGGATTGGACGTCTATTAGTGATAAACTAATTAAAATTCACAGGAAAAAAAAAACAAAAGCAATGCACGTGTATGGCAGCCAATGAGTTAAAACGCTGTACTGCTGAGTATAATTTCTGTTTTTTCTTATCTTATATTTGACAGCAACAACTCAATTTTTCTCTTTCCTGACGTTTCAAGGCCAGAATCATATCTCACATGCACCTCGCTCAAGGGGATATTTGGCATTCTTCACCAGACCGAGAAGAACTCCTCCGTTTTTATTTGTAATATTTCTCCGATTAACCTTTGACGGATCGCTCCTTAGCGTTTTATAATTTAATGTTTGTATTGAATATATTTCATGTTGTCTTTTCGGGACGATTTCCAACTGCAACAGTCTGTAAAATCTCAACACGGAGTTGTTGCATATTAGGGAAATACCTGGAATAGTCCAGACTGATTCGATGGGATCGAAGCCCAGGAGGCTTTTCTTCCAGCTGTGGCAAATGTGTTTCTGCAAGCATCCTGCGACACAAAATCCGCAGTTTTGATTTATCATCTGGAACATTTATATTAGCGTGAAACCGCCGAGTTGACTGTCACGGCAGATGTCACTGTAGCTTTGTCCGGCATTCAGTTTTGCTTTTTCATGGTTTTTGCTGGAAAGATACGACAACAAGAATCGCTGTAGGAAGGGAAACACAGACCCTCCAGGAGGGTCTGGGGGCATACCCCCAAGGGAGCAATTTTTTTTTTTTTTTTTTACATTTTATTGTAAAATGCATCAATTTCGTGCACTTTGAGAGAAAAATGAAGCGGCTGTGAAGAACTACACATTGCATTATTATCCATTTTAACTTGAATACTCACTGGGAAATTAACAGCACAGTCCAGGTCTCAATATAGAACCAGAAAAGGCAGGAGACTGCCTGAAACACAAAGAAAACATGGTATGATTTATGATAAATCACAATCAAAAGAGGCTGTAATTACAGTGCCTTGCAAAAGTATTCGGCCCCCTTGAATCTTGCAACCTTTCGCCACATTTCAGGCTTCAAACATAAAGATATGAAATTTATTTTTTTTGTCAAGAATCAACAACAAGTGGGACACAATCATGAAGTGGAACAACATTTATTGGATCATTTAAACTTTTTTATCAAATAAAAAACTGAAAAGTGGGGCGTGCAATATTATTCGGCTCCTTTACTTTCAGTGCAGCAAACTCACTCCAGAAGTTCAGTGAGGATCTCTGAATGATCCAATGTTGTCCTAAATGACCGATGATGATAAATGGAATCCAAATGTGTGTAATCAAGTCTCCATATAAATGCACCTGCTCTGTGATAGTCTCAGGGTTCTGTTTAAAGTGCAGAGAGCATTATGAAAACCAAGGAACACACCAGGCAGGTCCGAGATACTGTTGTGGAGAAGTTTAAAGCCGGATTTGGATACAAAAAGATTTCCCAAGCTTTAAACATCTCAAGGAGCACTGTGCAAGCCATCATATTGAAATGGAAGGAGCATCAGACCACTGCAAATCTACCAAGACCCGGCCGTCCTTCCAAACTTTCTTCTCAAACAAGGAGAAAACTGATCAGAGATGCAGCCAAGAGGCCCATGATCACTCTGGATGAACTGCAGAGATCTACAGCTGAGTTTGGAGAGTCTGTCCATAGGACAACAATCAGTCGTACACTGCACAAATCTGGCCTTTATGGAAGAGTGGCAAGAAGAAAGCCATTTCTCAAAGATATCCATAAAAAGTCTCGTTTAAAGTTTGCCACAAGCCACCTGGGAGACACACCAAACGTGTGGAAGAAGGTGCTCTGGTCAGATGAAACCAAAATTGAACTTTTTGGCCACAATGCAAAACAATATCTTTGGCGTAAAAGCAACACAGCTCATCACCCTGAACACACCACCCCCACCGTCAAACATGGTGGTGGGAGCATCATGGTTTGGGCCTGCTTTTCTTCAGCAGGGACAGGGAAGATGGTTAAAATTGACGGGAAGATGGATGCAGCCAAATACAGGAACATTCTGGAAGAAAACCTGTTGGTATCTGCACAAGACCTCAGACTGGGACGGAGATTTATCTTCCAACAGGACAATGATCCAAAACATAAAGCCAAATCTACAATGGAATGGTTCAAAAATAAACGTATGCAGGTGTTAGAATGGCCAAGTCAAAGTCCAGACCTGAATCCAATCGAGAATCTGTGGAAAGAGCTGAAGACTGCTGTTCACAAACACTCTCCATCCAACCTCACTGAGCTCGAGCTGTTTTGCAAGGAAGAATGGGCAAGAATGTCAGTCTCTCAATGTGCAAAACTGATAGAAAACATACCCCAAGCGACTTGCAGCTGTAATTGGAGCAAAAGGTGGCGCTACAAAGTATTAACGCAAGGGGGCGAATAATATTGCACGCCCCACTTTTCAGTTTTTTATTTGTTAAAAAAGTTTAAATTATCCAATAAATTTTGTTCCACTTCACGATTGTGTCCCACTTGTTGTTGATTCTTGACAAAAAATTAAAATTTTATATCTTTATGTTTGAAGCCTGAAATGTGGCGAAAGGTTGCAAGGTTCAAGGGGGCCGAATACTTTTGCAAGGCACTGTATCTTCGAACTAAAATGCTTGGGATTTCTTATGTGAGCTGACCATTTGCTTTAATGGTGCAGAAATGAAATGAACAATAAATGATTGAAAATATCCATAGTCATAATTCAGTGATCCCTTGCTGCTTCGCGCTTCAATCATCAAGCCGTCAGTCCATCGCGGATTGTTTTTTTATTAAAAAACAAAAAGCAGTATTTTATAGCGATGTCCCTATCAGATCACGTACAGCTTCTGACTCTCCCTCCTGCTTCTTTTCTTGCTCAGCATGTAGCTGCAGCTTGTTGAAGTTAACGATAAGTGACAAGGGTGCTGCTTTGATCTTGCTAGAGAAGCTTGGGAGCGTTAACTTTAAAAGGTGGTGAGTCGTTTAGCCTGTTAACCCTTTAACACCGAACGTGTCGGCAGCGACGCATTTACACATATCGTCTTTGAAGCTTCGTCACGCTGTAATTACGTCACCCACGTGCCGCTGGTTGGTCTCAATTGAAAGTGCGGAAGTTGATGTCCACACCAGTTTTTATTTGAAGTCAATCGACCAAGAAAAACGGGAGATAATGTCATCTGAGTTTTATAGTTTTACTGCACTCATAAATATGCATTAAAACGCTGCATGGACCATGTATATATCTCCATATTTCCATCATTTCTTGTCCTTTTTCAAAACCGAAAGCAGCACAAAAGACTACACATCCCAAGAGCCGTTCTGATGTCAAGAAGGACGAACCGAATGTGATCATTTTTAATAAATTTCCGAACGAGGCGCCAACTAATGAAAGGGAGGCATGCGACGCAAGCAACGGCCGGTAGGTTTGAGCGAGCGACTTTGAAACGTGCAGAATGAATATAAAACTACATTTAGCGCAAGCTAATGCATTATTTCATTAACTCAGGGAAGAAGATGAGCCGTATTTGTTGTCTTTTTCTTTGCATTAGTCGGCGTCTCGGCGAATAGAGGTGACGGCAGCGCGCAAACGGCGAAAGAGTAGGCTGTGTGACGTTGTGTGTGACGCAGCTCCGTGACCTGTTCAAGCTTTATTGAGTGCGCAAAAAAAAAAAAAAAAACTTTATTGGGTCGCATGCCTGGAAATTTTGAATTGAACTGAACTACTTGTCAATATTTTTTTAAATACTTTTTTCAATGTTATATATGTTTTTTCTTTAATCTTTTCCATTTTTATGTAGATGTGTGTTCGAGAAGCGTGATTTCATGTAGGTATATACTTTTGATAAGGTGATGGATACAACACCTAACTTCACAAAGCGATATCCTCCAAACCCTTTTTGTGTTAGATGACATAATTTTTTTTCTCACTATTTTGCACCGTATATAACCTGTTTTGACCATAGTATGTGTAAAGGCCAAAAACGGCTACGACCATACCTGCTGTTTGTGTTGAATTGTCAAACATAAAACTATTCAATCTAAATTTTTTCTATTGAATGTTTATCATTAGCTAAGCCTTAACCCTTGAAGGGTTAAACACTGTATACAGTGATCCCTCGTTTTTCACGGTTAATGGGGACCAAAACCCACCACGATAAGTGAAAAACCGCGAAGTAGCACCCCCTCCACCCCCCCCCCCCAAAAAAAAAAATTGGGGGGACTAGATTTGACAGGATTTTATATAGGAAAGAGATAAATCAAATATATATAATATATATTTTTCACTTTTTTCCCAAAGCATAATTTTAAAAAACTTTTATGTAAATTTATATATTTTGATAATTGGTTTTTAAGCACTTCAAATGTAACAATTATGATAACTTTTAAACATTTTTTCCCACCAAATTATTTTTTAACAAGAATAAAGTAATAAAATTTAAAATGCCCGTCTTTATTAAATGCTTCATTGAGTGAGTCCACTCAAATCCACTCAAGCTGCTCACTTACAATGAGTTGCTACAGCAACTGTTTAACTCATTCACTCCAAGCTATTTTCACCAGAGCAAGGCCCTTCGCTCCTGGCCGTTTTTCTGGATTTTGACTGATTTTGCAAGGCCCACAGAAAATTCTGTTCTATTGCTATATATACATAGAACCCACCAAAAGAAAGATTAGACTCTCTTCTTTCAGCAGAAAAAAAGTAAGTTCATATCTTTTTCCATTCCTTAGAAATCAGCATTAGAAAATAGCTTAGTTTGAGCAATTTTCCAATTTCTGATGAAAAAACGGAGAAAATTAGCTTTTTGTAAATGCATACATTTCAAACATAACTTTGATATTAACAAAGCTATTTTTTACATTAGTTACATCCTAAACATCTGAATAATGTTTTCATTTTACAAAATACCATGAACAACCTGACAAATAGAGATTTTGATAGCAAAGTAACAATTTATTTACACATGACTACTGAGAGATGGCGCTTTGTCGCCGAGGTGACGCCGTTGTCGCTGCGTCAGCCGTGTGAACTTTTCCCTCATTGTTGTCTGTCTCACAAAGATGGATTATTTTTGCGTCTCTGCGGGGTCTGCTCGGCGAGCCGCTGCACTGGGGGTTCCACTCGTTTTGCTCGGTCGTCCAGCGCCTGATCTCCCAGGCGTCCTCTTGGTTTAGTTCGGTCCGAGCGCCACCTGGCGGCCTGGCATCATGCCGCCAGCGCTCTAACCGTGCTGCCCGGCTGTTCATTGCTGTTGAATCAGGTTGCGGTTCTTGTAAAATGCGCTACTGCCCTCCAGTGGCCATTTTTATTGCTTTAAAATGGGTTTGGAGCCTTGTTTTTTGTTTCTGAGATAGATCGCAAGCTATAGATCAGAGGTCCCCAAACTACGGCCCGTGGGCCGGATACGGCCTGCCTCCACATTTGGTCCGGCCCCCTGATTGAACAAAAAAAAAATTTAGAAAAAAACAACAACAACAACACAAAAATTTCCAACAGTGTTTTTTATTTCCTGGCTTTTTTCTGTGAAGAACCCAGAGAGGGTTATCTGGTTATTATCTATTTAATTAATACGGTTATTATTATTTATTATTATTATTATTTTATTTACTTTTGTTCCGTGAAGAATCCAGAAAGGGTTATTTGATTGTGGCTTTCCGAAAAACAATAAATCTTTACATTTTGGCACTCTTGCAATTGTCACACCTTTTCTGTTGCAAACTGACCCCGGCCCCTCATCAGAGAAAGGAAAAGTTACGTGGCCCTCACAGGAAAAAGTTTGGGGACCCCTGCTATAGATGCTTGTTGTAAAAAAAAAAAAAAAAGAAGGCAAAAGACGTATAAATACGTTTTTGGGACAGTGAAGCATTTAAAAATAGAACATATTTATACGTTTCTGGGAGCAAATGAGTTAACAAGTTAAACGATGATTGACGCATGCGGTGCTTTGAAGTTTCGACTTCCAAGCGCCCATCGCAAACATTATCATTAACATTAAAATTATCGCAACATTAGCGTCTGTCAATCATCGTTAACTTTAGTTAGCAACTCCAGTGCACTGCCTGACCAAGAAAAGCGGCAGGAGCGAGAGTGAGAGACTATTTGATCGGATTGGGACAGCTTTACAAAAATTCTTCATTCATTTATTTATTTTTTTAATTGAAAAAAAATCCGTGATGGACTGAGGGCATGAATTTTAAAGCGTGAAGTAACTAGGGATAGCTGTACATTGAACACCCCCCCAAAAAATGTAAATAAGCTCCGCCTCTACTCTCGATTATCGCGGGGGTGGGGGATCCCCATTAACTACTTATATCGGTTTGGTATTGGATTTTTGGAGATGGACAATATCGGGATATCGGTTAAAAAGTCAATATCGGAACACTAGTTCTAGACATCAAATCCATTGTGTTGCTATTTATCTTTTTTGCTCGCATGTCAAAGCAAATATTCAGCCCTTATGTTGGGTGGGAAAAAAAACTCGTAAGTCAAGTCACTCGTATCTCGAGGCGTCGTTGTTTATCCTACAGAGGAGGAAATGTTTTGAAGTCTGACCACGAAAAGTGCTTCCCCACCAATTAAATCATCATTTTTCTTGTAGTCGCTCATTCTTTCCCTCTTCCACCTTGAATCGGAAAATAAACTCCTGTTCCACGGCCCGCTAACTTCCTGAGGACAGGAAAAGTCACTCCGGGAATACCGCGTGGCACTCGCGGAGGCAACTGGGCTGGGCTCCAAGGCGGTGAAGTTCGGGTCTCACGTTTCCAGCCAAAAGTGACGATCTACACAAACTTGGAAAAGCCATTTAGCTAGTTTCCGCCTACGGATTAGCCTACTAGCTAGCTAACCGCATCCAGATGTTTTGTATATCGACAAACTGGGCGGGCCAAAATCAGCATCCTTCCCGAAGTGGAAAAAAAGGGGAGAAGCCCCAAACAAGCTAAAAGTTGTCCTCCGGGCGGGCGGAGTGAGGACATGGATGAAAAGGAGCTCTTTTCGCGAAGAAACTAAAACACCGAACCGGGGCGGGGAAAAGAATGATCACCTAGCCGCGAGTTCGAGGTATTTTTCCCCGCCGTGCGAGAGAAAAGTTGCGGCGTTGCTTCCCAGCCGTCCCCCACCCCCGAAAAAAGACGTCCACGTCGGGAATGGCGAGCCGCGAAGAAGCCGCCGCCACTGACGCGGAGTCTAAAGTCAAGTCGAAGAAGAAAAAGTGCAAAAAGGAGAGTAAAATTCGCAGCGTCCACGCCAATGTCCGCGCTGAAGGCGAAGACAACCCAAACCGACATTACGCTGACAACAAAATCAAGACCACCAAGTACACGGTGCTCTCCTTCCTGCCCAAGAATCTCTTCGAGCAGTTCCACCGCTTCGCCAATGTTTACTTTGTCTTTATCGCGCTGCTAAACTTTGTGCCGGTGGTCAACGCCTTCCAACCCGAGTTGGCCCTGGCCCCGGTGGTCTTCATCTTGTCGGTCACCGCCATCAAGGACCTGTGGGAGGACTACCGGAGACACAGGTCCGACAAGGAGATCAATCACATGGACTGTCTGGTCTACAACAGGCGAGTAACAAAAGTTGACAAAATCATCGTTTTGTTTGTTTGTTTGTTTGTTTTTTAAGTTGACGTATAGCCTTCAACCACGGGCGTAGGTTTGCATAGGGACAGTCGGGACAAAACACTAGCAACTTTTCAGGATGCTCAAATTGTCCCCACCAACTTTTAAGCAACCTTATTTGCGTTATATAATGACTATATTTATATTGGCCATTTAGATTGTCTCCCCACGTTTTAATTGTTTTAACTGACCCCGCCATGAATGATTTTTTTTATAATTAAAGTTTTTTTCAGCCAGCAGCAGCCACTGTAAGAAATGTAAAAAGACTTCAATGTTGTGGAAGTGGGGAACACACCACTAATTTTGCTACTGAAAGTCCAATCTGCATCAGAGTAAGCATAACATTTAATTGCGTGAACATACTAACCTGCAAAACTACTAGAAAGCTGCTTAGAGAAAAGTGTCCTGCTCTATGCAAACTGTGAGAAATGTATGTGGTCTTAAAGCAGACCACTGGAGCTTACATGTTTTTGTCGGGTTTGGTTGTGCTTGTGGACAAAAGCAGTAGTGTTTTACCTGAATGACAGCTCCATTTTTATTTATTAGGGCCCGAGCACCAACATGGTGCGAAGGCCCTATTGTTCTGCAAAGGATTATTGTTATTCTTTCTTCATGGCAAATGAAAATGGCCCATTTGGAGGTCTTAACATGCTCAAAAACTCACCAAAATTTGCACAAACATGCGGATTCGCGAAAATTTCAATAATTTGGCAACGTTGTGAAAAAATGTCAAAAAATGGTGGCGCCCCCAGGAATTTTTAAAAAAGGCCTCTCCGTTTAGGTTTTTTCAACGTAGAGCGATGAAATTTGGGGAATCGGTACCTTGGGCCAAAACGCTTCAAAAAGTCTCTTGCACCCATATTCCAAACCCAACAGGAAATCGGGTATTTTGGATTGAATATTGAAAAACATGCCATTTTTGTCGAAAAACAGGGTGCACGTTTGAGACCGAGGCATTTAGTTAGATCCTCCTCAAAATTGGTGAGACTCTTCATGAGACATATGAGATGTTAAGTTATCAAAATGGTGAGTTTTCATTCACGGGCCTGACCTGGTCGGAGTACCAAAGTCGGGTTTATTTGGGGATTAGGGTTATGGTTTAGGGTTAGGGCTTCTTCAGGGCAAATGAAAATGGCCAATTTGAAGTTCTGAACATGCTCGAAAACTCACTAAAATTTGCACATATCAAAATGGTGAGTTTTCATTCACGGGCTGACCTGTGCGGGGCGTTTTTTTTTGTGTTAGGGTTAGGGTTTAGGGTTCACAGTCTGCTATTTCTTCTGTGGGAGAAAAAAAATACTGTGTACTTTTCAATGACATATATTAGGTATAAAACTACTTCTCCTGTGGGAGAAAAAATACTATGTACTTTTCAATGAAATATATTAATGAAAAATATTAGGGATAAATTGGTTCATAAATTGGAGAAATCAACACAGGACTCCCGAGGACCTGTTGAGTCCTGCTTGCAGGGCTAGTTTTAGTTATTCTAATTTCTTTAATTAGACAATGTTGAGTGATCTTAAGACATTTATTTTTTGCATTCCTGGATAGTTAAAAGCTGATTAATAACGTGATTAATTTAAAAAATTAATTACCGCCCGTTAACGCGATAATTTTGACAGCCCTCGTTTTATTATATTATTATATTTAATTTCTTTAATTAGACAATGTTGAGTGATCTTAAGACATTTATTTTTTGCATTCCTGGATAGTTAAAAGCTGATTAACAAGCTTTTATTTATTGAGTATGTTAATATTATTTTAGTGATGTTCAAATAATCCAATTTCAATTTGCTTTTCTGGCAGTTTTCAAAATGTTTCTTTTTGTCAAGTCAATACAGATTATTTTGCATTGATAGTTATGAATGTCCCGTCCCCAGGAAAAAGTCTACGTGCAGGTTACGCCATATCATCCCTACCAATGTTGAGACCAAACCTACGCCCTTGCCTTCAACCTTGTGAAAGCTAGTAAAGTTTTCTTCGCACAACTTTCAAAAGACATTACATTTAAAAATGTGGAATTTAGTTTTGAGGGCCAAATGATTGGACGTTTATCGTCGTCAATGGCACTAAAAGAGTTGGCACCTTGAGCACTATTTTCAAAATTGTTGTTGACAAAAAAAAAAAAAAAAAAATCTACACTACCCTTTTGTTTTCTGTATTTTAGGCCTGAACGAATTCGGAAAAAAACTATCATTGCGATTTTGGGGGGGGTTGCGATATATTGAGATATCAAAACTTGAAGAATTCCCACCAGATAACTTGAATAACTCTGTTTGGGACAAGCCTGAACGATATGTTAAAAAAATAATAATAATAACAGTGTGGTATACATTGCTGGCCAAACGTATTGGCATCCCTGCAATTCTGTCAGATAATGCTCAATTTCTCCCAGAAAATTACTGCAATTACAAATGCTTTGGGAGTAATATCTTCATTTATTTTGCTTGCAATGAAAAAACACAAAAGAGAATGGAAAACGAATGAAACTAGGAACTGCAATTTCGGGAGAAATTACTTCTGGTCTTTGCCATGTGGAGATACAGATCTTAGCCCCAGCCTAGGTTGGTTTGGGGAGAATTCGGAGACAATATCAAGTCAATTCCTGTCTATTTGGGGACATGTATGGGGCCTGGGATAGTGATATCAGGTCATTTGGGAACATTTGGGAGGTGTGGCCTATTCATATCAGGTCATTTGGGAGCATTTGGGGGCGTGGCCTAGTCATATCAGGTCATTTGGGAACATTTAGACGGTGTCGCCTGATCATATAAAGTAATTTGGGTACATTTGGGGGGCGTGGCCTGATCATATCAGGTCATTTGGGGGCGTGTCCTATTGATATCTGGTTATTTCCTGTTGACTTGGGGACATAGTTTTTTTGCCATTGAAAATGAATGGGAAAAAATTTGGACGTTCATAGCCGTCAATGGCATCCAAGTACATAGGCATCTATAGAATGGACAAACATGCCCGTCAATGGCATTAAACAGAGGAAATGCCATTGGAAATGAATGGAAAGTTTGGACGTCAATGGCAGCACCCTCTATAAGCGTCAATGGAAGCGGGGAAGTTTGGGGGACACGTTCTATTGATATCTGGTCATTTTCTGTTGATTTGGGGAAATTTTGTTTTTTCCCCATTGAAAATGAATGGGAAAAATTTTGGACGTCCTTGCTGTCAATGGCATTGCCTTACATAGGCGTCAATGGAATGGAATGAAATCATTGTCATTTATTGTATTTTCGGGTCACTTTCTGTTGGTTTTGGTGCATTTACAGGTCACTTACTGTTCATTGCTCACTTCTTGTTGGAATTTTCTAATCATTTCTTGTTTATTTTGGGTCACTTTCTGTTGGCTTTGTGTCAAGTTTCGCGGGTAGGCAGGTGGTGTGTGGACCCAAGTGCAGGGAAAGAGAAACGAGGCAGAAAGGCGGTGTAAAAATGTTTTAATTAGGGCCGACAAAAAAGACAAAGTACCAACAAAACAACCGGGGTATCCAAAAACTCTTAACAAACAAAAGTCAGGCTAACAAATCGACTTACTTTCGAAGCAGGACGAGGAACTGGAGAAAAACCGCTGACATAAACGTGGCGATTGACACTGACAATGTCGCGACAAGACTAGACAAAAAACGGGGAGCTACTGTATATAGACACAGAGACAGGGTAATGAGTCAGTGAGGAACAGGTGGGTGACACGGAGATGCAGGTTGGAGGATACACTAGGAGCAGGCACAACAGGTGAAATCAATGGGCAGTCATAGGGACAAGTCACACTAGGAGAAAACAAACAAAACCTAACAGCTTTGTGTCATTTAGGGGTTACTTTTTCGTTAATTTGGTGCATTCCTGGTTAATTTTCTGTTCATTGGGTCACTTTCTGTTGGTTTTAGTGCAGTTACGGGTTACTTACTGTTCATTGCTCACTTCCTTTTGAGTTTGAGGCATTTTTGAATAATTTCCTGTTTGTTTTGGTCACTTTCTGTTGGTTTTGGGTCATTTAGCGGTTACTCTCTGTTAATTTTGGGCATCCCTGGGTCACTCCCTATACATTTTGGGTCACGTCCGGTTAACATTGTGGCAAATTGAGTTTTTTGGTCTTTTTTTGTCAAAAATAATGACCACCAATAGAGAAAAACTGAATTAACAGCAAAAAAATAGTAACGAGTAGTTTTTTAAGTATCCATATCTAATTGTGCAAGTTCTCCCACTTGAAAAGATTAGAGAGGCCTGTAATTGTCAACATGGGTAAACCTCAACCATGAGAGACAGAATGTGAAGAAAAAAAAAAACAGAAAATCACGTTGTTTGATTTTTAAAGAATTGCCCTGGCTGTGTGTTTGGGATCATTGTCATGCTGAAAGACTCAGCCACATCTCATCTTCAATGCCCTTGCTGATGGAAAGAGATTTTCACTCAAAATCTCTCTATTTTCCATTCATTCTTTCCTTTACACAGATCAGTCGCCCTGGTCCCTTTGCAGAAAAACAGCCCCAAAGCATGATGTTTCCACCCCCATGCTTCACAGTGGGTATGGTGTTCTTCGGATGCAATTCTTTCTCCTCCAAACACGAGAACCTGTGGTTCTACCCAAAAGTTCTATTTTGGCTTCATCTGACCATAACACATTCTCCCAGTCCTCTTCTGGATCATCCAAATGCTCTGTAGCGAACCGCAGACGGGCCTGGACGTGTACTGGCTTCAGCAGGGGGACACGTCTGGCAGTGCAGGATTTGAGTCCCTGGCGGCGCATTGTGTTACTGATAGTAGCCTTTGTTACTGTGGTCCCAGCTCTATGTAGGTCATTCACAAGGTCCCCCTGTGTGGTTCTGCGATTTTTGCTCACCGTTCTTGTTATCATTTTGACGCCACGGGGTGAGATCTTGCATGGAGCCCCAGATCGAGGGAGATTATCAGTGGTGGTGTATGTCTTCCCTTTTCTAATAATTGCTCCCACAGTTGATTTCTTTACACCAAGCGTTTTACCTATTGCAGATTCAGTCTTCCCAGCCTGGTGCAGGTCTACAATTATGTCTCTGGTGTCCTTCGATGGTTCTTTGGTCTTGGCCATAGTGGAGTTTGGAGTGTGACTGACTGAAGTTGTGGACAGGTGTCTTTTATACCGATAATGAGTTAAAACAGGTGACATTAATACAGGTAACAAGTGGAGCCTCGTTAGACCTCGTTAGAAGAATTTAGACCTCTTTGACAGCCAGAAATCTTGCTTATTTGTATGTGACCAAATACTTATTTTCCACTCTAATTTGGAAATATTCTTTAAAAATCAAACAATGTGATTTTCTGCTTTTTTTCACGTTCTGTCTCTCATGGTTGAGATTTACCCATGTTGAAAATTACAGGCCTCTGAGAACTTGCACAATTGGTGGTTGACGAAATACTTATTTGCCCCAATGTATATGTGTCCTTCTATGGACTTTTCATCATACTGGGAGTGTTCGCTACACCAAAACCTCTTGGTACAGCCGTACCTGAATGCAGCAACTATCACCAAAAAGAGCGTTGTTATCTTAGTGAAGTCGACTGATGTGTGCTAATAGAGTGTCTGGTGTCCCCGCATGTCCTCTGCCAGTGTTTTGTTGGGTGTTTTCCCCTCTAATGAAAAGCGTGGCTGTGGCGTACATATACAGAGCATAATTCACAGGAGTCAAAAGGCTCTGTGTTTTGATTTTTTTTTTTTTGCGAAAAGTTCATCTCACATTTAGCTACATTCAGGTGACGCCGTCGCATGCCACGTATGCACAGAAAGTTCCTGCCTCTGTTCCGAAACGCCAATATTTACAAAATAGTTTAGATAATGGAAGCATTCATGTTTGCGCTCATCCTCCCGGCGGGGATTGTGTGTAAACTCGGACTTGAGAGCATCCAGCGAAGTTTACAATGAGTAAACATTTGGCTCTTGTTGATAGAACCAAACAAGCTCTCGCCTTGGCTCCACCTGGAAGAGAAGCGGTCTTTGCACGGTCTTTGGATTGGGTTTGTTTGGCGGCAAACTTTATTTGAACAAGAACTCCCTTAAACATTTATTGTGATAAACGATTATAGTCGCTGATTATTTTTGCAATTAATCGACTAATCATCTCATACATACATCACGTTATGTTACTCTGGGCTTAATAATTTAGCTGGAAATGTGCATTGGAAATCCAAAACTGTGCTGAGAAAAGTCCGGACTATGAATATTATGTAATTCTGTTGTTGTTTTCTAAAGCAAAAGCAGATGTTGACAAATATCTTCCATTATGTCTAATTACTACAGTTGTCCGATTACTTTTTAACGGATAACCGATGTCCCGATGTTGTCCAACTCCAAAAACCCGACACTGAATTTCTCACATCCCTGCAAAAAAACTGTCAAATATAATCTGATCTTTGTCAAAACCACACAGATGAAAAAACAGTGTCTGCTTTAATGAAAACCCCCCAAACATTTATAGGTTTTCATAATTTAATGAGGATAGTATGCAAACAATGACCAAAGGGGGAAAAATAAGTAAGTGAACCATCACATTTAATGTTTTGTGGCCCCCACTTTGGCAGCAATAACTTCAACCAGATGCTTCTTGTAGCTGCAGATCAGTCTGGCACATCGATCAGGACTAATCTTGGCCCATTCTTCTCTACAAATGTGCTGTAGTTCACTCAGATTCCTGGGATTTCTGGCATGACTCGCCGTCTTTAGGTCATGCCATAGCAATCTCAATGGGGTTCAAGTCTGAACTTTGACTTTGGCACTCCAGAACAGGCATTTTGTTCTTCTGAAACCATTCTGAAGTTGATTTACCGCTGTGTTTTGGATCATTGTCTTGTTGCAGCATCCATCCTCTTATTAGCTTCAACTGTCTGACAGACGGCCTCAGGTTTTCCTGCAAAACACTCTGATAAACTTTTGAATTCATTCTTCCGTTAATGCTCACAAGTTGTCCAGGCCCTGAGGCAGCAAAACAGCCCCAAATCATGATCCTCCCTCCACCATGCTTCACGGTGGGGATGAGATGTTGATGTTGGTGAGCTGTTCCAGTTTCCTCCACACAGGACATTGTGTGTTACCCCAAACAATTCAACTTTGGTTTCATCAGTCCACAAAATATTTTGCCAAAACGTCTGTGGCGTGTCCAAGCGCGTTTTTGCGAACATTAAACGAGCAACTTTTTTTTTTTTTTTTTTTTTTTTTTTTTTTGACAGCAGTGCCGTCCTCCCATGAACACTATTCTTGGCCATAGTTTTACATATAGTTGATGTGTGCACATAAATATTGGACTGTGACAGTGATTTCTGTAAGTCTATAGCAGACACTCTAGGGTTCTGTTTTTTACCTGTCTGAGTATTCTGCGCTGAGCTCTTCGTATCATCTTTGGTGGACGTAACCTATAAATTTTTGAGTGGTTTTAGTTTAACCAGACACTGTTTCTTTCATCTGTGTGATTTTGCAAAGATCAGATCACATTTGATGGTGATTTTATGCAGAAATGTGAGAAATTCCAAAAGGTTCAGATACTTTTTTATACCACTGTATGCATTTGTGGACTTACTTACATATTGAACATGTTGTTGATAATTGTATTGTGAATGCCCGAATGGATGCTTTAAAAATGGTAAATGTAACAACTTCAAGGTTTTCCAAATAAAATAAACATTCAGTAAAACAAACAACAAACAGAACGACTTCAACTTTTATTGAAAAGGTACCAAAATAATTTCCCATATAAATATTTTTTTTAAGTAGTCAAAATGTTTGTAACTAAATAAAAGGAATAATTAATTCACAAATAAATCACGTTTATACTCACCCCCCCCCCCCCCCCAAAAAAAAAAAACTAGGGGGCGACAACGCAATACAAATATAGGCAGGCAATTATAGGACATGCCAATGCAATGACAATTCCCGAAATGCATTTTTCTGGGCTTTTGCACAGATCTTTGATGGTATTTACATGTTTTTTTTTTTTAATTACTTTTCTTAGTTACTGTTCGTATTTGGTGGTGCAGTAGTTATATTTGATGAATTAATACTTCCTCGTTTTTCATTTATTGTTCATTTTATTTGTGCACTATGAGTGATTAGGGTCTTTCCCTCATTTAACAAATCCCAAGCATCTTAGTTTGTAGACATGTAGTGGTCACTTTAAAGAGCATATGACACGAGAAAAAAAGTCTAAAATGTCATTATTATGTGAATTAGAATCATATTTTGAGACGATTCGACTATATACAACAATTTAGCAAAGCACAAATGACGAGAAATTAGTCTTTTAATCTGCCGGTTAGCCACGCCTACCATTATAGGGCTTTAGCGTCCCCAACAGGTGGATGACGTCAGCGGTAGACTTGGCTCATCGATTTTACTATTCAGCCCATTGAGGGGAAATTATTCAGAACGAGGAAAACGCGACGAAGAAAGCCGCAAAATGTCATTGTTTCAGTCTCTCTACTCCAATATTTTTACAGGATATTCTTTTTACCCAAGTATTTTTCCCCAATAGCTATATAAATGGCTTGAGAAGGACCAGTCAGCCCGTTGAGGGGGAACTATTCACAACGAGGAAAACGCGACGAAGAGAGCGGCAAAATGTCATTGTTTCTGTCTCTTTACGTCAATATTTTTACAGGGTACTCTTTTTATCCAAGTATTTTCCCCAATTGCTAAATAAATGGCATGGTCATGACAAATAACAGTCTTGTGCTGAATGGAATTTGAAATAATAAAAATGCATTTATTCAGGACGACATGGCAAAATTACTCCATAATGGTCAAAACTGTCGACTTCACCTTTACTGTCGCACCTCCCGAACGATATTTTATGACACCTATATCGGACATATGTCATTTCCCTTCCCCGGCTTCGGAGAATGTAAACAAACCAGAAGGCGTGACAGCTAGCCGACATGCTAACCCGAACCGAGTGATGTTTCAAAGTCTTCAAAGCGGAAAATCACACATAGCTATCCTGGATTATTTGACATGACGACCCGGTTGTCGAATGTCTTAGCGGATCGGCAAACCGCCCGGCGGAGAGCAATTTACAGTTCGTTCCCCGGAGGAGGGTGGCTGGAGCTAACGCAGCTAACGTGCTGCTGCTAATGGATTAGGAGAGCTTTTTACATGCCTATCAATGATCAAACGTAAGTAGTCCTTCATTTAAAGGAAGTTTGTAGTGTTTACTTTGTAATCGCTGTATTCGTATTTGACATAATACAAAACAAGATGTTTACTCACTTCATCGTAAGTCCAATGGTCCCACAGTAAATATCCACGGTGAATGGGAACCTTTTGAAACTCCAAAAAGGCGCATATGCCTCTCCCTGATATAGAATGATTTTTCCGCAGCCGTTTGGCTGGCGTGATGCGAAAAATAAACGTATTAATCCGCAAAATCAGCTGAATCCTTCATCCTCATACACAACAGTACACTGTAGCGTGAAGAGGACGTCTTCTACCGTACACGTCACAGCGCCCTCCTCCTTAATGCAAGACCGAAGCCGGAAGTCACTCATTTTCCTGGCGCGGGATTCAAAAAACTAAATAAATATAGCGATCGCTTCCACACACATCCAAGCGGTCCATATCACTCAGGAGCATAAAATACCGCGTGTACCAGTACCAGTGCTTCTCAATTATTTTGTTTAGCCCCCCCCTTCAGGAAGACGTAAACGTTTCTCTTTGTTGATCCATTACTGTACTTATCGATTGGTCAATTAATCGTGGCGGCCCCAATTGATCCTTGGTCACGAAATTTGACACATTTCTATTTTTTAAATTTTTTTATTTTTTGCCCTCCAAGTCATTAACCACCGTAGAAATGACTGACTACATGACGGTTCCGCTAGTGAAAGATGACAAACGTCATGTGCTTTGCTGATCAACACACGTAAATTCATTGGACGCAGTAAAAGCTCTAACATAACTGACTATTCTGTTACAAAACTTGAAGCGAAACGAAATGAGCTTGTCTGAATTCCTCAATTTAGTTGAAAATGAGCATGCATCGGCTTTACTAACTCGATGTCTAATTCATATGAACCAAGGCCGCAAGTTTGCATAGGAACATAACACTACCAATTTTCAGGATGCTAAAATTGTCCCCACCAACTTTTAAGCAAACTTATTTGCATTATATAATGAGTTCAGTTATATGGGGGAATTTAGATTGTATTCCCATATGTTGTGAGGATTGTTGTATGTTGTAATTGACCCTACCATTGTTAAGTGAATAATTTGCATTATTTTCAGACTTAGATTAACTCAAATTCAATGGTGCACCGCAAGCAACACGTCACTTCCGCTCATTAATATTGATGACGTTAGTTTCTGATGCTAAGGGAGGACACGCCACCGTTTGTCCACAATAGGAAATGAATGGAAATCGTGTACGGAGATGTTTACAAAGCTAAACCTACCAAATCTCTCCGAAAATGATGTCCCTGGTGCCAAATTCACTTGCAAAGATATGGAAGTACATAAAAATGTTCAGTTAAAGAGATGACTTGAGTGTCGAGAGCCGAAAAAGACGAAAAAAAACGAGCCGACCTTAGCATAGCCTTAGCTTTTCTATCGACACCTTTTTCTTACGCGACTGACAATGACATTCTACTGTTTCAACAAGCTATCCTTTACCACCAGCCCGATCTTTCCTATATATTACAGTGGGGCAAATAAGTATTTAGTCATCCACTAATTGTGCAAGATCTCCCACTTGGAAATATTAGAGAGGCCTGTAATTGTCAACATGGTTAAACCTCAACCATGAGAGACAGAATGTGGAAAAAAAACACAGAAAATCACATTGTTTGATTTTTAAAGAATTTATTTGCAAAGCATGGTGGAAAATAAGTATTTGGTCAATACCAAAAGTTCATCTCAATACTTTGTTATGTACCCTTTGTTGGCAATAACGGACGCCAAACGTTTTCTGTAACTCTTCACAAGCTTTTCACACACTGTTGCTGGTATATTGGCCCATTCCTCCATGCAGATCTCCTCTAGAGCAGTGATGTTTTGGGGCTGTCGTTGGGCAACACGGATTTTCAACTCCCTCAACAGATTTTCTATGGGGTTGAGATCTGGAGACTGGCTAGGCCACTCCAGGACCTTGAAATGCTTCTTACGAAGCCACTACTTTGTTGCCCTGGCTGTGTGTTTGGGATCATTGTCATGCTGAAAGACCCAGCCACGTCTCATTTTCAATGCCCTTGCTGACGGAAGGAGATTTTCACTCAAAATCTCTCGATACATGGCCCCATTCATTCTTTCCTTTACACTGATAAGTCGTCATGGTCCCTTTGCAGAAAAACAGCCCCAAAGCATGATGTTTCCACCCCCATGCTTCACAGTGGGTATGGTGCAATTCAGTATACTTTTTCCTCCAAACACGAGAACCTGTGTTTCTACCAAAAAGTTCTATTTTGGTTTCATCTGACCATAACAATTTCTCCCAGTCCTCTTCTGGATCATCCAAATGCTCTCTAGCGAACCGCAGACAGGCCTGGACGTGTACTTTCCTCATGCTGTCTCTCATGGTTGAGGTTTACCCATGTTGACAATTACAGGCCTCTCTAATATTTTTAAGTGGGAGAACTTGCACAATTAGTGGTTGACTAAATACTTATTTGCCCCACTGTATATCCTCTGGTTGTCCTACATCTCTGACCGTTCTTAGGGGTAATTTATATTTTGTGTAGCGATCGCAAATGTTACTCAGTGACAGCCAACGAACACTTATAATTTTTTCATTGATAACACATATTAATTCTATAATTTATTTACACTTCCCCCTTACTAAAGTTGTTGTTTTTTTACAACAGAAAAGGTAACTGGCAGTCAGATACCATTTTAATTCTTTTCAGGTCATTCATTGTCAGACAGAAGCAGCACGGCAAAACGCCACGCTAAAAAATAAGTTGAAAATATCAAAATGGCTTACCTCTTTGTCCTCTGAAAGACCATGGCAACACAACAAAAGGTTTACTGCATAAATGTTTTCTGCCGAGCTGGTGTTAAAAGTCCGCGCATTTTTTGTGAATCATGAGGCAACACAAGCGGTCAGACATTAAACAACTTTTTATTGGCGCTTGTGTCACTCCTGGTTGAAGTCAAATGAAAATACTTTCATATATATATATATATATTAAAAACAAAAAAACTGATCACAGCATTTAAAGGGGAAATGTGAACTAAGGTTGGCCAACCACGTTTTTGAATAATATCAATGGCTAAACAATTATAAGCATATTTTCATTATTTTTTTTAACGCAACCCTTAAAGATTGTTTGTTTAACCCCCTGACAATGAAAATGCTTTTCTTCGGCAATCTTCGGAAATTACGTCACACCGGGAAGTGCGAGAAAGTCCGCCATAGAATAGTATTGTTTGTTGCATTGCTTCTCGGTAAGATGCCACGGCGGTGTGTGGCGATGTTTTGTTCTCCCTCAAACGAAAAGTTGTATGAGTGGCCAAAGGATAGCATGGACATCTTTCGTTCGCACGAAGCGAATGAATTTCATGCCATCATCGAGTAGTGTTCTCTGCTGCAAACACTTCGAAGATGCCTGCTTCCTTAACCGGTCTGCTTATGATCAAGGATTTGCCAAAAAGTAAGTGTGATTTTTGGATAGATGACTGATGACTGTTTCAAAGCAGAGCTGCCAACTGTTGTGGAATGTACAGTAGAAGCTAGTGACGTTAGCCGAAAGCCAACTCGTGGCAATAGTCGTGGCATAGTTGTTGTTGTGTTCGCTAGTGTTACGTCCCAAGGACGGCTCACGAAGGGCGTAACATAAAACGAGCCACACGATTTCACAAGTGGCACAAAATTTACACAACAAACTCGCAATGAATATGGTAACTGGTGTTATACTTATATAGCACTTTTCCACCTTTCAAGGCAATATGTACAAAATGTAGATGAAGCTTAGCCCAGGCCAAACAAACAAAAGGAATCTACACTTGAACCCCAACCGCTAACTAAACCCTGATCATAAAAAAGAACGAAGAAAAGACAGCCACTACCCTAGCTTCTTACGCTGAAAAAAAAACAGGAGAAAACGGGTTGAACAGAAATGGCGACTTACCCCTTCTTGCTTCAGTGCTCTTATTTACAGTGGTGAACAAAAACGATCCAGTAACAAATAAACACAAAAGACCTCACCGAAAAAGCGGGAGTGTATCAGACTAGCGATCAAATGCAAACGAGCGTGAATGCCGAGCTAACAGCTGCGAGGAGGACCGCAGCAGAATGCTGTCAAATGTGAACGTTGACAGCTCAAGTCCCGCAGTGAATCATGGGAAATGTAGTCTTGGGACAACACTGAAGTGGTGCTTTGTAATCTGTTCGCTTGTGTGAAAAAAACTACATTTCCTCACGCCATAAGACGCCACTTTCCCGCCGATAGCCCCAGGAAGTAGTAGTAGCTGGAAGTATGAGGTGAGGCGGAGATGAGCGTCAAGCAAAACTTCGCGGTCGAATGTGGCAGCAGTCCACTATTATTTTGTTTTCTTATTGTTGCCACAATAAAGTGGAGAAAGCCATCAACGACTCATCTCCTTCCCCCCCCACCCAAAGTTTTTATATTATTATTTTATATGCATGAGGGCTGCCGGATCTGCCAAAATGAACATGCAGTCTGATTATTATTTTTTTAAACAATGTCATCAGATAGACAAAAACATAAAATTATGTGCAAATGCCTGCATCTTCAAATCATGAAAATAATAACAGCCTATATCTTACCAATCTTGTAATCTCGATGGGTCTTGTCTCCATTCGATGTCAGGTAGTCAGGGCACATTGTTTGCATCCTGATTAGCGTCTGGCTAATACATGTTAGGTCCAACATAAAATTCCAAGCTCCTCTTCTTCCTCCAACTCTTCAAAAACTTGGGTCTCCTCACTTGCGCTTGATCTATCACTTATATCGCTGTTTAAAGCATTGTTTGAAGGGCTTTGTAGGGCGGCCGTATGGAGCGCTCCCATCGCTGTTCTCGGTGTGACCTATCACTTCCAGGTTCGTCACCTTTCAGGCTCGAACTTCGGAAACGCGATTATTTTGTCAAATATACAACATATTGTAACCCGAGTGTCAATACCGCCCCGCGTTCCGCTCCCACCTCTGGCTAGGCTGGGATGCGAACCCGCGCGCCGCGACGAATCTAGTCGGCAGGCAAGTTCGGTAACCACTGCGCCAATAAGCTCGAGCCAACGGCGCAGCCGTTAGCGACCTTACATGAAGGAATCGGCGGGGAGGTTTCCACGTGCTACAACGGATACACTTTCTGTGTACCCGTTACACTCTCCCCCCGAAACCTTCGCTGCCGATCCCGGACGAGCCCCCATTTGTAACCCGAGTGTCAATACCGCCCCGCGTTCCGCTCCCACCTCTGGCTAGGCTGGGATGCGAACCCGCGCGCCGCGACAAATCTAGTCGGCAGGCAAGTTCGGTAACCACTGCGCCAATAAGCTCGAGCCAACGGCGCAGCCGTTAGCGACCTTACATGAAGGAATCGGCGGGGAGGTTTCCACGTGCTACAACGGATACACTTTCTGTGTACCCGTTACAATATGAATTATTTTTTCATGTTTTATTTGTTGGACAATGTTTAATTACTTTAATTGTGACCCTATTTGGCATGTTATGAAATTACTTCACGTTACAGCTTTAATTAGTGCTTTGAATGAGACCAGGGCTTTCTCTTTTTTTTTTTACACACAGTAGCAGCCTTTCACAACATCTGAACTCCTGTGCAAAATTAGTAATAACACTCACTGTATTTTAGTCACAATGACCCATTAATAAAAATATTCAAGTAAATATTAAAAAAATGACAAAGAAAATATTGTAGTGCAGCAGCATCTTTATCACAATATCAATCCAGGGATCAGTTCAGTTGCAAACAAAACATCAACTAAGTTGCAATGTAGAACAAAAGTAAAATGTAGGCCTAGCCCACTATATATGTGCAATCAACTTAGAAATGCAATCAGTAACTACCACATAACAATAAAAAATAATGAATTAAATTGAAGTGCAGCAGCATTTTAGCAGGCATAACAATCTGTTTCAACATGAGGAAATATCAGTTTTTTGCAACTGAGAGAGCAGAGAGATAGTAGAGGTTAGATCGGGCCTAAAAAAATCCAGCCCGACCCGACACGGCCCGCTGGTATTGAAGCCCGTCCCGGCTTGGAGTGACGCGGAAAAAAAAAACCCAGCAGCTGCAATTTATTTTCGTTTCTTCGAGTTGGCAGAAAAAACTAGGGATGTCCCGATCCAGGTTTTTGCACTTCCGATCCGATACCGATATTGTTTTGCACTTCCGACCCGATACCGATACTGACCGATACCGACCTATCTGAGCATGTGTTAAAGTTTAAAGTTATTTAGCCTCCTTACTTAGTTGTCAGACTCATGTTGAAAAAGGTTTTAGCACCCTTGATAACAACTAGCCAGCTGAATTAGGTGAGTTTGAATAACACACAACGGTTGGTAACAAGAAACTGACCTGTTTATTCAGTGACAAACACAAAACATGATAAATAACAAACAGAAATGGCATAGTCCGTCAGTAAAACGTGCAAATTATATTGTAAACTGTCTTAAAAAAGCAAAACACACCAACAACCTCTGTGGAAAATCCCACGAATCCCCCAAGGTATTAGATGCTTTTAATGTTTCGTGCATTAGTTACAAAAAGTGTATAAAAAGCCTCTCAGGTTTAAATAAACGACTATTTCAGTATCAAGTTAACATTTTAAAACCGTAAATAAAATACTCAAGTCCCCGTTCTGTATCAGCAGCTTTAAAATACATTCAATTCATTTAATTTTGCGAATCAACTGTTAAAGTTGTTAAAATTGCTCCTGTTATTCCATAATTTCCCTTCTGTCGACTTTCGACATGTGAAAGTTTTAAAACTATTTTGAAGATAGATTCAAGTCAAGATTTTGCTGATTTAGGACTATTTTAGATAAAAAGTTAATTAGGTTCGCTTGGAAGGTTCACAACAGCCTACTAGGTAAGTCTCCTGCTTTAAGATGGCGGCTGTCTACTAACGCATCTGGTTTTCAATACTTCAATGTAGCTAACGCCGTCGAGTCTGTCGTGTAGCATCTGGTTCTATATACATATGATATCTATTATCTCCAGTAAAACGACGTTGACGTAGTTTGTTGCGGCTATCAGCAGAAGTCAGGTATTCTTGTGTTTTTTTATCCAGCGGCATGAGTTGAGCTAAAGCCGTGAGTTGAGCATTGAAATTACCCGGGTCTAAGACAAGTTATGTTTACTTTCGGGACGCAATGCGGTCAGTTTCTCATTGCGTCCCGAAGACCGCGCTGTGTATTAGTTCCGCTTTACTTGACATATTTCAATCATCGGAATTTGGATGTTTGTGAATCGTTCTCAAATCTTCAGCGGCCGAATCGCGTGTTAGATGGTGCGTCTTTACTCACGTGAGATAATGGCTAGTCATCCAGAATGAATTCTTCGGCAATGACTCTTGTTATTCCCTGGGCTTTGGGACTGTCGAGTGCCAGTTTGTCACGCACAGCAAAAGTTTCTGCCGGTGTTAGTTGCGTAGGACCTTTCTTTTTGTCTTCGGTTTTCTTAACATACTCCTCATATTGTTTGTGGTGGTATTTCGCTAAATGCTTGATTAGGTTGGTTGCATTAAAACTTCTTACAGCTTTACCACTACGCTTGACTTTATTGTGGCATATGTTGCTCTATGTCTCTTCGTCTTTGTCGTCCTTTAAGGTGAAATGATCCCACACAGCTGACATTTTTACCAATAAAGTCTCTCGGTAAATTGGGAGACGGTAATGTAAATGTGGTGTGTTGAAGGTGTGCCGTAAAATGCGGACTGGATTTTAGGGAAGCCGAAGCAAAAACTGGAATGGATTATGTAAATCGGTGTGCTGGAAAACCCGGACGGGACTTAAAAAAAAAAAAACTGGATCGGAATTTTTCCCGTTTTCCGATCCGATACCGATGCGCATTTTTTTGCCCACATCGGCGTCCGATCCGATCCAAATATCGGATCAGGACATCTCTAGAAAAAACGCAAGTTTTCTTAATGTTTAAATAGTCTACATATTTTTATGATCATTATAAAAGCATTTACACAACGAAATAATGCCGGGAAAGTTTAACATTAAAAAAAAAAAAAAAAAAAAAAAAAAAAACATGCGGTTTTGCAGACACACAGAGGAGAAGATTCAAATGGATCACATTTGTGTTGCCTTTGTGTGCACAGATAAAAGTGTCTAGTGCGGCGCGGCGGCCCGGCCCGACCCGACCTGAACGTGAATGCTTAACATTTTGGGCCCGACCCGACCCGTTCGGGTTCGGGCACAAGATATAACCTCTAAGAGATAGGACATAACATAACAATGGCTGAAGCGGAGAAAGAGGGATCGATAAAGATTATTGATGCACCTAAGACATTGAAAGCAGACATCTGGAGACATTTTGGCTTCTACAAGGTTGGTGGGAAACTTGACCAGAGTTAGGCAGTGTGTAAAAAATGAAACATGAGAATAATAATACAAATGGGGAAACCAAATCCGTTGCATCACCGGAATTGCGCAGGGAAGATTTTTGAACGTACTTATATATTTTAAAATGCGCTGAATCGATTCGGCTTGTTGCCCGCATCGAATCGAATCGTCCATGCCCCACATCGGGATGCAGTTATGCAATATAAAATATACAATATAAATGAATACTACATCATATTTGTAAAATATTAACACATAATAAAATAAATATTAGCCAATTTAAATAAAATAAATTGAAATAAGCTAAAACACCTGTAATTAAATAATAAGAATAATACACAGATCCTGCTTACACAATTAAATTTATTCATTTCTGTGTGGCGCTTTAACTTGTGAAAATCCACCAATAAAGCTTTTGAAAACCGTTCATAAGAAAAAAAAATGATTCATTGAGTCATTTCATTTGTAAAATACATGTTAAAATCTTTGTCATTGGGATTGCTTTTCTCTTTTGCATAGGACTTCTTTTTTCTTCTTCCTTTCAGAAAGAAAGCTGACCAATACGCCGGGTCTGAAAGGCAAATTGTTGTTGGATTATTATCTTTAAATACCTGCTACTTTTTGAGCAGAATTCTAGCTTTGTATAGGCTAATGTTCCTATTGTTGAAAGCACAAAAGTGTGTGTGTAAAAAAAAAAAAAACAAGCACATTTATATTTTGCATTTTGTTTTCTTCCTGTACTGAAAATGAACTGAACCGTGACCTCAAAACCGAGGTACGTACCGAACCGAGATTTTTGTGTACCGTTACACCCCTAATGCTTAGGTTAAGTTAAATCCAGACATTTATTCTGGAAGTTTTCATAATGTTTCTTTAGTAGTTTTTGAAAACAAAGGTTTGAATTGAACGATATATCATCTAGAACTGAAACGAATACTCGAGCAACTCGAGTAACTCGAGTTTAAAAACTGATCCGAGTAATTTTATTCACCTCGAGTAATCGTTTATTTTGACAGCTCTAAGCATCACGTTTTGCTCTGACTACTTTTAATGCGGGACAACGCGCTGATGTCACGTGCGTAGAGGAAGAAGAAAAAAAGAAAAAAAACTTACTGCAGCCAACAGCCGCTACAAACGACGCCGACGTTGCTAAATACTAGCCCGCATGATGCTACGTTGGTAGCAGGTAGCGTCTGCTGAGTCTCATAGAGATCACATGTATGTTGAACTAGATGCAAAATGACAGACTCGGCCGCATCTGGGCAGTGTTAGTAAACAGCCGCCATCTTAAAGCAGTAGAGCGCTAAGCACTAAGAAAGAGCGCTAAGCGCTAATAAATAAGATTAACGTTACTGTCACTAGCTAGCGTAACGTTAGCCCTGCGGAGGGCTAGGTTTCTATTAATTATGACCACTGTCGATGCGTGGCTAACGTCCCTTACATACAGGCTTTAACATAACATAGTGTTGTGGAGTGATGAGGGTGTAAAATAAAAACTCAATAATGCTGACTATCAATTTTAGCTCAGTAGTCATTGCAGGATAAAACACCAAGTAGCACTGGTCCCTAATGTGCTCCAATACAGCCTGTATCATACATTTATTTTGAATAGTGCAAAAACTCAAAATCCTATCAGGACTTACAGTTTAGACTAACTTAAAACTTTACTCGAACTTAAAAATGGCTTGACACAAATAGAAATTCAATTGAAACACGTGGGAAAAAATCCTAACTTTTAAGTGATGTTGGTGTTGGTGTTATACTGTGTTATCAAGCGTAACGGCATTTTTAGGTATATATACAGTGCCTTGCAAAAGTATTCGGCCCCCTTGAATCTTGCAACCTTTCGCCACATTTCAGGCTTCAAACATAAAGATATGAAATTTAATTTTTTTGTCAAGAATCAACAACAAGTGGGACACAATCGTGAAGTGGAACAACATTAATTGGATAATTTAAACTTTTTTAACAAATAAAAAACTGAAAAGTGGGGCGTGCAATATTATTCGGCCCCTTTACTTTCAGTGCAGCAAACTCACTCCAGAAGTTCAGTGAGGATCTCTGAATGATCCAGTGTTGTCCTAAATGACCGATGATGATAAATAGAATCCACCTTTGTGTAATCAAGTCTCCGTATAAATGCACCTGCTCTGTGATAGTCTCAGGGTTCTGTTTAAAGTGCAGCGAGCATTATGAAAACCAAGGAACACACCAGGCAGGTCCGAGATACTGTTGTGGAGAAGTTTAAAGCCGGATTTGGATACAAAAAGATTTCCCAAGCTTTAAACATCTCAAGGAGCACTGTGCAAGCCATCATATTGAAATGGAAGGAGCATCAGACCACTGCAAATCTACCAAGACCCGGCCGTCCTTCCAAACTTTCTTCTCAAACAAGGAGAAAACTGATCAGAGATGCAGCCAAGAGGCCCATGATCACTCTGGATGAACTGCAGAGATCTACAGCTGAGGTGGGAGAGTCTCTCCATAGGACAACAATCAGTCGTACACTGCACAAATCTGGCCTTTATGGAAGAGTGGCAAGAAGAAAGCTATTTCTCAAAGATATCCATAAAAAGTCTCGTTTAAAGTTTGCCACAAGCCACCTGGGAGACACACCAAACATGTGGAAGAAGGTGCTCTGGTCAGATGAAACCAAAATTGAACTTTTTGGCCACAATGCAAAACGATATGTTTGGCGTAAAAGCAACACAGCTCATCACCCTGAACACACCATCCCCACTGTCAAACATGGTGGTGGCAGCATCATGGTTTGGGCCTGCTTTTCTTCAGCAGGGACAGGGAAGATGGTTAAAATTGACGGGAAGATGGATGCAGCCAAATACAGGAACATTCTGGAAGAAAACCTGTTGGTATCTGCACAAGACCTGAGACTGGGACGGAGATTTATCTTCCAACAGGACAATGATCCAAAACATAAAGCCAAATCTACGATGGAATGGTTCAAAAATAAACGTATCCAGGTGTTAGAATGGCCAAGTCAAAGTCCAGACCTGAATCCAATCGAGAATCTGTGGAAAGAGCTGAAGACTGCTGTTCACAAACACTCTCCATCCAACCTCACTGAGCTCGAGCTGTTTTCAAGGAAGAATGGGCAAGAATGTCAGTCTCTCGATGTGCAAAACTGATAGAAACATACCCCAAGCGACTTGCAGCTGTAATTGGAGCAAAAGGTGGCGCTACAAAGTATTAACGCAAGGGGGCCGAATAATATTCCACGCCCCACTTTTCAGTTTTTTATTTGTTAAAAAAGTTTAAATTATCCAATAAATTTTGTTCCACTTCATGATTGTGTCCCACTTGTTGTTGATTCTTGACAAAAAATTAAAATTTTATATCTTTGTTTGAAGCCTGAAATGTGGCGAAAGGTTGCAAGGTTCAAGGGGGCCGAATACTTTTGCAAGGCACTGTATATATATATATATATATATATATATATATATATATATATATTTTTTTTTTTCAATAAGATCTAAAGGTTTTTTGAGTGAAAGCAGTGAATTAGTCTTTTTTTTTTTTAAATTCTAGTTACATCTGAGATGCAATTGTTGGCTGTTTTCAACAAAAAACATCGAAAATAAAGACACTGATTGACTGAAAATGTTTCAAGATTAGATGAAATGTCTTGTTTTCTCATATGTATTTATAATTGCTTTTCAACTAAAAATATATTTGTTTTATCCGATTACTCGATTAGTCGATAGAATTTTCAGTCGATTACTCGATTACTAAAATATTCGATAGCTGCAGCCCTAGTATCATCTGAACCAATATACATAAAAGTTAGTCTACTATAAGTCAATGAAGATTTATTTTGCATTGATCATTTAGCCTATCAATTAATTAAGCTCATATTTGTCAGAAATGTTTCCCTGACCTGCGTTCACCCAATCTGTTTGCTCTTGTGAATGTCCCGTCCCCAGCAAAAAGTGACATTCAGGTTATGTATTTATATCGTTCTACCAATTTTAAGACAAAACCTACGCCCTTGATGAGAACCGGGGATTTCACAGCGATCGTTCCACTTCAAAGGGTTTGGGCGTCTATCGCTTTCAATGGCAGCCATTGAGTTAATATATTACTAATGTACTCAAGGTTAGCGGCAGTACGAACTTAATAAATAACTGCATTTCACGACACGTCTGCATATTTTTAGAGCTCTATGAAATGAGTTAATGTGCGTGTGAATTCTTGTCCTGTAAGAACAGTGTGAAGTCATTTTATGCTAATGAAGACTATAAATAGAAAAACTGCAGGTTTTTTTTTTCTCGCACGTAGACCTCGTGATACAAAGACGTCAACGCGTCCTAGTAGAGTGATTTTAGATCATGTTTTTTTTTTTTAACATTTCCCATTGTTTTTTCAAGACTGCACACTGTTTTTACATCATCCAGTGATGGAATTATGCTCAAAATGGCTGACTTCCTGTTTAGTTTGACTCTCGATTCACTGTTTGATTAAACGTGCTGTGAAAATGATGGTGGACCATAGTTTTGATGCAAATCCATAAAAAAAGTGACAGAAAATGCTTAAAGGGTATGACAACACCTGGGGAAATGCTAATATTCCATCATTTATCCATAAACGCATGCCTTTTGGATTCATATCATGCCACTTCATGTTATTACACACATCGCAACACCAAGAAAATGATAGAAATTTGGATCGATTGTCAAGCTAAAATGACCCGCCCCCGAGATCCCGGAAATCTAGCATATTGTGTGCGTGACGTCACTACAAGGAAACAACCGGCTCAATGCTTACTTAGTACTGAATGGCGGCGATGATGGCGGACAATTTTGTTTCTAGTTGCAGCGACGAATCCATTGTAACGAACATTCTTCTAATGGTGACGAGGAAAGTTATGAACCTTTCTTTGGTGTTTTGGGTTATCAATTAGAGCCCAAACGAAAGCCAATGCAGCCTAATGAAAGGATCATTGAGGGGAGCAATGACACTGATGAAACACCGGCAACAGATCGTGTGGGAAACACCGAATGGTTTGTTTTGCATTTCTTTTTGTGAAGCTGATACACCGTGACCGCAAAATAAAGTAATGTATAGAATAATTATCATTTATTGTGCTATCATCGGTTTTCGCTCTACCAACCAACACACATATGAATGGGATTAGAGGATTTGTTGTATATATTTTACGAGCGATAGTTTATACATGTGTCCAATCGTATATCCAATGCGTGATATGTTTTTTATGATAAAAGAGTACTCACTCTGGCCATTTCCCTCCTTTGCTTTGCCTGGGGTGGTGGGGTGGTCTCATCAGAGCCAGTCATCGTCCTCTTTCTTGATATCTCGGGACATTTAGGTGGCTGCGCGTATAGGTGGGCACCGCATCTGCTTTCAGCAGCAATTTCTTAGCAAAACCTGATTTCATTTGTCCATAGTTCGTATAGCTTTCAGGAGTAAAATGCGCACCTGTTACGTCCCACGGACGGCTCGCTAAGGGCCTAACATAAAACGAGCCACACAAATTTACAAGTGGACACAAATTTATTCACACAACAATCAAACTCGCAATGAATATGTAGAAAATGTGGATGAAGCGCAGCTTCAGGGTAAGCCCAGGCCAAAACAACAAACAAAAGGAATCTACACTTAAACCCCACCCGCTAACTAAACCCTGATCATGAAAAAGAAGGCAGAAAAGACAGCCACTAACCAAGCTTCTACGCTATACAAAACAGGAGAAAACGGGTTGAACAGAAATGGCGACTTACCCCTACTTGCTTCAGTGCTCTTATTTACAGTGGTGAACAAAAACGATCCAATAATGAATAAACGCAAAAGGCCTCACCGAAAAAGCGGGAGTGTATCAAAGTAGCGATCAAATGCAAACGAGAGTGAATGGCGAGCAAACAGCTGGCGTGGAGGACCGCGGCAGAATGCTGTCAAATGCGACCTCCCCGAGCGTTGACAGCAGCAGGTTTTTGAAGCTTGGCGCCTTTTTCATGGCCAGTCAGCAGCGGCGATGTCGTCTGTCCGTCCAGCGTCGATCAGCCTTCGTCATAGTGGGAGGGGAAGCAGCCAGCTGGTGGAGGCGACGATCAGCTGACTGGAAGAGTCTCAGAAAATTAACTGTTAAACGGCCAGGGGCCGTCACAGCACCATACAAAACCGTGCCGGAGGCTGGGTCTGCAAAATTAGCCCTCTTAGCACGGACGAACTTTACTCATTGTCTGCGTAGTCCAGCTCTTTTTCTCGCGTTCGGGAACTCATGGCTACTACATTGCAACAAATGGCTATTTGTACACCACATAGCATGACAGGTTTGAACCATTTTAGCGATTTTTTGATAAAACATGAATGCAACTCTCTCGTCTATAAACAACGATGGCACCTGCCTCGATCTTTTGTTTCCTTGTTATGACGTCTCCGCCCCATTCGGCTGTTTCAGAAATGTTCCTAATTTTCGATTCATTTTCGATAATTGCTCATGAATGTGATTTATTTTTTTGTGAACTTTATTAATATTTGTTATATTGCAACATAATGGTTCTATTGATATCTCACAGCCCTTTAGTGTTTTAATACCTTTTAATGACAGTTCTTATCTAGTCTTTATAATGGTTTCTTTTTTCAGCTAGTTTAAAATATCTCATAACCGCAGTTGACAACCAGAATGAGCTGCAGATTTTTCTGTCGGGTAGCATGCTACGCATATTTTGTAAAATTCTGCTGTCACCGTGTGACCCTTTTGTTATTTACACGTTCAGTAAATTTGATGTTTTGACAACTTTAACCCCTTCTGGGAAAGTTGTAACTACAGTGGGCATCTATTCAAAAGTCCAGTTCGGGGTTGCAGCTATCGATTATTTTAGTCGTCCATTAATCGATGAACTAGTTAGTTCGAATAATCGAGTAATCGGATAAGAAACATAAAAAAATTATACACCTAAGCTGAGCCTCAAAGGGTATAAATAATAAATAAATTAGGATCTAAGTACAACAAAAGAACAATTGGCTAACTTACATAGCAAAGGTCCGCTAGCTTAAATAATATAAAATGCAAACTTTTTTTTTTTTTTTTTTAACAATGCTCTTAACAAACGGTTTAAACACATATTCCCACAAAAATGGCTTAAATATACCTATAAACTAAATTACGAATGCATTAAAAAGACATAAGCTCAATCAAACAAAAACTTAGCTTATGATGGTCGTAACAGAGAGCAGCTGGACATATTCACTGTCGCCACTAGAGCGCAGTTCTGCCTCAATTCTTTGTGGCATGGATTCAACAAGGTACTGGAAGCATTCCTCAGAGAGTTTGGTCCATATTGACATGATGGCATCACACTGTTGGTTCAGATTTGTCGGTTGCACATCCATGATGCGAATTTCCCGTTCCACCACATCCCAAAGATGCTCTATTGGATTGAGATCAGGTGACTGTGGAGGCCATTTGAGTACAGTCATGTTCAAGAAACCAGTCTGAGATGATTCCAGCTTTACGACATGGCGCATTATCCTGCTGAAAGTAGCCATCAGAAGTTGGGTACATTGTGGTCATAAAGGTATGGACATGGTCAGCAACAATACTCAGGTAGGCTGTGGCGTTCCAACGATGCTCAATACCAAGGGGCCCAAAGAGTGCCAAGAAAATATTCCCCACACCATTACACCACCACCACCAGCCTGAACCGTTGATACAAGGCAGGATGGATCCATGGTTTCATGTTGTTGACGCCAAATTCTGACCCTAACATCCGAATGTCGCAGCAGAAATCGAGACTCATCAGACCAGGCAACGTCTTAAATTGTCCAATTTCGTTGAGCTTGTGCACATTATAGCCTCAGTTTCCTGTTCTTAGCTGAAAGGCGTGGCACCCGGCGTGGTCTTCTGCTGCTGTAGCCCAACTTCCTGAAAGTTCGACGTACTGTGCGTTCAGAGATGCTCTTCTGCCTACGTTGGTTGTAACGGGTGGTTATTTGAGTCACTGTTGCCTTTCTATCAGCTCGAACCAGTCTGGCCATTCTCCTCTGACCTCTGGCATCAACAAGGCATTTCCGCCCACAGAGCTGCCACTCACTGGATATTTTTTCTTTTTCGGACCATTCTCTGTAAACCCTAGAGATGGTTGTGCGTGAAAATCCCAGTAGATCAGCAGTTTCTGAAATACTCAGACCAGCCCTTCTGGCACCAACAACCATGCCACGTTCAAAGTCACTCAAATCACCTTTCTTCCCCATACTGATGCTCAGTTTGAACTGCAGGAGATTGTCTTAAACCATGTCTACATGCCTAAATGCACTGATGTTCGCCATGTGATTGGCTGATTAGAAATTAAGTGTTAACGAGCAGTTGGACAGGTGTACCTAATAAAGTGGCCGGTGAGTGTATAGCGGTATCTGTTTGATATCTGTATCGGATTTTTGGAATTGGACAGTATCGGAATATCTGTTATCGGTTAAAAAGTCATTATTGGACAACTCTAGGCAAGGCGTTTTCGTGCGATGGTTAAACTTAGGTCTGAACGCAGCATTAGTCTTTACCGATGTTTGTCAGTGTCTCCTTCTTCGTTCTTTTTATGATGTGATGCTTAGTTTCCATGGAAATTACTTATCTATCGCTTACTTCTTTGGGGCCTTAATGTGGAAAAAATAAACAGAGGGTGAAAAAGGCAGAGTTCCTCCTGGTGCACAAACACAGACAAGCACTATGTTCTAGCTAAGCAGACACGGACGCCGTAAAGTCGAGACGTCGTAGGTCGGGCACATCGTAATTTGGTCTTTTCGGTCATCAGGACAGAGCGACGCTACGTGGAGAAGTTCTGGAAAGAGGTGCGCGTTGGTGACTTCATCCGGCTACGCTGCAATGAGATCCTGCCGGCCGACGTCCTCCTGCTGAGCTCCAGCGACCCGGACCGCCTGTGTCACATCGAGACGGCCACGCTGGACGGAGAGACAAACCTCAAGCAGCGGCAGGTAGTGCGCAGCTTTTTCGACATGGTGAGACAACGTCGCTTCCCGTTGCCGGGTTACACGATGGTAGAGGCGTGTCTAATAAAGAGGCGTTGACGGTTTTGCAGGACTGCGATTTTGACCCGTCCAAGTACGACAGCGTGATTGAGTGTGAGAAGCCTAACAATGATTTGAACCGGTTCCGAGGTTACATGTGAGTATTGTAGCTTGTTGTTTCTTAGGAAGTCATTTGAATTATGGGAAATGTCTTGGTTTTTATTTTATTTTATGGTTTCACTTTATTACCAATTGTTACCATTAAACTTTCTATTTCCATTTGAAATTTCAAAATCTTGGTGGTTCACTTATCTTACACTTCAAACATGTTTTTTGACAAAATATTTAAACAATTTTTCTAATTTTTACATCATATTTTCTTTTTTTTTACCGGATATATTTTGTGGTGTTTTTTTTTTTTTTTTTTTAAACTTAAAGCTTTAAATTTTGGCTAAAGATGTATAACATTTATTTAACATTTTAACAAATGTACTCATCCTTCAATTTTTTTAACGGTTTTTATTAGAGCTTTACCGACTATTTTACCGGTTTGTTTGAGTTAAGCCATTAACATGAGTATTCTGTTTTTACATTTAGGTTTTAAACTTTTAATAAGAACTAAATTGTAAATGTTAGCTTGTTTTCCATTTTAATACAATTAAATGTAATTATTTTACATTTTGAAATGTAAAAAAATTATTATTATTATTATTCTCATTTTTACGTAACATTTTTCTCCTATTCAGGGTTTTTTATGTCCAAATTCATGCACTTTTTTGGGACTTTGGAGACCAATTTTCCGTTTTTTCCAGTACATTTTAAACGTTGGCCCACGTTAGTTTTTTCTTTGGGAGGTTGCGAAAAAAATATGACGAAAAGAGGAATTGGTCTTGCGATAAGAGTACAGAATTGTATTAAGCTTGTTTTGTACTTATTACTTACTTACTAATTGTACTTTTTTGTACTTATTGTATTAGCTTTAAATTTTAGCTATAAATTTACAACATTTATTTAACATTTTAACAAATGTACTCATCCTTTGAATTTTTTTACTCTGTTTTTATTAGAGCTTTACCGACTATTTGTTTGAGTTAAACCATTAACATGAGTATTCTGTTTTTACATTTTGGTTTTAAACTTTTAATAAGAACTAAATTGTAAATGTTAGCTTGTTTTCCATTTTAATACAATTAAATGTAATTATTTTACATTTTGGAAAAAAAAAAAAAATTCTCATTTTTACGTAACATTTTTCTCCTATTCAGGGTTTTTATGTCCAAATTCATGCACTTTTTTGGGACTTTCCAGACCAATTTGCCGTTTTTTCCAGTACATTTTAAACGTTAGTCCAATTTTGGGAGTTTTTTTTTTTTTTTTTTTTTTTTTTTTTTATTAATTTATTTTTTTGTGAGGTTGCGAAAAAAATATGACGAAAAGAACTGGTCGTGCGATAAGAGTACAGTATTGTATTAAGCTTGTTTTGTACTTATTACTTACTTACTTATTGTACTTTTTTGTACTTATTGTATTTATAGGTTGAAGGTAGGCAGGGTTTGCCCTAGGAGTTTTTGAAGCTGTGGTGGTGGTGGGCTGCGTCCAAATTGCTTCATATCATGACTAATGAGAATTTTTTTTTCAACCACATTAATTTTTTTCCAAGAAGAACCATAACAAAGATATATTTGAAATATTTCATTAGCCAGACTAATGACATATTTCGATTCGGGCCAAATAAAAAAAAAAAAATAAATACAATGGCTACAAGATTAAATTTGCCAAGACGGGGAAAAAAGTATTATCACGTAGGGGTAATGTAGCTGTAAACCGTTACGCACTTTACGTACATGTACTATGTCTTTCTTTTTCTTTGGCCCCAATACGTTCTACATTACCACAACAATAATAGTCCTTCTGTTAATGGACCGATTTCAAAGAGTAGGGGGTATTTCTAATAGCCGTGTAAAAAGTTTGCCAGTTTCAGTGAGAAGGTGAATAGTTTTTGTTGTTGTTCGTAAACTACATTTCCACACAAACACACATTGACGTACCATTTAGCTTGGCAAGGAGAGGAATGAAAGTCATTTTAAGAGTATCCCAGAGCTTGATAAACTTGGGGAAAAAAAGCACATTTATCAAGGTTTCGTCAGCCGTGATTGCGTACAGTCTGCCGAAACAGCCTGATAGCACAGATATAAGTACGTCTGCCCCTCTGCTACATTAGCGTGGCGCTCTGAAATTAGAGCAAGGCTCTATTTTGGGCCAATTCGGCGCCAATTCATTCAAACGGTTCCGTCCAAGATAGCCGTCCACCGCTCACTTTCGCCGAAAAGTCCGATCCAAAATACTGTAATGCCCCGGATGGAGGGAAGGAGAGGAGTCTTTATTGGCTTACCCACTTTAATGCAGCAACAATAATTAAAAAAAATAACAGCAGGCTGCCGCGACACTATCTTGCCTGTTCTCCCATTCTTCCTACTCGCTTCCCCCTACGTCACAGCTCCCCAATCCGATCGTCTCTTAACTCATTTGCTCCCAAAAACGTATAAATACGTTCTATTTTTAATTGCTTCAGTGTCCCAAAAACGTACTTATACGTCTTTTGTGTTTTTTTTTCACAATTGGCATGTACAGGTTCCCCTGTATCTTAGATAGAATGCACAAAGCTCAAAACCCATTTTAAAGCAATAAAACTGGCCACTGGAGGGCAGTAGAGCATTTGGTAAGACCCCCCAACCCGATTCAACCAGTATAGCGTAGCTATGACCATGCTGCTCGCCTAGCATAGCCCGTTCCGCAGGCTTGCCGCTCGCATCCCCCGCACGGAAATGCACGCGGCCAAACCAGTTCCCCCACAGGAACACAAGGTCCCCCGGTGAACGAGGCAGTGGTCACCACAAAAAAAAGACTTTAAAAAAATCCATCTTTACGAGACAGGCGGTAATGAAGGAAAAGTTAAACCCACTGTCGCGGCCACCAAGCGTCATCTCTCAGTTAGGTTTGTGTGAATAAATTGTTACTTTGCTATCAAAAGCTCTATTTGTCTGGTTATTCATGTTATTTTGTAAAAGGAAAACATTATTCAGATGTTTGGGATGTAACTAAAGCAAAAAATAGCTGTGTTAAAGTGAGTTATGTTTGAAATGTATGCGTTTACAAAAAGCTCATTTTCTCCGTTTTTTCATCAGAAACTGAAAAATTGCTCAAACTAAGCAATTTTCTAATGCTGATTTCTAAAGAATGGAAAAAGATATGAACTTAGTTTTTTTCCGCTGAAAGAAGAGAGTCTAATCTTTCTTTTGGTGGGTTCCATGTAGGGTTGTTCCGATCATGTTTTTTTGCTCCCGTTCCGATCCCGATCGTTTTAGTTTGAGTATCTGCCGATCCCGATATTTCCCGATCCGATTGCTTTTTTTTTTTGCTCCCGATTCAATTCCTATCATTCCCGATAATTTTTCCCGATCATATACATTTTGGCAATGCATTAAGAAAAAAATGAATAAAACTCGGACGAATATATACATTCAACATACAGTACATAAGTACTGTATTTGTTTATTATGACAATAAATCCTCAAGATGGCATTTACATTATTAACATTCTTTCTGTGAGAGGGATCCACAGATAGAAAGACTTGTAATTCTTAAAGGATAAATGTGACTTTGTATATTGTGACTAAATATTGCCATCTAGTGTATTTGTTGCGCTTTCAGTAAATGATACTGTAGCCATTTAACTGTTCTGCCCAAATGCATGATGGGAAGTGCAACCATGACTGTGCGTCGTGGTACCAATTGATATATCTTCTCTGTGTTGGGAAATAACATAGGGTGTTAAGAAAAAGATCAATTACTACCTTTCTTCCCCACATTGCTTCCCACAATATTTCTAATCGTAGGGAGAGGGATTGTAAGGCTTTAGCCAATTAAAAAAAGGCTCCAAAGGCTGCCAAAATTCACTCTACTCATTTTACGCTAACTTTTAGCTCTATATATAGGTAAAACGGCGCCATTACAGATTGAACGCGACAATGCGTGAGTGGGTCGTGCAGCACATGCGTTAATTGCGTTAAATATTTTAATGTGATAAAAATTTTTTAAAAATTAATTACCGCCGTTAACGGAATAAATTTGATAACCCTACCTTAAGCCTAAACTAAAGACTCTGGATGAGTGTAACATATTATGTCTGTAACGTTAAATACAATTAGAAAACGATTTAATTAAAAAATATATATATATATTTAAAAAAGGCATGTCCGATATTTTTTTGCCGATTCCGATACTTTGAAAATGACATGATCGGACCAGAGATGCCGATCGATCGGGACATCTCTACTTCCATGTTTATATAGCAATAGAACAGAATTTACTGTGGGCCTTGCAAAATCAGTCAAAATCCAGTAAAACGACCGGGAGCGAAGGGCCTTGCTCCGGTGAAAATTGCTGGGAGTGAATGTGTTAAGGGGGCCGCGCATAGTTACGGACATTACAATACACAATGAATAGGTTTCCGCTGAACCCTTCATACTAGGCTGCCGCTAGTTTGGAATAGCATTAAAAACAATAAATAAATAAATAAAAATTAAAAAAACATGTCATTTGCAAGGCTTTTATTTTGGTGTGGCGGTGCGCCACAATCTTTTATGTGTAGGGGAAACCCTGGTGTCGGATTGGGACTAAATCAGGTGACTCGGATGCAAAAAATATGCGATCGGGACATCCCTATTCAATATAGTTTATATTTTACGGAACGTAAGGTTGACTTGTTTACTGTATTGGTACTTGACCTGCTCTTTTGTCAAATATTTATTTGGTAAATATTTACTCAGTCGGCTTTTACATAAAACCTTTACTTGTATCAAGTCAAAACATCCATTATTTGTTTTGTCAATTCGTGTGAATTAACCTGTGAAATCAGTTTATTAGTGTGAAAAAAAAAAAAGTAACAACGAATGTCCTTTTTCTACAAACTTTTTTTTTTTTTTTGCAGTCATACTACAGTAAGATATACATATTTCTTCAAATTGGTCAGACGCAATTTTTGGGCAGTCACACTACAGTAAGATACTGTATAAAACATTTCTGTGCATAATTCAGAGTCTCCATATCATCAAGCATTCCTAAAATAATTGCCAAAGGCTTAGGTTTTAGCTGTAGATGAACGATATAGGACACGATTCCACAAATTTCTGTCTAGTATCCTTGAACCTTCGGGCACAAAACAAGACTGTGGACAAGTATGTCTTTTGATAAGAAACATTTCTCACAAGTTGGTGAGAGCTCAGGATAGATGGAGCGCAGTCTCGCTTTGAAAAAATTCAAGACGACATAAAACAAACATCTACACTCAATTTATTGTCCTAAAACATGCAGTATAAATGTAAACTGCGTTGTTACTTGGTAAAAAGTTGAAAATTGAAAAAGTTCAGCCTTAATGAGATTAAGCGCTATTGAAGATGCATGGATGGAAGTTAAAAAAAAAAAAAACTCATTAAGTGCTTTGAGTGTGAAGGAAGCGCAACGAGAGCAACCCGAAGGTCAGTCAGGGACGTGAGAATTGTCCAATCGACTGGAGTTTCTCGGCCAATTTGCGCTGAGGTAAGCGCTTTCTCTCCCGGTGAAGGAAGAATGACCACCACAGTTTTTTAGACTGTGATTGAGCGGGAAGTCTTGGGCTCTATAAATGGACGTTGTCCTCTGTGACTTTCTGCCACGGGGTCGGGAGGGAGGACGGTGTAAGATCCATAAATTTTCACAGCAACCAGGCCATCAATCATTTTTCCTATTTAAGCCCAAATGTCCTGTTTGCCAGCAGAAATACAGAACATAGATGTCCGATCACACACTGTATTTTTGTATGCGAGTCATGGTCTGTCATCAGCAGTATTGTTAATCTTGCTTTAAAAAAGTATTCAGTTACAGTAACAAATTACTTCTCCCAAAAAGTAATTGGGTTAGTGACTTAGTTACCTCATTGTAAGAGTAATTAGTTACCGTAATTTCTGGACTATTGGGCGCCCCTGATTACAAGCCTCACCCAGTACATTTTTAAAGGAAAAACCATTCTGTACATACATAAGCCTCTCCTGCCTATAAGCCACGTGTTCCCACTTAGTAACAAGAGACATTGACAAAGAAATACACAGTTTTCAAAATTTTAATAACACACCTTAACTTTTCGTTCCAAACAGCGCCGGCAAACACGGCAGTTATATAGCAGCGGCACGGAAGTTACATAGCATCAGCATGGCGGTGCAGCACTAATTGTGCTGGTTAATAAAAACATAAAAGTCTTTGTGAGCAATCTTCATCTTCCTCCTGTGCATTCAAACCATGGTAGTCTTCACCCTCAGTGTCGGATATGAAGACGCTCAGATGCACTTCGCTCCGCACCTACTCAGTCTCTCCTTCGCTGTCGCCTTCAATGTCTTCCATAATGAGGCAAATTCACTCCCAGCCTGTGCCGTCCTCCTCGTCACACAGCAGACTGGCCCCTCGAAACCCGTTGGTGATGGCGGACTCTTTCACAGCGCTTCATGCTGCCAGGCTCCCCCGGCAAACCTGTGCAAAAGCTGCTCTTCGCATGCAGCAGGTCTTGGCAAACGATCTCTCGCCGCTCGTCATCAAGGCTTCCCTTACAACTCGGATGGCCAATTTAATTTCTTCTAGCATTTTCCATGATGCAGGTCTGCCAATTCTTCTCATGCACAAAGACGAGGGTCCGTCACCTCTGTTCATGCACAACACACAAAGTTAAACTACCGGTAACAGTGCAAACTAGCGTCTTCCTCGACACATATATTCTAGGGCTGTCCCAAACGACTAATTTCCTTCCGATTAGTCAGCCGACTATTTTTACGATTAGTTGACTAATCAATTTTTTTTTTTTTTTTTTTTTTACTACTTTAGTAATGAAATTTTTGTTGAAGCTTATTAATTGACAAAAAACATTTTGGAACACCTAAATTCTTTATTAACGTATAAATAAATAACCAATAACAATAATAAATCACAAACAATGAGGTCAAATGCTGCTTGCATTAACTAGTGCGAAAAAAATGTAAACGGAAACACTATGACTTCACCTCTTTTAGGTATGTCCCGATCCAGGTTTTTGCACTTCCGATCCGATACCGATATAGTTTTGCACTTCCGATCCGATACCGATACTGGCCGATACCGATACCGACCTATCTGAGCATGTGTTAAAGTTTAAAGTTATCTAGCCTCCTTACTTAGTTGTCAGACTCATGTTGAAAAAGGTTTTAGTACTCTTGATAACAACTAGCCAGCTGAATTAGGTGAGTTTGAATAACACTCTACGGTTGGTAACTAGAAACTGACCTGTTCATTCAGTGACAAACACAAAACATTATAAATAACAAACAGAAATGGCATAGTCAGTCAGTAAAACGTGCAAATAATATTGTAAACTGTCTTAAAAAAGCAAAACACACCAACAACCTCAGTGAAAAATCCCCCAAATCCCCCAAGCTATTAGATGATTTTAATGTTTCGTGCATTAGTTACAAAAATTGTATAAAAAGCCTCTCAGGTTTAAATAAATGACTATTTCAGTATCAAGTTAACATTTTAAAACAGTAAATAAAATACTCAAGTCCCCATTCTGTATCAGCAGCTTTAAACTACATTCAATTCATTTAATTTTGCGAATCAACTGTTAAAGTTGTTAAAATTGCTCCCGTTATTTCATAATTTCCCTTCTGTCTACTTTCGACATGTGAAAATTTTACAACTGTTTTGAAGATAGATTCAAGTCAAGATTTTGCCGATTTAGGAGTATTTTAGATACAAAGTTAATTAGGTTTGCTTGGAAGGTTCACAACAGCCTACTAGGGAAGTCTGCTTTAAGATGGCGGCTGTTTACTAACGCATCTGGTTTTCAATACTTCAATGTTGCTAACGCTGTCGAGTCTGTCGTTTAGCATCCAGTTCTATATACAGTACATATGATATCTATTATCTCCAGTAAAACGACGTTGGCGTAGTTTGTAGCGGCTGTCAGCAGCAGTCAGGTATTCTTGTGTTTTTTATCCGGCGGCATGAGTTGAGCTAAAACCGTGAGTTGAGCATTGGCATTACCCGGGTCTTTGACAAGCATGATGTTTACTTTCGGGACGCAATGCGGTCAGTTTCTCATTGCGTCCCGAAGACCGCGCTGTGTATTAGTTCCGCTTTACTTGACATATTTCAATAATCGGAATTTGGATGTTTGTGAATCGTTCTCGAATCTTCCACACCCGAATCGCTCAAGGATGTAATGACGACTGGGCATGTTGTACCGTAGTTCTAAGTGTTGGATGGTGCGTCTTTACTCACGAGAGATAATGGCTCGTCATCTAGAATGAATTCTTCGGCAATTACTCTTGTTATTCCCTGGGCTTTGGGACTGTCGTGTGTCAGTTTGTCACGTGTAGCAAAAGTTTCTGCCACTGTTAGTTGCGTAGGACCTTTCTTTTTGTCTTCGGTTTTCTTAATCCTCTTTATATTGGTTATGGTGATAATTCGCTAAATGCTTGATTAGGTTGGTTATATTAAAACTTCTTACAGCTTTACCACCACGCTTGACTTTATTGTGGCATATGTTGCACTCTGCCTCTTCGTCTTTGTCGTCCTTTAAGGTGAAATGATCCCACACAGCTGACATTTTTACCGATAAAGTCTCTCGGTAAATTGGGAGACGGTAATGTAAATGTAGTGTGTTGAATGTGTGCCGTAAAATGCGGACCGGATTTTAGGGAAGCTAAAGCAAAAACTGGAATGGATTATGTAAATCGGTGCGCTGGAAAACCCGGACCGGACTTCAAAAAAAAAAAAAAAAAAAAAAAACTGGACCGGAAGCCTGGATCGGAATTTTTCAGTGTTCTGATCCGATACCGATGCACATTTTTTTGCCCATATCGGCATCTGATCCGAATATCGGATCGGGATATCTCTAAGTGAATTACTTTCATTATGTTCAGACTTTTAACTGACACCATTTTTATCCCTCAAACGCACGTTTGATTGGCTGATGACTAGTTAAATTCCCTTGTTTTGAGTGTAAATCTACTAGAAATAAGTGAAAGTATCTGCCAGTTCAAGTAAATTTTACTCGGATTTCTTGAAATTATTTTCAGTGTAAATCTAGAAATACTGTAAGTGAAATGATCTGCCAGTGCCTCAAGTAAATTTCACTCAGATTTTTTGAAATAAGAAAAGTAGTTATCTGAAAGTAATCTTAACACACTTATTTTAAGCAAAAAGTGAGTATATTTAATCTTAAATAAAAAAGCTTTTTTTTTCGTCAGAAATGTTCTTAATTCAAGAAGTGATATTGTTCAAAACATTATTTCAAAGCATTTTTCCACTTGATTTTGGTGAAAAATGACCAATCTTTAGATGTAAGGGCTTGATAAGAACAAATGGTCATATTTACCTAAATTAAATTGAATAATCTGACCCATTAATCTGGTAAACTAGTCTTTAACACTCAAAACAAGATGGAAAAAAATTATTCAAATAGATTTAAGAAAAATCATCAGATTAAAACATGAATTTGCAGTGTGAAAGTTAGTACAAGTCAATAGAAATTTATTTTTGCATTGATCATTTAGCCTATCAATTAATTAGGTTCGTATTGGTGAGAAATGTAGCCCTGAACCCCGTTGACCTAATCTATTCGGTTTGATTAATGTCCCCTCCCCAGCAAAAAGTGTTAATACCTAGGATGGGAAGAAGTAGAGGCGTCTGTATTGGCTTACCCACTTTATTGTGGCAACAATAATAAAGAAAAACAGTAACAAAATAACAGCGGGCTTCCGCGACATGGGACCGCTATCTCGCCCATTCTCCTTCTCGCTTCCTTCTACGTCACAGCTCCCCGTCCGATCGTCTTTTAAGAGGGCCTCGCTTAGTTACGGACATTACAATACACAATGAATAGGTTGCCGCTGAACCCTTCACACTAGGCTGCTGCAAGTTTTAAACGGCCTTAAAAAAATCTCTTTTCCACAGCGTGGCGGCTTTTATTTTGGTGTGGCGGTGCGCCACAGTATTGAATTTATAGGGGAAACCCTGCCTAGTGATCATATTTAGCTGCCATTGATGGCGCTAAACAACCCTCCCAGTCAAAATGTATTGGATGTCTTTATTTTTTACCCGATTGTAATCCTCTGAAAAGGACTAGATCAACCCTGCTTTCGAATCGTCTGATTGTAGCGGTGACATCCTAAGTGCAGATTTGACAAACAGTCTGCTCGTTTGACGTCTGATTTGCTTCATTTTCCCTTTACTGGAAACTGGAAATATGGCCATTAACTTTAACTTATTCGCTCAGAATCCACCGGAACGGCCGACGAGACGCACTTTACAAAGACAACCTGCTACTACGGGGTTGCACCATCCGCAACACTGAGGAGGCGGTGGGCATCGTCATTTACGCGGGTGAGCAATGCGCCACGCCGGCGCCTCGGTATGCCTTGACGTAAATAATCGTTTGTGTGTCTGCAGGTCACGAGACTAAGGCCATGCTAAACAACAACGGGCCTCGCTACAAGCGCAGCAAACTGGAGAGACAGATGAATGTGGACGTCTTCTGGTGTGTCATCATCCTGCTGGTCATGTGCTCTTTTGCAGCTGTTGGTACGTGACAGTGGAGTAGAAATAAACACACAAACTCTCGCTTTCACGAATGCTCAATACATGTTTTGTCATCCAAATCAGTCTTTAGTTGATAAGGAAGAAAGTAGAAACCCACCAAAATGAAGCAAAAAAATCTATGATCCATCCAGCCTTGTGCTGAGCGATGTGATATACAGTGGGGCAAATAAGTATTTAGTCAACCACTAATTGTGCAAGTTGTCCCACTTGAAAATATTAGAGAGGCCTGTGATTGTCAACATGGGTAAACCTCAACCACGAGAGACAGAATGTGGAAAAAAAAAACAGAAAATCACACTGTTTTATTTTTGAAGAATTTATTTGCAAATCATGGTGGAAAACAAGTATTTGGTCAATACCAAAAGTTCATCTCAATACTTTGTCATGGACCCTTTGTTTGCATTAACGGAGGCCAAACGTTTTCTGTAACTCATCACAAGCTTTTCACACACTGTTGCTGGTATTTTGGCCCATTCCTCCATGCGGATCTCCTCTAGAGCAGTGATATTTTGGGGCAGTCATTGGGCAACACGGACTTTCAACTCCCTCCTCACCCAGTGGCGTCAAAATGATAACAAGAACGGTGAGCAAAAACCCCAGAACCACACGGGGGGACCTAGTGAATGACCTACAGAGAGCTGGGACCACAGTAACAAAGTCTACAATCAGTAACACAATGCGCCGCCAGGGACTCAAATCCTGCACTGCCAGACGTGTCCCCCTGCTGAAGAAAGTACACGTCCAGGCCCGTCTGCGGTTCGCTAGAGAGCATTTGGATGATCCAGAAGAGGACTGGGAGAATGTGTTATGGTCAGATGAAACCAAAATAGAACTTTTTGGTAGAAACACAGGTTCCCGTGTTAGGAGGAGAAAGAATATTCAGTTGCACCATACCCAATGTGAAGCATGGGGGTGGAAACATCATGCTTTGGGGCTGTTTTTCTGCAAAGGGACCATGAACACTTATCAGTGTAAAGGAAAGAATGAATGGGGCCATGTATCGAGAGATTTTGAGTGAAAATCTCCTTCCGTCAGCAAGGGCATTGAAAATGAGACGTGGCTGGGTCTTTCAGCATGACAATGATCCCAAACACACAGCCAGGGCAACAAAGGAGTGGCTTCATAGAAGCATTTCAAGGTCCTGGAGAGGCCTAGCCAGTCTCCAGATCTCAACCCCATAGAAAATCTGTGGAAGGAGTTGAACGTCTTTGTTGCCCAACGACAGCCCCAAAACATCACTGCTCTAGAGGAGATCTGCATGGAGGAATGGGCCAAAATACCAGCAGCAATGTGTGAAAGCTTGTGAAGAGTTACAGAAAACGTTTGGCCTCTGTTATTGCCAACAAAGGGTACTTAACAAAGTATTGAGATGAACTTTTGGTATTGGCCAAATACTTATTTTCCACCATGATTTGCAAATAAATTCTTTAAAAATCAAACAATGTGATTTTCTGTTTTTTTTTTCCCCCACATTCTGTCTCTCATGGTTGAGGTTTACCCATGTTGACAATTACAGGCCTCTCTAATATTTTCAAGTAGGGGAACTTGCACAATTAGCGGTTGACTAAATACTTATTTGCCCCACTGTACAGTATATCACCAAAATGATATTGAATTGTGTGTCAATATGTGTCATATAATGTAAAAGTACAATGTACTCAACTCTACAATGCTTACACATAAATGATTAATGATGCTGTGCAGCCACCAGATGTGTGATAAATCACCACATAACACAAACATGTAGTGCAGAAAGAATCAGCCATTAACAAAAACAGGAAGTGATATTTTGCTCTTATTCCCACAGGTCACGGGCTGTGGATGTTTCAGTACGGCGATAAGAGGCCAGTTTTTGACGTGCTCAGTCCAGAGGGCACAGACTTGTCACCCGTTTTGTCGGCCATCTATCTCTTCCTCACCATGATTATCGTCTTCCAGGTATGAAACAGCTAACATACAACCTTCAGTATACTGTAGGGGTGTGACAAAATAAAGAAAAGGTGATATATCGTGATACTTTGTTGCCCAAAAGTTTATCGATTAGGGCTGCAGCTATCAATTATTTTAGTAGTCGATTAATCTATCACCTGTTTAGTTCGAATAATCGAGTAATCTGATTAGGAACATATATTGTGTTACAGAATAGATTCTAGGAGATATAAAACAAAAGCTTTCTAAGATTGCACTTTCAAAAGAGCATTAAATACGAATACAAAATAAAATTCCCGAGTGGTTCTTCAAACTATGCAGAATTGCTTTTTCATCTGAAAATAAATTAAAATACCTGAGCTTAGCCTCAAACGGTATAAATATCTAAGTACAACAACAGAACAAATGTCTAACTTGTGTAGCAAAATGCTGCTAACTTAGATGCTATAAAATGCTAACTTTTAATTTTTTTTATTTATTTTTTTTTATTACAATGCTCATAACTCACCGTTCAAACACGTACTCCCACGAATAAAAAACGGCTAAAAATAGGGCTAAATTACAAATGCATACGAAACATTAACTCAAACAAAAACTTACCTCATGTTGGTCTAAACAGGGAGCAGCTGGATTTAGCCATGTGAAATGAGTTGTTATAACCACTGTTGCCACTAGAGGGCAGTGTATCTACCCATTCAAAACTAAATGCATACACTTTCAAAACAAACCATTACAACGTCTCACTAATTACTTGATTATTCGAGCTAACTAATTGATAGATTAATCAATTACATAAATAATTGCTAGCTGCAGCCCTAATCTACGAGTGATAAACTCATTTCAATTCATAGCAGAAAGATGAAAATAACTTGTTTTTCTGTTTATTAGTTAATTTGTCCGAGAATGATTTTCCTCACCCGTGTATCGATAATTGTTGTATCATCGTTATCGTGAGCTTTGTATCGCAAATCGTACCCAGAGGTTCCTACCCCTAATATGCTGTCAAAGGACACTAACAAAGGCTGCTCTTTCTGTGTACTCGTTCTATTGAAAGGTCAGCTTGTATTGATTTATGCCTGTTTATCTGCTTGCTGACATGCCACAAGGAACCAAAAAAATGTCACACTGTGCTGGTCAGATATGAAGCATGTGTTTGCATGCGGCCACAAATATTTACCGACGGGGTCCAAAATTAGCTCGTTGTCTTCCAGGTTCTGATACCGATCTCGCTATTCGTGTCCATTGAGATCGTGAAGATCTGCCAGGTGTACTTCATCCACCAGGACGCTGAACTGTACGACGAAGAGAGCGACTCCCACCTGCAGTGTCGTGCCCTCAACATCACTGAGGACCTCGGGCAGATGCAGTACATCTTTTCCGACAAAACCGGCACGCTAACAGACAACAAGATGGTGTTTCGCCGCTGCACCGTGGCGGGCGTGGAGTACTCTCACGACGCTAACGGTGGGACCAATATGGATTCAAACAATGTATTGTTATTAGAGCGATTACAAGTGGGGTCATTCCGGAATTGGAGAACAGTTTTAATATCTAAGCCTACACTTATCTGGTTTTCTACTACATATTCATCGATAATAGGTAATAAAACTCAATCAAAGACGTGATTAGTTAATTTTACAGATAAATATTAAATATTAATTACATATTTATTACACGATTTACTTGATATCTACAATGTTTGGCATAATTTGAGTGACAGGATTGCGAATCCGTAGCTTTTACTATTGCTTGGTTTGTGCTTCTGTGTCAGGCCGTCGACTCTACGCCATCGATGAGCATTTGAAGCTCTGCGTAGAAGTGACACATTTCGCTGTAGTGCACCACCAAGTCACTAGGGCGGTGTATCCTTATCTCTGACCTGCCGGTGTTTTCAGCGATTTCTCGCCACAAATCATTTGCCATTAGGCAGTCTTTGTGGTGTTTCTAAGAGGACTTGTAAAGATTTCCTAACTTCCTCGACGATTCTTTCCTTGAACTGGTCTATTTCTTTTTCGTTATGAGTCCCAGTGTTGTTAATCTTACTGAAAAAAAGTAATTAATTATAGTTACGAATTACTTCACCCAAAAAGTAATTGCGTTAGTAACTCAATTACCTGAATGTAAGAGTAATTAGTTACTTGGCAAAGTAATTGGTGATAATTACTTTTTTTTTTTTTCCTCAAAAAAAAAACAAACAAAAAAAAAAAAAAACAAAAAAACATTGGCCACACGATGGGAAGTTTTTTGTGAAGGTTTTTGGTACAATTGGCCCGAGCCCAATTCTTTACCCTAATTTACCCTTTACCCTGAATCAACTGTTAAAAGTTGTTAAAATTGCTCCCATTATTGCATTAGTTCCCTTCTCTCTACTTTCGACATATGAAAGTTTTAAAACTGTTTCATCAATTAAAGATAGATTCAAGTCAAGATTTTGCCGATTTAGAAGTATTTTAGATTAAAAGTTACTTAGGTTCGCTTGGAAGGTTCTCTACAACAGAGCCGTCCTAAAAAGTCTACTGCTTTAAGATGGCGGCTGTCTACTAACTCATTTAGTGCCATGTCTGTCATTTTGCATCTAGTTATATCTATGTACAGTAAATGGATATCTACCATGTCTACCATATCTACCATAACATGCGGGCGTAGTTTGCAGGCTATGTACAGTAAATGTGATATCTACCATGTCTACCATATCTACCATAACATGCGGACGTAGTTTGCAGGCTATCGGCTACAACATGTATTATTGGAGCTACGTAGCATCGCGTTTGCTCGGCGTCACAACTTTCTTGCCTCCTCCCTACTCCTGCTCTGCTCTGTCGTCTCGGTGAGTCCGTCTCCCTCAGACTTTTCGACCAATATAATAACGCATAGTAACGCATGCCTTTCCGTCCTCAGTAACGGTAACGGCGTTGCCAAGATGAGAAAAGTAATTAATTAGATTACCCACTACTGAAAAAAATAACGCCGTTAGTAACGCCGTTATATTGTAACGCCGTTATTAACAACACTGGTTATGACAGTAGTTTGGGAAAAAAATGGCGGGATTGTTGCTAGTATCTATGTTAACCGGAAATAGCATTGACGGAATTTATGTTTTGTGAGGACCAATCGCAGTCCTTGGCGTTCACGTAGCAACGCGTCATCGTGATTCGTGACGCGTATCCAGGATTTTTGGGCAATACTACCTGACTGCAGCCAGAGCCGCTACAAGCCACGTCCCTACAAACTACGCCCACATTATGTTACGTTGCTACAGACTGGTAGCATCTGATGCGTCTCTTAGAAATTACATGAAGGCATGTGACGGTATGCGATTCTGACGGTATGATAACCTTAAGCCTAAATATCACGGTTTCCCAGTATCACGGTATTGCAAATACAGCTCTAAAATGTGTTACTTTGAGATATCTGGGTCATAAAAAAACCTTTTTCAATTGAACAAGGTTTTTACTTTTCAAAACATACAGTGGGGCAAATAAGTATTTAGTCAACCACTAACTGTGCAAGTTCTCCCACTTGAAAATATTAGAGAGGCCTGTAATTGTCAACATGGGTAAACTTCAACTATGAGAGACAGAATGTGGAAAAAAAAAACAGAAAATCACATTGTTTGATTTTTAAAGAATTTATTTGCAAATCATGGTAGAAAATAGGTATTTAGTCAAAACCAAAAGTCCATCTCAATACTTTGTTATGTACCCTTTGTTGGCAATAACGGAGGCCATACATTTTCTGTAACTCTTCACGAGGTTTTCACACACTGTTGCTGGTATTTTGGCCCATTCCTCATGCAGATCTCCTCTAGAGCAGTAATATTTTGGGGCTGTCGTTGGGCAACACGGACTTTCAACTCCTTCCACAGATTTTCTATGGGGTTGAGATCTGGAGAATGGCTAGGCCACGCCAGGACCTTGAAATGCTTCCTATGAAGCCACTCCTATGTGCCCTGGCTGTGTGTTTGGGATCATTGTCATGCTGAAAAACCCAGCCACGTCTCATCTTCAATGCCCTTGCTGATGGAAGGAGATTTTCACTCAAAATCTCTCGATACATGGCCCCATTCATTCTTTCCTTTACACAGATCAGTCGTCCTGGTCCCTTTGCAGAAAAACAGCCCCAAAGCATGATGTTTCCACCTCCATGCTTCACAATGGGTATGGTGTTCTTCGGATGCAATTCAGTATTCTTTCTCTTCCAAACACGAGAACCTGTGTTTCTACCAAAAAGTTCTATTTTGGTTTCATCTGACCATAACACATTCTCCCAGTCCTTTTCTGGATCATCCAAATGCTCTCTAGCGAACCGCAGACGGGCCTGGACGTGTACTTTCTTCAGCAGGGGGACACGTCTGGCAGTGCAGGATTTGAGTCCCTGGCGGCGCATTGTGTTACTGATAGTAGCCTTTGTTACTGTGGTCCCAGCTCTCTGTAGGTCATTCACCCCCGTGTGGTTCTGGGAGTTTTGCTCACCGTTCTTGTTATCATCAAAAGTTGAACCTCATAACCAATTCTCACATTTTAAATGAATTGGATACCTACCAATGTCAAGCAAGAGTTAAAAACAAACAGATTTGGTCTCAAATTTACAGAGAAACTACAAGTTTTAGTATATTATATGTGGATTATTTAAATATTTGAAAGGTCCGACATAAAATCTCTAATTCTGGAATGACCTTGTTTGCGTTCTTTGTCGTCATCCAGCAAGAAGGCTGGCAATGTACCAGGAGCTCGACTCTGAGGAGGAGGAGTGCACGTCTCACGGTGGGACGCTACCTAGGCGAGACAGCACAGGCAGCCACCACAGTGTCAAGGTGGTGCTGCGCTCCCACAGCACTAAATCCCACCGCAGAACAGGCAGCAGGGCCGAGGCCAAGAGAGCCAGCATCCTCTCCAAACACACGGCCTTCAGCAGTCCCATGGTACCCCCTTGTTGCCCTCTACTGTTCTTCTCAACCATCTGCTCCTCTTCTCTCACTGATAAATGTCCTTCTGTGTACACAGGAGAAGGACATCACGCCCGACCCTCAGCTAGTAGATAAAGTCAATGAGTGTGGCAGTCAGATGGACTTCATGCGTTTCCACAGTCAGCCCGTATCCCAGCTGCCCTCCGATCTGGGTGATATAATGGATTTTTTCGTGGCCTTGACCCTTTGCAACACGGTGGTAGTGTCCTCACCTGACCAACCTCGGCACAAGGTAACCTCAGCAGGTGTTTCCCAAATGTTTCCTTTGTCGGTCAAACGGTTTGGGCTGTGCGGAGCGCCGGGGAAACACCATTAAAAAAAATATACTATATGGGCCTCTGCCTTGCAAAGCCCCATATGAATATGCAAAGCTGAAGCCCCCCTGAAATAGGTCTAACGACGACTCTGACTAGGACGAATAAGTATTTTTTTCCAAAAAAGTAAGACAAAAATTAAAGAGTGCTACCAAAAAAAACTCTGCTTTTGCTGTAACACTTTTGTAGCAATTTTGAGTTGACGACGCTACCGTTGCCAACATTGAAAAACCTGGTAGCTCCATGTGTAGTACCAAGAAGCAAAAGTTATTTTGTGCTCCTTTGTCCTTGTTTGTTGTTTGTCTCGTCGAACAGCAATGACATCATCCAATTGCTGCATTCATACGGATCTGTGTTCAAACTGCAGAGGCGTCTGATAGATTTCATCCAAATTAGGACTGTCAAATTTATCGCATTAACGGGCGGTAATTAATTTTTTAAATTAATCACGTTAAAATATTTGACTCAATTAAGATTGAGAACGGAAAGGCAGAGAAATGCGAGTAGACTCAGGCGTTCATTGGACCGCGCCTTTTATTGGTTTAAGCTTTGGCAGCCACTACTAACAGTCATCGTTGCCTAACTTCCCATCTTGCATTTGGGCGGAGCAGGAGACGATCTTCTACTTAACACACCTAATTGAACACAACGCAGAACATAGTGTATACCATACTTTTTCTTAACACGCTTAATTGAACACAACATAGAACATATTGTATACCATTTGCAGCCACTACTGACAGTCATGGTTACCCAACTTCCGATCGTGCATTTAGGCGGAGCAGGAGACAATCTTTTTCTTAACACGCCCAATTGAACACAACGCAGAACATACTGTTTACCAGGGGTCCCCAAACTACGGCCCGGGGACCAGATACGGGCCGCCTCCACATTTGGTCCGGCCCCTTGAACAAAAAAAAAAAAAAAAAAAAGTCCCCCCCCCCCCAAATGTGTTATTTATTTCCTGGCTTTTTTTCTGTGAAGAACCCAGTGAGGGTTATTTGGTTATTATCGATTTAATTAATAGTGTTATTATTATTTATTGTATTATATTATATTATTAATAGTGTTATTATTATATTATATTATATTATATCAAATTATTAGGGCTGTCAAACGATTAAAAATTTTAATCGAGTTAATCACGGCTTTAAAATGAATGAATCGTAATTAATCGCAATTCAAACCATCTATAAAATTTGCCATATCTTTCTGTAAATTATTGTTGGAATGGAAAGATAAGACAGAAGACGTATATATATATTCAACATACAGTACATAAGTACTGTATTTGTTTATTATAACAATAAATCAACAAAATGGCAATAGCATTATTAACTGTTAAAGCGATCCATGGATAGAAAGACTTGTAGTTCTTAAAAGAAAAATGTTAGTACAAGTTATAGAAATTGTATATTAAAACCCCTCTTAATGTTTTCGTTTTAATAAAATGTGTAAAACTTTCAATCAAAAAATAAACTAGTAGCTCGCCATTGTTGATGTCAATAATTACACAATGGTGCTGAAACCCATAAAATCAGTCGCACCCAAGCGCCAGCAGAGGGTGACAAAACACCCAAAAACACAAGTAACAAGTGCACATGACACTGTGGTGTCATTTTAATCTGTTTGAGCGGGGCATGTGCGTTAACTGCGTCAAATATTTTAACGTGATTAATTTTTAAAAATTAGTTACCGCCCGTTAACGCGATAATTTTGACAGCCCTATATATTATATTATATTATATTGCTATTATTATTTTTTTAATTTTATTTACTTTTGTTCCGTGAAGAATCCAGAAATGGTTATTTGATTGTGGCTTTCTGAAAAACAATAAATTTTTACATTTAGGCACTCCTGCAATCGTCACACCTTTTCTGTTGCAAACTGACCCCGGCCCCTCATCAGAGAAGGGAAAAGTTATGTGGCCCTCACAGGAAAAAGTTTGGGGACCCCTGCTGTATACCATTTGCAGCCACCACTGACAGTCATGGTTGCTCAACTTCCCATTATTTGTTTAGCCGGAACAGTTAAGTCGCTACAGTATCATTTAGTGAAAGCACAACAAAAAAAAAATTCCTTACTGTCAAAAAAATAATGTTGACAAAAAGAAAAGTGCTCATTGAAAAGAGAACCGGTACTTATGTACAGTATGTTGAATGTTGATGTCCGTCTTGTGTCTCATCTTTCCATTCCAACAATAATTTACAGAAAAATATGGCATATTTCAGAGATGGTTTGAATTGCGATTAATTACGATTAATTCATTTTTAAACTGTGATTAACTCGATTAAAAATTTTAATCTTTGACAGCCCTAATCCAAATACAAATCAGCTCAGGTCAGGTTTGAAAAAAATGCAATTGGACTCTTCATCCAACTGTTTTCCTTCTATATGTATCCATATTTCACGATAAATTTCATCTTATTATTTTCTCTGATAACTCAGTTTTCTGCTCCCTATTGCGCATCCGTGCTTTGTTTTTCTGTGGATGTGGTCATCACAGTCAAAGGTGATACCTTCCCCATACACCATACACCAGCTTGCTTACCTCGCCATTTATCCGATTGTTGATATTATGTGCAAATATCACCCATAGTTTGCTTGCTTTGTCCTTTTTTTATGCCACTGTGATTGTTCACCTTTTTGTTAGCACACCCTTGTGGCTTCACCTGAATGATTTATAGGTTCAAGATGCATGTATGTGATAAGGCTAGAAAGCAGGAGGCCACACAGTCAGTCATTTGGCTCTGCTATTGTACTGCGCTGCCTCAAGGGGGGAAAGGGAACAGCAAAAAGGTTATATGCAAATGTTGTGTGGCAATAAAAGGACCGTCTGCAGTGTTTTGATGACAAAAACCTTGAATGCTTACCGGTGGAAATGGAAATTGCTGCAAAGCTCACGCTGTAGCATTTAGAGATCCATGGCAGAAATAGAACAGGAAACCAACATTTTTGTTTGTAGCAACCGTTTCTGTACTGGAAAGTATTGTAACAGGAGTCTTAACAAATCGTTCAAACAAATTTTCCCACAAAAATGGCTAATTAAGCCTGCAAGCAAGACTGAACGGGCCCTCACAGTTTAGCGGAACTCGGTTGTCACGCTAACTCGGGTAGTACGCATGTCAGGGTGGTGGCAGATCGTCCCTTTCTAATCTCATGGGAACCTAACACGCTCGAAACGCTCCTCTTTTTTCGGCATTAGAATACATTCACACATCTAGGAGAAAAAAACCCTATTGGCGAGAATACTACAATACTACCCTTAGTCAAAACCAAAAGGAGGTATCATATACCAAGGTATTGACTCCCAAAATTTCTTCGCTCTACGTTGAAAAAAACCTCATAGGAGAGGCCTTTTTTAAAAATCCTTTCTGTTGCCACTAGTTGGCGCTGTAGGGTTGATGCAAATGACCCCTACAGGACCCTTCAAGGTACGACTCTCACCAAGCACGGGAAGTTTGGCACAGATATGTTGTACATCTGCCAAGTTATGACTGTTCAAAATTTGTGGCGAGAAAAAATGGTGACGGTCATTTTCACTTTCTTGTTGGACCCCTATGCTTCAACAAAACACCAATATTTTTATTAGGCACCTGAACACGTCCTAAGGTTCCCCCTGATGCAGGTTTGAGGTCAAGTGATTTTTTTTTCCCATGGAGGAGGAGCCCGTCTCGTAAAAAAGGCCGTTCCTTGTTGCCACTAGGGGGCGCCAGGCCGAATGGGTAATATTTCAATGCAGTCATGGTCAGGCTGGGATACCTCCCATACTTGCCAGATGTGAAAAAGACTACCTTGTATCAGGGAGTTATTATTCATTTACTGAATTTGATGCGTTGCCAGGTCAGACCCGTGAATAAAAACTCACCATTTTGATAACTTAAGACCTCATATGTCTCATGAACAGTCTCGCCAATTTTGAGGAGGATCTAACTAACTCCCTAGGCGCCAAGGTCTCAAATGTGCACCCTGTATATCGGTAAAAAATTCACATTCAATCCAAAATATCCCATTTCCAGTTGGGTTTGGTACATGGGTGCAAGAGAGTTTTTGGAACAATTTTGCGTTTCATCGCTCCACATTGAAAAAACCTAACAGGAGAGGCCCTTTTGAAAAATTCAAGGGGGCCCCAAATTGGCCATTTTAATTTGCCATGAAAAAAAATCCTTTGCATTCCAATAGGGTTCTCGCGCCATTGGTGCTCGTGCCCTAAATATACCTATAAACTAAATTACGAATGCAATTAAAAAACATATTAGCTCAAACAAAAACTTACCTGATGTTGGTCTTAACAGGGAGCAGCTACAGTAGGTTCAGTTATGTTAAATGATATATGTCATATTCTCTCGTGCCTCTAGAGGGCAGTGTATCCACCCAAATCAATAAAACTAAATGCAAACACTTTCAAAACAAACCAATACAACGCCACTCAAATTAGACGAATACTGGAAGCAGCAAAATTTGATTCGAAGCTTTTTTCCAATCGAATTACATGAGATAATCGATTAATCGTTGCAGCACTAATCGTGAGGTACTCAGAGGTTCCCAGCCCTAGTCTCAAGGACCCATGCCTAAAATTGAACAGTATGTCCTCCATTTTCGTTTGAAGCAGCCGTTTTAGGGCAAAAATCAGTGGTCCTACTAGAGAATTCGCCACAATCAAAAGCCAAATTTCCCGGAAAAAAAGACAGGTTAAGCTTAATTAGCTAATTATTTTTTGGGGGCGGCAACACCAATATCTAAAATGGGTAGTGCACATCGTTAGTGCTACAAAGATAAATCGTTTAACTCGAGTAATTCGATTAGAAAAAAGATTCGAATTAAAATTTGCCGCTTTGAGTATTAGTTTGATCAAAGTGGCGTTGTAATTGTTTATTTCGAAAGTATTTGCATTTATTTTTATTGATTTGGGTGGATACACTGCCTTCTAGTGGCGATTTTGAATATGACATTACTTATTTCACATGGCTGAATCCAGCTGCTCCCTGTTAAGATCAACATAAGCTAAGTTTTTGTTTAAGCTAATGTTTTTTTTTTAATGCATTCGTAATTTATTTTTTTGAGGAGAGATGTGTTTGTTAAAAGCATTGTTAAAAAAAAAAAAGTTAACATTTTATAGCATTTAAGCTAGTGGACTTTTGCTATGTAAGTTAGCCAATTGTTCTTTTGTTGTGCTTAGATCCTCATTTTTTTAATACCATTTGAGGCTCGGCTGGGGTATTTTAATTTTCTATGTTCCTTATCCGATTACTCGATTATTCGAACTAACTAGTTAATCAATTAATCGACTATTAAAATAATCGATAGCTGCAGCCCTACACATCATCGATTTTATAACTATATGTCCCCAGGTCCGGATGCGGTTCGAGCTCAAATCTCCAGTCAAGACTATTGAAGACTTCATCAAACGCTTCACGCCGAGCCGACTGACTTCGGGCTCCAACAGCAGCAGCTCGTCTAGCCTCGCCACCAACCGTTCTTCGACCAAGGGTTGTTCCAGCTTGCTGTCGTCCCCCTCGGCCGATAGTACCCTCACAAAGCTGGAGGAAGAGGCGGCGGCGGTGTCCGCGAACGCCTTCGGGGCCACACCACCCAACTACGACTGGAAAACCAAAAACCCCGATGGGGCGGATTTACGCTATGAGGCCGAATCGCCGGACGAGGCGGCGCTAGTCTACGCCGCCAGGGCTTACAAGTGCTCCCTTGTCGGGCGTCTCCTGGACCAGGTGACGGTGGACCTGCCCCATCTGGGGAAGCTCAACTTTGAGCTGCTTCACACTTTGGGCTTCGACTCCACCAGGAAGCGCATGTCCGTAGTGGTCAAGCACCCGCTCACCGACCAGATCACTGTCTACACCAAAGGAGCCGACTCCGTCATCATGGACCTCATAAAATCACCTAACACAGGTAGGATTTAAGCAGAATATGCATATGAAAATACCATATTTGCGCACAACACAGCCAACTCACGACACTTGCTCATTAATATTCATGACAGTAGCAATTGTTGCTAGGCGGGTCAACCTCAAGTTTGTCCCTAATAGTAAATGCATGTACCATATTTTTCGGACTACAAGTCGCACCTGAGTATATGTCGCACCAGCCATAAAATGCCCAACGAAGAGAAAAAAAACATATATAAGTCGCACCGGAGTATAAGTCGCATTTTGGGGGGAAATTTACTTGATGAAATCCAACACATAGAACAGACATGTCGTCTTCAATGGCAATTTAATATAAAAATACAATAGAGAACAACATGCTGAATAAGTGTACAGTGCATGAACAACAAATGAGAATATACTGTCCTCACCAGGACGCTACGGCTCGGTCCTGGCTATTCAGCGGGCTAAACTCCCAAATAACGATGCTGGACGTCCGTATAATTTGCTGAATTAATTTCGTCCTCGATACCAAACAGGTTCGCATCAACGTAAATAAATGATAATTAGGGGCTTTTACAGCAATGACAAAAACGGTTAGCATGCGTTCGCTAGCATTAGGACATCGTTCAAACAACCACACAACTGGCTCTAAGTGTCTGATCGCAGGTGGAAAACACACAACAACAACAGAAAAGATGGTACACACAGGAAATTATGACGGAAACGAATCTTCGTCTCATTCTCGTCTCCTCAAAACAAAAACTGGAGCCCATCTTGTTATACTTTATTTTAGCCTCCGAAGACATGTTTTTAGCTCGTCATCGTGAAGTCATAGCCATGAAAAAATTTTGGGTTGACGAAATATTTTCGTTCTCGTCATCGATGACGAAAACAGCACTAGCGCTAACAAAAGTTGTATTCAGTGTTCAGCAAAAACGTATGATTCCGCTAAAATTTGACAAAAACAACACCATTCATTTCCAATGTTTCCATTCATTTCCAATTTCAACTCACGCCTACAAAATAAATCTTAATTGACAGACCCACAAAAACATTGTCTATTGGCGGTCATTAGTGTCAACGATAAATTTAACATTAAATCTCATAGATAGTTTTTAACTCATTCACTCCCAGCCATTTTCACCAGAGCAAGGCCCTTCGCTCCTGGCCGTTTTTCTGGATTTTGACTGATTTTGCAAGGCCCACAGAAAATTCTGTTCTATAGACCCCACTCACCAACGTCACACAATGACGTGTCGCTGTATTGTGCCGCCATATTGTCCGTCATTGTGTGTCCGTATTCCCATTGGTCTCAATTTATTGTGCAATTTATAGTGCAATTCATGGAAGCCTCGGTCCTTTCAGACGCTGTAAACTCATTGGATGTGTTGCATAAAAGGCGTTATGTGGAAAAGCTTCGGTCGATCCATTTGCCAGATCCATATTTGATGCCTAAATCGATATTTTTCGACCTACTGTCTTCGCCGTCTCTGCCTGACATCTGCTACCCTGATATCTGTAACTATCTTGTCCACAGAAACTCAGCCTATTCTCACGAAACTTTGAAAAACTTTAAGCGCAGCACTCTAAGCAACATTACCCCGTGTGACCCTTTACTTCCAATTTTCTAAAATGGCGACAATCAATAAAAAAAAAAGTTGGCTGCGATGGCCGACGCTTCAAGGATAGGTGGATATTGGACTATTTCTTCAATAAAATACGCAACAACTGTGTCTGCCTCATTTGCAAGGAGACAGTCGCTGTTTTCAGAGTTCGATGTGACGCGATATTACCAAACAAGACACGCTGACATGTACGACAACATTACAGGGGAGATACGCAGCGAGAAATGAAAGCAACTTGAAGCTAGTTTAATTTCACAGCTGCAGTATTTTGCAAGAGCCCGAGTGTCGAAACAGAACGCCACAAAGGCGAGATAGTTGAAATTATGAATTAAAAATAAATGTGACACACAGAAGGGCTTGCTAAAATTTGTTTAAATATATTGTTCTACATAAATCAGCCAAGGTAGCCCCCCACATTTTTACCACACCAAATCTAATCTAACCCTAACCAGCTAAATATTATTCATGAAAATAATGATGGTGGAAGAAATAAGCATCTTGAATTTGAAACTGTATGTTGTCGTCGATTAGCCTCGCAATGATCTTAATTGTGGTTGTCAGCCCAAAACCCTCTAAATATATATTAAATGCATCTTACCAGATATAAAATGACTACTACATAATCTGTGGTGATCGTTTGGTGCCCAGTTTTCTGGTCGAATTGCAGCAGTCCATCTCGCTCTCCTCTCCGGGTCTCTCGGAATACGGTAGAACTTCAAGTCTCTCCGTCTATCTTCTCTGTTACTGCAACCAACCGCCACACACGCCTACACCATTTTGATTATTAATGTTAACGAGCCGAAAAACCCGCCATAATAGGAGGAATTTACGTAGCGGTAATGCGTAAACACGACGAGCTGACGGACAATATGGCGCGGAGGCGTGGTTGTGACGTCATGTGAGTGGGGTCTATTGCTATATAGACATGGAACCCACCAAAAGAAAAATTACTCTTTCCTTTCACCAGAAAAAAAAGTAAGTTCATATCTTTTTCTATTCTGTAGAAATCAGCATTAGAATATAGCGTAGTTTGAGCAATTTTCCAATTTCTGATGAAAAAACGGAGAAAATGAGCTTTTCGTAAACGCATACATTTCAAACATAACTTTGACTTTAACACAGCTATTTTTTGCATTAGTTACATCCCAAACATCTGAATAATGTTTTCCTTTTACAAAATATCATAATGAACAAGACAAATAGAGCTTTTGATAGCAAAGTAACAATTTGTTTACACATGACTACTGAGAGATGACGCCTGTTGTTGCGAGATGACGCTGTTGTTGCGGCGTCTGCCGTGTAAACTTTTCCCTCCCTGTCTCACAAAAATGGATTATTTTTTTAATCTCTGCGGGGTCTGCTTGGCGAGCCCGCTGCACGGTGGTCTCAGTCGTTTTGCTCCGTCGTCCAGCGCCTGGCATTCCAGGCGTCCTCTCGGTTGTTTTGTTCGGTCGTCCGCCGCCTGGCATACTGCCACCAGCGCTCCGACCGTGATGCCCGGCCTTTCATTGCTGTTGAATCGGGTTGCGGGTCTTTACAAAATGTGCTACTGGCCTCCAGTGGCCAGTTTTATTGCTTTAAAATGGGTTTGGGGCCTTGTTTTTTGTTTCTCAGATAGATCGCAAGCTATAGATTCTTCTTGTTAAAAAAAAAAAAAAAAAAACGCAAAAGATGTATAAATACGTTTTGGGGACAATAAAGCATTTAAAAATAGAACATATTTATACGTTTCTGAGAGCAAATAAGTTAAGCACTCAACCAAAAAAAAATAAATTTGAGGGGGGGATGTTTCAACCGTTCCAACATCAAACTGTTTTAGTAGCTCTTCTTGAAAAGAAAAGGGGTAAACTCCACCAAAAATTGCATTGAACCCTTTTAAAATCATTTGAATTTATGGTCAACATGTTGCGCCCACCAAAAACTCACCATTGAGTCTCGTTTATATTAAATAAGAGCTCACAAACAAATCCCCATTGGGCCCAATTGACAATAATATATGACTCATAAAACAAATACCCATTGAGTGTAATCCTCACAAAAAATCCCTTTAGGCGGTCTTTTTTTTTTTTTTTTTTACCAAAAATCTGCTTGAAAATGCCCCGAAATGAGCAGCGGCGTTCCGGCTCCGAATCTTATACTGGAACGGTGTTCCGGGTCGTTCCAGCCCACTTTCACCCTTGCCTGTTATCATGTAATTTATTCAGAAATTTTTAGTTATTATTAGGGCTGTCAAACGATTAAAATTTTTAATCGAGTTAATCACAGCTTAAAAATGAATTAATCTTAATTAATCGCAATTCAAACCATCTCTAAAATATGCCATATTTTTCTGTAAATTATTGTTGGAATGGAAAGATAAGACACAAGACGGATATATACATTCAACATACTGTACATAAGTTCTGTATTTGTTTATTATAACAATAAATCAGCAAGATGGCATTAACATTAACATTCTGTTAAAGCGATCCATGGAAAGAAAGACTTGTAGTTCTTAAAGGATAAGTTAGTACAAGTTATAGAAATTTTATATTAAAACCCCTCTTAATGTTTTCGTTTTAATAAAATTTGTAAAATTTTCAATCGAAAAATAAACTAGTAGCTCGCTATTGTCGATGTCAATAATTACACAAAGCTCATTGTGCTTAAACCCATAAATTCAGTCTCACCCAAGCGCCAGCAGAGGGCGACAAAACACCAAAAAACACAAGTAACAAGTGGACATTACACTGTGCTGTCATTTTAATCTGTTTGAGCGGGGCATGTGCGTTAATTGCGTCAAATATTTTGACGTGATTAATTTAAAAAATTAATTTTTGTTAACTCAATAATTTTGACAGCCCTAGTTATTATTTTTTTCTGATATAATTTTTGCTCTTGGTCTCTGATAAAATTGCTCCAAAATTTGACATATACTCCAGTGTGACTTTTATGGGTTTTTTTTGTTTGTTTGTTTGTTTGTTCGTTTGTTTTCTCATCATAGTGCATTTTTCGGCTGGTGTGACTCTGGTACAGATTGTAGTCCAAAAAATCCGGCAAGTCAATTGCTGGATTAGGTTAAACTCATTGTCATCCATTGGTAATGGCACTCAAACATGCACTCTGGAGTTTTTGTCTTCCCATCGAGAAGTTCATTAACAACGTCAGCTAAAACTAATAACTTTAAGGTTGACTAATGATCCCCACCATCACATTGTGCATAGTTATTAGAAGTGCTCAGTTATTAGAAGGCGGCTCCTCAGTGGTAGCCCCCGAGGACAAACGCTGTCGCTACTGAGCAGTCTCGCAGTAGTGTGTTTATAGCGCACAATACTGTAGTGCAGTGTTCTTCACTGACGTGTCATGTTAGCCATAAGTCTCATTCCAAAGTAACACCAGCAGTTGTAGTATGTGACTTACTGTTTCTTGTGTGCCTGAAGCATGGTCTTTGTTATTGTAGCACTCCAGCATCAATACACACGCATGGTGCTGCCGCTCCAGCCTTTCCGCTAAAGTTACGTAAGAAAAAAAAAAAAAAAAAAGGACAAAAGGTGGAATGGGAGGAACAAAGAAAAATAGAATGGATTAATTTATTAAATTATAAATACTAGAGATGTCCTGATCGGGTCCAATCACGTCATCTTCAAAGTATCGGAATCGGCAAAGAAATATCGGCCATGCCGCTTTTTAATATATATATTTATATATATATATATATATATATATATATATATATATATTTTTTTTTTTTTTTAATTAAATCGTTTTCTAATTGTATTTAATGTTACAGACATAATATGTTACACTCATCCAGAGTCTTTAATTTAGGCTTAAGGTAGGGTTATCAAATTTATCCCGATAAAGGCGGCAATTAATTTTTTAAAAAATGTGTCACGTTAAAATATTTAACGCAATTAATGCATGCGCTGCGCGACCCACTCACGCATTGTCGCGCTCAATCTGTAATGACGCCGTTTTACCTATAGAGAGAGATAAAAGGCAGTGTAAAATGAGTAGAGTGAATTTTGGCAGCCTTTGGAGCCTTTTTTTAATTGGCTAAAGCCTTACAATCCCTCTCCCTATGATTAGAAATATCATGGGAAGCAATGTGGGGAAGCAAAGTGGCAATAGATCTTTTTCTTAACACCTTATGTTATTTCCAACGCAGAGAAGATATATCAATTGGTAGCACTATGCACAGTCATGGTTCCACTTCCCATCATGCATTTGGGCATGGCCACAGTATCATTTACTGAAAGCTCAACAAATACACTAGATGGCAATATTTAGTCACGATATACAAAGTCACAAGTCTTTCTATCCGTGGATCCCTCTCACAGAAAGAATGTTAATAATGTAAATGCCATCTTGAGGATTTATTGTCATAGTAAATAAATACACTGTAGGGCTGCAGCTATCGAATATTTTAGTAATCGAGTAATCGACTGAAAATTCTATCGATTAATCGAGTAATCGGATAAAACAAATATATTTTCAGGTGAAGCGCAATTATAGATATACATGAGAAAACAAGACATTTTATCATTTTCAGTCAATAACTGTCTTTATTTTTGATGTATATTGTTGAAAATAGCCAACAATTGCATCTCAGATGTAACTAGAATGAAAAAAAATGATTAATTCGCTGCTTTCACTCAAAAAACCTTTAGATCTTATTTTTAAAAACTATATACATATATATATATTATATATATATATATAAACACACCTAAAAATGCCTTTACGCTTGATAACACACATCACTTAAAAGTTAGGATTTTTCCCCCACGTTTTTCAATTGAATTTCTATTTGTGTCAAGCCATTTTTAAGTTCTAGTTAAGTTTTAAGTTAGTCTAACCTGTAAGTCCTGATAGGATTTTGAGTTTTTGCACTGTTCAAAATAAATGTATGATACAGGCTGTATTGGAGCACATTAGGGACTAGTGCTACTTGGTGTTTTATCCAGCAATGACTACTGAGCTAAAATTGATAGTTAGCATTATTGAGTTTTTATTTGACACCCTCATCACTCCACAACACTATGTTATGTTAAAGCCTGTATGTAAGACACGTTAGCCACGCATCGAAAGTGGTCTTAATTAATTTAAACCTAGCCCTCCGCAGGGCTAACGTAAGGTGAGCTAGTAGTGACAGTAACGTTAATCTTATATATTAGCGCTTAGCGCTCTTTATTAGCGCTTAGCGCTCTACTGCTTTAAGATGGCGGCTGTTTGCTAACACTGCCCAGACGCGGCCTAGTCTGTCAATGTGCATCCAGTTCAACAAACATGTGATCTCTATGAGACTCATTGGACGCTACCTGCAACTAACGTAGCATGTGCGGGCTAGTATTTAGCAACGTCGGCGTCGTTTGTAGCGGTTGTCGGCTGCAGTAAGTTTTTTTTTTTTTGCTTCTTCCTCTACGCACGTGACATCAGCGCGTTGTCCCGCATTAAAAGTAGTCCGAGCAAAATGTGATGCTTAGAGCTGTCAAAATAAACGATTACTCGGATCAGTTTTTAAACTCGAGTTACTCGAGTTGCTCGAGTATTCGTTTCAGCTCTAAAATACAATACTTATGTACTGTATGTTGAATGTATATATTCGTTCGAGTTTTATTAATTTTTTACTTAATGCATTGCCAAAATGTATATGATCGGGAAAAATTATCGGGAATGATTGGAATTGAATCGGGAGCAAAAAAAGCAATCGGATCGGGAAATATCGGGATCGGCAGATACTCAAACTAAAACGATCGGGATCGGCTCGGGAGCAAAAAAAAACATGATCGGAACAACCCTAATAAATACAGAAAAGGTTATAAAAAAAAAAAAAAGAAAAAGAAAATAAATGAAATAGAATTCGAAATAAATTCGAAAAAAATATAAAATATTATTAATAAACTAAGTTTAGAAATGGTAAAAGAACTACGAATCGCCCAGATCCAATCACGTGATCGGAAATTGGGCAAAATCACATTTTCAGATGATGGGAATCGGTTGTAAAAGACCCTCTTTTTAAGAAGCATTTTGTTTGGTTCGAAGCTAAGTTTATGTACTGTACATTAGAGCTGAAACGAATACTCGAGCAACTCGAGTAACTCGAGTTCAAAAACTGATCCGAGTAATTTTATTCACCTCGAGGAATCGTTTAATTTTGCCAGCTCTAAGCATCACGCTTTGCCCGGACTACTTTTAATGCGGGACAACACGCTGACGTCACATGCGTAGAGGAAGAAGCAATAAAGAAATACCTTACTGCAGCCGACAGCCGTTACAAACTGCGCCGACATTGCTAAAAACTATGCCCGCATGTTGCTACGGTGGTAGCAGCCTAGCAGGTAGCGTCTGATGCGTGTCATAGATATCACATGTACGTAGAACTAGATGCGAAATGACCGACTCGGCGGCGTTAATAAAACAGCCGCCATCTTAAACCAGTACACTTCTCGGCGCTCATAAATAAGATTAACGTTACTTTCGCTCGCTCACGTAACGTTATCGCTGCGGAGGGCTAGGTTTCTATTCATTATAACCATTGTCGATGCGTGGCTAACTCTTTCATACAGGCTTTATTTAATCTGTGAAAACAGATTAGGGTGTAAAATAAAAACATAATAATGCTAACTGTAGCTCAGTAGTCATTGCTGGATAATGTGCCTAATGTGCTCCAATACAGAACAGCATTTAGTTTGAACACTGCAACAACTCAAAATCCAATCAAGACTAACAGTTTAGACTAACTTAAAACTTAACTAGAATTTATAGCTTGACACAAGTGGAAATTAAATTGAAACACGTGGGAAAAACACCTAAGTTTTAAGTCATGTGTGTTATCAAGCGTAATGACATTTTTAGGTAAGAAATATATATATATTTTTTATAAGCTCTAAAAGTTTTGGGAGTGAAAGCAGTGAATTAGTCTTTTTTTAATTTATAAGCTCTAAAAGTTTTTGGCGTGAAAGCAGTGAATTAGTCTTTTTTTTAAATCACATTTGGAATGCAATTGTTGGCTGTTTTCAACAATGTACAGTACATCGAAAATAAAGACATTGATTGACTGAAAATGGTTCAATATTACATGAAATGTCTTGTTTTCCCGTCTCTATGTATAATTGCTCTTTACCTAAAAAAAAAAAAATGTTTTATCCGATTACTCGATTAATCGATAGAATTTTCAGTCGATTACTCGATTACTGAAATATTCGATAGCTGCAGCCCTAATGTACATCTAGCTTGGCTAAAAAGGAAGTTCGGCAGGAAGTGGATGTAGCTTTTGTGGATGTTGGTAGCTGCTCCCCTGGTTGCTGTAATGGCAACCCACTTTATTCAGGAGAAAACAAAAGGATGGGAGGGACAGGAAAGCAACATAGAACATAGAATAGAATACATAGACTACAGTCCCCTTGTTGCTTATCCATTTTGTAGAAACAATTGCTAATAACCTGACTTTTAATTATTCAATTGGTTTCAGAATTGGCTCATATGCAAGCTAAGACCCTCCCAAATGCTTTTGAATGTACAAAAATATATTTGTTTCACTGAAAAGATTTCTCATTTAATGAAGACATAAAGGTCAAATTTTGGCAAAACAAAAGTTTTGTCGCGTACAGAAAGTAGTGTGAAAATTGGACAAAAAATGTACTTCAAATACAAAAAAATGTTACATAACATAAGTGAATTAAGTAGTGGTGCTGTGGGATCCAAATGTATTATTTTGTATGGGTAACACTTTATAATAACTATTCGTTTTACAGTTAATAGATCATTAATAAACTTGATGAATGGTTTATTGTTGATTTGTGAAGTATTTAACAGTTTGTTAAGCAATTACAGGGTGTTCTTAACCTGAAACAGTTTGTGTAGAAATATTTCAAGTTTTTGTGTGTAACGTTTGGCATTTCTATCTTTTCAGGTTAAGAAATGCCGTTCACTTCAAAAGAAAAGGCATTTTGATAAGGCATTTTGCAGGCAGCGCATTTATGAAAATCTGCCATAGAACCAACAAATATTTGTACTTTTCTTTGTATATTTAACCAATAAAACCTATGACCTTCAACATAAAGTGTCTATAGTTTTATTAAGATCCATCAACTAGCATGGGCATTTAGAATGGGGTCAACCATATTGGAACACCCTGTAAATGCTTAACAAACTGTTAACAAATACTTCACAAATCAACAATAAATCATTTATCAACAGTTTAATAATGATCTATTAACTAGTTAAACGGATAGTTATTATAAAGTAGAGGTGCACGATAATTATCGGTCCGATAATTATCGGTCCGATAATAGGAATTATGACGTCATCCCAATAACTCCAATAACATTATATATTATCGGGCCTGTTAATAATATTTTTGGCACGGTGTCAGATTGGGATGTGAGTGTTTGTTTCCACTCCTGTTTTGCCAGTATGCAAAGTTTTGTTAGTGTTCTAGAGGCTGTATTTTTCCTTCAATGAGTTATAAACCTTTTAGCAAATGTTTGCATTCTACAGTGTTATGTTTACAAGCTCTTGAGAGGCCTTTTGGTTATTGATAGGCTTGCTGATCTATAATTGCCATGTTAAGAACGTTGTTTCATGGACCAAGACGACAAAAGTCTCCTCTCCTGTTGAACCAAATGTTTTATCTGCTGACAAAGCACAATACCTGTTAAGTTTGTTTGTTTTAGATCAGAGCTCATTGTTCAGGGGAAGTCAATGACATTGACTACTGATTGTGATTGACTCAAATTATATTTATTTGAAAAAATTAATATGAGCACTTTTTTTAAGTCAAAACTGCTCTCGTCTTTGTTTTGTTCATTAAAATAATGGTTATGTCATCATGAAAATTCTGGTTTGGTCAAAGGCAAAACTATGCTGAATCAACCACTAGTATTTTTGACCTACAGGTGTTCAAAAACTCAGGTAAATATACAATGAAAAATTATATATATATTATCGGTTATGGTATCGGCCTTGAGGAGCAGGAAGTTATCGGTATCGGTGTCAAAAAAATGGATATCGTGCACCCCTATTATATAGTGTTACCTTAAATGACTTTCATGGGCTTTGGCAAGGATTCATACAATTTATTGATGAAGTCATCAGGGACATCAAAGAAAGCAGTTTGCATGCCTCCCAGAGTTCATCAACATTCTTGGGTTTCGTCTTCCATGCTTCCTCTTTCATCCTGTTCATGTCTGATGACTGGACTGGCCAGTCCTGGAGGATCTTGATCTTCTTTCCTGTTACGTCCCACGGACGGCTCGCTAAGGGTGTAAAATAAAACGAGCCACACAAGGTACAAGTGAACACAATTTATTTACACAAATCAAACTCGCAATGAACAATATACAGAATGTGGATGAAGCGCGGCTTCCGGGTAAGCCCAGGCTAAAACAACAAACAAAAGGAATCTACACTTGAACCCCCACCCGCTAACTTAACCCTGATCGTGTAAAAGGAACAAAGAAAAGACAGCTACTAACCTAGCTTCTTACACTAAACAAAACAGGAGAAAACTGGTTGAACAGAAATGGCGGCTTACCCTTACTGCTTCAGTGCTCTTATTTACAGTGGTGAACAAAAACGATCCGATAATGAATAACCACAAAAGACCTCACCGAAAAAGCAGGAGTGTATCAAACTAGCGATCAAACGCACACGAGAGTAAATGGCGAGCAGACAGCTGGCGAGGAGACCGCGGCAGAATGCTGTCAAATGCGACCTCTCAGAGCGTTGACAGCGGCAGGTTTATGAAGCTTGGCGCCTTTTCGCCTTGGCCCATCAGCGGCAGCGACGTTGTCTTTCCTTCCGGCGCTGATCATCTTACGTCACAGTGGGAGGGGAAGCAGCTGACTGAAATTCTCAAAAACAATAATTAAAACGGCCATTTCCCTTGAGGAACTTTGAGGTAGAGATTGAAGTATGCCATGGAGCACCATCCTGCTGCAGAATTTGTCCCTTTTTGTGGTTAGGAATGTAAGAGGCAGCTAAGATTTGTTGATATTTGCGACTATTTATGTTTCCCTCCACCTTGCAGATCTCTCGCAACCCCCCATACTGGATGTAACCCCAGACCATGATTTTGCCACCACCAAACTTCACTGTTTTGTGGCAAAAGGTGGATTTTTCAGATGACTCTTCCATTGAATCCATTGAATTACACCACAGTCGCCGCAGATATTGCAGGAGACCTACTGGAGCCCGCATGGATCTGAGATTCACTCAGAAAACAGTGATGTTTGGTGATGGCAAACTCCGCTGTAGCAAACGCGATGCTAGGCTAGGTGGCTTCAATATTTCCTGACTGTAGCCGACAGCCTACAATCTACGCCTAGATATCTCATGCCTGTACAACTACATGCGAAATGACAGACACTCTAGCGTTAGTAAACAGCCGCTATTTTGGAGCAGTAAACTTCTCAGAAAGGCTCTGTTGTAGTAAACCTTCCTAGCGAACCTAAGCAACTTCTTATCTTAAATACTCCTAAATCGGTAAAATCTTGACTTGAGTCTATCTTTAAAGGATGAAACAGTTTTAAAATTTTCACATGTCGAAAGTAGACAGAAGGGAACTAATGCAAAAACGGGAGCAATTTTATCAACTTTAATGGTTGATTAAATGACCTCCAAACATAGCAAAGGTTACTATGTTTTTGGGTTTGTTTTTTTGTTTTTTGTTTTTTGTTTTTTGTTTTTTATGAAAAAAAAAAAAAAAAAAACATGAAAGGTATCACCAGCTACTTTGCCAAGTAACTTTTTTACTACTGTGTGTGTATTTCAGTAATCAGTCACTACACTAGCCAAAGAGCTAAGAGGCATTTTAACAGTCGAAAATGTTTACATTTTAAGTGTGTATTTCATTTTTTTTAAAGCAAAATAAAGGCATTTAAAAAAAAAACAAAAAAAAAATCCACAAACTGAAACCGAACCAAAACCGTGAACCGAGGTTCAAACCGAACCGTGGTCTAACTGAACTGTTGGACCCCTACCGATCACGTGATCGGATCGGGACATCCCTACTTAATAAATTACCAAGGTAACTGACCTGCAGATCCTCAAAATGAGGCAACTCGGGTGAAAAATCATCCTTAAAAAGAAGCTCCAAAATGTAAGGAAGGGAAAAATTAAACATGTTTTAAAAGTCCAAATAAAAGCAAAAGCCACAACTCAAGTTATGTAAGTCATTTTTAAAGCTCTCATTCCCAGACTGCTGTGCCTACCTTCAACCTATAAAAAAAAAAAATCACAATCTTCTTGCGCATTTTACTCCCCCTCTGTGATCTGAAATCATTGTTCTAGTTATTGTTCTATTGGGGATGTTATTATTCTAAGCATACAATAGAGACCTTGCACACAGTCGCATGGAATGCTTGGCCTCTTCCCAGCATCCCATTGGACAATCACTGGCAAACACGCGGCTGTTATAATGTGATATGAAACTACTTGACATTATGAGAAGCGCTGCAAATCGCAAACAAGGCGACCAATAAATACCCTCTTCCCACGTTGAGCCCAGTCTATACAGACCTAAGTATGTGTTTTGACTTTTTAGTCTTTATATTCGCGCTGTTTGATCATTTAAATGGTGAAACTGTTCCTTTGATTTTTCTTCTGACACACCTTATATGTCACATTTGTGTAGTACATTAAGTGGAATAACATGGTGAGCGCTAGGTAACATCATTTTCCCCTTCAATTTTAGCTTGAGGGCGTTTCTCGTTGCCAGAGGTTCATCCACCCACATCCTCCCAGTCCAGAGGCTTTAATAGGTGCAACTCACAACACTGACTACTGTGTTTCACAGTCGAGCCAGGCAACCAATTAGAACGCCGAGTTCGTGCTACCTCATGGCCAGGCCTCGCCATTTATAATGTCTTCATTCACACAACCGGGGAGTTGTGCGGCGTTGCTGTGCTGACGCTGCTGGTTGTCAAGTGTGCTCAATGACGTCAAATCAGTCAGTCACAACCTCTGACCTATGTTTACATCCAAAGTTGTGATATTTGCATTTGTATCTATTCCTAGCAGTATATTACTTTTGTAGCATTCCCCTCAGTTAAAGTGCTTCCATTGCAAGTGGATGTTATTGTTATTATTTTTTAAAGTGTTGTTCCACTTCTGGCACTCTTTTAAATGCATTCTCAATATTGGCTATGTCTCAAAATGTACTTTCCACCATCGTTGGCAGTGTTTCTTTTAATGCATGTCCTATAGGGTTCAGGTCTGGGGATTGACTTGGCATGTCTAAAACTATTGACCTGGCCTGTCTAAACCTTGCATTACATGCGACTGATGTTGCTTTGACCGTGTTTTGTTTCAATAGAATTTAAGTCTGGAGAACGATTTGTCTAAGTTTAAAAACTTTTACTTTTAGTCTTTAATAACGGACTGATTTGGTATTAGGTTTTAAATGGAGGCTCTACAGGGTTCAAGTCTTTAGAATGATTTGGTTAGGTCTCAAAACCTGTTACTTCTTGCCCCTGATGTTTGCCAGTATGTTTAAAATGCATGCTTGATAGGGTTGGAGTAAGGAGATCGACTTGGCCTGTCTAAACCGTCCAGTACCTGCTCCGAAGTTGCCGTGAACGTGATTTAAATGTATGCTGGTCTAAAAAACCTCTACTTCTTCGACTTGGCCTGTCTAAACCGTCTATTACCCGCTCTGAAGTTGCTTTGACCTTTATTTAAACACATGCTCAATAGGGTTTGAGTCTACAAATGGACTTGGCTGATCTAAAACCTTCTAGTATCCGCTCCTGATGTCACTTTGATTGTATTTTAAACGCATGCTCAATAGGGTTTAAGTCTACAAATGGACTTGGCTGGTCGAAAACCTTCCACTTCTTGCCTCAGTAGATGTTAAATGCATGTGCTATAGAGTTTAAGTCTGAGGATTGACATTGATTGGCCAAGTTTCATTACATGTCATTATTCCCCCTGACGTTGTTATGGCAGTATGAGCAAATGTGCAATGTGCAGCATCGAGCATGCTCGATAGGGTTGAAGTCAGGAGATTGACTTGGCCTTTCTAATCCGTCCATTACCTGCTCCAAAGTTGCTGTGAACGTGATTTAAATGTATGCTGAATAGGGTGTAAGTCTGGAAAATGATTTGGCCAGGTCTAAAAAACTTCTACTTCTTACCTTCGTTGCTGTTTTGACATTCCGTTTTAAATGCTTGCTTTATCAGGTGCAAGTCTGAAGAATTATTGAGGTACATTATAAAACCTGTTACTCCTTTCCACCGATGTTCTGCCAGTATATTTTAAACGCATGCTCAATAGGGCTGAAGTCAGGAGATTGACTAGGCCAGTCTAAATTGTCCATTAACTGCTCTGAAGTTGCTATGACCTTGATTTAAATGTATGCTGAATAGGGTTTAAGTCTGGAGAATAATTTGGCTAGGTCTAAAACTTCATACTTCTTACCTCTGTTGCTGTTTTGACATTGTTTTAAATGTTTCTCCATTAGGTTCAAGTCTGAAGAATGATTTTGCTAGGTCTCAAAACCTCTTATTTCTTTCCACTGATGTTGTGGCAGTATGTTTTAAATGCATGTTCGATAGGGTTGAAGTTAAAAGACTAACTAAGCCTGTCTAAACTTTCCAGTACCTGCTCCTGATGTTGCTTTGTCCTTGATTTAAATACATGCTCTATAGGGTTTAAGTCTACAAATAGACTTTGCTGGTTTAAAACCTTCCAGTATCCACTCCTAATGTTGCTTTGACCTTATTTTAAACACATGCTCAATATGGATTAAGTCTACAAATAGACTTGGTTGGTCTAGACCTTCGACTTCTCGCCTCAGTAGATGTTAAATGCATGCACTATAGCAGGAGTGGGCAAACCGGTCCTCGAGGGCCGCAGTGGGTCCTGGTCTTTGTTCAAACTTATTCAGCACAGACAGTTTAGCCAATGAGGTATTAGTGGAAACAAGAAGCACCTGACTGAAATCTACTGATTGCACTTGTAAGAAACCGGATTGGTGAAAGGCTGTCCACATGATGGGTATGAACAAAAACCCGCACCCACTGCGGCCCTTTGTAGAATAGTTTGCCAACCCCTGCACTATAGGGTTTAAGTCTGAGGACTGACTTGGCTTCTTTGGTCTTATTACACGTGATTTTTTTTCTCCTGGCGTTGTTTTGGCAATATTTTCAAATGCATGCTCGAAAGAGTTGAAGGAGAATGACTAACGTCTAAATCGTCCGATTACCTGCTCTGAAGTTGCTGTGACCTTTATTTAAATGTAAACGGAATACGGTGTAAGTCTGGAGAATGATTTGGCCAGGTCTAAAAACTTCTTACCTCTGTTGCTGTTTTGACATTCAGTTTTAAATGTTTCTTCATCAAGTTTAAGTCTAAAGAAAGATTTTGCTAGGTCTCAAAACCTGTTATTTCTTTCCACTGATGTTCTGCCAGTATGTTTTAAATGCATGTTTGATATGGTTGAAGTTAGAAGAGTGAGTAAGCCAGTCTAAACCTTCCAGTACCTGCTCCTGATGTTGCTTTGACCTTGATTTAAACGCATGCTCACTAGGGTTTAAGTCTACAAATGGACTTGGCTGGTTTAAAACCTTCCAGTACCAGCTCCTGATGTTGCTTTGACCTTATTTTAAACACATGCTCAATAGGGTTTAAGTCTCCAAATAAACTTAGCTGGTCTAAAACCTTCTACTTCTTGCCTCAGTAGATTTTAAATGCATGCCCTATAGGGTTTAAGTCTCAGGATTGATTTGGCCAAGTCTTACTAAATGTATTTTTTTTTCTCCTGATGTTGTTTTGGCAATATATTTAAAATGTACACCTTATTAAGTCTGCAGCTTGGCAAAGCCAGTACAAGTCTATCACTTTCAGCCTCTGACATTGTTTTGGCAGCTAGTTTTGAATGATCTCCCTATTAGCGTTCTTGAAATAGACTAGTGCTGCAACAATTAATCGATTAACTCGAGTGTTTGATTAGAAAAGAATATTCGAATTAAATTTTACTGCTTCGAGTATTCGTTTAATTAAAGTGGCGTTGTAATGGCTTTTTTTTTTTTTTTTTTTTTTTTTTAAAGTGTTAGCCTTTAGTTTTGTTGATTTGGGTGGATACACTGCCCTCTAGTCTGCCTCATTCACATGGCTGAATCCATCTGCTCCCTGTTAAGACTAACATCAGCTGAGTTTTTGTTTGCGCTGTTTTTTTATGCATTCGTAATTTAGGAATTTTTAGCCAATGTTTGTGGGAATATGTGTCTGAACCATTTGTTTAGAGCATTGTATAAATGAAAAAAAGTTAGTATTTTATAGCATTTAAGCTAGCGGACTTTTACTATGTAAGTTAGCCAGTTGCTCTTTTGTTGCACCTAGATTCTTATTTATTCATTTATTTTTTATTTTTTTATACCGGGTAGGGTTAGGGTTAGGCTTAGGTTAGGTTTAGGGGTTAGGGGTTAGGTGTGGGTTAGGGTTTAGGGTTAGTTTAACCCCTAACCTAACCCTAAACCCTAACCCGGCTCAGCTAAGGTATTTTAATTTTTTATGTTCCTTATCCGATTACTCGATTATTCGACCTAACTAGTTCATAGATTAATCAACTACTAAAATAATCGATAGCTGCAGCTCTAAAATAGACTGACAAAATGTTTTTTGAAGATTTCTGACTTCATTTCCTGTTTCACATGTGAGCTCGTATGTCTCACCCTTCCCATCACTCGGGTAAAGGTTTTCCAAATGTTTAAAAGAAAACATTTAGACCAAGTTAATAAAGATAACGATAGTTAGCTCATCCTTCTTAAAATGGCTGACAGCTTATCAGTGCCTGCAAGCTGTGGTGTTATTACATTACCGCCTGGCAATATCGCTTGGTTTTTTTTTAGCCAAGGGACACGAGACTACTGATCATGTGCATCTGCCCACGGGGAAACACACACAATATTGGATCATATTAAAACCGTTTAGAGCGTAATTGAGAGAAACCCTTGTCTGGTGTTTGCCCTGTGAGGCAAATTACAACTTTTGTGCTCAAAAGCCAAACTTATTTTTACAATGAGTACCAAATATCAAAGAACTCTTGATTATGCTAATGCCCAATTAAAAAAACCGAGGCACGAGTTGCATTATATCGCAGCTGGCGTTTGAGGTGTGAGCACAGATGGCCTTGGTGAACGTCCATACTCGGCACCGGCATGTCGACCCTCTTCTGCCAATCTCATCAGCGTCTTTTTTCTCCTCCTGTTCTGTCGTGCGTGTTTCCAAGGTAACTCCAAAGGAAAACGGCAAAAAAAGATCATCTACAGAACGCAAAACTACCTGAACCAGTACGCCGCCGATGGCCTTCGCACGCTTTGCATTGCCAAAAAGGTAATTCCGCATTTAGTGACGCTCCAATTTGGGAACGAGGAGCAGACATGGTGGCATTTGTCTTGACTCACCCGCAATCTGTGCTGCTTCCCCACATGGCTGATTTACACCCGTGCGAAAATTGTCACCACAGTGTGGCTGTAAAAGATGTCTACGAAAAGCTATCTGAGCATTTATTTGATATCCAGCTCAGAAACTATGCACCAGTATACTAGTAGAACAATTAGAGCACATGATAAACTGCGTCTTTTTGGTGCCGCCAGGTGCTGAGTAAGGAGGAGTATGCCTGCTGGCTACAGCGCCACCTGGAGGCCGAGACGGCAATCCAAGGACGGGAAGAGCTGCTGTTCGAGTCGGCCCTTCGTCTGGAGACCAACCTTCAGCTTTTAGGTATACTAGTGAAGTGGTCCTTAACCACCAAGCTGCACAGAAATGTAAAGAACGACCTCATTCTGGCCTGCCCCTCTTGACACACCAATTTGCCTGCGTACTCTATTGACTAATCCGAGTGGAGATATGTGGACGTTGCCCTCTAACGGTGGCCACCATTACTGGGGTGTTTACACCTCGGTAGCAGGCCAGCGTCAGTCAATGTAAACAGTAGAGCTGTGCGAAATTTCTGATTTTTAGATTATTCGCGATTCGGCTGTGGAAGATTCGAGAACGATTCACAAACATCCAAATTCCGATTATTGATATATGTCAAGTAAAGCGGAAGTAAAGCGCGCCGCGCAGTCTTCGGGACGCAATGAGGAACGGAGCGAGAGTAGCTAAACATCATGCTTGTCATTACCCGGCCCTGTCGGGTAATTACAATGCTCAACTCACGGCTCTAGCTCAACTCATGCCGCGAGATAAAAAAAACAACAACATACCTGACTGCTGCCGAAAGCTGCTACAAAGTACGTCCACATAATGTTAAGGTAGATATCATATTTACTGTATATAGGACTAGATGCAAAATAGACTCGTGGCGATAGCAGCACATGTAGAGAAAGCTAGATGCGGGCGTTAGTAAACGGCCGCCATCTTAAAGCAGTAAATTTCCCTCCAAGGCTGTTGTAGCAAACCTTCCAAGCGAACCTAATTAACTTTTAATCTAAAATACTCCTAAATCAGTAAAATATTGACTTGAATCTATCTTTAAAATAGTTTTAAAACTTTTACATGTCGAAAGTAGACAAAAGGGAAATTATGGAATAACAGGAGCAATTTTAACAACTTTAACGGTTGATTGACACCATTACATTTATTGAATGTAGTTTAAAGATGCTGATACAGAATGGGGACTGGAGTTTTTTATTTACTGTTATTTTTGTATATTTGTTTACTGCTATATGTTAACTTGATACTGAAATAGTAGTTTGGTTTAGCCTGAAAGGATTTTTGAACAATTTTGGAACTAATGTAAAAAACAAATTAAAAAAAAAAAAAAAAAAAAAGGAGTGGGGTGCATCAATAATCGTTTTATAATCGAATCGTAGCCTCTGAATCGTAATTGTAATTGAATCGTTAGGTGCCCAAAGATTCCCACCTCTAGTAAACAGTAACGTTAGCTGCCTGCTGCTGGCTGTGTGCTGCAGGCAGCACACCTCAGCAATGGCGGACGGGGTAATTCTGGCCATTTTGCTCAGATCAGTCAATAGATATACAGTAATTTTCGGATTATAAGACGCTACTATTTTCCCTCATTTTGAATCATGCTGCTTATTAGAGGTGTGCATCGACACCGCCCTCACGATTCGATTCGATTACGATTCGGAAGGCCACGATTCGATTCGATTCAGAGGGTCACGATTCGATTCGGTTCGATTCGGCAATGCATTGCGATGCATTAAAGCCTGGGATGCATTCAAATTCTAAAGCAAAGCATATTTTTTGTGAATCATGAGCCAACACAAGCGGACAGACATTAAACAACTTTTTATTGGCTCTTGTGTCACTCCTGGTTGAAGTCAAATGAAAATAGTATACTTTCATATATATCTTTTAAAAAAAAAATCAGATCACAGCATTTAATTAGTGCTTTGAGTGAGACCAGGGCTTTCTCTTTTTTTTTACACACACAGTAGCAGCCTTTCACACAGTGCAACATCTGAACTCCTGTGCAAAATCAGTAATAACAGTCACTGTATTTTAGTCACAACGACCCATCAATAATAATATTCAAGTGAATATTAAAGAAAACGACAAAGAAAATATTGTAGTGCAGCAGCATCTTTATCGCAATATCAATCCAGGGATCAGTTCAGTTGCGAACAAAACATCAACTAAATTGCAATGTAGAACAAAAGTAAAATGTAGGCCTAGCCTATCTTATATCGATAATATTTCTCGCTCCCTCTTTCTCCGTTTCAGCCATTGTTATGTTATGTCCTATCTCTCTGCTCTCTCGATTACAACTGCGCTTGTCTGTGATGTTACTCCGGTAAGGAAGCGGATTTGGGTTCCTCGTCCCCCCTGCATAGAGGTTAGATCTTGTGCCCGAACCCGACCCGACCCGAAATGTTAAGCATTCACGTTTCGGTGGGTCGGGTCGGGCCACCGCGCCGGACTAATAAAGTATTTTTTTTTTTAAATAAAAAAAATAAAAAATAAAAAAAAATACGCAGAGGGCTGTGGCGCAGCCCTCTTTTTCTTCTTCTGCTCCCGTTATTTCGTTGTGTGAATGCTTTTATAATTCTCATAAATATATGTAGACTATTTAAATATTGAGTAAACTTGCGTTTTTTTCCTGCCAACTGAGAATTCGTTACGAAAGACACTTTTATTTACGCACACAAAGGCAAATGTGATCCTTTTGAATCTTCTCCTCTGTGTGTCTGTAAAACCGTTTTTTTTTGGGTTTTTTTTATCAAACTTTCCCAGCGTTATTTCGTTGTGTAAATGCTTCTATAAATTTCATAAAAATATGTAGACTATTTAAATATTGAGTAAACTTGCGTTTTTTTCCTGCCAACTGAGAATTCGTTACGAAAGACACTTTTATTTACGCACACAAAGGCAAATGTGATCCTTTTGAATCTTCTCCTCTGTGTGTCTGTAAAACCGTTTTTTTTTTAATCAAACTTTCCCAGCGTTATTTCGTTGTGTAAATGCTTCTATAAATTTCATAAAAATATGTAGACTATTTAAATATTCAGTAAACTTGCGTTTTTTTCCTGCCAACTGAGAATTCGTTACGAAAGACACTTTTATTTACGCACACAAAGGCAAATGTGATCCTTTTGAATCTTCTCCTCTGTGTGTCTGTAAAACCGTTTTTTTTTTAATCAAACTTTCCCAGCGTTATTTCGTTGTGTAAATGCTTCTATAAATTTCATAAAAATACGTAGACTATTTAAATATTGAGTAAACTTGCGTTTTTTTCCTGCCAACTGAGAATTCGTTACGAAAGACACTTATATTTACGCACACAAAGGCAAATGTGATCCTTTTGAATCTTCTCCTCTGTGTGTCTGTAAAACCGTGTTTTTTGTTTGTTTTTTTAATCAAACTTTCCCAGCGTTATTTCGTTGTGTAAATGCTTCTATAAATTTCATAAAAATATGTAGACTATTTAAATATTGAGTAAACTTGCGTTTTTTGTCTGCCAACTGAGAATTTGTTAGGAAAGACACTTTTATTTATGCACACAAAGGCAAATGTGATCCTTTCGAATCTTCTCCTCTGTGTGTCTGCAAAACCGTGTTTTTTTTTATATTAAACTTTCCCAGCGTTATTTCGTTGTGTAAAGGCTTTTATAACTCTTATAAACATATGTAGACTATTTAAACAGTAAGAAAACTTGAAGAAATGAAAATAAATTGCTGCTGCTGCTGCGTTTTTTTTTTCTGCATCACTCGGCTCGGGCATGCAAATCTATAGTTAATTGATCTGGCCGGTCGGGCTTCAATACCAAAGGGCTGTGTCGGGTTGGGCTGGAATTTTTTAGGCCCGATCTAACCTCTACAGGCTTGCTTTGAATGTAAAGTAGCTCTCTCTACAAGTAAACATGAGAATAACAATACAAATGGGGAAACCAAATCCATTGCATCACCGGAATTGCGCAAGGAAGATTTTTGAACGTACTTATATATTTTAAAATGCGCTGAATCGATTCAGCGTGTTGCCCGCATCGCATCGAATCGTCCCTGCCCCGCATCGGGATGCATCGCCGCATCGATTATTGTTGACACCCTTACTGCTTATAGTCCAGAGCGGCTTATTCGTTCATTTATTGGAAATTGGAAATGTCATCATCATTGATATCATTGACAGTTACAAGATAGCATTGTGATAAGTAGGGTTGTTCCGATCATGTTTTTTTGCTCCCGATCCGATCCCGATCGTTTTAATTTGAGTATCTGCCGATCCGATTGCTTTTTTTTTGCTCCCGATTCAATTCCAATCATTCCCGATAATTTTTCCCGATCATATACATTTTGGCAATGCATTAAGAAAAAAATGAATAAAACTCGGACGAATATATACATTCAACATACAGTACATAAGAACTGTATTTGTTTATTATGACAATAAATCCTCAAGATGGCATTTACATTATTAACATTCTTTCTGTGAGAGGGATCCACGGATAGAAAGACTTGTGACTTTGTATATTGTGACAAAATATTGCCATCTAGTGTATTTGTTGAGCTTTCAGCAAATGATACTGTAGCCATGCCCAAATGCATGATGGGAAGTGGAACCATGACTGTGCATAGTGCTACCAATTGATATATCTTCTCTGCGTTGGGAAATAACATGAGGGGGTTAAGAAAAAGATCAACTGCTACCTTGCTTCTAGTTGTACCTAGTTGTACCTCTTCCATCTATGAACAAACACCGTTTTCGTGTCAAATTTGGTGGGTGGCGGCTTATACACAGGTGCGCCTTATAGTCCGCAAATTACGGTAATAATAAAACTGGATAGGGTGTCGTCATAGAAACCAATTGGCATTTTTTTGGTAATTTGGTATTTTTACACATTCACAACCATTGTTACCATTGTTTTCCCTTTTAAAATTTGGTCTCTGTGCAATTACATTTACAGTGGGGCAAATAAGTATTTAGTCAACCACTAATTGTTAAAAGTTCTCCCACTTGAAAATATTAGAGAGGCCTGTAATTGTCAACCTGGGTAAACTTTAACCATGAGAGACAGAAAGTGGGGAAAAAAAACAGAAAATCACATGTTTTGATTTTTTTAAGAATTTATTTGCAAATCATGGTGGAAAATAAGTATTTGGTCAATACCAAAAGTTCATCTCAATACTTTGTTATGTACCCTTTGATAGCAATCACGGAGGCCAAACGTTTTCTGTAACTCTTCACAAGCTTTTCACACACTGTTGCTGGTATTTTGGCCCATTCCTTCATGCAGATTTCCTCTAGAGCAGTGATGTTTTGGGGCTGTCGTTGGGCAACACAGACTTTCAACTCCCTCCACAGATTTTCTATGGGGTTGAGATCTGGAGACTGGCCAGGCCACTCCAGGACCTTGACCTTTGTTGCCCTGGCTGTGTGTTTGGGATCATTGTTATGCTGAAAGACCCAGCCACATCTCATCTTCATTGCTCCCTTGCTGATGGAAGGAGATTTTCACTCAAAATGTCTCGATACATGGCCCCATTCATTTTTTCCATTACATAGATCAGTCGTCCTGGTCCCTTTACAGAAAAACGTGACATGACGTTTCCAGCCCATGCTGCACAGTGGGTATGGTGTTCTTCGGATGCAATTCAGTATTCTTTCTCCTCCAAACACGAGAACATGTGTTTCTACCAAAAAGTTCTATTTTAGTTTCATCTGACCATAACACATTCTCCCAGTCCTCTTCTGAATCTTCCAAATGCTCTCTAGCGAACTGCAGATGGGCCTGGACGTGTACTTTCTTTGGCAGGGAGACATGTCTGGCAGTGCAGGATTTGAGTCCCTGGCGGTGCATTGTGTTACTGATAGTAGCCTTTGTTACTGTGGTCCCAGCTCTCTGTAGGTCATTCACGGGAGGCCTATAGGCCCCCCCGTGTGGTTCTGGGATTTTTGCTAACCGTTCTTTTTATCATTTTGACGCCACGGGGTGAGATCTTGCATGGAGCCCCAGATCGTTGGAGATTATAAGTAGTCTTGTATGTCTTCCATTTTCTAATAATTGCTTCCACAGTTGATTTCTTTACACCAAGCGTTTATCCTATTGCAAATTCAGTCTTCCCAGCCTGGTGCAGGTCTACAATTTTGTCTCTGGTGTCCTTCGACAGCTCTTTGAGCTTGGCCTGAGTGGAGTTTGGAGTGTGACTGACTGAGGTTGTGGACAGGTGTCTTTTATGAGTTAATGAGTTAAAACAGGTGCCATTAATACAGGTAACGAGTGGAGCCTTGTTTGACCTCGTTAGAAGTTAGACCTCTTTGACAGCCAGAAATTTTGCTTGTTTGTATGTGACCAAATACTTATTTTCCACTCTAATTTGGAAATAAATTATTTAAAAATCAAACAATGTGATTTTCTGTTGTTTTTGTTTCCACATTTTGTCTCTCATGGTTGCGGTTTACCCATGTTGACAATTATAGGCCTCTGTAATCTTTTCAAGTAGGAGAACTTGCACAATTGGTGGTTGACTAAATACTTATTTGCCCCACTGTACTTGTATTTGCATATGGATTATTAAAAATTTGATTGGTTGAGAAGTAAAATGTAAGTGCCTGAGACAGGTAACCAGATATTTTAGTTGTATAAATGTGCCACGAAAAACAGTACATTTATTTTAATGATACATTCTATATGCTGTCAAATATCATTATTTATTTGAAAAAAACTTTTACCGGCAGGCGCGACCGGTATCGAGGACAGGCTGCAGGACGGCGTACCCGAAACCATCGACGCCCTGCGGAAGGCGGGCCTGCAAATTTGGGTGCTGACGGGCGATAAGCAGGAAACAGCCGTCAACATCGCGTACGCCTGCAAACTGTTGGACCCCGAGGAGGAGATCTTAACTCTCAACGCTGATTCCATGGTGAGCCCAGGTTGAACTTTTTGGTTCATTTTTTGGGACAGACCGAGTTGTAACTGACCCTATTGACTTTCTTCACATTTTATTATGTTTAAAGCAAGCCTGTCTCTGTTATTTTGCTGCTAGTCATTTTTTAGTACAGCGCGTTCCTCTAGATGTGAAGCAGGTTGTTCAACTTTTGATCCCGACCGTGCCTGTCTGTGTCCACCCAGGAGGCTTGTTCGCTTCTCCTGGAGGAGAGTTTACACTACATCCAGGCCAAATTCCTTTGCGGCTCGGCCAAAGCCTTCCACGCCGACTTCGCCCCGTTCCACGTTTATCCGTCCCCTCCTCCGCCCGCGCACTGGTCGTCCTCCCACGCCGCCGTACACCGGCTGGGCCTCGTGATCGACGGCCGCACGCTAGCCTACGCCCTGGACCGAAGCCTGGAGGATAGGTTCCTGGCGGTGGCGCGCAGCTGCCGGTCGGTGCTGTGCTGCCGATCTACGCCGCTGCAGAAGAGCATGGTGGTCAAGCTGGTGCGCAACAAGCTCAAAGTCATGACGCTGGCCATAGGTGGGCACGTGGGAAGTCCTTTCATTGGCTTTCCATATTAATGATGTTTAGAGTGCTAGTAAGTAGTAATCTAAGTGGGATATACTTATTGTTATAATCAGTGTTGTCACAGATTACTTGAAAAAGTAATTTAATTACTGATTACTGATTACGCCTCAAAAAAGTTACTTTACTGATTACTTCATTAACAAAGTAACTAAGTTACTTTAAAAGTAATCTGTCAGTTACTTTTTACCCATTTTTCTCCCTTTGCCGCCTCAACATAAGAATGACAAACGGAAAAATGTCATCACATGTAATTGGCTTTCCGATGATTGAATTTAAAGGGGAGTATCAGAATTTCGCGCTAGCTTAGCCACTCCGGAGCCCTGAAACTAACAAATATCTGACAAACTGCTTGGAATTTGTTGAAATCAACTCCACCGACCAATTAAACCCCGCTAACTCTAAGATTAAGCCGAATGTCAAAACCTCTGAATTTCGGCTTATGGTTAACAGCATATCAGTGCCAATGTAAAACAATGCAAACTGACTGCACAAAATTGCAAAGGTGGTGGGCGCGGATGCGCGTCTACAACCCGGAAGTAGTCCTCTCAACACACACGCGGTCAATTTGGCCACAAAACGTGGCGGCAACTAAGCACTTTACACTCAATTGGACATACAACACATCCCACAGATGCTAAACGAACACATCACCCCACGGCATAAATGTGCAACATGCATATGATGTAAACAAAGCTTGCCAACTTGGAGCGATGACTGCCCGCCATTGCTACAGCAAAGCTACGAAGCGGCCACGCATGTAGGAAGTCCAACCTTTTGCTGATACCCTCCAGAATGCAGGAAAAATACTTACCTTCATTCATGGATATCCACAGATCAACATTCCCTCGCAACGTGTCAACACTCGGCTCCAATGTCCAACCGCCTGGCCCACACCTTCAGTCCCACAACACGTGACATGAGACCAAAACAGGAAATAGCTAAGAGGTTGTCATGGAAACACGTACCGGGAACCTTTATTTTAGCATTTTCTATTCAAAATGCTCTTCGTACATGACTACAATAATCTTCATTTTGCATACGTTATGAGGCAAATAAAAAATAGTAACGCAGAGACACTAAGGAAACTAACTTTAATCAGATTACTGGTGTAGAAAAATGAACGCGTTAGATTACTCGTTACTGAAAAAAGTAATCAGATTACAGTAACGCGTTACTAACTAACGCGTTACTAACTAACTCGTTACTGACAACACTGGTTATAATAGTACAATAGCCCAGTGTTAACGTGAACGTAATCCAACCGAATGGAAGATAAAACATACTTTCCTTTAGAGATGCAGCTGGAATCTAGTAATAGTAAAAGAACACCATAAAATAGTAAAATGCGCAATCATTTTTCCATCACGGTGTACAGTATTGTGGCAGAACACGTGGAGAAGATTGAGACAGACCATTTTTATGTTTCACGCTTGATGCTATTGTGGTCCATACACCGCACAACCCTTAGAGACAGCGCCTTTATTGAACAGAAAACACCAGAAGATAACGGCAACCACCAGTCTCAATCATGGTTGCCACAACTATGAACCATTGCGGCCGCAAAACATAACAGTTACTACAGTATAAATATCTAGCTGAAATGAATCCCTCAGTAATCTTCGGGAAAAAGTTACTTTTCTTTTTTTTTTTTTAAATTCAGCATCTTGTTGTAGAGGAATCAAAGCCACAACGTATAATCACAACACATTTAAAATTTGTACATGAAACTTCCGCTCATTAATATTCATGACATTAGCTACTGTTGCTAAGTAGGGACAAGCCACCGTTTGTCCCAAATAGGAAATGAATGGAAATCGTGTACGAAGGAGATGTTTATAGAGCTTAACCTACCAATTCTCTCCGAAAATGATGTGCCTGGTGCCAAATTCACTGGCAAAGATGTTGAAGAACATAAAAATGTTCAGTTAAAGAGATGGCTTGAGTGTCAAAGGCTGAAAAAGACGGAAAAAACAAGCCGACCTAAGCATAGCCTTAGCTTTTTTATCGATGCGACTGACAATGACATTCTCCTGTTACAACAAGCTATCCTTTACCATCAGCCCTGTCTTTCTTATATATCCCCTGGTTGTCCTATGTCTCCTACCGTTCTTGGGGGTAATTTAGTTAGCTTTGTGTAGCAATCGCAAATGCTCCTCAGCCAACGAACACTTTTAATTTTTTCATTGATAACAAATCTTAATTCTATAATTTATTTACACTTCCCCTTACTAAAGTTGTTATATATGTATAATATATATATATATATATATATATATATATATATATATATATATATATATATATATTAGTGCTGTCAAACGATTAAAATTTTTAATCGAGTTAATTACAGCTTAAAAATTTAATTAATCGTAATTAATCGCAATTAATCGTAATTCAAACCATCTATAAAATATGCCATATTTTTCTGTAAATTATTGTTGGAATGGAAAGATAAGACACAAGATAGATATATACATTCAACGTACGGTATATAAGGACTGTATTTGTTTATTATAACAATAAATCAACAAGATGGCATTAACATTATTAACATTCTGTTAAAGCGATCCATGGATAGAAAGACTTGTAGTTCTTAAAAGAAAAATGTTAGTACAAGTTATAGAAATTTTATATTAAAACCCCTCTTAAAGTTTTCGTTTTAATAAAATTTGTAAAATTTTCAAATCAAAAAATAAACTAGTAGCCCGCCATTGTTGATGTCAATAATTACTTACACAATGCTCATGGGTGCTGAAGCCTATAAAATCAGTCGCACCCAAGCGCCAGCAGAGGGCGGCAAAACTACATAAAACACAACAAGTGAGCGTTTCACTGTACTGTCATTTAAATCTTTCGGAGCGTGGCATCTGCGTTAATTGCGTCAAATATTTTAACGTGATTGATTTAAAAAATTAATTAATGCCCTAACATATATAAACAAACGGTAACAGTGGCAGTCAGATACCACTGTTATTCTTTTCAGGTCATTCATTGTCAGACAGAAGCAGTACGGCACATCGTTATGCTAAAACAATAAGTTAAAAATATAAAAATGGCTTACCTCTTTGTCCTCTGAAAGACCATGCCAACCCAACAAAATGTTTACTGCATATGAAATGTGAATGGATTCACCGCGCTGGTGTTAAAGTCCGCGCAAGTTGATTCGTTTTCACATTTTTTTTCCTCCCGAGTATTTGGTTTCTGGAAACGCATGAAGAAAACATCCTTCATGTGTCGTAATGTCTAGAGTCTTTTCTACAAGTTCCAATGCGTGATCGGCATGTTCGTTTTTGAAAGATTACCGGAGAAAAGTAGCACAAATTACGTTGTTTCTATGCGAGGGCGGGTCTATAATGTCCCACTTCAGCTTTTACTTCCTCTTTACGATGCGACATCACGGTCTAAAAATAGCATGCGTGCGGTACGCCATTGCGACATAGAAATCGCAAGAGATGTGTCTTTTGCCCAAAAAACAGCGCTGTCAACAATCAGGGATTTTCTATGCTAATTTTTTGAGTTTTAAATGAGTTTTCCGCACTAAATGGATGCCAGAAACATAAAGTACTACTGTATAAAATTCCGTTAAAATCTGTCTAGGCATTTCAGAGTCCATAGCAGTGTTGTTTTTTGCAGCCCTTTTAATTTTTGTCTTAGTCTTTTGGACGATTAGTCTTTAGTCATTTCAAGATGTGTTCGTTTTCATCTAGTTTTAGTCATCAAGTACTTAAAATGTTGCCGCCTTTAAACTTCAAACGTTTTTGTCCATGAATAAATAAATAAATAAAATAAAAGGTTTCCAACAATTTAGAATGAAAATTGACAGAAGAGCACATGATTGTCTACAATGATATCACCGTCTTCGTGATAATACACACTCAGCAGGCAAACAGCACATTATTTTCCAATTAAACTCACCTTGACGCCACAAACTGTACGTAAAGAGTATAAGATGACACACACCACGCTAAATGCTAATGCTAACTTGAACGCTATGCTAACATTACAAGTTACGTAGTGTGTGATGATCACTTAGCACAGATTTTAAAGGCTAAAGCAACATGGCATATCTAACCAAGATAAGAAAACAAAACTTACCAAGGCAGCACCTGACACGTTTTACAAAAGGAGCCTGGACTGAGCGCAAGGTGTGTGGGCGGGGGCAAGGCGCAGCATGTCACATGAGTGACACGACCAAACACTAAGATACGTGCTAACTATACATACGGTAAGAAAATGTCACACATTGTGAACTTATGACGGAAACTATGGCGAATTTTCATCTCGTACTCGTGTAGTCAGACGACAATTGGCATCCATCTCGTTATGTTTTAGTCTCCAAGAACCAAGACCCGTTTTTAGCTTGTCATTGTCACATCATCGTCATGAAAAAAATTGTTCGTTGACGAAATACTTTCGTTATAGTCACCGTTGACAAAAAAAAAAACACTTGTCCATAGGGAACAAACAAAAACAGACACACACACACACCACCCATATACAAAGTTCCATTTATATATAAGTATACATTCATTTGCTAGCAAATTTTATAAACAGTATTTGTATTATTATTGCTTATCAAATTATAGCGCTATTTTTTTTTTTTTTTTTTTAATCATTATTAGGTGACGGGGCCAATGATGTCAGTATGATCCAAGTAGCTGACGTTGGTGTGGGCATTTCAGGGCAAGAGGGCATGCAGGTGAGTCCTCCCATTAATATCTAGTCTGTAAAAGGGCAGCGAGCCCGTCCGAATGGATTGGACATCAACCTCTGTCAATGGCACTGAAATATAATCATTCACTTTTGGCCTTCCTAGTTAAAATGGATTGAAATGACCAGAAATTAAAAACACGAGCATGTAATTGGTATGACGCTGGTCTTTTTTTCTTTTTTTCTTTTTCTTTTTTTTTTTTTTTTTTTTTGGGGGGGGGGGGGGGGGGGGATTCAAGATCAGCACAGCTTCAAAGTGGAAGATAAGATTGGGTTGCTCATTCCAGACCATTCATTTATTATTTTTATTTTAAGTATAAAAGTCACAGTTTTGTCAACACTTTTTGGTCAAAACACTGTTTTAGGTGAAACAAACAAATGTTCTACTGCTGATTACTAATGAATGGGGGGAAAAAAGTCTCAAAAAGACTCAAAAAGTCTAATATTAGTTATAATATTGGCACTAAAATACAAAGTACATTCCATTTTTCAAGCACTCGCTACCGTAATGCTAGTTTAACGCTAGCTTGATTAAACAACTAGCAGATTTTGAACAGTCCCTCAACAAGAGTCTATTTTTGGTGATAATATTGGCACTAAAATACAAAGTACATTTAATTTTTCAAGCACTCACTACCTTAATGTTAGTTAAACGCTAGCTTAATTACACAATTAGCAGATTTTTAACAGTCCCTCAAAAAGAGTCTAGTTTTAGTTATAATGTTGGCACCAAAATACAAAGTACATTTCATTTTTTAAGCTCCAGTTAGCTTAATACTAGTGTAATACTTGCTTGATTAAAAAACTAGCTAATTTTGAACAGTCCCTCAAAACGATTCTAATATTGGTGATAATATTGGCACTAAAATACAAAGTACATTTCATTTTTCAAGCACTCGCTATCTAAATGCTAGTTTAATGCTAGCTTGAACTGCTCTTGCAGATCTTGAACAGTTCCTCACAAATAGTTTAATATTGGTTTTGACAAAGAAAACGACACACGTTGTACTCTAAAATTGCAAATCACGTAATTTTTCGAGTACCCGCTAGCTTAATGCTAATATTACATTGCTAAAAGTGAAAATCTAGATTGGACGATAATGGAGAAAAAAATATATATATATCTTTTTTGGCCAGCTCACCCTGCCCCGGTCTAATTTGGTAGCTGTAATATGTATTTAATCGTAAAACAATCTTCTGTGGGTCTTAAAAAATAGGTCCAAATGCTCTAAAATTGCTAGTAATCACAGGGTTTGGCTTCTCTGAAAACGAGTGAACGTGTTAATGACTTTAACGCAGTGTTTTACAAACCTGGCAATCACATTTTATGCTCCCTGTTCATTTAGCCGCATCACGCTAATGTCACACAGAGGTCATAGCCACATGTCCCCTCATCCCTGATTAACATATAACCAATCATCATCAACATGATCATCATCCTCAGCCTATTTCTGCTTAGCTCGTCGTTCCAGGAAGGTGATCTTGCATAGCAATAACGGAGACTCCCAATTATCTGGCAAGCAGAGCACATCTGTTCGAGACTCCCTTCTGGAACCGTGCGGTGGGGGGGTGTTTGGATGGGTCGCCAGATTAATCACTGTTAGTCAGAGGTGCTCTTAAAGGCACAGCGCTTGCTCCCACGTGTGCTGAAACGGACATTTCGCACTCTTACCTTATGATGTTTGTCTCACAGGCGGTGATGGCGAGTGACTTTGCCTTGCCGCGTTTCCGCTACCTCCAGAAGCTGCTGCTGGTTCACGGACATTGGTGCTACTCGCGCCTGGCCAACATGATCCTCTACTTCTTCTACAAGAACGCCGTACGTCGGCCTTGTCCAGTTGCTCTTTTTTTGCGCTGCAAAAAAATAGATTTGATTGAAATATACAGTGGGGCAAAGAAGTATTTAGTCAACCGCCAATTGTGCAAGTTCTCCTACTTGAAAAGATTAGAGAGGCCTGTAATTGTCAACATGGGTAAACCTCAACCATGAGAGACAGAATGTGAAAAAAAAAAAACCAAAATCACATTGTTTGATTTTTAAAGAATTTATTTCCAAATTAGAGTGGAAAATGAGTATTTGGTCACCAACAAACAAGCAAGATTTCTGGCTGTCAAAGAGGGCTAACTTCCTCAAACGAGGCTCCACTCGTTACCTGTATTAATGGCACCTGTTTTAACTCATTATCATCATAAAAGACACCTGTCCACAACCTCAGTCAGTCACACTCCAAACTCCACTATGGCCAAGTCCAAAGAGGTCGAAGGACACCAGAGACAAAATTGTAGACCTGCACCAGGCTGGGAAGACTGAATCTGCAATAGGTAAAACGCTTGGTGTAAAGAAATCAACCGTGGAAGCAATTATTAGAAAATGGAAGACATAAAGACCACTGATAATCTCCCTCGGTCTGGGGCTCAATGCAAGATCTCACCCCATGGCGTCGAAATGATAACAACAACGGTGAGCAAAAATCCCAGAACCACACGGGGGGACCTATAGGCCCCCCGTGAATGACCTACAGAGAGCTGGGACCACAATAACAAAGGCTACTATCAGTAACACGATGCGCCGCCAGGGACTCAAATCCTGCACTGCCAGACGTGTCCCTCCGCTGAAGAAAGTACACGTCCAAGCCCGTCTACGGTTAGCTAGAGAGCATTTGGATGATCCAGAAAAGGACTGAGAAAATGTTATGGTCAGATGAAACCAAAATAGAACTATTTGGTAGAAACACAGGTTCTTGTGTTTGGAGGGGAAAGAATACTGAATTGAACACCATACCCACTGTGAAGAATGGGGGTGGAAACATCATGCTTTGGGGCTGTTTTTCTGCAAAGGGACCAGGACGACTGATCTGTGTAAAGGAAAGAATGAATGGGGCCATGTATCGAGCGATTTTGAGTGAAAGTCTCCTTCCGTCAGCAAGGGCATTGAAGATGAGACGTGGCTGGGTCTTTCAGCATGACAATGATCCCAAACACACAGCCAGGGCAACAAAGGAGTGGCTTCGTAAGAAGCATTTCAAGGTCCTGGAGTGGACTAGCCAGTCTCCAGATCTCAACCCCATAGAAATTCTGTGGAGGGTGTTGAAAGTCTGTAAGTCAGCAACAGTGTGTGAAAAGCTTGTGAAGAGTTACAGAAAACGTTTGGCTTCCGTTATTGCCAACAAAGGGTACATAACAAAGTATTGAGATGAACTTTTGGTATTGACCAAATACTTATTTTCCACCATGATTTGCAAATAAATTCTTTAAAAATCAAACAATGTGATTTTCTGTTTTTTTTTTTCCACATTCTGTCTCTCATGGTTGAGGTTTACCTATGTTGACAATTATAGGCCTCTCCAATATTTTCAAGTGGGAGAACCTTTTAATAATTAGTGGTTGACTAAATCCTTAATTTGCCCCACTGCACACTGTCGTCGGGGAAAAAAAGCAGTTTTCTTTCCATTCGCAGATGTTCGTGGCGCTTATTTTCTGGTATCAGTTCTACTGCGGCTTCTCGGGCTCAGCCATGATCGACCAGTGGTATCTGATCTTCTTTAACCTGATGTTCTCCGCCTTCCCGCAACTCGTCACCGGCACGCTGGACAAGGACGTGTCGGCTGAGACGCTGCAGCAACTACCTCAGCTTTATGTCAACGGACAGAACTCGGAGGTGGATGCACAATTCTTTAAAGTTTTGGTAAAATACTGACTCCACAACCAGTTAGCAAATCATAATTAGCTGAATTTGTCGACATCAAGGGACGGCAACCTATGGCTATTTGATATAGCCCAGTTTTTTTGGGGGGTGGGTGTTTGATGTAAAAATAATGTGTTGCTTATAAGATTTAACAAAGGAATTCAGGTTCTCTTTAGTTAACAGTAAGTCATGCTTACTTTTTTATTATATCTTTATTTACAGAACAGTCACACAGATCATGAACTCGCCAACTATGTACATCCACGGTTGGCTGATGACAGAGGAGAAAGAAGAGGGGGGGGGGGGGTCAAAAACAGATGTTATTCGCCGGGTTGGAGCATATAGAAATCAGCAATGTGTGGTGTAGAGCCCAGTATTATGTGAATCACTTGTAAGATCCTATTCTATGCTGCCTGATCGCCAATCCTGGCACTGAGAGTCTCTCTACTTGAGTTTATCCAATTGCACCCAGTCATGCGTGAATCCCATCAGACGTGTGATAGTCTTGCAGACAAGTGGAAATGCTGCGTGGGGGCCACCAGGCCCCAGGGTGGTGACTCATGTCCAGGGCCGGCCCAGGCCATTTGGGGGCCCTAAGCAAAATAATGCAAAGGGGCCCATATTTTTGGCCCACCATTTCGTCACAGCGTACTGTGAAACCCATACATGCAATCCAACCCATACGTCCATATTTTGTATATTAATCAGATTTTGTTGCACTGCATACTTCAAACTTCTCACCCCAAATGATTGTCAGAACTTACAGTAGATAGCGCCAAACCTTTTTCTAAAAGAGGAAATAAAGAAGTTAAGGAAGGACCAGGGGTCGCGTTAACCGAATATTTTCCATCGTTGACCGTTTTTTTAAAACGGTGACGGAAAAAACTCCATCCGTCATTTTGACAGGTTGCAATTCACACCCCAGACCACAGGGTGGCGAGTGAGCATATCAATTAGCTATTGTCTCTCTTGATGCTTGACGTCGTTGGCCTTACTCGGAAAAATGTCAAGGCAACTGAGTGTTTGCCTGGCACGGCCAGACTGTTCTGCCTGTATTTTTCAAACACTGAGAGAAAAGTCTGGGACACAGCCTCTCGAGTAGGTACAAAATCAATCGAAAAATCAGATTTGTTTATTTGCGTGACGTGTTCTTCACGAGCAACGTCACTCTTGCGCGCCGAAAGTCGTCTCTACTATAACACAGATGGCGAACGGGAGAGCTGAGAATATGTTCCAGTCCGCGGTAAATTCAATTTTAAATGAGCTAAAACACATCGACACGAGTCATTGACAACAGTCTGTCTCGCACTAGCCATGTTGAATAAACTCCGTTCTCCTCGTATGTTTACTTCCGCGCGCAAGTCCGTCGTCCTGCCCTCGTCGCTTTGCTAACGGCACGTCTGCCCGTCGCTGATTGGTGCACTCTGCTGTCTGTCTGCCTCTTGTTAAGCTTGTTCGGACAGAATACTAATTAAAAATGAATGAAAACTAAATACTATTGAATATGTCATTATTATCATTTTAAAAATGTAAGTGACGGGTAAAAATAGATTATGACTGGATTTTTATGACACTGTCAGTCAAAATGACAGACAACGAAAAAGTCTAGCGCAACCTCTGGGAAGGACTTTTATTTTTTTAAGCTTGTAATCAAGTATCAAAACTCACAAAAGTCAAATAAAGCAAACTGTAGTAAACAAAATATAAATTAAACAATTGCAAAATTGGGGGCCCCCTAGTGGTCAGGGGCCCTAATCAGCTGCATAGTCTGCTTACAGGCTGGGCCGGCCCTGCTCATGTCTATCACAAGTAAAAACTTAAGACACTATAGCTGAAACGACAAGGGAAGTTTTGGAAATTTTGATTTGAAACCGCCATGTTAGGTATGCAGATTTGAGTTATTTTAAAACTGAAAGGAAATCTGAGTTCCTAATGAGTAGACCTACCAAAAAATATTCTTCGCTTGTTGTAGCAGTATTTAGTGTACTTTTGCGTCAATGCTAACAGCTTATGGATGGCCTTGCTCTCTTCAAAGGAATACAAGCCATACATGTTCTGGATGAACATGATCGACGCTTTTTACCAAAGTCTCATCTGCTTCTTCATTCCCTACTTTGTGAGTGCACTCTTCATCCATCCATCGTCGTCATTCCGGCGTTTGAACTTATCTCCTCCGCAGGCCTACGCCGACTCGGACGTGGACCTGTTTACATGGGGGACCCCCATCACCACCATTGCTGTGTTCACTATTTTGCTGCACTTGGGGGTGGAGACTAAAACCTGGGTGAAAAAACAGAAAATCCTATGCAATTTCCAACAAATGTAAACCAAGTCTACATAACAATGCCTCTTCTTCCAGACGTGGATGAACTGGGTGTCCATCTGCTTCAGCGTGGCTTTGTTCTTCACGGTGGCGCTGTGCTACAATGCCTCTTGCCCCACCTGCTACTCCCCCTCCAACCCTTACTGGACCATGCAGAGGCTGCTGCAGGACCCCGCATTCTACCTGCTGTGCCTCATCACACCTGCAGTCGCGCTGCTGCCCAGGTGCGTACATGCGCTGCAGTAAAAGCGGCGGCTCAGCTAAACACATTTCGTAGGAAAGCTAAAAGATAAATAGCAGCAGAAATCACCCAGAAAATCAAACGTCATAAAGTAATTTTACTCCAAAATAATAAATGTTTTTTTTTTTTTTTTTTTAATGACAGAAATGATAAATCATAAATTAGTTGTGGTCATAAATTGAAAGAAAAAAAAATAAAAAATACAAATTTGTTAGAACAAAAATGGCTAAGCGTTCACTCATTCGCTGCCACTCCTCCCACTGCAAATGGATTGGACATCTAGTAAATTGAGTAAACAAAAAACAAAAACTGTTTTCATTAAAAAAAATAATAATAATAAAAAAATCCTAAATATAGACATTTTGAAAATAGAGATAAAAATTAAAAAATATAAACTTCAAGAAAAAAATCATTAAAAAAAAAAATTTTTTTTTTTAAAATTGATTTTCTACATATGCACATTATTTTGTATTATTTTTCTACATTGTCATATTTTTTTTTCCCAATTTAGAAGTTTTGCAATTTTTAGTTGTATTTTCCATACATATGGATCTAAAAAAAATTTTTTATAGTTTTCTATTGCTTTTTAGGTTATTATTTTTTACATATATATTTTTGTAATTTTAATCTTCAACATTTTTTTCTATTGTTTTTTTTTTTTTTTATTCCAGGATTTCGGCATTTTTAGTTGTATCTTTAGTTAAATTTTTTTTATACTTATAAAAGGTTTTATTTTTTATTTTTATGGTTAATTAATCTTTTTCTTTGTCGTTTTTTTCATGTTTTAAATTGTCTTTTAAACCGATCCTGGGCGGCTTGCCGAGAAATTGACTTGCTGCCATTTGACAGTTTGTATATCCCTTCGTTGCTAGTTGCATCAGTGCCTTGTTTTTTTTCGTTTGTCTGCCTCTTACTGCGGTTTTCCCTGTTTTTTTTAATTTTTTTTTTTTTAATATTGATCCCAACCTACTGTCACAGACAGTGCTGTCCTGCTCGTCAAATTGTTCAAATTGGAAGGGCAAAAAACGATGACCATGTTTATGTAGCTAACAAGTGACATTGTAGAAGTACGGCAACACTGCTCACTGACGTGATTGCCCAGACTGCATTGCGTCGTCAACAACAATGGCGACCTACTAATTCAAATAATTTTTCAATATTTATAAAAACGAAAACATTAAGAGGGGTTTGAGTATCAAATTAATATTATGCATACTGATATTTATCTTTTAAGAGCTACAAGTCTTTCTGTCCGTGGTTCCCTTTAAATGTAAAACCAGGCATTAATGGGTTAAAGCTCATTTTTCACCCAAGACATCATAAAGTCGCCCGTTTACATTCATTCCAAAAAGCTCGAAACAAGAATCAAATCTCGCCTGAATGTGAAAATTCCCACCCAATTGTGAATGTTGTTAATACGACGCGGCGTGTGTGCATGTTGCAGATATTTCTACCGGGCGTGTCAAGGCACAATTTTTCCCAGCCCAGTCCAAGTGGGCCGGCAGTTGGACCGCTTCCCCGCCAAAGACCCCCGCAGGGACATCCTAAACTGCAGTGCCGAGAGCAAATCCCCCGCGGCCTCCCTCGCCAAAGACCCCCATAGGGAGTCGGAGCGTCCCGACGCCAGCCTGTCAGTCCGGATTGACGGAGGCGTCAAATACACCCGGAACTCCCAGGACGGACTCACCTTGGGTTGACGTGTCCACGCCCCCCCGCCCCTTTTTCCAATTTGCACGTTTTTTAATTCTATTTTTCCAAAGAGCTTCTTTTATAAAGGATGCAAATAGGTACTTTATTTGATGCTAATGTTATTACGGGAGTCGGAAATATAATTTTTTTTGCCAGGAAAGCTTCATTTACCGCAGAAGATTCATCTCATTCTGTAATGATGGATGAGTTTTCTGTTTTTTTACATCCAAAGTGCTTTGACGCAAGAGCGGCCTTGGTTGTGTCTTTCTAAGAGGTTTTTTTTCTTGTTGTTGTTCAGCACACGGTGACCTCGGTTCACTGCAGCGTTAGCGCCACAATGAAGAGAGAGAAAATATACTGAAATGACGAGGAAAAAGTAATCACGAGAAATTGTATGTAGCATTAAAAATAATTTGTGGGAAAAAAGTTCGAAGAACAGGGCGGAAATTACACAAATTCGGTTAGATTTTTTTTATTTTGAAGAAGAAGAATTATGTTTTTATCATTAGATTTTTAAACAAAAAGGTGAAAATTACATAACAAGGTAGGGGTGTGAACCTCTTGCGAACTAGGCATGTGCCGGTATGATATATGAGTTAAAAAAGAAAATCCATTGAACAGGATTTTTATTTTTCAAAACATATTAGCAAATTGGAAATTAAGTAGAATGTTAAGTTAAAATTAGGGCTGTCAAACGATTAAAATTTTTAATCGAGTTAATTACAGCTTAAAAATTAATTAATCGCAATTAATCGCAATTCAAACCATCTATAAAATATGCCATATTTTTCTGTGAATTATATATACTGTAAAATAGATTGTTGGAATGGAAAGATAAGACACAAGATGGATATATGCATTCAACATACGGTACATAAGGACTGTAGTGGGCATTTCACTCTACTGTCATTTAAATCTCTCTATGCTGTCCTCACTCCGAAGCGTCTACTTTTTCCAAAGCTAGGCAGCTAGTGAACGACGCCTTAATAATCAGACCTCTTCCTTTTTCATCTGATTTATTAATAAAATGGCCTAAAACCATTGTCCTCTTTAGACCGTCGTAAAACTACAAAAAAAAAGTACACAAGCATTGCATTAGCAACAACGTTAGCTTAGCACGCTATACAGGTTAACTAAACATAAACAAAAAGCGTCTCATACAAAAAATATAACATTTAGCTTAACAACATAATATGTAGATTCTTTACAACAACCATACTTACGGACAAATCTTGTCCAAGGATCATATAAGCACAACATTAAAACGTAGGCGTCAGCCCGAGACGTCGTGCAGCCATATTGAACTGGCAAGAAAACAATAAACCATGTCGCAAAGCGACCACAAGAGTTCGCTGTTAGACAGCACAAAAAGCCTTGCTGTAAAACTTATCAAAAGGCAGAATACTGTCTGAGCGGGACATGTGCGTTAATTGCGTCAAATATTTTAATGTGATTAATTTAAAAAATTAATTACCGCGCGTTGACGCGTTAATTTTGACAGCCCTACTTTAAATAAATAAATAAATAAATAACTCAAATATTCTAAGTACAATTAAAATTAAAATAAATGCAGTCCTTTACGTGAGCCTAAACCCAAAGCCACAGCTCAATATTACCATCAGAACAAAAACAACTGAATTATTTTCCATAAAAAGCACGTGCGTATGACTCGTATTATGTTTACATTATACACACACTCCCTTTCTCAACACAGACAGTTGCCAGAGAGAAAAAAAACACGTTTTACCACTGCTAGACACACTAAACACGCTGGAGTACACTCTTTTAGCTGGTGGGAAATGTGTATGACAGTGTTAACAAACCTTTAATTTTGTATAAATGCGGAATCATATTGGAGGTATTGTCTCCTCGGCAGCCACCCAGCCCAAACAAGTTTTACATCTCGGTTAACTTTTCTGTAGCCGAAGTATTCCCATACCAGCGATTTGGTTTTGTTCGATGGGGGAAAAAGTTACGGAGTGTCACCTCCTCCAGCCATCATGTAGCACAGCTTACTCACTGAGCAACAACCGGTGGGGGAAGGTTGTACCGTGCAGCTGAAAGCGAGCCATTTTTCCCTGCATTTTTGGCACATAAAAAAATAGCTAACACCGTATGGACGGAAAAATGTTGCCGTTTTGAAACCTTGACGTTTCCATACCGCGGTATACCTTAAAACCGGAAATGCCGGTGAGTGTATTTCTCCATGAGCAGCGGCATCAAAAAATTCAAAGTCGTTTCGTAGTAAAATGATTGCGCGACCGCTTGAAAAAAATGCCTCAACAGCCAAAGCGCGTTCCAACTTCATCCACTCCATGATGCTCACTGGGGTTCCTGAAAAAGACAACAAAAAAAACCCACAATAAATCAAGCAAGTTAAGTAACCAAACTTTAAGCCCCACCCTCTTAAATAAGTCTATCCCTACCATCCTCAGAGCAACCATTGCTCCAGGGCGCCAAATTTAAATAAGCAAGTTACTCTGCCCCACCCAAAATTGGCGTCGCGAAGTCAAAATCGCATAAGTCTGGTACGTCGTGACCCGGGGACTGCCTGTATTAGTTGTTTTGTAAAATATCCGGGAATGATTTCCTGACCCATGTATCGATAATTGTTATATCGCCATATGGGGGGATCGCTATCATGAGCCTTGTATCATAAATCGTATCGTGAGGTACGCAGAGGTTCACACCCCAAGTTGAATGTATATTTCAGGTTACAATGTTAATATGCAGAGTTTGTGTTTTCTGGGCCATCCCTAAATGCACCGCATATCTGACTGGAGTGAGCGAGGGAGGGGTAGCCGGAGCGAGAGGGCTGTTCACAGTAGTCGTGTTCAGTGCTTTCAGTCTATTCTAACCCTCACCAGTAATGGTAAGTACAGCATCTTTTTATATTATATACATGAAGTATTTTGACATAAATTTAGGTGAAATCCGACTTTAGTACAGGAAGTCCTCGATTTCGTAGGAACGGAACGGAAATCGAGTCCTCGATCGAGTCCTCGATTTCGTAGGAACAGAACGGAAATCGAGGTCTTCCTGTTAAAGTTTCTTTTTCTACCAAAATATCAGTTCATAGACTTCACTATCAGTTGACGGGACACTGGGCTCGGGGCCGATCCGTAGGGGGCCTATTTTCAAAAGCTTAAAATATTTTCAATACCAAAGCCGCTAGCGACCTAAAACCAAAACAGACACCTCCCTTAGGCATATATGAGTCTCCATGAGCAGTGACATAAAAAAATACAAAGTCGTTCCCTAATTAAATTATGATTATTTTTTTATACAAGTATACAAGTCTCAAATTTTGCACAAAAATCACCAAATGCAGAAATAATAACATAATTTTCAGAAGCAATAGCAATATTTAACATATCATAAACGTTTTTGCCCAAAATAGCAACCTAAATTTGTTTTGGTACAATTAACAGGGGTGAAAGTGGGCCAGAACAGTCAGGAACGCAGTTCCGGTATAAGATTCAGGGCCAGAACGCAGTTCCGGTATAAGATTCAGGGTCGGAGTGCTGTTCCGGTACACGGTGCTTTGATTCCGAAAATATGACTGCAACTGTCAAAATGCTGTGTAAAAAAAAAATGCTAGGCTGCCACACATGCATTTCATCTCCAAGAAGAAAACAATCTACCAACATCAGATTTACATACACAAGTGTTAACAACAAGCATAATAAAGTACTTATGTAGCGTAATCCGTTTCCACCAATATTATTTATTTTATTCCACAGACGGCATGGAGGTTTCCTAGCTGTCAATGTGAACTTTGAACTTATATTTCTTCATTTATGTTAGGCTACTTATTCATTTTCTTATGATTGAAGAAAGTCAATGTTTGCGCGATCTTCAAAATATATTCCATTTCACTCTGCGTAATATAATTCATTTGTACTTATTTTTCTGAAAGTATGTTACTTATCTTTATTATTAAAACAAAGTAAATGTTTACATTAAATTCAAATTTTAAAATACATCCTATGTTCTTAAGTAATTAAAATTGAGATTTGGCATTTAATATGTGAGGAAATGAGGGAAAATAAAAATTAGGAGATGGAGGTTGGGGTTATTGCTGTTTTAACTTTTATTTTGAAAATCATTGAAAAAAATAAAATTTTAAATGAAAATCAGTTTTTGTATGTGTTATAGAAATAACTGTGCTAAAACAGTTTTCTTTGCATTTCAGTAGTTTAAGAAGTATGACCACCCCCTAGCCCCCCCAAAAAATGAAAGAAAAAAATTAATAAATGAATACAATTTCTGGCTCCGTGGCGACTTTCACGTCGGGGAGTTCTGGCAAGAAATTTTAGCCACTTTCACCCCTGACAATTAATACAAGTTACAGCTAATAAATCACTCAATTTTTACATAAGAAACTAAATACTTGAGGAAAGCATGCAAATTAATCTTAATTTTACTCAACAAAAGCAAAATTTGTAATTTTCTATTTACAATTACAGTTTATTATGGTTGAATTCCACTATTGTGTGGCGATACAAAATCCAACATGGCAACAGTCACTAAACAAAGCTTTATACGTTGAAAATTCTTGCAAATGCTGAAATCGCGGGATTTCTATCGATATTAACGTAAAACAGTCTAGATTCTCGGTTAAAAGCAAAAAAAACGGGCAGTTATCATTCATTTTGCGCAAATATTTCAAGCCAAAGTACAGTATTGTTTAATCCAACATGGCGGCCATCACGAAACAGAGCTTTTTAAGTTGACAATTCTTGCAAATAAATGCTTAAATCGTGAAATTTCTTTAGATATAAATGTAAAACAGTCTAGATTCTTGGTTAAAACCAAAAAACGGGCAGTTATCATTCATTTTACGCAAATATTTCAAGCCAAAGTTACAGTATTGTTTAATCCAACATGGCGGCAATCACGAAACATGGAGCTTTTTAAGTTGACAATTCTTGCAAATAAATGCTTAAATCGTGAAATTTCTTTAGATATAAATGTAAAACGATCTAGATTCTTGGTTAAAAGCAAAAAAATGGACAATTATCATTCATTTTACGCAAATATTTCAAGCCAAAGTTACAGTATTGTTTAATCCAACATGGCGGCCATCACGAAACAGAGCTTTTTAAGTTGACAATTCTTGCAAATAAATGCTTAAATCGTGAAATTTCTTTAGATATAAATGTAAAACAGTCTAGATTCTTGGTTAAAAGCAAAAAACGGGCAGTTATCATTCATTTTACGCAAATATCTCAAGCCAAAGTTACGGTATTGTTTAATCCAACATGGCGGCCATCACGAAACAGAGCTTTTTAAGTTGACAATTCTTGCAAATAAATGCTTAAAGCGTGAAATTTCTTTAGATATAAATGTAAAACAGTCTAGATTCTTGGTGAAAAGCTAAAAACGGGCAGTTATCATTCATTTTACGCAAATATTTCAAGCCAAAGTTACAGTATTGTTTAATCCGACATGGCTGCCATCACGAAACAGAGCTTTTTAAGTTGACAATTCTTGCAAATAAATGCTTAAATCGTTAAATTTCTTTAGATATAAATGTAAAACAGTCTAGCTTCTTGGTTAAAAGCAAAAAACGGGCAGTTATCATTCATTTTACGCAAATATTTCAAGCCAAAGTTACAGTATTGTTTAACCCAACATGGCGGCAATCACGAAACATAGAGCTTTTTAAGTTGACAATTCTTGCAAATAAATGCTTAAATCGTTAAATTTCTATAGATATAAATGTAAAACAGTCTAGATTCTTGGTTAAAAGCAAAAAACGGGCAGTTATCATTCATTTTACGCAAATATTTCAAGCCAAAGTTACAGTATTGTTTAATCCGACATGGCGGCCATCACGAAACAGAGCTTTTTAAGTTGACAATTCTTGCAAATAAATGCTTAAATCGTTAAATTTCTTTAGATATAAATGTAAAACAGTCTAGCTTCTTGGTTAAAAGCAAAAAACGGGCAGTTATCATTCATTTTACGCAAATATTTCAAGCCAAAGTTACAGTATTGTTTAATCCAACATGGCGGCCATCACGAAACAGAGCTTTTTAAGTTGACAATTCTTGCAAATAAATGCTTAAATCGTGAAATTTCTTTAGATATAAATGTAAAACAGTCTAGATTCTTGGTTAAAAGCAAAAAACGGGCAGTTATCATTCATTTTACGCAAATATTTCAAGCCAAAGTTACAGTATTGTTTAATCCAACATGGCGGCCATCACGAAACATAGAGCTTTTTAAGTTGACAATTCTTGCAAATAAATGCTTAAATCGTGAAATTTCTTTAGATATAAATATAAAACAGTCTAGATTCTTGGTTAAAAGCAAAAAACGGGCAGTTATCATTCATTTTACGCAAATATTTCAAGCCAAAGTTACAGTATTGTTTAATCCAACATGGCGGCAATCACGAAACATAGAGCTTTTTAAGTTGACAATTCTTGCAAATAAATGCTTAAATCGTGAAATTTCTTTAGATATAAATGTAAAACAGTCTAGATTCTTGGTTAAAAGCAAAAACGGGCAGTTATCATTCATTTTACGCAAATATTTCAAGCCAAAGTTACAGTATTGTTTAACCCAACATGGCGGCAATCACGAAACATAGAGCTTTTTAAGTTGACAATTCTTGCAAATAAATGCTTAAATCGTTAAATTTCTATAGATATAAATGTAAAACAGTCTAGATTCTTGGTTAAAAGCAACAACAAAAAAAGGCATTTATCATTCATTTTACATACTGTAAATATTTCAAGCTTAAGCTAGACTAATTTTTCCCCATTCATTTCAATGTATTCACAACGTTCCAAAGCGCATGCATGGTGCAAAAATTATAATAATTACCTTGAATCCTCGACCAAATCACTCCTGAGGCACTCCTGCCTGCTTGAATGCAGTAAAACCTTCGTCCTATTTCAACCTAAATCCGGCGTTAGAACGCAGTGTGTGTTTGAGTTTATCACAGTGAATAGTGAAAGCCACCTCAAGGCTCTATGGGTCGGCCCCCTACGGGAAGGCGTGGCACAAAGTCTGTGGGAGTTGTCTTGTCAACTGATGGTGGAGTCTACGATCGGTCATAAAATAGTAGTCATTCATTTCAAATATTTATTTTGTTTCACTCTAGTGTGGCGCCAACACTCCCGCGTGTACATTTGTGCAATCATTTTGCTGGATTCATGCTAATCTCTTCTACACATTCCAAAGATAATCAAACCCAATTGAATGGGATTGAAGCCCATGTCTCATTGTGTTTTAACAGTGTTCACCAAAGATTTGCGTTGTAACGGTAACAACTCATCTCGGTCGTTTTCCACATCAAGCTAACTGGGAATAAAGGGGGCGTTGATATTAAAATGCCTCGTTTCGTCCAAAAGACTAGACCAAAAAAACATACCTGGATGTTAAGCTCGTAAGTGTTTTACTTGAAGATTTTAAATAGTTTTTCTATGCTCGTTCAGATGCCTGTTGCTGCCACACCAGAAATTTCGCAAAAAGTTTGGTAATAACTTGATCAATTTCAGGTTTTATAAAAGTTTGTCAATTTGTTTTGCCAAAAAAATCACATTATAACATGAAACATACCAATTAAGAATACAAAATTTTTCATATTAGCATTTAAAATCATGCTAAACGTGTAATTTATCACCTTAAAATGTGAAATCCTTCACATAACGTGATTTTTTTCATGTTGAAGCACAATTTTTCTAACTAAAGTTTATTGCGATTTATTAAAATTAGGGCTGTCAAACGATTAAAATTTTTAATCGAGTTAATTACAGCTTAAAAATTAATTAATCGTAATTAATCGCAATTAATCGCAATTCAAACCATCTATAAAATATGCCATATTTTTCTGTAAATTATATATATATTCTGTAAAATAAATTGTTGGAATGGAAAGATAAAAGACAAGATGGATATATACATTCAACATACTGTACATAAGGACTGTAGTGGGCATTTCACTCTACTGTCATTTAAATCTGTCTATGCTGTCCTCACTCCAAAGCGTCTACTTTTTCCAAAGCTAGACAGCTAGTGAACGACGCCTTAATAATTAGACTTCTTCCTTTTTCATCTGATTTATTAATAAAATGGCCTCAAACCATTGTCCTCTTTAGACCGTCGTAGAACTACAAAATAAAAGTACACAAGCATTGCATTAGCAACAACGTTAGCTTAGCACGCTCTACAGGTTCACTAAACATAAACAAAAAGCGTCTCATACAAAAAATATAACATTTCGCTTACTAACATAATATGTACATTCTTTACAACAACCATACTTACGGACAAATCTTGTCCAAGGATCATATACGCACAACATTATCAGCCCGAGACGTCGTGCAGCCATAATGAACTGGCAAGAAAACAATAAACCATGTCGCAAAGCGACCACAAGAGTTCGCTGTTGGACAGCACAAAAAGCCTTGCTGTAAAACTTACCAAAAGGCAGAACACTTTCTGAGCGGGACATGTGCGCTAAATGCGTCAAATATTTTAACGTGATTAATTTAAAAAATTAATTACCGCGCGTTAACGCGATAATTTTGACAGCCCTAATTAAAATAGTTACGATAAAACATTCAATATATCACGTAACGTGAAATTTATTACATTAGAGTGAAACTCATCGCATAATAACGTGAAATTTATTACATTGCAATGTGATTCCGAATTGTCTTCTGATGTGGCAGCAGTGTGTGTCCGTAAGATTCGGGGGGGAAAACGTTTGAGTGGCCAAAGAAAAATGTTTTTAAAAGCACTTTGACATTTTCAGAAGTCCCAGCCCCAACACCAAATGTTCCGTTTGGTTGACATGGAAAAATGACGTGGTTATTGTTGATACGTCATTGTTCGTATATGTTGTATTTTCCACATATGTGCCTTAACACTGGATAATAAATGTTGTTTTTCCCCATTGATGAAAGCTGTTGTTGTTGTTCATAAACGATGATGATAACAAAAATATTTGGTCAACGAACACATTTTTTTCAGGACAATGACATGACGAGGTTAAAATGTGGCTTGGGAGACTAGAACAAGGTAGGGTTTGTTTTCTTATCTTGCAATGATCTTTTAGCCTTTAAAGGTCTGTGCTGAGTAGTGATGCAACGATTAATCGATTAACTCGAGTAATTCGATTAGAAAAAGGCTTCGAATCAAATTATGCTGCTTCGAGTATTTGTTTCATTGGAGTGGTATTGTAATGGTTTGTTTTGAAAGTGTTTGCATTTAATTTCATTGATATGGGTGGATACACTGCCCTCTAGTGGGAACAGTGAATATGAAATAACTGATTTAACATGACTGAATTCAGCTGCAACCTGTTAAGACCAACATAAGGTAAGTTTTTGTTTGAGCGAATGTTTTTTTTTAATGCATTCATAATTTAGTGTCTTTAGCTGTTTTTTTTTTGTGGAAATACGTATGTGTTTGAACAATTTGTTAAGAGCATTGTAAAACTACATTGGCATTTTATAGCATTTAAGCTAGCAGACTTTGGCTACGTAAATTTGCCAGTTTTTCTTTTGTTGTACTTTGATCCTCATTTTTTTCTTTGTTTTGTATCTCCTAACATTTATTTTGCAAAGCTTTAAATGTTCCTAATCCGATTACTTTAGTATTCAAACTAACTACCATAGTGGCCCGAATATAAGACAGTGTTTTATGCATTGAAATAAGACTGAAAAAGTGGGGGTCGTCTTATATTCGCAGTCTAGACATTATACCCATTCACGACGCTAGATCGCGCCAGATATCATTGAAGCGATGTTCTGTCATGACAGATCTCAGCTACTCTCAAGTTTAACCAGTTAGCATTATTTTATTGCAATGTTTTTCCTTATTCAGATTATCAGTTTGGATGTCGGGCGTTCACCGGTGTCCCTTATGTTGGGACAGGACGTCCCGCCATTTGTTCTGGACTGTCGGGAAGAACTGACGTGGAGACGTGAGCTTGTAGATGTCTTGCCAATCACCTGATAGTCGGCGTCAATCTTGCTCAGCAAGCTGCGTGACGCACACGTTGGGCTTCCGTTATAAGAAGGCGTCATGTATCTCTCATGCCCTATATTCTGCTTGTTTTCCTTAAACTATGGTATAAGTGCTATTTATTTTATATTGGGTATTAGAGTAATACAATCTGTATACAGTAATAGTCAGACAATAAATACGAGAAAAGATAATATTCCCTGATTGACTATATTAAGTGTGTTAGAGTAATACAGTCAATCGGTAAACACATTATGTAGTGCTGCAATGCATGCTAGGAGGCATGTTGGACAACAACAATGTTGACAGCAGGTGGCAGCAGAGGTTAACTGTCTCCCCCAAGGGAGGAGTGATGGCCAAATGAAGCTTCTTGAAGCAATGACACTTTGCAGCCAATTGGTTCAAAGCTTCATGGTGCTTTATTAGGTCTTATGACACTCATATGATGCCGCTGTCAAATAAAGTGTTACCGGCTATATCCCATAACACAGTGAGGACAGCTGCGGCTTATTGTCGAGTGCGGCTAATCTATGTACAAATGTCGTTCGTTTTTGTGTCAAATTTGGTGGGTGGCGGCTTATAGTCAGGTGCGCCTTATCGTGCGAAAATTACGGAAATAAGTCTTATCAATCAAAAGACTAATACGAAAATTAAAAGGGCTGCCAAAAACTGCACTGGTGCTGAGTGATCATCACGCACGAAATGTAACTCGTCACATTAGCATAGCATTTGCGTTAGCATTAGCATTTAGCGCAGCGAGCGTCGTCTTAAACTCTCAGATAACTTTATTTTACATACAGCGTGTGGCTTCTAGGTGGTTTTGATTTAAAATAATGTGAGTTGTCCTTGTAGAAGCTACAATATGTGCCTGTCGATGTTTATTCGAAGGTGTTGGATACCTTTATTTTTGGATGAAAACACATTTTACACACGAAAATATTTTGAGGAACTGTCGACTAAAACTAGACAAAATTTTCATGAGATTTCTAGACTAAAACTAGACGAACACATTTTGAAATGTCTTTATATGACTAAGTATTTTCGTCAAAAAGATTAAGACAAAAATGAAAAGGGCTGCAAAAACTTAAGGGTAGAGTAATAAACAAATGCCGTTTTCATGTCAAATTTGGTGGGTGGCATCTTATACTCAGGTGCGCCTTATCGTGCAAAAATTACGGTAATAGGTCTTATCGACCAAAAGAGGGCTGCCAAAAACTGCACTTGCGCTGAGTGATCATCACGCACGAAATGTAACTCGTCGCGTTAGCGTAGCATTTGCATTAGCATTAGCATTTAGCGCAGCGAGCGTCGTCTAAAACTCTCGGACAACTTTATTTTACATACAGCTCGTGGCTTCTAGGTGGTTTGAATTGAAAATAATGTGCGTTGTCCTTGTAGATGCTACAATACGTGCTTGTCTATGTTTATTCGAAGGTGTTAGATACCTTTATTTTTGGATGAAAACTTACATTATACACACGAAAACATTTTGAGGAACTGTCGAATAAAACTAGACAAAATTTTCATGAGATTTCTAGACTAAAACTAGACAAACACATTTTGAAATGTCTTTATATGACTAAGACTAAGTGTTTTCGTCAAAAAGATTAAGACAAAAATGAAAAGGGCTGCAAAAACTTAAGGGTAGACTAATAAACAAATGCCGTTTTCATGTCAAATTTGTTGGGTGGCATCTTATAGTCAGGTGCGCTATATTGTGCAAAAATTACAGTCATAGGTCTTACCGACCAAAAGACTAAGACGAAAATTAAAAGAGCTGTCAAAATTAGCACTGGTGCTGCTGCTGAGTGATCATCACACACGAAATGTAACTCATCGTGTTAGCATAGCATTCACGTTAGCATTAGCATTTAGCGCGGCGAGCGTCATCTTAAACTCTCAGGTAACTTTATTTATATTTATAGATAATTTACATTCAGCGCGTGGCTTCTAGGAGGTTTTAATTGAAAATAATGTGCGTTGTCCTTGTAGATGCTACAATATCTGTTCGTCTGTTTACGTTCATTCAAATGTGTTAGAAACCTTTATTTTTGGACTAAAACTAAAACACATTTTGAAATGACTAAATACGACTAAGACTAACAAGTATTTTGTCCAAAAGACAAAAATGAAAAGGGCTGCAAAAACATTAAGGTAAAGTAATTAACACATGCCTGAAAAGGTTTGCAATTGCCTGGAAATGCCACAAGATGTCGGCAAAGTTAAGAATGTTTTTGTCTGGCATTATTCTGTTTGGATTACATATTTCAGGCCGTTTTTAAAAGGTATGTTTGACATCTTGTTTTTATTTCCCCCCCGACACCATTGACAGCCAGCCGTGTACCTATCACGTTGTCACATTTACACAAACACAAGAAAACCTTGGCATGTAAAGATTGACTTGCACTCACACAAAGGCATCCCGCTGTTGCCTAGCGACCGGTCACCATCTCTACTCTCTCTATGGCCTTCGAAGGGTGCTTAGGAACAGCAAGGCCTGCATGTACTGTATCAACAAAACATAGCTTTCGTGTAGCGTCCTAAAAGTAAGTACTTTGGAGTTACCTCTCACTCACTGATTAATTTTGGTCATTTCCAACTCCAATTATAATAATAATTTAACCCCGCCCTCCACATTCGTGGACATGTGTTGTTTTCGTCAACGATGACTATAACGAAAATTTTCGTCAACAAACAATTTTTTCATGACGATGACGAGACAATAACGAGCTAAATATATGTTTTTGGAAGACTAAAACATAACGAGACGTATGCCAGTTTGCAAAAAAATGCATGTGAAAGCTATTTTTCTTTGATTTTTTTTTTTTTTTTTTTGATTGATTGAAGCAACTTTTTTGATTGAAGTAATGTTGATTTGTTTTTCAATTCAATTCAGTTTTATATGTATAGCCCTAAATCACAACAAGGTTGTCTCAAAGAACTTTGCAGAGGCAATATGATACACAATCAGAAACAGCAAATGAAGCAAACAAAGATGAATAAATAAAGTTCAAGTCCTGGGCACCCTCCATCCATAGACCCTCAGTGTCGGCAAGGGAAAAACTCCAAAAACTCCAGAGTCTTTGGGAGAAAATGAGAAACCTTGGGGAGTACCACAGTCAGGAGAGATCCACTCCAAGGACGGATAGACAGGAAGCACCAGGACTGCTAATGGGAATTAGCAGGCGAAGTTAAAGTCCGCAAAGATGCAGTGGAGTAAAGGAACAAGAAGAGGTCCATCAAGCCAGATGAGACGGGGGTAGTAACGAGGACGTCCATCCAGCCAGGGATGGGCCACATTTTGGCTAGGACATTTTTGTTTTTATTATTCAGTCAAAAAATAAGTTGCTTCAAAAAAATATATATAGATTTTAAAAAAGGAAAATCACTTCAATCAAAAAAAAAAAGAAAGTTTTTGAATACGAAAAAATATTTGAGATGGAAAAATTAGCGTTTTAATACTTAATTTTTCATTGAAAAAGTTTTCTTTGATTGGAGCAATCCTTTTTGTGTTTGGGCCATATTATGATAAGGACATTTGTGTCTAAATCGTTCAATTCCCCCCCAAAATTTGCTTAATTATTTATTTATTTATTTATTTTTCAAAAAAAGAAAAAACTTTTTTTTTTAATTAAATGCAAAGCAAATGGCCGTCTAAGGTGCTCGAAAAATAATTTTGACCCATTATAAAAATAGATATTTTTGTTCATTTCATTGATTTTTGTTGCAGTTTTATTGCTTTCAACTTTTATATATATATATATATAAAAATACAATTAAGTAGGGTTGTTCTGATCATGTTTTTTTGCTCCCGATCCGATCTCGATTGTTTTAGTTTGAGTATCTGCCGATCCCGATATTTCCCGATCCGATTTCTTTTTTTGCTCCTGATTCAATTCCAATCATTCCCGATAATTTTTCCCGATCATATACATTTTGGCAATGCATTAAGAAAAAAATGAATAAAACTCGGACGAATATATACATTCAACATACAGTACATAAGTACTGTATTTGTTTATCATGACAATAAATCCTCAAGATGGCATTTACATTATTAACATTCTCTCTGTGAGAGGGATCCACGGATAGAAAGACTTGTGACTTTGTATATTGTGACTAAATATTGCCATCTAGTGTATTTGTTGAGCTTTCAGTAAACGATACTGTAGCCATGCCCAAATGCATGATGGGAAGTGGAACCATGACTGCGTAGTGCTACCAATTCTCTGCGTTAGGAAATAACATAAGGTGTTAAGAAAAAGATCAATTGCTACCGTGCTTCCCCACATTGCTTTCCACGATATTTCTAATCGTAGGGAGAGGGATTGTAAGGCTTTAGCCAATTTAAAAAAGGCTTCAAAGGCTGCCAAAATTCTCTCTACTCATTTTACGCTGCCTTATATCTCTCTATATACAGTAGGTAAAACGGCGCCATTACAGATGGAGCGCGACAATGCGTGGGTGGGTTGTGCAGCGCATGCATTAATTGCGTTAAATATTTTAACGTGATATTTTTTTTTAAAAATTAATTGCCGCCGTTATCGGGATATATTTGATAACCCTACCTTAAGCCTGAACTAAAGACTCTGGATGAGTGTAAGATATTATGTTTGTAACGTTAAATACAATTAGAAAACGATTTAATTAAAAAATATACATTATATATATTGAAAAAAGGCATGGCCAATATTTTTTTGCCAATTCCGATACCTGGAAAATGACGCGATCGGACATCTCTACAATTAAGTGATAGTTATGAGGTAGATATCCGTGACTTTTTTACAGACACCAAATTTTTCATTGTGATGTAATTTGTTTAAAAGTTTAAAATATGCGAGTGAATAATTTTTTTAAAGTCGTTTTCTTTTCTTTTTTAACTCAATATTAGACATCAATTAATGATTCTAAGCTAAACATGACATTTTGAATAATAAACATAATTACTTACCTTCTTTTTATGGCTAGGTTGAAGCAAAAGCGGTTGCGCAACGTCCGTAAACGGGGGTTTTCAGGGTAAAAATAGTTGGGGGGCTTAATGTGTGATGAATCTGCTATGGCAGCATATAGACATATTGTTCTATCAAACATAACAGTTGTGTTGGCTTAAAATACTGCAGTTCGTTTTAAAGAGGAGTGCAAGAGCAGAAACTGCTACTTCAGTCTTGTCTGTGTTTTCCGCCATATACTTTTAAGTGTATGGCTCAAAATGTGTGACTCAAAAAACGGCCCCCTATGGTCCTGAAGGCAACATCCAACTACTGTAATTATAAATTTTCTATGTATCCTTGTGCCATGACAACCGATTCAGCCCCAGCCTACTGCCCATAGTTAGCTTGGATTGACTCTAGCACCCCCGTGACCCTCGTGAGGATAAGCTGCTTGGAAAATGAATGAATGTTGGTAAAACAAGAAATCGGCGGTGGGAGTCATATGAACACCAAAGTTAAAGGTAGTAAAAGTAATAAAGTAAATAATGTTGGGACCTCCCTGATTGATTTGACAGATTTCCCAGAAAAAGTCTCAAGGGAAATCACACGGAAAGAGCTCAAACCAACAATAAACGGCACACACGCCATGCTCAAGTCTGAGCTGCTTTTAATTACAGTACATGATGCCCCAAAAACCAGAGTCGGTCCCTTTTATTAACAGAGGGAGGGACTTGATCCATGAATCTGTTGACTGATTGATTGCAGCCCTATCATGAGCGTGAGGCCTTGACTGACCCAAAAATAATGAACAAAATACGGTGTATCACAAAAGTGAGTACACCCATCACATTTCTGTAGATATTTGAGTATATCTTTTCATGGGAACTTTCAAAACAAACTATTACAACGCGGCTTTAAATAAACAAATACGCGAAGCAGCAATAATTCAAATCTTTTTTCTAACCAATTACTCGAGTTAATCGATTAATCGTTGCAGCACTAAATTACACGCTAACCATCTCGAAGATTAAGCCTTGTGGCAAAAATTCCGAGTTAGCTTTAAATTAATTTATAGGAAAATTAATTACATGACATGCAATGACATTTTTCGCCACTGGAGGGGGCACTCAATCTTCGCTTATGTTTGAAATGTATTGTAAAAAAAAATCATGACGTTAACACAAAAGTGAATCAAATTTTTTAAAAATTACTCTGATCCGTTCTTTTAGTTTCTCAACTTTTTTTTCTTCTTCATAATAGATTGTGCCTAGTGGCTGCCCCGCCATGTCGTGACAGGTGGCGTCCACTCCTACGCGTTGCTAGTCACAGATGGTGAAATAAGAGCACACACACCAGCGGAGATTTGTCTGCTTGTTTTTATAAATTCAACACAAAATGAAAGCAATCAAAAGTCTGTCAGTCCAAACGATGTCACCGCAAAAACAGCAAAGACGGACAGCCGACATTTAGCTTAGCGGCGGAGAACGCAGCGGAGCCTCTAACGTCCAGTGACAAACACACACACACACATACATATATGAGTTTATCTTGGATGACTTCGGGCAAGGAAAGCACGTTACACCCCGGATTGGTCGCCAGTCAATCTCAGGGTTAATAGAAAATGAACAAGCGCTTTTGGACATTTAAGAGTCTTTACTTGAACATGAAATAACATTTGGCGAGAAAAGTAGTGTACACCCTGGACTGGTCGCCGGCTTCACAAGATTTCCAATGGGAAAAGCGAACTTTGAAGTGACGTTTGACGTTAGAGGTTCCTCTGTATATCGCATTACCTCATGGCGATCGGACACCGAGGATCACCCGGTGCCGTGACGTGGTTGCCCACCATGTTGCCCGAGATACGTCAGAGTTCAACGAGGTGCACACACATATACATTAATTGACGTAGTAGAGCCAGTAGACGACATTAAAGAAGGAAAATGAGAAGGGGAAGATGAAACGGGACCAGCGATCGATGGCGTTCACGTCCGTCAGGTCTGGGATTTTGATTTTCAGCTGCGACGATCGCCTCCTCAGGCGGCTCCGCCTCACATCCGGGCCACCTAGGGGACGGGCGGCCCGCCCGCTGCTCCGTCTGTACTGGACCCCCGAGGAGTTGTCCAGCGGGACGGGGGTGGAGTTGCGCGTGGCGTCGTACAGGCTGCTGCTGGTGCTGCTGCGGGTGGTGCTGGTGATGGCGTGGCCGCCCACCTCGTTGTGGATCTCAAGGGTGGTCAGCAGGATGTTCCCCTGAGAGTCGGCCTGAGGAAGACAAATAAACAAATTGGCTGGGTGTCTCCTAAATGAAAGGCCTCAGAAATTTGGACCGGGTCTGCTAACTTTTTAAAGATCATTGAAGTACTTTCTGTTGATTTTAGGGGCACTATCTGTGAATTTTCAACCAATTTCAGTTGAATCTGTGGCACCCTCTGTTTAATTTGGTGGGAGTGTCTATTAATTATAGGGCAGAGGTGTTAAACTGGTCCTCAATGGGCCGCAGTGGGTTCTGGATTTCATTCCAACCAAACGAGACCAATACATTTTGACCAATCGGGTTTTTTACAAGTGTAATCAGTTGACTGCAGTCAGGAGCTGCTTGTTTTAGCAGAAATCTCATTGGTTGAACTGTCTGCTAAATGTGTTGGAACAAAGACCAGGACCCCTTTATGGAATCCATTTGACATCCCTGTTATAGGGCAAACCCCATTCATTTTGGGCCATTTCCAGTTGACTCTTCAACACTTCAATTTGGGGGTATTTCTGTTCATCTTAGGGTAACTTCCAGACAACTGCATCAGTCACTATGATCCAAGTCACAAGTAATTCCCGAATCTTACCAGTTATGGGCTTATCAAGTCGAGTCACAAAGTTTACGTCGAGTCAGTTCGAGTCACGAGGTTATGCTGAGTCGAGTCGAGTCCAGTCACGAGGTTATGCAGAGTTGAGTCCAGTCACAAAGTTATGTCGAGTCACGTCGGATCAAGTCACGAGATTACGTCAAGTTGAGTCCAGTCGAGTCACGAGGTTATTTGGAGTCCAGTTGAGTCACGAGGTTATGTGGAGTCCAGTCGAGTCACGATGTTATATCGAGTCCAGTCGATTCACAAGGTTATGCCGAGTCGAGTCCAGTCACGAAGTTATGTTGAGACGCGTTGAATCGAGTCACAATGTTATGTCGAGTCCAGTCAAGTCAGGAGGTCGTGCCGAGTCTAGTCAGGAGGTCGTGTCGAGTCGAGTCAGGAGGTCGTGTCGAGTCGAGTCAGGAGGTCGTGTCGAGTCGAGTCAGCAGGATGTGCCACGGCAAGTCAGGAGGATGTGCCGAGGCGAGTCAGGAGGATGTGCCGAGTCGGGTCGAGTCATGAGGTCATGCCTAGTCGAGTCAGGACGTCATGCCTAGTCGAGTGGAGGTCATGTCGAGTCGAGTCAGGAGGTCATGTCTAGTCGAGTCACAGGGTTATGCCGAGTTGAGTCACAGGGTTATGCCGAGTCGAATCACTGGGTTATGTCACAAGGTTATGTCGAGTCACGAGGTTATGTCCAGTCGAGTCCAGTCGAGTCACGAGGTTATGCCGAGTCCAGTCGAGTCACGAGGTTATGCCAAGTTGAGTCCAGTCACGAAGTTATGTCGAGTCGTATCGAATCGCGTCACGAGGTTGTGTCGAGTCCAGTCGAGTCACGAGGTTATGCCGAGTCGGGTCCAGCCCAGTCACGAGGTTATGCCGAGTCGAGTCGAGTCACGAGGTTATGACGAGTCCAGTCATGAGGTTATGTCGAGTCCAGTCGAGTCACGAGGTTATGCTGAGTCGAGTCGAGTCCAGTCACGAGGTTATGCAGAGTTGAGTCCAGTCACAAAGTTATGTCGAGTCACGTCGGATCAAGTCACGAGATTACGTCAAGTTGAGTCCAGTCGAGTCACGAGGTTATTTGGAGTCCAGATGAGTCACGAGGTTATGTGGAGTCCAGTCGAGTCACGATGTTATATCGAGTCCAGTCGATTCACAAGGTTATGCCGAGTCGAGTCCAGTCACGAAGTTATGTTGAGACGCGTTGAATCGAGTCACAATGTTATGTCGAGTCCAGTCAAGTCAGGAGGTCGTGCCGAGTCGAGTCAGGAGGTCGTGTCGAGTCGAGTCAGGAGGATGTGCCGAGTCGAGTCGAGTCATGAGGTCATGCCTAGTCGAGTCAGGAGGTCATGTCTAGTCGAGTCACAGGGTTATGCCGAGTCGTATCACTGGGTTATGTCACAAGGTTATGTCGAGTCACGAGGTTATGTCCAGTCGAGTCCAGTCGAGTCACGAGGTTATGCCGAGTCCAGTCGAGTCACGAGGTTATGCCAAGTTGAGTCCAGTCACGAAGTTATGTCGAGTCGTATTGAATCGAGTCACGAGGTTGTGTCGAGTCCAGTCGATTCACAAGGTTATGCCGAGTCGAGTCCAGTCCAGTCACGAGGTTATGCCGAGTCGAGTCGAGTCACGAGGTTATGAGGAGTCCAGTCGAGTCACAAGGTTATGCCGAGTCCAGTCAAGTCACGAGGTTATGCCGAGTTGAGTCCAGTCACGAAGTTATGTCGCGTCACACCGAATCGAGTCACGAGGTTATGTCGAGTCCAGTCGAGTCACGAGGTTATGCCGAGTCGAGTCCAGTCACGATGTTATGTCGAGTCCAGTCGAGTCACGAGGTTATATCGAGTCCAGTCGAGTCACCGAGTTATGTCGATTCGCGTCCAGTTGAGTCACGAGGTTGTGTCGAGTCGAGTCGAATCGAGTCACGAGGTTCTGTCGAGTCGGGTCACGAGTTTATGCCGAGTCGAGCCGAGTCACAAGGTTGTCAAGGCCTATACCATTGTTCCCCAGCCCACCCACAAAGCACTCAGGTTTCTCTTTGCGGGAAACTTTATTGTCAATGTAAGTCAATGTAAAAAAAAAATCCTATGCGGTATAGTCTGGAATAAATTCGGACCGGATATTTGGAACAATCAATCTAGTGTAGGGATGTCCCGGTTGCATTTTTTTTTTTTTTTTTTTTTTGCATTTGTGTCCGAGTCACCTGATTTTAAGAATCTGCCGATACAGAATCCCGATCTGATACTGATTTTTTTTTTTTTTTTTTAACAAAAGTTCCAAACAGTACTGTCCTGTTTACAGTACTTCCTCTTCCACTTTTTCCGGGAGTGTTGCGAAGTATTAAACGTATATATTTTTGTTTCTTTTGGCAATGCCATTGTATTTATGGATCATTTCAACCCGTAAAAAATTTTACAAAATGTTTTTAAATTAAAGACCTGATCCTTTTCACCCGATTCCGATCTTCTGAAAAATGGCCTAATTGGCCCGATTTCCGATCACGTGATCGGATCAGGGACATCCCTAATCTAGTGTGCCAGTTTAAAGTAAGATTGGGTTGAACTGGTCCCGATTTATCCAAATTAAAGGTAATTTGACTCAGAGCCCGATTAATTTTCAATAGGATTTTTAAAAATTGGTCAAATTTGGGGGAGTTGCGTCACAGGGCAATGCGTAATTCTTTGAAAAGAAAAATAGTTCTCATTTGTATCCAGCTAGGACACGTCTTTTGATCCCTTATTCTCGTGGATACACGGCGTGGCCTATGTTTTGGCGAGGAAAATGACTTCTTCGTAAGCAGGCCCATAATAACTAGAGGTGTAAAGGTACACATAAATCTCGGTTCGGTACGTACCTCTGTTTTGAGGTCACGGTTCGGTTCATTTTCGGTACGGTAAGAAAACAAAATGCAAAATATAAATGTGCTAGTTGTTTATTACACACCTTTCAACAATAGGAACATTAGCCTATACAAAGCTAGAATTCTGCTCAAAAAGTAGCGGGTATTTAAAGATAATCCAACAATAATTTGCCTGTCAGACCCCGCGTATTGGTCAGCTTTCTTTCTGAAAGGAAGAAGAAAAAAGTCCTGTGCTAAAGAGAAAAGCAATCCTAATGGCAAATATTTTAACATGTATTTTACAAAGGAAATGCCTCAATGAATCTTTTTTTTTTCTTATGATCGGTTTTCAAAAGCTTTATTAGTGGATTTTCTCAAGTTAAAGCGCCACACAGAAATTAATAAATTTAGTTGTGTAAGCAGGATCTGTGTATTATTCTTATTATTTAATTACAGGTGGTTTAGCTCATTTCAATTTATTTTATTTAAATGGGCTATTATTTATTTTATTATGTGTTTATATTTTACAAATGTGATGTAGTATTCATTTATATTGTATATTTTATGTTGTATAACTTTAGCTCCTACTTGTTTTGTTGTGGTAGGAGGGTTTTGTATTGAACACGGGGCTGTGTTGGTTATTATTATAGCAGAGAAGTCAGCAGTAAATCAACAAAGACAAGTCAACTGTGCCCCGATCTACCACTCAAGAGATCTGATGGACTCAAAAAGTGGGTTACGATTGCATATTAGTTTGAAAATCGACCGGATCCACAGTATTTTTACACGAGTGACTTCCGGTCTGCCCGATCCTAGCTAGCGGTAGTAGTAGGCTACGTTCATACTACAGGTCTTAATGCACAAATCCGATTTTTCGTGTTTTTCCGACTCGAGTGAGGCATTAACTTGACGGTCTGAACGTGACAAGTCGCATAGAACTGGACCATTTCAAATCCGATCTGGGTCACTTTCGTATGTGGTTCAAATCCGATCTGGGCCACATTTTTCCAGACTGTCGCGGCGGTCTGTACTGTCCAGTCTCTCAAATCGGAATTCATGCAGCAATTACGTCATCAAAATGCGAGAGACGCTACCGTAGCGATGTAGCAGCTGTGCGTTATTAGCGCTTAGCTTGCCTTGAACACGGCTTTTTAGGAAGGGTCGGACTTGACAACAGTCATAAAAAAATAAAAATGGGTTGAGGATAAGCCTGAGAATGATCAGGTTTCTGTCTGCTCCATATAAGCAATATTTCAACATTGCTTACACGGCCGAGCGTCGGGGCAAACTGCCCGTATGTGTGTGTGACATGCACGGACAGTGCGTGCATGCTATTTATCCATATACTTTGAATATAATCTTAAACTGGGATTATTTATGTCTGTCATTTGTGTCCTCTTTTTAAAAAGCAAAATATGATATCCCTGGAATGACAGATGACAGCCAGCATGTGTGGTCATTTGTTTTGATGCTTCTGCGCATGCGGGTCGTCTTGCTCAGCGCGTGTCGGACTGCAAATTAGTGCGAATGCGTAATACTTGAATGGTCTCAATGGACAAAGGCAGTCTGAACCGGCACGCCAAAAAAACCCAGATATGACAAAAAATCGGATTTGTGCATTACGACCTGTAGTATTAACGCAGGAGGGTCGCGTCTCGCGTCAAATAATAAACTCTGCCGTTCTTTTCGTGTGCATCGTGTTGAGCCGCTTCTGGGACGCATCTAACACGCGGCCGCACTGCGACCGGCGTGCATTAGCTGATTGACTTTAACGCCCGCGTTTCACTGGGTTCTCGCGGCGGCCACGTTTTCACGCCGTTGATGTTTCTGGGTTATACCGTCCAACCGTGTTCGTCCTCATTATTGTAGAGAAGACGGAGTAAATATAATCTACACAAAGAAACTGTAACCCGATCGACTCACAGCCTCGAAAAGTAAGGGTTACATTACGTCACAAACTCATTCGATACGCCTCCGTTCCGAACCGAGCACCACGTACCGAAACGTTTCAATACAAATACAGTGATACCTCAGCTCACGAACATAATTGGTTCCCAGAAAGTGTGTGTAAGGCGAAAAGTTCGTCTTCCGAACATTTATTTCCCATAAGAAACCATCAAAATGAGAATAATCCGTTCCCAGGTCCCCATAAAACATAATTTTCTACTAAATAAGCCTTAAAACTACACAAAAATATACCTTATTTTATGTATAATAAATGTGCTATTGTATTATAATTAAAGAAATAAACTGTACTGTAGAATAAAGTCGTTTTATTTACCTTTGTGATGGTAGTTGATGGCTTGATGGAATGGAGTGGGAGGAGGAGGGAGGGAGGGAGTTACTGTTTGGAAGGAGAGTGTTACCGGCAAAGTGCGCAGTTAGCGTAGACTCCAGCGCTGTGTCCCACACATGCTTTTGGTTGTTAATAAAAGTGTCCACAAAAAGCCATCCGACGCCTCTGGGTGTTTGTATGCACGCCGCCACCTTTCTGGAGAGGAAATCGGGCGAACCGAAGACAAGCGACGACAACGAGCCAACGTGACTCGCCGGTCCACTTCTCACTGCGGTGGGAAGCTGAAAGCACCGCCAATTACCAGTCGAGGGCGAATTGGTAACACGAGTCACCTTCCATAATGACTGTAGGTAAATCTTTTTCGGTCCCATAATAGCAAAAGTACACTCAATATGGTCCAAAATGTCTATCAAACACAAACCACGTCTGCACTCAACGAAAGGGAGGGGACGAACTGGGACGCCGTGGGCGTGCGTCAGCTTCTCGTGGCGCTGTTCGACCGCGTGGTTTCGTTCGTCCGCCGAAATCGAGTTCGTCAGCAGAGACTATATGCTCGCAAATTTAATGTTCTTGCGGCGAAAAGTTCGTGAGCTTAAGCGTTCGTGAGCTGAGGTATCACTGTACATGTATTGTTACACCCTTAATGATAACGTATATCAACGATATAGAGTTTCTCTACGTCTGATTCCATGTAAAGCACATTTTTACACAAATTACTCAGGGAGTGTTTGGCAAAGGTCATTGCACCTTGGGCCGGTCGAAAGCGGCCCGGTCGTTGTTTGCCTTCTGCGCCCGCTCGGCCAGCTTCTTCTGCATGCGCGGGCCCCGCCCGAAGAAGATGTAGTTGACGAAGGCGTACTCCAGCAAGGCCAGGAAGACAAAGACGAAGCAACCCATCAGGTACATGTCGATGGCCTTCACGTACGGGATCTTGGGCAACGTCTCCCTCAGGTGCGTGTTGATGGTGGTCATAGTCAGCACAGTGGTGATGCCTGCCAACATGAAAGAACCCTGATAGGTTGCTTTTAATGTTACTTGTGAGTTCACTAGAGTATGGAGTCGTCTAAAAATACGTGAATGTAACATTTAAGAGATGTGGGTATTTTTTTTTTGGGCATCTCCTGGCGACTGTATTTCTGCGTCTTGAGCTCTGTTGCGTAAGTAGGCCCAAAATGTAGCGCTTGAACAGTGTGTGCGGGGGAGGGAGTGGAGAGCAGTGTGGGTACATGCCATCGATTCCTGCTTGAGAGCCAAGAACAAGAACTATTTGCGAGATTGACACAGATTAAAGCAACAATACTGAATTCTCGACTATGATAGAACAAATAAGTGATTTGGACTGGTATGTATTATGAATAAAAGCATCTCTCTCCACCACTTGACTTCTACTTTATAGGTCAGAAATGTTAGTGGAGCAATTGGGACACCTCAGTCATGCTGTGATTACGTTATAAAGAAGAATAGTAATGTTCATTTGTCTACCTAAAGCGACTCTGGCGGCCGAGGCGTCGTAGTTGATCCAGAAGGAGACCCAGGACAGGATGGTGATCAGGATGGAGGGCATATACGTCTGCAGGATGAAGTAGCCGATGTTCCTCTTCAGCTTGAAGCTTAGAGACAGTCGAGGGTAGGCACCTGCACCGTGCACACACACACAAATGAAAAAAAAAAAAAAAAAAATTCTTAGTGCCTACCCAACTTCAAAGAACGTCCCAGCTGACATGCTCTTCTTACACTCTAATGGTAGAAAAAAAAAATTGGCGTGAAGGTGTGTATTCCTTTTTCAGTGCATATGACAGTAAAAAAACGTCCAATTAATTTGAACAGGGAAAGCCTGGAAGCTTCCCAGTTAAAATTGATTAGATTGTCGTTGGCAGCTAGAAAAATAGAGTTAACTTACTCAGTAGCTCAATTTGTGAATGATTACTGCCCGCTGTCACATTCGACATCATTGGCTGCCATTGACAATGATAGATGTGAAATTCATTTTGATGAAAATGGAGTTAGCCCTCTGTTGCTATCAGTGGCTCCATTCGTGAATGATCACGATCAGCCCCACCAAACAAAATGGATTGGACGTCTATCACTGTCAACAGGACATAGGCGAGCTAGGCAGTTGCTTTGGTTGCCATCTAGTGGCGGGGTCACTGATCAATTAGGGGAAAAAATACTGTACCCTGAAAAAAAAAAATCCTTAATTTAATCCGCGGCGGATGGGATTGATGAAGTCTGCCCTGGGTATGTCAAGGCTTTGGATGTTGCAGGGCTGTCTTGGCTGACGTGCCTGTTCAAAATTGTGTGGTCATCAGGGGCAGTGCCTTTGGAATGGCAAACCAGGGTGGTGGTCCCTATCTTTAAGAAAGGCGACCACAGGTGTGTTCCAACTATTGGTGGATCACACTCCTCAGCCTCCCTGGGAAAGTCTACGCCAGGGCACTGGAAAGGAGGGTCCGGTCGATAGTTGGAACTCAGATTGAGGAGGAACAATGTGGTTTTCATCTTGGCCATGGAACCTCGGACCAGCTCTTTACCCTCATGAGGCTGCTTGAGGGGGCAAGGGAGTTTATCAATTCAGGACACGTGGATTTGGAGAAGGCTTACGACCGTGTCCCCAGGGGCACCCTGTGGAGGGTACTCCGGGAGTGTGGGGTGGATGGCCCTTTGTTAGGGGCCGTCCAGTCCTTCTACCAAAGGAGTATAAGTCTGGTCCATGTGGCCGGCAACAAGCCGAACCTGTTCCCAGTGAGGGTTGGACTCTACCAGTGCTGCCCTTTGTCAACGGTTCTGTTCGTGGCTTTCATGGACAGAATTTTTAGGCGTAGCCGGGTGGTGGAGGGGGTCGAGGTCGGTGGTGGGAGGATCTCATCTCTGCTTTTTGCAGATGATGTGGTCCTTCTGGCTCCATCGCACAGTGACCTCCAACTTTCGCTGGGACAGTTCACAGTTGAATGTGAAGCGACTGGAATAAGAATCAGCACCTCTAAGTATGAGGGAATGGTTCTCAGTCCGAAAAGGGTGGATTGCTTGCTCCAGGTCATGGGTGAATTCCTTCCCCAGGTGGAGGACTGTAACTATCTTGGGATCTTGTTCACGAGTGAGGGTAGGTTGGAGCGTGAGATCAACAGGCGGATCGGGGCAGCGTCCGGAGTGTTGCGGGCGCTTAACCAGTCTGTCGTGGTGAACTGAGCCGGAAGGCGAAGCTCTTGATTTAACGGTCAATCTACGTTCCTACCCTCACCTATGGCCATGAACTTTGGGTAATGACCGAAAGAGCAAGATCGCGGATACAAGCGGCTGAAATGAGTTTCTTTCGCAGAGTGGCCGGGTTCAGCCTTAGAGATAAGGTGAGAAGCTCGGTCATCCGGGAATGACTCAGAGTAGAGCCACTGCTCCTCCATGTCGAGAGGAGCCAGTTGAGGTGGTTTGGGCATCTGGTTAGGATGTCTGCTGGACGCTTTCAGGCATGTCCAACTGAGAGGAGACCCCGGGTCCGACCCAGGACACGCTGGAGAGATTATATCTCTCGGCTGGCCTGGGAACGCTTCGGGATTCTCCCAAACGAGCTGGTGGAAGTGGCTGGGTAGAGGGCGGTCTGGGCCTCTTTGCAGAGGCTGCTGCCCCCGTGACCCAGATTCGGATAAGTGGGAGACAACAATGACGACGACGACGACCCTGAGAAAATGTTCTCACAAAACGCTTCCAGAACTTTTTTCTAACATACCAAGTACATTAAAATAGGTCAGTGTAAAAAATATTTGCCGTTTTCAGGCTGTATTATTTTAGCCACCTGCTATTTTGTGGCACATTTGAGGTAAGGGAGGAACAGTCCAGAGACAGTTAAAAATGCCAAATAATGGCAAGTGGGAAAATAATGGCAAGTGATTAAATCAAAGGTCATTTAAACATTTAAACGAAACAAAAACTATCACATAACAAACTAAATAGCACAAGTAGCCATTAATGAAACAACTTGAACACTAAATAAATAATTAGCACACAACATGAAATTTAAATGTTGTTTTCATCTGTAGTGCTGTAATGCATGCTGGGAGTCATGAGGCATTTTGTACGGCAACAGTGTTGAGAGCAGGTGGCAGCAGAGGTTATCTGTCTCTCCCATGGTACGTGAGAGATTACATTGAACAGTGATGGCCAAATGAAGCACTTTAGTTGAATAAATGCACACAGAACTGCACCATTGTTTTTCGCATACCTGTCAAGTTGGACGGTTTCGGCGTAATTTGTACAAGTGAGCACTGATTTTTAAAAGCGTACGCCATATGTTCAAAATCTGTACGTTTATGGTGCATTACTTTTTTTTTTTTCTCCATTCGGACTTTGTCACCGTTTCGGCACCGAGACAGTGTGCGTCCCCGTTACTACGTTGGTTGAATGTCGCGAGAAAAGTCAGAGACTGAGAGAGAAGAGTGTTTTGAAGCTGTAGCAAACGCAATGCTAGGCTAAGTGGCTCCAATATTTCCTGACTGTAGCCGACAGCCTACAATCTGCGCCTCGATATCAAATGCTTATAGAACTTCATGCGAAATGACAGACGGCGGCGTTAATGAACGGCCGCCATTTTGAACAAGTAGACTTCTCAGAAAGGCTCTGTTGTAGTGAAAATACTCCTAAATCGGCAACATCTTGACTTGAATCTATCTTTAAATAATGAAAAAGTTTTAAAACTTTAACATGCCGAAAGTAGACAGAAGGAAACTAATGCAAAACGGTAGCAATTTTAACAACTTTAACAGTTGATTAACAACATTAAATAAATTCCAAACATAGCAAAGGTTACTATGTTTTTTTTGTTTTGTTTTTTAAATTAAAAAAAAACAAAACAAAACATGAATGGTAACACCCGTTACCAGTAACTAATTACTCTTTTCTTCAGGTAACTGAGTTACAAACTCAATTACTTTTTGGGAGAAGTAATTTGTAACTAATTAAATACTTTTTAAAAGTAAGATTACCAACACTGGTCATAAAGATGAAGTCTGCAGAATGAAAAGTGACGAAAGCCGAGATTTCATTCTACCAATTTGTTGCCGAACACAATTTGCCCGCAACTATTGCGGATCACTTCTCAGAATTAGCAAAAGAAATGTTCCCTGACTCAAAGATTGCATCGGTAAGTTAATTTTATTTTTATTTTTTAATTCATAATTGGACACACTAACGAACTACCTTCAAGACAAACTGAATAGCGAGCTGAAGTGCAGCCATTAAGACATGATAAAAATTACCAAAAGTGCTACATACAATTATAACAAAAGTCACTGCTAAATTTTAGTAATCATGATGTAGCTGAATATATTGATTGTTCTTTGATTGCACCAGGTTATATGTTACAATATTATCAATAAATTCATATTTTAAAAATTGAGTTTTATTTTTTGTTTCATATTGCACGCTATAGTAAGATTAGTCACCAATTTGTAAGGGCATACGTCACTATTTATAAGATTGCGAACGGCCTCGGGTTGTTTTCGTTTGTCTTATAGATTTTACGATGAACTACCACTTGTGACTTCAGTGAAATATTTCAGTGCACTGATGTAGTAATGTACGGGTAATAATGTCACTGTTCAGGCTAAATTTACATTGAAGAAGTGTGCCCCCACAAAAAAAAAATGTAATGCCCTCCCTGTAATTTCTTTCTGCAGCCGGGTCTGGGTCCGGCCCCCTGAACAATACCAGAGAGAGAGCATTTTGATTTTTTTTTTTTTCCTCAATAGTGTTATTTATTTTCTGGCCTTTCTCTGTGAAGAAGGGTTATTTGGTTATTATCTATTTGATTAATAGTGTTGTTATTATTATTATTTATTATTATTATATTATATTATTATTTTATTTACTTTTGTTCCGTGAAGAATCCATAAAGGGTTATTTGATTGTGGCTTTCTGAAAAACAATAATTTTCTACATTTAGGCACTCCTGCAACCGTCACACTTTTCTGTTACAAACTGACCCCGGCCCGGCCAAGTTATGTGGCCCTCACAGGAAAAAGTTTGGGGACCCCTGCAAGTTTAACACATATTACCAACGGCAGACCAACGACCTATATGCCAGTATATACCAATATTTTTTATTTCTATACGAAAAATGTTTCAGTAAAATGTTACACATTCTTATGCATTTGCCACTTATTGCCACAGTTAAAATTGAGGCTTTGGGCCTCTTTTGACCTCGTTGTGAGTTTGTAAGGTTGTGACTTCTGATTAAACAAACTCGATGCCAATCAAAATGTTTGTTCTTCTTTTTCCCCAAATTAGAATCGATAAGAGAATCGATAAGGAATCAAATCGTTAAGCAATATCGATAATGGAATCGGAATCGTAAAAATCCTATCAATTCCCATCCCTAGCTATAAGGATAATTTACTAGTCATTTATATTTAGATACAATAATTTTTGGGGCGGAGAAGTGTGGGGTGCTCCTATATACATGTCGCCAAGGGCACCTAGTCACCCAGGGACTGACTGTCAGTGGCACACAATAATTTCATGTCATATTTCCCAACCCTACCCCGCCTTTACCTGTGGAAAATACCACATTTCTGGAAACCAGCTTGTAGTCCACAATGGAGAACTGCGGGAGCTCTATGCGCGTCACACCCGTCACTGCCGTGTCGCCGCCTTTCCAATAAAACTCGATGTCGTCCGTCGTGTAGCCATCTTTAATTTTTTGCATGTGGAGAACAGAGCAACATGGTTACAACGCTAAAGACGATACAAAGGATCAACATTTTTTTTTAAATAATAATACAGTACAGTGGTATGAAAAAGTATGAATCTTTTGAATTTCTCACATTTCTGCATAAAATCGCCATCAATTGTGATCTGATCTTTGTAAAAAAACACACATATGAAAATACAGTGTCTGCTTTAACTAAAACCGCCAAAACATTTATAGGTTTTCATATTTTAATGAGAATAGCATGCAAATAATGACAAAAAAATAAGTCAGTGAACCCTCTGCCTAAGAAGACTTTAAGAGCAATTGAAACCAATTTTTACCAAACATTTTAAGTCAGGTGTGTGCCCAATCGCTGATGAGTGGTTTAATGTTCACAAAAAGGCACTTGGACACTCCACAGAAGTTTTGCGAAAATATTTTGTGGAGTGATGAAACCAAAGTTGAATTGTTTGGGAGTAACACACAACGTCATGTGTGTGGAGGAAAAATGGAACAGCTCAGAAACATTAACACCTCATTCTGTCAGGAATGAACGGGCAGGCAGGCAGGTTGTTATGGACCCAAATGCAGGGAAAACGAAAAAGGCAGCGAGGCAGGTGGCAGAGAACTCAAAAAGGCTTTAATGATAACTAACAAAAGGCACAAAGTACAAAACAAAGGCTGTGGTGATCAAAAAACTATCAACAAATAACTTAGGTCACTAACAAAGGCTGAATATCAAAAACTTACTGAGACGAACACGAGGGCTAGGACAGGACTTCAACTTTGACGCAGGCACAGACATTGACATAGACATAGACAATGACGCAGCAAGGAGTGAACAGAAAATGGGAGCATATATACACAAGCAGACAAGGGATAACGAGACAAGGAACAGCTGGGTAACACAGGTGGATGCAGATTGCCGAATACACTGGGAAAACACACACAGGTGAGAGTAATGGGTAATCACAGGACAAGTCACACAAGGAGAAACCAAACACAAAACCTAACAGTACCCCCCCCTCAAGGGACGGATCCCAGACGTCCCGAGGAAACAAAAAGTCAGAAGGTTGCTCGGAGGAGGGAGCAACACCAGCCCGTCACGGCCAGTCAGGCGGGCGTCCAGGACGCCAGACGTGGGCCGATCGCACGGGTCGATCGGGAGGGCGCCCGGGGCGCCAGACATTGGTCGACCGCACAGGCAGATCAGGCGGGCGTCCCCGACGAGGTAGTGCTCGGTTGTCCATACCGCCACGTTTTGGCAGGAAACGGGGAGCAGCATCATCGGGGCGAGGGTCCGGAACAGAGTCGGAGTCGTCGTGCGGACCAGGAACAGAGTCGGAGTCGTCGTGCGGACCAGGAACAGAGTCGGAGTCGTCGTGCGGACCAGGAACAGAGTCGGAGTCGTCGTGCGGACCAGGAACAGAGTCGGAGTCGGAGTCGTCGTGCGGACCAGGAACAGAGTCGGAGTCGGAGTCGTCGTGCGGACCAGGAACAGAGTCGGAGTCGTCGTGCGGACCAGGAACAGAGTCGGAGTCGTCGTGCGGACCAGGAACAGAGTCGGAGTCGTCGTGCGGACCAGGAACAGAGTCGGAGTCGTCGTGCGGACCAGGAACAGAGTCGGAGTCGTCGTGCGGACCAGGAACAGAGTCGGAGTCGTCGTGCGGACCAGGAACAGAGTCGTCGTCGGAGTCGGGCGGACCAGGCACTGAGGCGTCGTCGGAGTCGGGCGGACCAGGCACTGAGGCGTCGTCGGAGTCGGGCGGACCAGGCACTGAGGCGTCGTCGTCGTCGTCGTCGTCGTCTGCTGGCGGAACAGCAGCGGAGTCGTCGTCGGAGACTGCTGGCGGAACAGCAGCGGAGTCGTCGTCGGAGACTGCTGGCGGAACAGCAGCGGAGTCGTCGCAGGAGACTGCTGGCGGAACAGCAGCGGAGTCGTCGCAGGAGACTGCTGGCGGAACAGCAGCGGAGTCGTCGCAGGAGACTGCTGGCGGAACAGCAGCGGAGTCGTCGCAGGAGACTGCTGGCGGAACAGCAGCGGAGTCGTCGCAGGAGACTGCTGGCGGAACAGCAGCGGAGTCGTCGCAGGAGACTGCTGGCGGAACAGCAGCGGAGTCGTCGCAGGAGACTGCTGGCGGAACAGCAGCGGAGTCGTCGCAGGAGACTGCTGGCGGAACAGCAGCGGAGTCGTCGCAGGAGACTGCTGGCGGAACAGCAGCGGAGTCGTCGCAGGAGACTGCTGGCGGAACAGCAGCGGCGTCGTCGCAGGAGACTGCTGGCGGAACAGCAGCGGCGTCGTCGCAGGAGACTGCTGGCGGAACAGCAGCGGCGTCGTCGCAGGAGACTGCTGGCGGAACAGCAGCGGCGTCGTCGCAGGAGACTGCTGGCGGAACAGCAGCGGCGTCGTCGCGGGAGACTGCTGGCGGAACAGCAGCGGCGTCGTCGCAGGAGACTGCTGGCGGAACAGCAGCGGCGGCGTCGCAGGAGACTGCTGGCGGAACAGCAGCGGCGTCGCAGGAGACTGCTGGCGGAACAGCAGCGGCGTCGCAGGAGACTGCTGGCGGAACAGCAGCGGCGTCGCAGGAGACTGCTGGCGGAACAGCAGCGGCGTCGCAGGAGACTGCTGGCGGAACAGCAGCGGAGTCGCAGGAGACTGCTGGCGGAACAGCAGCGGAGTCGCAGGAGTCTGCTGGCGGAACAGCAGCGGAGTCGCAGGAGTCTGCTGGCGGAACAGCAGCGGAGTCGCAGGAGTCTGCTGGCGGAACAGCAGCGGAGTCGCAGGAGTCTGCTGGCGGAACAGCAGCGGAGTCGCAGGAGTCTGCTGGCGGAACAGCAGCGGAGTCGCAGGAGTCTGCTGGCGGAACAGCAGCGGAGTCGCAGGAGTCTGCTGGCGGAACAGCAGCGGAGTCGCAGGAGTCTGCTGGCGGAACAGCAGCGGAGTCGCAGGAGTCTGCTGGCGGAACAGCAGCGGAGTCGCAGGAGTCTGCTGGCGGAACAGCAGCGGAGTCGCAGGAGTCTGCTGGCGGAACAGCAGCGGAGTCGTCGGGCACTGGAACGAAGGTCAGACGGCGAGGCGCCGGGACAGGGACTAGGCGACGAGGCGCCGGGACGGGCACCTCGGGCAGCTTGGGCGTTGGCGCGGGCACTAGACTGCGTGGAGTCGGCGCGGGCACTGGAACGGAGGCCAGACGGCGAGGTGCCGGGACAGGGAGTAGGCGACGAGGCGCCGGGACGGGCACCTCGGGCAGCTTGGACTTTGGCGCGGGCACTGGACTGCGTGGAATCAGCGCAGGCACTGGAACGGAGGCCAGACGGCGAGGTGCCGGGACAGGGACTAGGCGGCGAGGCGCCGGGACAGGGACTAGGCGGCGAGGCGCCGGGACAGGGACTAGGCGACGAGGCGCCGGGACAGGGACTAGGCGACGAGGCGCCGGGACGGGCACCTCGGGAAGCTTGGACGTCGGCGCGGGCACTTGACTGCGGGGAGCCGGCGCTGGAGGAACTTGACTGCGGGGAGCCGGCGCGGGAGGAACTTGACTGCGGGGAGCCGGCGCGGGAGGAACTTGACTGCGGGGAGCCGGCGCGGGAGGAACTTGACTGCGGGGAGCCGGCGCGGGAGGAACTTGACTGCGTGGAGCCGGCGCGGGAGGAACTTGACTGCGTGGAGCCGGCGCGGGAGGAACTTGACTGCGTGGAGCCGGCGCGGGAGGAACTTGACTGCGTGGAGCCGGCGCGGGAGGAACTTGACTGCGTGGAGCCGGCGTTGGCGGAACTTGACTGCGTGGAGCCGGCGTTGGCGGAACTTGACTGCGTGGAGCCGGCGTTGGCGGAACTTGACTGCGGGGAGCCGGCGTTGGCGGAACTTGACTGCGGGGAGCCGGCGTTGGCGGAACTTGACTGCGGGGAGCCGGCGTTGGCGGAACTTGACTGCGGGGAGCCGGCGCGGGAGCTTCGGGAACCCACGACGTCAGCACCGCCGCCCGCCGTCGGCGTTGACGGCCACGCCGAGGCTTTTGCTGAGGGCCTTCAGGTGGCAGGGGCGGCAGAATAGCCCCATTAGGCCGCAGTGAGCCTGGGCGTCCCCGCAGACCACCCCGGGGGGGTCCCCGATAGATGGCCCACCGGGATCCCAGGTAGGAGTCTTTGGCCAAGATTTCAGAACGGGATATAAAGTGCGACGGGTGGAAAGAAAAATTACCAGGGGAAACGGAGGGCGTGAAATCAAAATCCAGGTCGGAGTCGGAATCAGAATGGAAATCATATGAATCGTGATCTTCAAAATCAGAAAAATCTGAATCTAAAAAAACGTGGCGAGGCAGAATATAATCAGGGGAACATGCGGATGGTCGTCGGCGTGTACGCCGGTGCTGGATTTTTCCCGCTGGGTCCACTAGTGGCTGCGTCATTCTGTCAGGAATGAACGGGCAGGCAGGCAGGTTGTTATGGACCCAAATGCAGGGAAAACGAAAAAGGCAGCGAGGCAGGTGGCAGAGAACTCAAAAAGGCTTTAATGATAACTAACAAAAGGCACAAAGTACAAAACAAAGGCTGTGGTGATCAAAAAACTATCAACAAATAACTTAGGTCACTAACAAAGGCTGAATATCAAAAACTTACTGAGACGAACACGAGGGCTAGGACAGGACTTCAACTTTGACGCAGGCACAGACATTGACATAGACATAGACAATGACGCAGCAAGGAGTGAACAGAAAATGGGAGCATATATACACAAGCAGACAAGGGATAACGAGACAAGGAACAGCTGGGTAACACAGGTGGATGCAGATTGCCGAATACACTGGGAAAACACACACAGGTGAGAGTAATGGGTAATCACAGGACAAGTCACACAAGGAGAAACCAAACACAAAACCTAACACATTCCCACCTTGAAGCATGGTGGAGGGAGCATCATGATTTGGGGCTGTTTTGCTACCTCAGGGCCTGGACAACTTGCAATCATTAATGGAAGAATGAATTCAAAAGTTTATCAGGATGTTTTGCGGGAAAACCTGAGGCCGTCTGTCAGACAGTTGAAGCTAAAAAGAGGATGGATGCTGCAACAAGACAACGATCCAAAACACAGAAGTAAATCAATTTCAAAATAGTTTCAGAAGAACAAAATACACATTTTAGAGCGGCCAAGTCAAAGTCGAGACTTGAACCCCATGGAGATGCTGTGGCATGACCTAAAGACAACGATTCATGTCAGACATCCCAGGAAACTGACTGAACTGCAGCAGCTTTGTAGAGAAGAATGGGCTAAGATTAGTCCTGATTGATGTGCTAGACTGCAGCTACAGGAAGCGTCTGGTTGAAATTATTGCTGCCAAAGGGGGGCCACAAAATATTAAATGTGATGGTTCACTTACTTATTTTTCCCACTTATGTCATTGTTTGCATGCTATCCTCATTAAAATATGAAAACCTACAAATGTTTGGGTGGTTTTAGGTAAAGCAGACACCGTTTTTTCATCTGTGTGATTTTGACAAAAAATCAGATCACATTTGATGGGGATTTTATGCAGAATTATGAGAAATTCCAAAAGGTTCAGATTGCTTTCCATACCACTGTAACAGTAAATAACAAGTGATTTATACGTGAACCAATTAGTTCACTAATTAAAAAAATAATCAGTGATTAGTCGCATTGCTATAAAAAGCAAACAAAACAGTGTGTTTAAATCAATTGACTGTGTTTGCATAATATAAATGAACAGACCGACAGCCTTTAATTTATTGTATGCAAAACAGCGAGACTACATATTGTTGAGTGTAAAATAGTTTTTTAAATTTCTAATTATGTTGTTACTGTTAGCGAGGCGTATCGTTGTTTTTTTTTTTTTTTTTGCATCGCACAACGGTCGGCTGCTTGATTTACCGGCGCTCCAAACTTGTGAATGATTCGCATGCGATGCACTTTACATTTGCCGGAGGCCCGCGAGCAGGCAAAAAGGCTGATTTACGAGCCGCGTCAAGCGCCGGAGCGCTGACTGCAGCACATGTAAATCTTACACGCTTTTACACATGATTCCGCATGAATGGCGAGCGCAGAGGGCACATATCATCAAGACTAATGAGGGTGCGCCATCATTTCCACTGTGCGCGCGTGTCAACTCACAGCTCTCAATCTCCAGCGTGCAGTTCTGTTCGTCCAGCGGGTATCGCCTCAGGTCCATCATGCAAGCGGCCGTCGTGGTGATTCTGAGTCCAAAGACCAGCAAAAAAAGGGGGGAAAAAGTGTTTATTGGTTGGTGTCAATGCTGCATTGCAGTGAGAAGGGGGATGATTGTACAGAGCAGGTGCACAGAGAGCAGTATACAGTATATTGTAAGGTCAAAAACAAGTTTATTGGTTGGTGTCTATACTGCACTGCAGCGAACATCTTTGAGTGTGAAATACCAAGGCGGTAATTTAAAAAGATCCCAAGTAGCAGGCAGTTAATTGTATATGTACTCGGGGAAAAAATGGGCATGCACTTAGAAAGTTTATTGTATGCTTTGATAGTATTTACAGGATTTTTAAGGCTTTTAAAATCACTTTAAACTTTAAAAACAGATACATACAGTTGTGGTCAAAAGTTTACATACACTTGTGAAGAACATAAAGTCATGGCTCTCTTGAGTTTCCAGTTATTTCTACAACTCTGATTTTTCTCCGATAGAGTGATTGGAACAGATACTTCTTTGTCACAAAAAACATTCATGAAGTTTGGTTCTTTTATGACTTTATTATGGGTGAACAGAAAAAAGTGATCAAATCTGCTGGGTCAAAAATATACATACAGCAGCGCTAATATTTGGTAACATGTCCCTTGGCCATTTTCACTTCAATTAGGCGCTTTTGGTAGCCATCCACAAGCTTCTGGCAAGCTTCTGGTTGAATCTTTGACCACTCCTCTTGACAGAATTGGTGCAGTTCAGTTAAATTTGATGGCTTTCTGACATGGACTTGTTTCTTCAGCATTGTCCACAAGTTCTCAATGGGACTTTGGGAAGGCCATTCGAAAACCTTAATTCTAGCCTGATTTAGCCATTCCATTACCACTTTTGATGTGTGTTTGGGGTCATTGTCCTGTTGGAACACCCAACTGCGCCCAAGACCCAATCTTCGGGCTGATGAAGTTAGGTTATCTTGAAGAATTTGAAGGTAATCCTCCTTCGTCATTATCCCATTTACTCTCTGTAAAGCACCAGTTCCATTGGCAGCAAAACAGCCCCACAGCATAATACTACCACCACCGTGCTTGACGGTAGGCATGGTGTACTTGGGGTTAAAGGCCTCACCTTTTCTCCTCCAAACATATTGCTGGGCATTGTGGCCAAACAGCTCGATTTTTGTTTCGTCTGACCACAGAACTTTCCTCCAGAAGGTCTTATCTTTGTTCACGTGATCAGCAGCAAACTTCAGTCGAGCCTTAAGGTGCCGCTTTTGGAGCAAGGGCTTCCTTCTTGCACGGCAGCCTCTCAGTCCATGGAGATGCAAAACACGCTTGACTGTGGACACTGACACCTGTGTTCCAGCAGCTTCTAATTCTTGGCAGATCTGCTTTTTGGTGTTTCTCGGTTGAATCTTCACCCTCCTGACCAATTTTCTCTCAGCAGCAGGTGATAGCTTACGTTTTCTTCCTGATCGTGGCAGTGACAAAACAGTGCCATGCACTTTATACTTACAAACAATTGTTTGCACTGTTGCTCTTGGGACCTGCAGCTGCTTTGAAATGGCTCCAAGTGACTTTCCTGACTTGTTCAAGTCAATAATCACTCAAAAGAAATTGCTAATTCGTGTTGCTGTATGTATATTTTTGACCCAGCAGATTTGATCACTTTTTCTGTTAACCCATAATAAAGTCATAAAAGAACCAAACTTCATGAATGTTTTTTGTGACAAAGAAGAATCTGTTCCAATTACTCTATCGGAGAAAAATCAGAGTTGTAGAAATAACTGGAAACTCAAGAGAGCCATGACATTATGTTCTTCACAAGTGTATGTAAACTTTTAACCACAACTGTAAGTATGAAAGAGGGCAAGAGTGAGTGATTACATGAAAATATTGTTGCATGAACTGATTATTATTTACTTTTCAGATATGTTGAACATAGGAAAGTTAGTCAGTTTTTTTGTTTTTTTGTTTTTTTCTGCCGATGAAACAAACTAAGAATCAGAATTAATTACGTAATCAACTGTAATTAACTTGATTAAAAATTTTAATCGTTTGACCTACTTTGATATACTGTATACGCAAACAAGCTAGTACCCATACCTGAGGCCGTAAAGAACGGTCCCGTCTGGGTGCAGACGAATCATGCGGTTTTTCACAGTGACGCCATGCACAAAGGACTTCTTATCATTGAGGAAGTAGGTATCGGGCACCCACAGCTGGTCCGCTACCCGATTGTCCAGGGTTAGGTTGAGGGGAATGCCCAAGTAGGCCAGCCTCTTGTCCCTCCAGTACTGCTGGAAATACATAGTCAGCGTGTAGTCCTGCGAACAGAGAGTGGCAGGTGATAACATTAAAAATTCTTTGACAAATATTTTCTTGTCTCGGTATTTCGGAAAGTGGATTACGAAATCTACTTTGGAATGTATTTATCATTCTTTCGCCGACTCAATAGAAGATCCACTTTCTGTAAATGTTACCGAATCTGCAGGGTTGTAAAGAGTTGATAGATGGATAAATAGATCCTTACAGATGAATGGATCAAGAGTTAATAAAAGCCCTTATTGATGCATTGGCTGTGTTCCACTAATGATCCGGCACAAAACAAAAGCTTCTGTAGCCTTTTAATGGAGCTGACTGGACTTGATTCTGCTGACTAATATTCCGTTAAATAAATAAGCAGGTCACAGGAAATAAACAAGCCTCCGCTTCAGTGACTCTTCATATTCAGAACAAGCTTGCGTGCATGTTCTGTATACTGCGCATGGCCTATACTGTTCTGCACCGTCCTGTGTTGGAAGCTAGATGGTCAATGGCAGAGCTGACTACATCCCATCAGAGCTAATAAATATTACTCGTACACTCGCCACTGTGTAAAACTGCTGACCGCACGCAGATGAAATGATGGAAATGCAGTTTTTGTAAGTTTGCCGCATCGTGTAAAAACGGCAACCTTCTCTCAGTAAAAAACGAATTACACAAAGTACGTGAACTGTTCATATAAAACTGGGATTCGCTGTACTTGCTTTTAAAAGTTAGAAATGAATTAAAGTCATAAAAACGAGGCATCAGCGGTGTAAAGGAGTTGCTGGCGAGAAGGTAGTGAGATGAAAAGCAGGTGTTGTTGTGAGACGTGATGTCCTCCCACATGCAGCACCAGTGGAGTGGGTCGGCTGAATCAGCTTTTACACAACAACGCGCACTCCCACCACGCGGAAGCAGCTCGGCGTCTGGAGCCCCAACTCTTTTAAATCTTTCAGTGTCTTAACGCATGACCTCTCCTGCCGCCTGAACCGGGCCGACCCAGCAGGCCTCAGTGACGTACAGTTTTACAGTAAGCATATAACTCAATTAACTTAGGTATCAAATCGGTTTAGCTCTTTGAAACAGATTCTATTACAAGCCCTCAAAAACACAACAACTGAAAAACAGCATGTTATAAATTGTGCATTATTTAAACTAAAGATATCCCGATCGATCGGGTCCGATCACGTCATTTTCAAAGTATCGGAATCGGCAAAAAAATATCGGACATGCCTTTTTTAATTTTTTAAAATTATTTTTATTTAAATCGTTTTCTAATTGTATTTAACGTTACAGACAAAATGTCTTGCACTCATCCAGAGTAGATTTGGCTTAAAGTAGGGCTATCAAATTTATTGCGTTAACGGCGGTAATTAATTTTCTAAAATTAATCACGTTAAATAATTAACGCATGCGCTGCACGACCCACTCAAGCATTGTCGCGTTCAATCTATAAAGACGCCGTTTTACCAATAGATAGCGCTAAAAGGCCGCGTACAATGAGTTAAGAGAATTTTGACAGCCTTTGAAGTCATTTTTTATGTGGCTAAAGCCTTACAATACCTCTCTCAGCAATTAAAAATAACATGGGAGGCAATTTGGTGAAGAAAGGTAGTAATTGATCATTTTCTTAACACCCTATGTTCTTTCCCAACGCAGAGAAGATATATCAACTAATGCCACTACGTACAGTCATGGTTGCACTTCCCATCATGCATTTGGGCAGAAGTTAAATGGCTGCAGTATAATTTACTGAAAGCTCAACAAATACACTAGATGGCAATATTTAGTCACAATATACAAAGTCACATCTTTTAAGAATTACAAGTCTTTCTATCCGTGGATCCCTCTCACAGAAAGAATGTTAATAATGTAAATGCCATCTTGAGGATTTATTGTCATAATAAACAAATACAGTACCTATGTACTGTATGTTGAATATATATATTCGTCCGAGTTTTATTCATTTTTTTCTCAATGCATTGCCAAAATGTATATGATCGGGAAAAATTATCGGGAATGATTGGAATTGAATCGCGAGCAAAAAAAAAAAAAAAAAAGCAATCGGATCGGGAAATATCGGGATCGGCAGATACTCATACTAAAACGATCGGGATCGGATCGGGAGCAAAAAAACGATCGGAACAACACTAATTTAAACATATAATAATTAAATAAAATGAAAAAAAAGTTTTTGACACATTTATTGCTACAGTTCGATAGACATTTTGCTGCTCCCTTTGACCACAGCCACCCAAGGGCAGTATAATACTGACACACTACGCAAGGAGACAATCACACTTTCACATGAACTCATTAGCTGCCTTTGATTGCGACAGACATCCAATGTATTTTAACAGGGAGGATCAGTAATCATAGTGTAGGCCAGGGTTCACTAAATCCGGACCTCGGTGCCACTTTTCCTGTCGTGTTTTCCACGTCTCTCTTCCCTAACACACCTGAATCAAATGATTATGTCATCAGTAACCTCTCCAGAAGCCTGATAATGATACTGATTATTTTGATTCAGGTGTGTTGGAGGAGGGAGACATGGAAAACACGACAGGAAAAGTGGCACCGAGGTCCGGATTTAGTGAACCCCGGTGTAGGCAAATAGCGGTATGACTCTGGTTACCTACATCCAAGGGCAGATATCCCGGGTGAGATGGTTGGGACAAGTCCCACTCCTCAACCAGACCTGACGGCATGGGCGGGCATTAGGGGGCCGGGCCCGCCCTGAGAGACTGCTGTGCCCGCCCTAGCTCGATTAGAATGTACTGTGTATTTATTTATTTTTTTAATCTTTCACAAAACCACACACACACACACATACGGAGAGGACGAACACTCTATTCATTCTATCGTGATCTGTCGTCAGACCCGTGCCGCCCATAAGGCAATTTAAGCAACCGCCTAAGGGCGCACCAGCGTCCAAAAAGGCGTCAAGAAAAATATTCAAATAATATTTGATGAAAGCAGTATTCAAAAAATTATACAAAACAATTTTTGAGAAATTTGGACAAAGTGTATGGGAGAGTAAAATTGTCTTGCTTATTTTCATGTGATGTGAACCACTTTTACCTTGTGTTAAATTGTGCTTTTCAAATAAATTTGCCTGGCCTAAAAGTGCCAAGGTTAACTAAATAAATACACCCTTAAATATGGAATTAATAATTTCAAAGTTCTGTGGTATTGGGGACTAAAAGTGCCACAGATTTAAATGCAAACATTTGTTATTAAATGTGTCATTAATTCATTAAAATGGCGATCACATTCATGTAAAAACATATTCAATTTCTTAATTTTTTTTGCTATCATATATTATTTAATTCATTATTATTGGATAGTCCTGTGTTGTTGCCGTGCTTCAAGAATTTATTTTCTTTTAACTACGCCCATCAAAGATGGTGGCCGGATCCAATAGACAGGTACAGTAGGCTGCAAGAATTTAGGTGCTATTATGGTTATGTCATGCTGGTTTCACAATCAACAGCTATTTGACTAATATAATGCAACATTCCACTTTCTTCTCTTTGTAGATGCTCTTCTGAAATATTTTCTTTCTACCTGTATACATCCTGGGCCATCTTTTACAGTGAACTTATCCACATCAGCACAAAGTCCAAGCCCACCAAGTCCAGGAAAGAAGTGCACCTTTCAAAACAACTGTCATATGAAAGTGCAATAGAGGCTTTTGCATCAGTGAAAACAAGGTAAGGTTATAAGTCAAGGTGAAAAAAAAAGTTGCATTTTAAAGTGTTCTGTGTGTCCTTATATAGGTTTGTGTGGGTGGGTGTTAATCATATTGTAATAACAATTGTAATTTACTTAATGCATTTGTTTTTGAAGTGTTTTCATTGGTGCTGTTGAATAGTTATTACAGCATTTTTCTTTTAATTTCTGCACTTGTTCATTGTCTTTTTTTTTTAATATAATAAATTAAAAAGAGACAACGGGCTTTTTCAGTGTGAGTGTTTAAATATATGTGGTGAAAATAAGGGCCGGAGGGCGCCAATAAATATGTTGCCTAGGGCACCAAATTGGTCAGGAATGGCCCTGTCTGTCGTCATTCAATTCAACCAATCTGAGCAGCGAATGAAGGCAATTTCTTGCCAATCACAGTTAAGGGAGGCGGGCCGACTAGCCGGCCATTGGATGCTCATGTTTATCAGTGCATATGTTATGTTTACACTAAAGCACTTTAGTAGAATAAATGCTAACAGAAATGCACCATTGTTTTTCGCATACATGTCAAATTGAAGTTGTACGGTTTCGGCGTAATTTGTACAAGTGAGCACTGATTTTTAAATGTGTACGCCGTACGTTCAAAATCTGTACGTTTTTCGTGCATTACGTTTTTTTTTTCTCTGTTTGGGTTTTGTCACCGTTTGGCAACGAGACAATGTGCGTTACGATGCGTTACTACGTTGGTTGAATGACTCGAGAAAAGTCAGAGACACTGAGAGAGAAGAGTGTTGTGACGCTGTAGCAAACGCAAAGCTAGGCTAGGTGGCTCCAATATTTCCTGACTGTAGCCGACAGCCTACAATCTACGCCTAGATATCAAATGCTTATAGAACTACATTGCTGTGTGGGTGTGCGGGTGCATGTGAGGGGGTCAAGTCATCAGCCAATCAAATGTGCATTTGAGGGAAAAAAATGGACCGCCACATTCAGCAAGTCAAAAGGGGAAAATGTAAGTCTGAACATAATAACTCACTTAATAAAAGGTTGGGTCATTTCTATACTTACAACATATGGGAAGACAATCTAAATTACTTATATAACTGAACTCATTATATAATGCAAATAAGATCGCTTAAAAGTTGGTGGGGATAATTTGAGCATCCTGAAAATTTGGTAGTATTATGTCCCTACCGTCCCTGTGCAAACCTATGCCCTTGACGACAGGTAACTGAAAACACTTAAACTGTCATGATATTACTGTAGCCCAGATGCTCACTTGTGAGCACGTGTAGGTGCTGATTATTGTGAAACAATTTGAACCTCAGGAGAGGCAAAGTTCATTCCCCGTTAAATGAGGCCCGGCGGGAGGGCAGGAGAGTCTTGCCATTCCGGGCAAAGACACGTGTCAGACGTGGTAGCTGTCATGCCTATCCACTGGGAAAAGCGGAATGAAGCTTGAGTCGACCCACACACCACATGCGGGTGCTTAAGGTCTTTCCCAGTAGAATCAAAATGTGTTATGTTGTTCAATAAACCACATGATGAGTTTGTGCAGCATGACTGATGTTAACATGTATAAATGTGAATGCCATGGACTGACAGATATTTTTTTTCGCCAGTTAGACATATTTGCGTGTGTGTGAATGGACACACATTATGTGTTTGTGTAAACGCACAGATTGATGTCAACAGTATTATATTGAATGTATAATTTATTGTTTGTGTGTTAAATCAAGCAGCGGCATTATCTCCTGTCTCTCGCAATGAATTCTTAATGAGATGGGGTAACATGATTCTTTCATGGGAAGCTGATTTATACATACTACATGCACACAAACAAATAATAAATAATAGTACAGTGGTACATCTACTTACAAAATTAAATGGTTCTGGAAGGAAATTTTTAACTTGAAAATTCTGTAAGTAGAGATACGTTTTCCATGTAAATGCCCTAATACGTTCCAAGCCCCCCAAAATTCAGACATACCGGTAAATATTTTATAATGCATAAAATTGCATCGAAACATGTAGTAATACATGTTACAATTACATTATTAAACAATAAACATGAAATTGAGTTATGCATAATGTAAAAAATCAAGAATTGAGTAAAAAATAAAAGTTAATACACTCGTAAAGATGTCGTAACACGAGGGGAGAATAAAGAGGATGCTGGGATACACACATACATAGGGCTGCAGCTATCGATTATTTTAGTAGTCGATTAATTGATTAACTAGTAAGTTTGAATAATCGAGTAATCGGACAAGGAACATGGAAAATTCAAATACCTGAGCTGAGCCTCAGACGGTATAAAAAAATAACTGAGGATCTATGTACAACAAAAGAACAATTGGCTAACTTACATAGAAAACATTTGCTAGCTTAAATGCTATGAAACGCTAACGTTTTTTGCTATGCTTTTCACAAATGGTTCAGACACATATTCCCACAAAGAACGGCTAAATATACCAATAAACTAAATTACGAATGCATTAAAAAAACATAAGCTCAAACAAAAACTTAGCTTATGTTGGTCTTAACAAGGAACAGTTGGATTCAGCCATTTGAAATGAGGCAGACCAGGGAGCAGAGTAGCCACTCAAATCAATAAAACTAAATGCAAACGCTATCAAAATAAACCATTACAACGCCACTTTAATTAAACGAATACTCAAAGCAGCAAAATTTATTTTGAATCTTTTTTCCTAATCGAATACTTGAGTTAATCGATTCATCATTGCAGCACTAAATACACATACGGTAGAGGTCCCTCTTAGCCAACTGGACGCTAGAAATGCTAGGCAATAGCCAATGGCAGAGCAGCTATAAGTATGTTACGTTCAGTGAAATCTGGGAGCTGCGAGTACCAGCCATACTGTACTTTTTAACTTTTTGTATCCTGAAATTTGTTTTTTAACAAGAGGCAATATTTTTCCGTTGAGGTGTGTCTATGATGGCACTAAATGCGTTAGTAGACAGCCGCCATCTTAAAGCAGTAGACTTTTTAGGACGGCTCTGTTGTAGAGAACCTTCCTAGCAAACCTAAGTAACTTTTTATCTAAAATACTTCTAAATCGGCAAAATCTTGACTTGAATCTATCTTTAAATGATGAAACAGTTTTAAAACTTTCATATGTCGAAAGTAGAGAGAAGGGAACAAATGCAATGATGGGAGCAATTTTAACAACTTTTAACAGTTGATTCAGGGTAAAGGGTAAATTAGGGTAAAGAATTGGGCTCGGGCCAATTGTACCAAAAACCTTCACAAAAAACTTCACATAGTGTGGCCAATGTTTTTTTTTTTTTTTTGAGGGAAAAAAAAAAAAAGTAATTATCACCAATTACTTTGCCAAGTAACTAATTACTCTTACATTCAGGTAATTGAGTTACTAACGCAATTACTTCTTGGAGAAGTAATTTGTAACTATAATTAATTACTTTTTTTCAGTAAGATTAACAACACTGGTCTTAACCTGAAAATTCTGTATGTAGAAACGTTCTTAAGTAGAGGTACCACTGTATATAAAAGAATTCATTCATGAAATAATATAAAAAATATAATAAAACATTACATACATATAAAATGTATATGCAGCAAAAAAGTGACAATAAAATCAGTTGGTTTTAAAGTGCCTATGACAGCAAAAAGCATGCTTATTTCATATTTCACGCGGTATTTTATGCCCTTGAGTGAAATGGACCGCTTGGATGTGTGTGGAAGCGATCGTTTTGTTTATTCAAATTTTTTAATCCTGCGCCATGAAAATAAATAACTTCCTGTATTGCGGAGGAATGCAAATGTGACGTCACCCGGGTCAGCATCTCACAATACAGCATTGCTTTATAGCATGCAGATGGACTGCAATTTTAGCTGATTTTGCGGATTAATTCATTTATTTTTCACATCACACCACCCAAATGTGCTGCAGGGTTTTGTTGCTGCACCAGGGAGAGGCATGTGAGCCTTTTTGGATTTCAAAAAGTTACTGTTCACCGCGGATAATGTCCAAAACAAGTCTGACAACTGTGGGAAAAGTGGACCAACAAGAAAGTGAGTAAGCTACGTGTTTTATATTATGTGAAATACTGGGATCATGGCACACGTTTTAATAAGGAGTTGGCTTGCATTTTGTGGCTGACAATGCTCCTTGTCCACTGAGAAGGCCACACAGCTGGCAACCGGCGGCTTGTCGCACACCCCCCTCGGTCCTCTTCGCGTGCTCGCCAGGAGAACGCTATAGACCCTACCCACGTGACGTCAAAACTCTGCCCTCCTGACTGGTGCCGCCCAATTGTCCGTCAACACATCGTGTTTACCTGTTACGGCTACGTACATTCCTCCTATTTACGGCATGTTTTTCTGCGCGTTAACATTAATAATCAAAATGGTGAAGGCGTGTGTGGCGGTCGGTTGCCATAACAGGGAAGATAGACCGAGAGACCCGGAGAGGAGAGAGCGAGATGGGCTGCTGCAATTCGACGAGAAAACTGGGTTCCAAACGATTACCACAGATTATGTAGTAGTCATTTTATATCTGGTAAGATGCATTTAATATATATTTAGAGGGTTTTGGGCTGACAACCACAATTAAGATCATTGCTAGGCTAATCGCCGACAACATACACGTATGTATATAGTGAGAGTGCTATCACTAAACCATATAAACATTAAAAGCCCTCGCTCCATTGACAAATGACATGAAATACATTAGACATGACAGTGGATGTTAGCAAGAACAAAAGATTTTGAATTGAAAATTTCATAACTCACCTTTCCAAGCACAAGATAGATTCCTGCCGAATTTTCGTGGACGAGGACCTGTTTCACCCAACCAGCAACGAAGTATTTATAAGCCTCTGAGCTCTTAAAAACAGCGACTATCTATTTGCAAATGAGGCAGACAGTTGTTGGGTATTTTAGTGAAACAATAGTCCAATTTCCACCTATCCTTGAAGCGTCGGCTGTCGCAGTCAACTTTCTTTTTTTGGTTGATTGTCGCCATTTTAGGAAATTGGAAGTAAAGGGTCACACGGTGTAATGTTGCTTAGAGTTCTGCTGCCTTTTAATGGGTGAATGAGGAGCAACATTTAGTGTTTAAGCTACTTCATATGCTGGTAGCAATACTGCTGACCAATTTATTAAGTCTGTGTGTGGGCCAGACGTTATTAATTTTATGAAAGAGGCTGGGGGCCAGATGAAATTTGAACACGGGCCCCATTTGGCCCCCGGGCCGGACTTTGGAGAGGTCTAGTGTAGAGCGATTGAAACAATGACATTTTGCTGCTCTCTTCATCGCATTTTCCTCATTCGGAATAATTCCCCGTCAATGGGCTGAATTCTAAATCAGATGAAACGGTGACCCTGCCGACGTCATCCTCCAGCTGGGGACGCAAGAGTGCTAAAATGAAAGGCGGGGCTAATGGCAGATTAAAAGACTAATTTCTCATCATCTGCGTTTTGCCAAAATATTGTATATAGTCTCAAAATATGATTCAAATTCACATAATAATGCTATTCAAGATTTTTTTAATGCTGTCATAGGCACTTTAAGGTTTATAGTCAGGGGTGCACATACAGTGCCTTGCAAAAGTATTCGGCCCCCTTGAATCTTGCAACCTTTCGGCACATTTCAGGCTTCAAACATAAAGATATGAAATTTAATTTTTTTGTCAAGAATCAACAACAAGTGGGACACAATCGTGAAGTGGAACAACATTTATTGGATAATTTAAACTTTTTTAACAAATAAAAAACTGAAAAGTGGGGCGTGCAATATTATTCGGCCCCTTTACTTTCAGTGCAGCAAACTCACTCCAGAAGTTCAGTGAGGATCTCTGAATGATCCAATGTTGTCCTAAATGACCGATGATGATAAATACAATCCACCTGTGTGTAATCAAGTCTCCGTATAAATGCACCTGCTCTGTGATAGTCTCAGGGTTCTGTTTAAAGTGCAGAGAGCATTATGAAAACCAAGGAACACACCAGGCAGGTCCGAGATACTGTTGTGGAGAAGTTTAAAGCCGGATTTGGATACAAAAAGATTTCCCAAGCTTTAAACATCTCAAGGAGCACTGTGCAAGCCATCATATTGAAATGGAAGGAGCATCAGACCACTACAAATCTACCAAGACCCCGCCGTCCTTCCAAATTTCTTCTCAAACAAGGAGAAAACTGATCAGAGATGCAGCCAAGAGGCCCATGATCACTCTGGATGAACTGCAGAGATCTACAGCTGAGGTGGGAGAGTCTGTCCATAGGACAACAATCAGTCGTACACTGCACAAATCTGGCCTTTATGGAAGAGTGGCAAGATGAAAGCCATTTCTAAAAGATATCCATAAAAAGTCTCGTTTAAAGTTTGCCACAAGCCACCTGGGAGACACACCAAACATGTGGAAGAAGGTGCTCTGGTCAGATGAAACCAAAATTGAACTTTTTGGCCACAATGCAAAACGATATGTTTGGCGTAAAAGCAACACAGCTCATCACCCTGAACACACCATCCCCACTGTCAAATATGGTGGTGGCAGCATCATGGTTTGGGCCTGCTTTTCTTCAGCAGGGACAGGGAAGATGGTTAAAATTGACGGGAAGATGGATGCAGCCAAATACAGGAACATTCTGGAAGAAAACCTGTTGGTATCTGCACAAGACCTGAGACTGGGACGGAGATTTATCTTCCAACAGGACAATGATCCAAAACATAAAGCCAAATCTACAATGGAATGGTTCAAAAATAAACATACCCAGGTGTTAGAATGGCCAAGTCAAAGTCCAGACCTGAATCCAATCGAGAATCTGTGGAAAGAGCTGAAGACTGCTGTTCACAAACACTCTCCATCCAACCTCACTGAGCTCGAGCTGTTTTGCAAGGAAGAATGGGCAAGAATGTCAGTCTCTCGATGTGCAAAACTGATAGAAACATACCCCAAGCGACTTGCAGCTGTAATTGGAGCAAAAGGTGGCGCTACAAAGTATTAACGCAAGGGGGCCGAATAATATTGCACGCCCCACTTTTCAGTTTTTATTTGTTAAAAAAGTTTAAATTATCCAATAAATTTTGTTCCACTTCACAATTGTGTCCCACTTGTTGTTGATTCTTGACAAAAAAATTAAATTTCATATCTTTATGTTTGAAGCCTGAAATGTGCCGAAAGGTTGCAAGATTCAAGGGGGCCGAATACTTTTGCAAGGCACTGTAAGTGGTCCGCATGCGCGCATGCGTACTGGACGTAGACAAACGTGCTGGCCCTCAACAGGTTCCATAGTCCATACGCTTTTGCGTACCGATGGCAGACCACTGTATTTGCGGCGGACACGAGAAAATAACTTCTCAAAATGTCGAAGAGGCAGGCCACACTGAGTAATTACTTCCGTGTTCCCCCACCCCCGTCAAAAGACAGACAGACGACAGAGACGTCACCGGAGCTACCGAAAAAAGGACTTTTGCTGAAAAGTGGCTGCAGGAGGTACCGTGGCTAGAAGTAAATGATGCTCGCACGGAAATGCGGTACAAAATGTGCCGTGAGAATCCCAATGTCGCCGATAAGAGCAGCGCATTTTATGTAGGGTCAAAGAATTTCAGCCATCCAAACTTTGAAAAGCACGAAAAAACAGAGAGCATGTGGCAATTAAGCAAACTATCAATGTCAGACAGCACCGTACTCGCCCTATGGACAAGTGGCGGAATAAAGGTAATGAAAACAGCGCCATGCACTGACAAACGTGTTTTTGCTCGCATTTTACAAAGCTAAACATGCACGTTCAATGAGGTCTTATGAGGAGGACATCCCACTTTTAAAAAGCCTTGGCGTTAATGTGGGAGCCGCATAATGCCCTTTATTTCGAATTGGTGCGTTTATGTTTATTTCTTTACATTTCACTTCAAAGTAATGGCAATTTTGTTGTGCCAGTTGATGTTAATCAGGCATTAACTGTTAATATAATTAATTAAAGTTAATTGGCTCTAAGTAAAGCTTGTCATAAATTTATCGCATTAGGTGGGTCGGCTCTCAAGCTCAATGAGGACCAAGTCACATCTCCAGGTCCTCCTCTGAGAACCTGGGCAAAAAAATTATGTGCACCCCTGTTTATAGTCTTTAACTCATCCGTTGTAATTGGCGACCAATTCATTTTTTCTGAGACGGTTGACAGCAATCATTCGCTATTAATGGCAGCTAAAATTTTAAGTATCATTTAAATGCAGTAAGACCACTGTTGGTCTTAGTAGCTCATTTGGGAAATAATCATTGCCAGCCCTTCCATCTACAACCGTCAAATGACAACCAACAAGGTAAATTTGACAAAAAAATGGGAGTTATCCCACTTTTTAGCAGCTCAATTTGTGAATGATCATTGCCAGTCAAAATGGAATGGACATCCATAGCCATCACTGGCAGCCAATGAGTTCATGAGGAGAAATGAAAAAATAAATGTTGCTTGTTACTTACCATATTCACTTCGGACACCATGTCTATGCTAGCCACGTCTATGCTCATGCCAACCGCCACAGGGGCACCTTAAAAATTCAGCACAACCAAGCATGTGTGTTATTCCAGATAGATGTGTATTTTCATATATTTCATATTTCTCTAAATATAAAATTAATGTGAATTCTTACCTCCAAAGTCTGGCCTGAGACGAATATCATATCCTTTTAAAAGTTTATCCACTGTGTCTTTGACGAATGACATGTTGCCAGGCTCTTTAACACTAAAAGAGGGAGAAAAGGCGTTTGTTGTGATTTTATTTTAATAAAGTTGAAGAAGGAGACAGAGGAGGAAAACAAAATTCGTAGAAGACATCCTTGGCGCCAAACAGCTCACCTGGCGCATGCGCACATCCCGAGCACAACCAGCGGCCAGCAGTGCCTCCAGCACGCCGCCCGCAGCACGCTCATCCTCCCGGTTTAGATAAGCTTTGTGACGGGGTGGAAGTCGGCGCTTCGCCCCCTCGCCACGCCGCGTACGGTCGTTCCTGCCCCCACCAGCCTTCTCTCCCTCAGTCGTTCATCTTCTCCCTCCCCGTCGAGCGCCACTAAATCAGGTGAGACTTCACCCACACGACGACACATGCCTGAACGCGCCATCAATCCACGGCGTCCCACGCCGTACTTCTTCCTCCTTTTTGGCAGCTTGTCACCTCAAATAACACCCTTGCTCGCTTCAAACCGAGTCCTGATTAAAGTGGGTGGTTGGGGAGCGCTAATGAGTGGAAGAATTGTGCGCGCGGGGGCTCCATTTACAAAAGGTGGGAACCTCTGGGTACCTCCCGATACGATTTGCGATACAAGGCTCACGATAACGGTGATCTCACAAAATGCGATCATAGGCGGAATTTGACTTTTGGGGCAGGGGGGGCACAACATGTTGATGACCCCGAAACGCAGTGTCAGCAATAAAATTAATTTACAAGAATATTCAGTTTTTTGTTTCCCATCATTCTTGAGGGGAATTCTAAATCAGGCGTCCTAGGCAATACTTTTCGCCAAGATCGTCATCCATTGAATATGGTACGCCCGCCGGTGTCGTGCCAATGTAGTTACCCCAGTCACAAATTGTATCCCCTGGGCGGAGCCATATGGAGGTAGATTTGTGTCTTTGTTATTCAATCAAAAAAATGGCTTCAATTAAAAAAAAAAGTTGGTTCAATCAAAATATATCTTTTCAACCCCCCCCAAAAAGTCGCTTCAATCAAAAAAAAAAAAAAATGTGTATGGATGCAAAAATAAATTTGAAACTCCCAAAAAAAAAAAAAAAAATGCATGTGAAAGCTATTTTTCTTTGATTTTTTTTTTTTTTTTTTTTTTTTTTTTTTTTTGATTGAAGTCAAGTTTATTTTGATCGAGGCAATTTTTTGATTGAAGTAATGTTGATTTGTGTCTGGGCCACATTTTGGCTAGGACATTTTTGTCTATTATTTATCCCAAAAAAATAAGTTGGTTCAAAAAATATATATATTTTAAAAAAGAAAAATCACTTCAATCGAAAATAAAAAAATTCAATCAAGGAAAAAGTTTTTGAATGCGAAAAAATATTTGAGAGTCAAAAATTTGCATTTAGACTTATTTTTTCATTGAAAAAGTTTTCTTTGATTGAAGCAACCCTTTTTTGTGTTTCGGCCATATTATGGTTAGGAAATTTGTGTATAAATCCTTTAATCCCCAAAAAAGTTTCTTCAACCCCAAAAAATATTTTCAATCAAAGAAAAAAATCATTTGAAAAAAAAATTGCCCTCCCCGAATTTTTTAAATTAATTATTTGCAAGGCAAATGACCGTCTAAGTTGCTAGTCACATGATCTGTTCGAAAAATAATTTTGACCCATTATAAAAATATGTTTTTGTTCATTTCATTCATTTTTGTTGCAGTTTTATTGCTTTATATATGTATATAGGAAAGTCAATTACATGCAACTACACTTTTCGGTCACCGGGGGGGGCTTCCCCCCCTTTAAATCCGCTTATGATGGCGATAAAACAATTTTCGATACAACGAGTCCGGAAATCAAGCTACGATACAACTAAAACAAGCTAGTGTTTTTTTAAGTAGAAACTGCAATTTCTGGAGGAATTACTATGGGGCTTTGCTGTGGGAAGATATGGATCTTTGACCCGCCCAGGTTGATTTAGGGACATTTCTGGGACGATATCAGGTCACTTACTGTTGATTTGGGGACATTTCAGGGCCATGTTTTGGTCACATCAGGTCACTTCCTGTTGATTTGGGATTATTTTGGGGACATGTCCTGGTGATATCAGGACAATGCAATGTAAATGCCCTTGAAAACGAATGGGAAATTTGGAAGTACATGGTCGTCAATGGCAGCGCCTTACATATACGTCAATGGAATCTATGTCCATTGACATTAATTGAATTGACATTTTTTTGCAAGGCAAAGGCCCAGATAGTAAAATTATGTTTTTTCCTGAATGGCATTTCTTCGGTGCGCCGCACAGCCCAAACCGTTTGACCGACCGTCACCGTTCGAATGTCAAAATGACTGGAATTTTCACACAATGCTGGGAATATTTGAGTGACACCTGAAAATTTTCAGTTTGCCCATTAAATGCGTTTTTTTTTATCCATCCACATGTATCGTGTTTTACAATTTTTGAACAAACTGCATAATTTACACATAAAAATTTCCAGGAGGGTAAGGGGCATAAAAATTGTATATAAAATTTGCCAAAACTTTCCCATTCATTTCTAATGGGATGCCATTGACAGCCATGTACTTCCAAATTTCCCATTCATTTTCAATGGCAGGAAAACATCCTTGTGAGTTTTGACCATTTACCATGACTGTCCATTGACATTAAACTGGCGCCCAAGTAAGTCGATGCCATTGACAACCATGCAAGTCCATGCCATTGACGGCCATCTACTTCCAAATTTCCCTTTCACTTTCAATGGCAGAAAAACCTGTATGGTTGTGATTTTTGACCAAAAACTCTACATTACAGCCCATTGACATTCAACTGGTGCCCAAGTAAGTCGATGATTGACAGCTATGCAACGGGACGTGTCCCCGAAATGTCTCCAAATCAACAGGAGGTGACCTGATATCAACAGGACGTGTCCCTGAAATGTCCCCAAATCAACCGGAAGTGACCTAATATCAACAACACATGTCCCCCAAATGTCCCCAAATCAACAGGAAGTGACCTGATAAATCTGTATCTACCACAGCAAAGTCCCATCGTAAAGGCTCCAGAACTTGGTTTCTTGTTGGGGAATAAAATTTTTTTTTTTTTTTTTTTTTTTGCACTGTTCCACACAGTCTCAAAAACTTCTTCACAGACTATTCTTGAATATTTCAGTGCAACATTTCTGTAAATAAATACAGCAAAACAATATTTTGCAACATTATTGTAAACAAAGGAGTGTTTTTCATAACTCATTGCCCACTACTGACAAAGTACAAGTGTCCAATTCATTTAAACTGGGAGGACTGGCTTTGAATATTCATGTTTGAGTGACATTGACGGCGCTAGATGTCCTTTTAACTTTGCCAGGGTTCAACTGCGTAGTCGTTGGCAGCGGATCGCGTAGGAATAGGAATTTTTAGGCTGCCTGTCGTGAATACAAGGTAGACAACAAGAAACCACAACCACGTTCATTCGTTGATTCCAAATTCTAATTATTGCTGCGAGCTGTAGCGTTTGTTTCTTGTTTAGTTAACCTTGTGCACACACACAAACAGGAAAACAGAACATCAATTTTATTTTTTTTTATAAATCCCAGACAGGACAAAAAAAGTGGACATGTTTGGGGGAAAGAGGACAAGTGCTTATCATACTGATCATTCTTTGCAAGTTGAACATGCATGTTTGATAGTGACTGAAAGTTCCGTGCTAAACACTATCGGCCGAAAATGGTTAAAAATGCATTATCGGTTTTGAAGACTGAAAGTTTACCACCGGATAGTGTGAATAACCTTAGTCCTCTTGTGATGTAACGGTAAGAAGCAACACGCTAGCTGACACTATCTTGCTAACACTACTGGCTCACAGCCAGCATGTCCGCGGTTTGAAAGTATTTTGAGGTATCAAAGAAATATAAAAAATGTTAAATGAAGGAAAATATAATAAATAAGCTTCATTGCTGCTACACGCTTGTTCTGAAGTTGCTTTTCATTGATGTCTCGCGTCACATCGAGCACAGTGGATTTGAGCCCGTGCGCGAGTAGTTTGGGGTTTAATCAAGCGAACAGTATACAAATTAGAGCTGGGAATCTTTGGGCACCTAACGATTCGATTACGACTACGATTCAGAGGCTCCGATTCGATTATAAAACGATTATTGATGCGCCCCCCTCCTTTTTTATTTATTTATTTTTTTTTTAAATGTTTTGTACATTAGTTCCAAAATTGTTCAAAATTTTTTTTTTTTTTAAATGTTTTGTACATTAGTTCCAAAATTGTTCAAAACTCCTCTCAGGCTAAACCAAAGTACTATTTCAGTGTCAAGTTAACATATAGCAGTAAACAAATACACAAAAATAACAGTAAATAAAAAAACTCCAGTCCCCATTCTGTATCAGCAGCTTTAAACTACATTCAATTAATTTAATGTTGTCAATCAACCGTTAAAGTTGTTAAAATTGCTCCCGTTATTCCATAATTTCCCTTTTGTCTACTTTCGACATGTGAAAGTTTTAAAACTAATTTTAAAGATAGATTCAAGTCAATATTTTACAGATTTAGGAGTATTTTAGATAAAAAGTTAATTAGGTTTGCTTGGAAGGTTCGCTACAACAGCCTTGCAGGGAAGTGTACTGCTTTAAGATGGCGGCCGTTTACTAACGCCCGCATCTAGCTTTTTGTAGATGTGTTGTGTTTTTTTATCTCGTGGCATGAGTTGAGTTAGAGCAGTGAGTTGAGCATTGGCATTACCCGAGGGGCCGGGTAATGAGAAGCATGATGTTTAGCTACTCTCGCTCCGCTCTCATTGCGTCCCGAAGACCACGCGGCGCGCTGAGTGTGTTGTACTTCCGCTTTACTTGGCATATTTCAATAATCGGAATTTGGATGTTTGTGAATCGTTCTCGAATCTTCCACGGCCGAATCGCGAATAATCTCAGAATCGGAAATTTTGCACACCTCTAATACAAATAGTATTTAAATGCATAGACGTGCATTTGCTGTGGTTTAGTACAATATGTTTATGGCACGACCGCTTCCTTTTTTTTTTTTGTTGTTGTCACATTTTGTAAAGCGCTTTACTAATTTTGGCGAGAACAGAACAGTTTTTTTGTTGTTGTGAGCTAAAGTTCCGCACAAACGTACATCTCATTTAGCGTAGCAATTCGAGGAGTGAGACCCATTTGTTGACTGTCCCAAACTTCCAACAAAGAGTATTTATCAAGGTTTCATCGGCCGTTACGTATGTGTCTCCATCCACCGAACAGAATGCTATGACAATACCTGCACTTCTGCTATAGGATGTGTTCAGAGTTTGCCACAAAACACTCACTGGCGCCGGGCTCGCACCCTCCCGTGGGGTTTCAGAATCAGCACCTTTCAAACTAAATTTCTTGAGCCTCCGTGGTTGTTGAACTAATTCCAAAGCAATGGGCAATGATCGAAAAATAATGAAATAAAATAGTGAAAAAAATAAAAATGAATTGTATACACGTGTATTTTTCGACTTTTCGGCCAAGAATTTTGCTTTCGATACATCGTCAAATAATTAGAAGATGACTCTTACTTAGTATCGTAGATCACTTGCAGCTTCTTGTTTCCATCCACTGCATTCCTGTAAATCAGACAAAAACAAAGTTAAAGCCTTACAAAACAGTTAAAAGTACAGTTGTCCAATAATAACCTTTAACCGATATCCCCATACTGTCCAACTCCAAAAATCCAATACCAAACCAATATCAAACAGATACTGATAATTGTGGTCGGGGACTTAACATGTTATGGCTAATTGTATTGTGGTGGCCAACTGGATGCGTTAATATTGATAAATGTAACAAGTTCAAGGTTTTCCAAATAAACATTATGTGAAAAGTATGAGAACAACTTCAATTGAAGTTATAGGGAAAAGTGCCTATATTGCAATATTGGACAACTCTAGTTAATACTTCAGTGTTATAGTTTTCTTCGTCCGACTCCCTTTCAGGAATTTTTGTTTTGTTATGTTACTTGTAATTTAAACCCGTTGAAAGCTGATGAACGGTACTTGTAGAAATGAATGCTAATGCTTGAAATGAAAAAAAAAATAATAATAATAATTAGAGATGTCGGGTCCGATCACGTCATTTTCAAAGTATCGGAGTCAGCAAAAAAATATCGGACATGCCTTTTTTAAATATATATATATATATATTTTATTAAATTGTTTTCTAATTGTATTTAACGTTACAGACATAATGTGTTACACTCTTCCAGAGTCTTTAGTTTAAGCTTAAGGTAGGGTTATCAAATTTATCGCGTTAACGGCGAGAATTAATATTTTTTACATTTATCACGTTACAATATTTAACGCAATTAACGCATGCGCTGCACGACCCACTCACGCATTGTCGCGTCCATTCTATAATGGCGCCGTTTTACCCATACAGTATATAGAGCTAAAAGGCAGCGTAATATGAGTAGAGTGAATTTTGGCAGCCTTTGGAGCCTTTTTTTAAATGACTTAAGCCTTGCAATCCCTCTCCCAATGATTAGAATAATTGTGGGAAGCAATGTGGGGAAGAAAGGCAGTAGATGATCTTTTTCTTAACACCCTATGTTATTTTCCAACGCAGAGAAGATATATCAATTGGTACCATGACACACAGTCATGGTTGCACTTCCCATCATGCATTTGGGCAGAAGTTAAATGGCTACAGTATCATTTACTGAAAGCTAAAAAAATACACTAGATGGCAATATTTAGTCACAATATACAAAGTCACATTTATCCTTTAAGAATTACAAGTCTTTCTATCCGTGGATCCCTCTCAAAGAAAGAATGTTAATAATGTAAATGCCATCTTGAGGATTTATTGCCATAATAAACAAATACAGTACTTATATACTGTGTGTCGAATGTATATATTCGTCCGAGTTTTATTCTTTTTTTTCTTAATGCATTGCCAAAATGTATATGATCGGGAAAAATTATCGGCAATGATTGGAATTGAATCGGTAGCAAAAAAAAAGCAATCGGATCGGGAAATATCAGGATCGGCAGATACTCAAACTAAAACGATCGGGATCGGATCGGGAGTAAAAAAACATGATCGGAACAACCCTAATAATAATGATAATAATAATAAAGCTTATTCCACTGCTACATAGCTGGTATTCGCTAGCCCTGTCATGGTGTTTCCCATTACGTGTTAGCAATTCGCTAGAAAAAGTTAGGTGTTTTCTTTTTTGAATAATTCTTTTCTTGTTTAGTTTAACATCAAACATTCACTGGAAAGGGCAATAAAGAGCTAGACACTATTTTTATTGAAATATGATAAATTGTGTCTGGAAAAAAACAAAACAGTCTCGAAGCACCAAGTCACAACCCTGGACTTCGATACGCAACAACTCACCGAATAATTGGTCAACGTAGCCCGTCTACAATTGGCAAAAAACATTATTTTTTTTTCATATATCAACTCACTAATTCTTTGCAATATAAAAAAAGTAATCCGTCAAATTATAGCTTATCAGACTTTTTTCCCCTGGCAATTATTTGCTTATTGGCCTCATAAAATCCATATTGGCGAAGCCCCATTGGGTCGGAATATTGTGCTACACAGGGTACATGAGTGTCAATTATCCCTCGAAATTAGGTGTAAGAAGTGGGATAACAATAAGAAATGAACCAATCGCGTTATCCAATCGCTCGGTCTCTCTCTCGCCCCCCCTTGCACCCTCCCTCCCTGCATCTTCACCCCCTCCGCCACTGCGCACATCCACACAGTGCTGCTTCCCACCCTCTCTTTCTCTCATTCGCCTCCTTATCTTATTTTATACCTTTCCCCCCCTCCTTATTTTTTTTCTAACGACAGGCAAGCCAGCGGCGAAGGCGAAGCTATTGTAATTATTTTCTGTCTTCAAGCCACGTCTTTTTCGGGGGCTACTTTCTCCCTCCCCCTCGTCCACGGCAAATTCGGAGCGCTGCGCCTGGAGAGCCTGCTGAAGAGCAACGCTGGAGGACGAGAGGTAGTCGTCGTTGTCTTCGTCTTGAAGGTAAGGGGACCGCCGGTGGGAGGGGGCCGGCTGGTGTTTTACTGTGTGCGGAGAGGAGCATGTGTGGTGCAGGGATGCAGCTGGAGCATTTCCACTAGGCTGTGATGTTTTTAACCCATTCATATTTAGGCTAATTAAGCCTCCTCTCTTTTAATAAAGGGGCGGGGGTAAAAATTGACTCCTTTAAAGTTGAGAGAGGGTGGGGGGGTTGTGCTGTATTGTAAATAAAAAATGTTAAGAATTTTTTCTCTTTGTTCTTCTATGTGTTGTGATCAAACATACATGCACTGCATGTGTAGAAAAAATGTGTTGAGCCTCTTATGTAGCTGAATTATTATTAGAAATAGCAACAATAAATGTAGTAAAGATAAAACAATTGTTTAATAATATTAATAGTTAATTAATAATATTATACACATTAAATGATAAATGGAAATGACGTTACAGATTAAACGACTATAACTACATTTAGATAGAATACGAATGCCCAAATTAAATATTCACTAGTAAATGCAAAATAATAAAAACACTAATGAATTCAATCAATTAATAAAAAAGTAGGCATAGTAGTTAAACAAAAAATACATAAATAAATATTACCATAAAAAATGCAACAAAATGTGAATATAAATTGGAAAAACACATTTGAAGTAAAATAAAAATACTGAAATTAAATAATAAATAATAAATAAAAAATATAAAACTGATTAATTTAATTATGGTAATTAATTATTATGATTATCATGCTAACAAAAATAGTAACCCAAAACAGTGTGAATAACATAAAAAACACATTTAATAAATAGAAATACCTAAATATAAATTTCAAATAAATAAACAAACTCATTGAAAAGCACAGTAATAAACATTTTTAAAGGACTACAATAAAAAATATAGGAATTAGTAAGCATGACTACATTTAAAAGCATAGAAGAAAAACACCAAAGTAAATTGATCTTTGAGAAATAAGTAAAAAGTGTTGAGATAAAATTAAATAATACTGTATCTGACTGAATCATAAATTATTCTTATTGAATCGAGTTTATTGTCGGAATTCTCGTGCATGTCGCAGTCAATCTATAAAGTCATGCAGTCAAGTTGTTTTTTCCCCCCGCAATAACTTAATAGTTTGTACCAGTTGTTTCACGTAACTGCGTTTTGGCCGCAGGAATGGGCGATGGAATGCGCCGCAGCTTTGCAATGAGACACGCGTGGCTCTGCTTCTTGCTCGCCAGCCTCACCTGCCGTCTGAGGTGAGAGCATGCCACATCATCATCGTCATCCCATGTGATGAAGAAACTAATTTTCTGTTATTATTATTATTTTTTTTCTCTTTCTGGTTCTTGTTCAGCCTCCAGCAAGAGGCGACAGGGACGCCCACCGAGGCGGAATTAATTAACAACATTACCGTGTTCACTCGCATCCTGGACGGACTGCTCGATGGCTACGACAACAGGCTCCGCCCTGGACTGGGAGGTACCAAATCATAGGCGGAGTTTGACTTTTGGGGCAGGGGGGCACAACATGTTGATGACCCCGAAATGCAGTGTAAGCAATAAAATTAACTTACAAGAATATTTATCATAATAAGTTGACAATGAGCGTTTTTTTTCCCCCATCATTCTTGAGGGGAATTCTAAATAAGGCTGCTTAGGCAATACTTTTCGCCAAGATCGTCATCCATTGAATATGGTACGCCCGCCGATGTCGTGCCAATGTAGTTACCCAGTCAAAAATTGTATCCCCTGGGCGGAGCCATATGGAGGTAGATTTGTGTCTTTATTATTCAATCAAAAAAGAAAAGTTGCTTCAATAAAAAAATTAAGTTGCTTCAATCAAAATATATATTTTCATCCCCAAAAAATGTAGCTCCAATCAAAAAAATGTGTTTGAATGCAAAAATAAATTTGAAGCTCAAAAAACTAAAAAAAAAAAAAAAAAAAAAAATGCATGTGAAAGCTATTTTTCTTAGATTTTTTTTTTTTTTTTTTTTTTTTGATTGAAGGAACTTTTTTAATTGAAGTAATGTTGATTTATTTTTGGGCCACATTTTGGCTAAGATATTTTTGTCTTTATTATTCAATCAAAAAATAAGTTGCTTCAAAAAAATATATATTTTCAAAAGAAAATCACGTCAATCAAAAGAAAAATTTCAATCATAGAAAAAGTTTTTGAATGCGAAAAAATATTTGAGATTGAAAAATTTGCATTTGAACACTTAATTTTTCATTGAAAAAGTTGTCTTTGATTGAAGCAATTCTTTTTGTGTTTGGGCCATATCATGATTAGGACATTCATTCATTCATTCATTCATTTTCCATGCATTTGTGTCTAAATCATTCAATCCCCCCAAAAAGTAACTTCAATCACAAAAAATATTTTAGATCAAACAAAAAAAGCATTTTTATAGAATATTGTTTTTCTTTTCTTTTTTTTTTTTCGAAAATTATATTCAAAGCAAATGACCGTCTAAGGTGCTCGAAAAATAATTTTGACCCATTTTAAAAATATTTTTTTTTGTTCATTTCATTCATTTTTGTTGCAGTTTTATTGCTTTACAACTTTTATATACGTATATAGGAAAGTCAATTACATGCAATGACACTTTTCGGCCACCGGGGGGGGGGCTGGCCCCCCCTGGTCCCCCTTTAAAATCTGCTTATGTACCAAATAGATTGAAAATAGATATTTAAAAAAATACTATAGTGGTATCTAGACTTATGCTTTTAAGTTGCGATCAGCCCAGTTCGTCCACATGAGTGATTTCTGGGAGGAACAGCCGTGTTTGGGTTAAACCACATACGAAAGTGACCCAGATCGGATTTGAAATGGTCCACTTCTATGTGACTTGTCAGACCGTCAACTTAATGCCTCACTGGTAAGCCTGTCGCAATATGCAATAAGTCAAATTATCGCACGGTAAATAAAAATGAGGACGGTAATTTTCCAGGTTGCGATTTATCGCGGCGTGTGGGCGTGCATACATACAGTATGTGCGTGCATGTGCTGCGTGCACTCGGCGCACATGAGTGTTGATTAAATATGAGACTCCAGTAGCTTTCACAGATGTTTATTGGCCATCAACATGCAATGGAATTAAAGTTCAGACATACAAAATAAGGAAACACATTTATATTCAACATTGTAAAAAGTTAGCATTGCTACATTGAGGCTAATGGAAAAAAGACAATGTACTAACCACTTTAGTTTGCTATAAAACATTGACAGTCTTTTCCAAAACGCAAAATTGCGGTTAAAAGGTGACACATCAAACATGAAAACTCGCTGGATTAAAGAATTTGCAAGCGATGCGAGCAAAAGAAAAATAAAACTATGACTGATATATATATAAAAAAAAAACTATTACTGATACAACATGCCTGACCAAAACAGAAGTGCATATTTTGTTTCTTTTTCCTGAGTGTAAAGCTTACGGTTAGTGGCTTAGCAAATGTACTTCCGCTGAACATTTCAAAATAAAAGCATGTCACGTTTAGATTTCTGGAGGCAATCGCATATACAGTGGGGCAAATAAGTATTTAGTCAACCACTAATTGTGCAAGTTCTCCCACTTGAAAATATTAGAGAGGCCTGTAATTGTCAACATGGGTAAACCTCAACCATGAGAGACAGAATGTGGAAAAAAAAAAAACAGAAAATTACATTGTTTGATTTTTAAATAATTTATTTGCAAATCATGGTGGAAAATAAATATTTGGTCTATACCAAAAGTTCATCTCAATACTTTGTTATATACCCTTTATTGGCAATAAGTGAGGCCAAACGTTTTCTGTAACTCTTCACAAGCTTTTCACACACTGTTGCTGGTATATTGGCCCATTCCTCCATGCAGATCTCCTCTAGAGCGATGATATTTTGGGGCTGTCGTTGGGCAACACAGACTTTCAACTCTCTCCTCACCCCGTGGCGTCAAAGTGATAACAAGAACGGGGAGCAAAAATCCCAGAAACACACGGGGGGACCTAGTGAATGACCTACAGAGAGCTGGGACCACAGTAACAAAGGCTACTATCAGTAACACAATGCGCCGGCAGGGACTCAAATCCTGCACTGCCAGACGTGTCCCCCTGCTGAAGAAAGTACACGTCCAGGCCTGTCTGCGGTTAGCTAGAGAGCATTTGGATGATCCAGAAGAGGACTGGGAGAAAATGCTCAGGTCAGATGAAACCAAAATAGAACTTTTTGGTAGAAACACAGGTTCTCTTGTTTGGAGGAAAAAGAATACTGAATTGCACCATACCCACTGTGAAGCAAGGGGGTGGAAACATCATGCTGTGGGGCTGTTTTTCTGCAAAGGGACCAAGACGACTGATCTGAGTAAAGGAAAGAATGAATGGGGCCATGTATCGAGAGATTTTGAGTGAAAATCTCCTTCCATCAGCAAGGGCATTGAAGATGAGACTTGGCTGGGTCTTTCAGCGTGGCAATGATCCCAAACACACAGTCAGGGCAACAATGGAGTGGCTTCGTAAGAAATATTTCAAGGTCCTGGAGTGTCCTCGCCAGTCTCCAGGTCTCAACCCCATAGAAAATCTGCGAAGTCCGTGTTGCCCAACGACAGCCCCAAAACATCACTGCTCTAGAGGAGATCTGCATGGAGGAATGGGCCAAAATACCAGCAACAGTGTGTGAAAAGCTTGTGAAGAGTTACAGAAAAGTTTGGCCTCCGTTATTGCCAACAAAGGGTACATAACAAAGTATTGAGATGAACTTTTGGTATCGACCAAATACTTATTTTTCACCGTGATTTGCAAATAAATTCTTTAAAAATCAAACAATGTAATTTTCTGTTTTTTGTTGTTGTTTTTTTCCCCCACATTCTGTCTCTCATGGTTGAGGTTTACCCATGTTGACAATTACAGGCCTCTCTAATATTTTCAAGTGGGAGAACTTGCACAATTAGTGGTTGACTAAATACTTATTTGCACCACTGTACTTCAGATTCTACACTAAGAATACATTTAAAATGACACCCATTGAAAAAAAAAATCTGATTGGCAATGATAATATGATGTAATAAATGATAATAATTTGGCTTCCAATTTGTTGCATGCACACTTTGCAGAACAAGATGAAAGTCATTTTGGATCAAATTAACACTTGTTATGGGCTCTATTTGGTAGACAACAAAAATGACAGAGGGTTTCGCACATATTTCATATTCTGCACCTAACTAGCTTTAAAATTACTCATTATGCATTGTGTTTTATTTAAGAATGTCTATTGCATTACAACAGGTGAGTTATAAGGATGTATTGTCACTATATTCCTGGTTCAGTAGGTAAAAAAAAACAGGCAATAATATCGCATATAGCAATAATTTATGAAACAATATATCGCCTACTAAAATTTGTTATTGCACAGGCCTACTCACTGGAGTCGGAAAAACACGAAAAAAAACGGTTTCGTGCACTAAGACCTGCGGTCTGAACCTAGCCTTAGTGAATAGTATAACTGTAGAATTAAACTTTTGTTCCTCCATAGAGAAGAGTCTTTTCAATTTTGAGGGGAGGGGTTTGGTCTCTATATAATAGTAGAAAAAATTCTTCCGTGTCTCTTGAAAAATCTGTCTGAATGCTCTAAAATGGCAGGCAATAGAGGTTATATTGGCTGTTCTGAAAACTGCTGGCAGTGAATGAGTTGAGGCCTAGTGAGTGACATCAGCCCTAGTTGGCCTTTTGCCACACAGTTACAGTACATCTCGTCCATGCTCTTTGCCAGTGGTTGAATTTGTTATTTGCGTTCCTTTTGTATTGTGTGTCAATTGGTTGTCCATTTTATTGTCTCTTTTTTTTGTTGTTATCTTTTTTTCTTTTTTCAATTTAACTCCAGTCCGCATCTCAAGCATGTGCTAAAGTCAAATTATGAATCGAAACACAAAGCATGAAAAGAAGACCAATGTACTCATAAGGCAAAATGTTGTATGTCGTTTCCTTTCAATTGAAATTATTTGACAAAAATTGCCAGTTTAATAGCTTGGCAAAATTAAAAGAAGGAATAAGGCCATCTAGTGGCTAAGAGTTGCACAGGGTACTTTTCAGGGTATGATTTGACATTACAAATGCCACGTGGGACGCTACTTTTTTAAACAGATATTTTTCTTATTGTGTTTTGTTTTTGCTCTGAGTGTGACACTACTTTTGTAAAATGCCAGCACGTAATCTAAAACAAATCATTTGCCCTCTACAAAATGTTAATCTCATATAGACATGTGCCGGTATAATATTCTGACGGTATGATAACCTCAAAACAAAATATCACGGTTTCACGGTATTGCAATTACAGCTCTAAAACGTGTTACTTTGAGATATCTGGGTTTAAAAAAAAAAAAAAAAAAATCCCATTGAACAGGATTTTTATTTTTCAAAACATATTTGCAAATTGGAACATATGTATAATGTTGACTTAAAATAAATTTAAAAAATAATTTAAATATTTTAAATGAAATTAAAATAAATGCAGTCCTTTAGGTGAGCCTAAACCCTCAGCTCAACATTATTACCATCAGAACAAAAAAAAATTGAATTATTTGCCATAAAAAGCACATGTGTATGACTCGTATCATGTTTACACCATACACACACGCTCTTTCTCAACACAGACAGTTGCCAGAGAGAAAAAAAAAAACACACATTTTACCACTGCTAGACACACTAAACATGCTGGATGTCACTCTCGTAGCTGTTGGGATACATTCATGGGTTTCTACTAATGTTTAATTTTTGTATAAAGGGGAACTCATATTGGAGGTATTGCCTCCTCGGCAGCCACCCTTCCCAAATATGTTTTACATGTTGGTTGGCCCTCCTCCTCTAAGCCGCGGCCGTCTGTAAATTTTTTATTGCCGAAGCAGTCTCATACCAGCGATTTCGTTTTCTTTGATAGGGGAAAAAGTTTCACCTTCTCCAGCCATCGTGTAGCACAGCTAACTGAATCTGAGCAACATACGGTGTGGGAGGGTTCAGCCTTACAGCTGCAAGCGAGGGATTTTTCCATGCATTTTTGGGACATAAAAAAATAGCTAATACCTTAGGGACAGTATGATGGAAAATGTTTCTGGTTTTGAAACCTTGAAGTTTTCATACCACAGTATACCTTGAAACCGGTAATCGGCACATGTCTAATCTCATACCACGATTACAAATATATTCTGTCTGAAAACATCTGTTCTCTCTAATCTTTCAGAAAAGGTGACGGAGATCAAAACCAACATTTTTGTCACCAGCTTCGGTCCTGTCTCGGATACAGAAATGGTATGAGTTCATGATGACGGCCTCTTTTCGTGGCAAATGTTCCAAATGATCATGAAACTTTGGCCAGTGCTATGCCATCAATGTGGGCGGAGCATGGCATGTCCACCCACGTAGATGGCTAAGCACTGACTATTTGGCGTCGCTCATGGTAGCTGCTTCCATTTGGAGCTCATCTGGGCCAATTCCCCCATTTTATTTGCTATGAGCCCCTTTATTTGCCAGAAAACAACTGCATCACCTGAAATAAACCAATTTTGTGTTCCAATTTGGATGCAGATAATTCCATGCTTCCATTTATGATCGACACGTCCTCCCATTTCAATTTCAGGAGTACACCATCGACGTGTTCTTCCGCCAGAGCTGGAAGGACGAGCGCTTGTGCTTCGAAGGCCCCATGAAGATGCTGCCGCTGAACAACTTACTGGCTAGCAACATCTGGACACCCGACACGTTCTTCCTCAACGGCAAGAAGTCCATCGCGCACAACATGACAACACCTAACAAGCTGCTGAGGCTGCAGGACGACGGCACGCTGCTCTACACTATGAGGTAACTGAAGCTTTAAATCATATTTTACTGTGGTGTTCCTATCTGAACTATTCTCATGTCTTCTCTGCCATTGACGGCGATAAATGTCCAATCTGTTTTGACTGGGAGTTAAAATCGAGTTAGGTTACTCTTACTCTCAGTAGCTACATTTGTGAATGATCACTTGCCAGCCTTCCCCCTTAAAATAAATTGGATGTCAATGGCGGATAATAAGTTAAAAATGAGGAAAAAAATGAGTTAGCACAGTCTTGTTCTCAGTAACTCAATTTATGAATGACCATTGCTAACCCTCACAGTCAAAATGGATTGGACATTTATTGCTGTCAATGCCTGCCAAAGAGTTTACAAAAATTACAAAAATTTAGTAAGCCTCTCTTGTTCTTAATAGCTCAGTTTGTGGATTGTCTCCATTGTCGTCAATACGACCAACGAATTAAAAATGACCAAAAAAGGAGTTAGCCTACTCTTGCGATTAGCAGAACAATACATGGGTAATCACTGGTAACCCACCCGTCAAAATGGATTAGATGTTACTCGCTGCCAATAGCAACTGATCAGTGTTGTTTTTGGCGGCCCTTTTAATTTTCGTCATAGTCTTTTGGACGATAATACTGTACTTATTATTCTTTGTCATTTTTCAGTCACTTCAAACTATTTCTTTCTACGTCTAGTTTTAGTGGACATTTAGTAAAAGTTTTAGTAAAAAAAAAAAAATAAATAAAGGTTTCCAACAATTTTGAATAAACATTGACATACTGTATGAGCACATATTGTGTAGCATCTACAAGGATAATGCCAACTTGGTGATCATGCACACTCATCAGGAAAACAGTGCATTATTTTCAATTAAATATACCCACCAAGTTGTCCGAGAGTTTAAGAGGACGCTCGCCATTACCATGTGCGTAATGCTAACGCTACGAGTTACATTTAGTGTGTAATGATCACTCAGCACAGACCTTTAAAGGATAAAGCAACATTGCATATTCTCTCTTGCCAAGATAAGATAACAAATCTTACCGTATGTGTTACAAAACAAGCAAGCCTGGGGAGGACACCGATGAGCTAGGCGGGGGGCGCACGGTACATCACATAAGTGACACAAATAGACACCGCTACGATACAGGCTAACTATACATAAAAATGTTACACATTGTGAACATGCAATGGAAACTATAGCGCATTTTCGTCTTTTCGCTTCAGCAGTGTTGTTAATATCGGCGTTGGAGTATAACGGCATTACTAACGTCGTTATTTTTTTCAGTAGTGAGTAATCTAATCAATTACTTTTCTCATCTTTGCAACGCTGTTACTGTTACTGAGGATGTTAAGGCATGCATTACTATGCGTTAACACTTTGGTTGAATGACGCGAGAAATGTCTGAGAGACGAGGAGAAAACGGAGTGGGAGCAGGGAGGAGGAAAGGGAGTTGTGACACAATTGCAAACGCGATGGTAGGTGGCTCCAATAATACCTGACTGCAGCCGACGCCGACAGCCTACAAACTTCGCCCACATGATGCTACAGTAGATATCACATGTATATACAGTAGAACTAAGATGCGAAATGACTGACTCGGCGGCGTTGGTAAACAGCCGCCATCTTAAAGCTGTAGACTTCTCAGGAAGACTGTTGTAACTTTTTATCTAAAATACTCCTAATTGGCAAAATCTTGACTTGAATCTATCTTTAAATGATGAAACAGTTTAAAAACGTTCACATGTTGAAAGTAGACAAAAGGGACCGAATGCAATAATCGGAGCAATTTTAACAACTAACGGTTGATTCACAACGAACTTCACATAGTGTGACATAGTTTTTTTTTTTTTTGTTTTTTTTTTTTTTGTTTTGTTTTTTTTTTTGAAGGGGGAAAAAAAATCAGTTCAATTAATATAAACACATTTGATGTGAAAGACGTTATAGAATGGATCATCTAATAACGTATAAAATGTTAAAGAATATTTTATTCATGCTTATAAAAACACAAACATCAACTGCTGTGAAACTATAAGCATTTTTTATGCTTTCATGTGAGACGGTGTCAATGTTCTTGTGCTGCACATATGAACACATTTGAACACATTTGAACATTCTACAATGAGTATCTGTTTGACTGCCTCATCTGATTTGACTCCCTCTTGTACCAGCCAGGGCTAGTTTCCAAGGTCATAACTCAGAATGTTTTTCTGTGGAAAATCACCAGAGTTTGGCTGTAATAAGGTTCACTTTCGTTTTTATAGAAGGTTTCGTTTCATAGTAAGCAGCGCCCTTTCAACAAGCATATAGACCTTTGACTTGTGTATTTTCGTTGTACTTCTGCGTGGTCACAGCTCCTGGCTGGAACACATCATTTGTACCCTTGATATATACACTCACCGGCCACTTTATTAGGTACACCTGTCCAACTGCTCGTTAACACTAAATTTCTAATCAGCCAATCACATGGCGGCAACTTGGGGTGGCGTGGCTCAGTGGTAGAGTAGTTGTCCCCAAACCAGAGGTTGTGGGTTCGATTCTCCGCCCTGATGAACTCGTCTAAGTGTCCTTGAGCAACATACTGAACCCCACGTTGCTCCTGGTGCTGCGTCACCAGTAGGTAGATGGTGAGATAGTGTAAAGCGCTTTGAGCGCCTTGAAAGGTGGAAAAGCGCTATATAAGTATAACACCATTTTTTTAACACCAACTCAGTGCATTTAGGCATGTAGACATGGTTTAAGACAATCTCAAGCAGTTCAAACCAAGCATCAGTATGGGGAAGAAAGGTGATTTGAGTGACTTTGAACGTGGCATGGTTGTTGGTGCCAGAAGGGCTGGTCTGAGTATTTCAGAAACTGCTGATCTACTGGGATTTTCACGCACAACCATCTCTAGGGTTTACAGAGAATGGTCCGAAAAAGAAAATATATCCAGTGAGCGGCAGTTCTGTGGGCGGAAATGCCTTGTTGATGCCAGAGGTCAGAGGAGAATGGCCAGACTGGTTCGAGCTGATAGGAAGGCAACAGTGACTCAATTAACCACCCGTTACAACCAAGGTAGGCAGAAGAGCATCTCTAAACGCACAGTACGTCGAACTTTGAGGCAGATGGGCTACAGCAGCAGAAGACCACGCCGGGTGCCATTCCTTTCAGCTAAGTACAGGAAACTGAGGCTGCAATTTGCAAAAACGTTGCCTGGTCTGATGAGTCTCGATTTCTGCTGCGACATTTGGATGGTAGGGTCAGAATTTGGCGTCAACAACATGAAAGCATGGATCCATCCTGCCTTGTATCAACGATTCAGGCTGGTGGTGGTGGTCTAATGGTGTGGGGAATATTTTCTTGGCACTCTTTGGGCCCCTTGGTACCAATTGAGCATCGTTGGAACACCACAGCCTACCTGAGTATTGTTGCTGACCACGTCCATCCCTTTATGACCACAATGTACCCAACTTCTGATGGCTACTTTCAGCAGGATAATGTGCCATGTCATAAAGCTGGAATCATCTCAGACTGGTTTCTTGAACATGACAATGAGTTCACTGTACTCAAATGGCCTCCACAGTCAGCAGATCTCAATCCAATAGAGCATTTTTGGGATGTGTTGGAACGGGAAATTCGCATCATGGATGTGCAGCCGACAAATCTGCAACAACTGTGTGATGCCATCATGTCAATATGGACCAAACTCTCTGAGGAATGCTTCCAGCACCTTGTTGAATCTATGCCATGAAGAATTGAGGCAGTTCTGAAGGCAAAAGGGGGTCCAACCCGTTACTAGCATGGTTTACCTAGTAAAGTGGCCGGTGAGTGTATATTGTTTATAAAGTCTTCGAAGCAGGCCATCCTTGGCTGGGTCTGATTCCCTTCGCTTATTTTAGCTATTTGTTTATACTTGTCTCAGAGTTCAGACATGAACTTCCCTGACATAAAACATGAGAAGTAAAACCAATTACTTATCGCAATGTGAGAGTAATTAGTTACTTGGTGAACTGAGTTACACAATTACGTTTGGGGAGAAGTAATTTGTAACTGTAATTAATTACTTTTTTAAAGGAAGATTAACAACACTGCTCGTCAGACGAAAACTGGCACTCGTCTTTTTATGTTTAGTTAGTCTGTTAGTTTGTTTATGTTAGTCTCCCAAGACACATTTTTAGCTTATTGTCTCGTCATCGTTAGGTAAAACTGTTTGTTGACGAAATATTTCCGTTATCGTCATCGTTGACGAAAACAACACTGCACCTGGTGAGTTAGAAAGGACAAAAATTGAGTTAGCCTACTCTTGCGCTCAGTACCTAAATTTTTGAATGATAACTGCCAATCTTCCCAGCACCTTCTAGTCAAAATAGACTGGACGTCTGTCACCTTTAATGGCAGTGAAGTAGTTAAAAACTGTTAAATACAGAAAGATTAATTTTCAATTTTGTCAAAATATTATTCACTTTATTTTAAATATAAAGTAAATAAATAAATAAATTAGGGCTGTCAAAATTATCGCGTTAACGCGCGGTAGTTAATTTTTTAAATTAATCACGTTAAAATATTTGACGCAATTAACGCACATGTCCCGCTCAGACAGTATTCTGTCTTTTGGTAAGTTTTACAGCAAGGTTTTTTGTGCAGTCTAACAGCGAACTCTTGTGGTCGCTTTGCAACATGGTTTATTGCTTTCTTGCCAGTTCAGTATAGCTGCACGACGTCTCGGGCTGACGCCTACGTTGTAATGTTGTGCTTATATGATCCTTGGACAAGATTTGTCCGTAAGTATGGTTGTTGTAAAGCACAGGTGTCAAACCGATTCCAGAAAGGGCCTAGTGGGTGCTGGATTTTGTTCCAACCGATAACGCGCTGAGAGTTTAACCAATGAACTTCCTGCTGAAACAAGCAGCACCTGACAAAGTTTAACTGATTACACATGTAAAAGATCTAATTGGTGAAAAGGTATCCTCTTTATTGGTTGGAAAGCAAACCTGCACCCACTAGGCCCTTTCTGGAATCAGTTTGACACCTGTGTTGTAAAGAATGTACATATTATGTTAGTAAGCAAAATGTTATATTTTTTGTATGAGACGCTTTTTGTTTATGTTTAGTGAACCTGTATAGCGTGCTAAGCTAACGTTGTTGCTAATGCAATGCTTGTGTACTTTTTTTGTAGTTTTACTACGGTCTAAAGAGGACAATTGTTTGAGGCCATTTTATTAATAAATCAGATGAAAAAGGAAGAAGTCCGATTATTAAGGCGTTGTTCACTAGCTGTCTAGCTTTGGAAAAAGTAGACGCTTCGGAGTGAGGACAGCATAGACAGATTTAAATGACAGTAGAGTGAAATGCCCACTACAGTCCTTATGTACCGTATGTTGAATGTAAATATCCATCTTGTCTTTTATCTTTCCATTCCAACAATTTATTTTACAGAATATATATATAATTTACAGAAAAATATGGCATATTTTATAGATGGTTTGAATTGCGATTAATTGTGATTAATTACGATTAATTAATTTTTAAGCTGTAATTAACTCGATTAAAAATTTTAATCGTTTGACAGCCCTAGACAGCCCTAAAATAAATAAAACTTGGTGCCTGGATTAGCATCACATAGCTAAAAGTAGGATGTCGACTCTTTATTACTAAGAAGTGATTTGCCAATACTGGGTTCCCCACTACACATTACAAACATTGCTTTTACCATCCCTTATCACACTCCTATCTAATCTTCCCTCTTGGTAAGAGTCAGGGGCGGAATTTAAGAGAGTCCTGGGAGTGCGACGACACACGGTCCCGGTTTGCGGGTGTAAAGTGGGTGTGGTTGGGTGAGGAGATGGTCAAACAAAAAGTTAAGGTGATGTTTTAAGTGTTAAAATTAGGGCTGTCAAACGATTAAAATTTTTAATCGAGTTAATTACAGCTTAAAAATTAATTAATCGTAATTAATCGCAATTAATCGCAATTCAAACTATAAAATAGGCCATATTTTTCTGTAAATTATGTATATATATTCTGTAAAATAAATTGTTGGAATGGAAAGATAAGACACAAGATGGATATATACATTCAACATACGGTACATAAGGACTGTAGTGGGCATTTCACTCTACTGTCATTTAAATCTGTCTATGCTGTCCTCACTCCGAAGCGTCTACTTTTTCCAAAGCTATACAGCCAGTGAACGACGCCTTAATAATTAGACTTCTTCCTTTTTCATCTGATTTATTAATAAAATGGCCTCAAACCATTGTCCTCTTTAGACCGTCGTAAAACTACAAAATAAAAGTACACAAGCATTGCATTAGCAACAACGTTAGCTTAGCACGCTATACAGGTTCACTAAACATAAACAAAAAGCGTCAAAAAATATAACATTTCGCTTACTAACATAATATGTACATTCTTTACAACAACCATACTTACGGACAACTCTTGTCCAAGGATCATATAAGCACAACATTATCAGCCCGAGACGTCGTGCAGCCATTATGAAGAAAGAAAAGAAGAAAATAATAAACCATGTCACAAAGCGACCACAAGAGTTCGCTGTTGGACAGCACAAAATGCCTTTCTGTAAAACTTACCAAAAGGCAGAATACTTTCTGAGCGGGACATGTGCGTTAATTGCGTCAAATATTTTAACGTGATTAATTTAAAAAATTAATTACCGCGCGTTAACGCGATAATTTTGACAGCCCTAGTTAAAATATCTCTGCCAGCACCCACCACACCACCGGCTTGGCCAGTTGTCTGAAGGGCCCGCAAAATGTTTTTCTACTTGCACCCCTCATACAAACACACACACACCAGATGATCGTCTTGAGGGGTCCGCAAATAATTGCCCACTAACACCCCCAGCCCTTAAAGACACCAACATTTATCATTCAGTGTCCAAGCAGCTGAACAGAACAAAAAAAACAGAATCTAACATCAAGAATTTGGGGTTGTCACATCATATTTCTATGATGATATTACAATAGTGTCCACAAGGTGGGAGTAACAGTCTTTATGAGTACTCTATGTTCAATGATTTGTCAAGTGTGTCACTGAGTAAACCTTAGTTTTACTCCCACATACAGTATTTTCTATGTTTGTAATTCTATGAACTTCCTCATGTTCCAGATTGACCATATCTGCGGAGTGCCCAATGCAACTGGAGGACTTCCCCATGGACGCGCACGCTTGTCCCCTTAAGTTTGGAAGCTGTAAGTAGAACACGAGGCTTGCGTTTTGTGACGTACAGGAAGTTGTGCTGGCCTTTAAGCCGCTAAGATTAATTAAGAGGGGTTTCCCTGAATTTGGCACTAGAGAAGGAAGACGCGGGTGCCGAGTCCATGCCAAAAGTGACTTGGATTAATTGAATGGTCGTCTTAAATACACACTGCTTATAAACATACACTCACAGGTCAGTTCATTAGGTAAACATGCACACCCGACGTCTACGACTTCCGAGTTAATCGTTTGTATTTCTGTGTTGTATAAGTGCACTGCCGCCAGAGGCGGCTCTAGAGAAATTATTATGGGGTGGTAAGAGAGGGGCTGGAACTTATTGAGGGTGGCAAATATTTCATTATATTGTAATGAATCATCAATTCTCTGGACAGTGATATAATATTCTGCAACAATTCGATTCAAGATGCATGTTTTCATGAGTATGACAATTTTGTTGATGACACTTTTTTTTAAAGATTTTTTTTTTTTTTTTTTTTACCAAACAGCATATTGAAATTATAATCATCAACTAATAATCAGTCACCTAGCTGATTTTGACTGAGTTACATTCAGTTGTGCGTAACAAATCAATAGAGCTGGGAATCTTTGGGCACCTAACGATTCGATTACGATTACGATTCAGAGGCTCAGATTCGATTATAAAACGATTATTGATGCACCCCACTCCTTTTTGTTTTTTACATTAGTTCCAAAATTGTTCAAAAATCCTTTCAGGCTAAACCAAACTACTATTTCAGTATCAAGTTAACATATAGCAGTAAACAAATATACAAAAATAACAGTAAATAAAAAACTCCAGTCCCCATTCTATATCAGCAGCTTTAAACTACTTTCAATTAATTTAATGTTGTGAATCAACCGTTAAAGTTGTTAAAATTGCTCCTGTTATTCCATAATTTCTCTTTTGTCTACTTTCAACATGTGAAAGTTTTAAAACTATTTTAAAGATAGATTCAAGTCAATATTTTACCGATTTAGGAGTATTTTAGATAAAAAGTTAATTAGGTTCGCTTGGAAGGTTCGCAACAACAGCCTTGCAGGGAAGTGTACTGCTTTAAGATGGCGGCCGTTACTAACGCCCGCATCTAGTTTTTTGTAGATGTGCTGGTAACGATACCGAAGCTATAATGCATCTAGTGCTATATAAATGATATCTACCGTAACATAATGTGGCTTGTAGCAGCTTTTCGGCAGCAGTCAGGTATGTTGTTGTGTTTTTTTTTAATCTCGTGGCATGAGTTGAGCTAGAGCCGTGAGTTGAGCATTGGCGTTACCTGAGGGGCCGGGTAATGAGAAGCATGATATTTAGCTACTCTCGCTCCGTCCCTAATTGCATACCGAAGACCGCGCGGCGCGCTGAGTGTGTCGTACTTCTGCTTTACTTGGCATATTTCAATAATCGGAATTTGGATGTTTGTGAATCGTTCTCGGATCTTCCACGGCCGAATCGCGAATAATCTAAGAATCGGAAATTTTGCACACCTCTACAAATCAATATATTGAGCTGCATCGATTAATTGTTAGAGCTCTAGTGTCAACATGATGGCAGAGTTGTTCACATGTTAAATCAGTTTGCTAAGAAATCATATGAAGACACCACAACAGCCCCAAGTGTTATAAGGATCCTCACTGACACCACCCCCTAAATGATGGCAGTAAATGTCAAATTGATTTAACCTTTTTTTATTTTTTTTTATTTTTTTTTCATCGTTGCCGACTAGGGTAGCAACTGGGGTGGCAAGTCTGTCTTTTAGGGTGTCAGTTGCGATCCCGTGCCACCCTAGTGGATCGCCCCTGGCTGCCACTGCCACTGTGAACTGTTTCTAATAGGGATGTCCCGATTCGATCAGGTGATCGGAAATCGGACTGACCGTGCCATTTTTTTTTTAGAGAATTGGAATAGGGTGAAAAGGATCGGGTTTTTAATTTAAGAATGTTTTTCTGCTTCATGCGCGTACAGCGCCACGGCCTCTCACCCTCCCTCCTGCTAACCAGTTTGGCCAAACTGTCCAGCTTGCGTTTAGTACTTAAAGTTAATGGTGATTGACATGTTCCAAACATGTTACAGTTAGGAGTGCAACGGTTTGCGGTTCAAAGCCGAACCGTACGGTTCGCCCTGTACGGTTCAATACGCCTTTATGAACCGCCTTTTCGGTTTTGCAATTAATTTATTCTGAACGCTTGTGGAATGAATTGGTCTAGCTCTGTGTGCGACGTGAAGCGCAGCTATGGAGAAATTCCCGCCCAGCTGCAAGTAAATGTCCGATCGTTGTCAAGCACCTGTGTAAGAGAAGCCGAGTAACGCCCTCTCTCGCTTACGAGCGAAGTGAAAGTGAAACAAGAAAGAAAACAAAAAGCTATGGCGAGCGGAGGAGTGGAGAGACCGAATTCTGAGGAAGCACTGGCTTCTTTGAAATCTGCGGTGTGGCAACATTTCGGTTTCCCCATGGACTACAATGCGGTGGGAGAGAAAATAGGAGGGAGAGAAAATATTGAAGAAGAAAAAAAAAACACAATTTGCAAGCATTGCCCAGCGCTTGTTCCCTATGCTAATGGCAACACTTATAACATGACTCCAGCACCTCAGCCGGCATCACCCACAGATATCACTTTCTCAGAGCAGGACAACCCCGGAGATGACACCAGTGAGAAAACACGGCGGGCTTCGTTAATTTATTTGCAACGCTTGACTCGCGTTACATTGTTCCCTCGCGGACATACGTATTTCTCCAACAACGTATTCCCCGACATTTATGAAATGGCACGCAAAGCCATCGAAGATGACTTCGCTAAAGCACATAGTTTCGCCGTGACCACTGATTGCTGGACGTCCCATGCTACAGAGTGTTACTACCTAACTGTGACGGTCCACTATAATTCATAACTGTCAAGTTGTACGGTCTCGGCGTAATTTGTACAAGTGAGCACTGATTTTTAAATGTGTACGCCGTACGTTACGTTCAAATTCTGTACGTTTCTCGTGCATTACGTTTTTTTTCCTCCGTTCGTTAATACGTTGGTTGAGCGACACGAGAAAAGTCAGAGGCACGGAGAGGGAAGAGTGTTTGTTGTGACACTGTAGCAAACGCGATGCTAGGCTAGGTGGCTCCAATATTTCCTGACTTTAGCCAACAGCCTACAACCTACGCCTAGATATCTCATGCATATAGAACTACATGCGAAATGACAGACTCGGTAGCGTTAGTAAACAGCCGCCATTTAGAGCAGTAAACTTCTCAGAAAGGGTCTGTTGTAGTGCACCTTCCTAGTGAACCTAAGTAACTTTTTATCTAAAATGCTCCTAAATCAGAAAAATCTTGACTTGAGTCTATCTTTAAATGATGAAACAGTTTTAAAATTTTCACATGTCAAAAGTAGACAGAATGGAACTAATGCAAAAACGGGAGCAATTTTATCAACTTTAACGGTTGATTCACAACATTAAATGACCTCCAAACATAGCAAAGGTTACTATGTTTTGGTTTTTTTTTTTTTTCAAAAATGAAAAAAAAAAACATGAAAGGTAACACCAGTTACTTTACCAAGTAACTTTTTTACTACTGTGTGTGTACAGTGCCTTGCAAAAGTATTCGGCCCCCTTGAATCTTGCAACCTTTCGCCACATTTCAGGCTTCAAACATAAAGATATGAAATTTAATTTTTTTGTCAAGAATCAACAACAAGTGGGACACAATCGTGAAGTGGAACAACATTTATTGGATAATTTAAACTTTTTTAACAAATAAAAAACTGAAAAGTGGGGCGTGCAATATTATTCAGCCCCTTTACTTTCAGTGCAGCAAACTCACTCCAGAAGTTCAGTGAGGATCTCTGAATGATCCAATGTTGTCCTAAATGACCGATGATGATAAATAGAATCTACCTGTGTGTAATCAAGTCTCCGTATAAATGCACCTGCTCTGTGATAGTCTCAGGGTTCTGTTTAAAGTGCAGAGAGCATTATGAAAACCAAGGAACACACCAGGCAGGTCCGAGATACTGTTGTGGAGAAGTTTAAAGCCGGATTTGGATACAAAAAGACTTCCCAAGCTTTAAACATCTCAAGGAGCACTGTGCAAGCCATCATATTGAAATGGAAGGAGCATCAGACCACTGCAAATCTACAAAGACCCGGCCGTCCTTCCAAACTTTCTTCTCAAACAAGGAGAAAACTGATCAGAGATGCAGCCAAGAGGCCCATGATCACTCTGGATGAACTGCAGAGATCTACAGCTGAAGTGGGAGAGTCTGTCCATAGGACAACAATCAGTCGTACACTGCACAAATCTGGCCTTTATGGAAGTGGCAAGAAGAAAGCCATTTCTCAAAGATATCCATAAAAAGTCTCGTTTAAAGTTTTCCACAAGCCACCTGGGAGACACACCAAACATGTGGAAGAAGGTGCTCTGGTCAGATGAAACCAAAATTGAACTTTTTGGCCACAATGCAAAACGATATGTTTGGCGTAAAAGCAACACAGCTCATCACCCTGAACACACCATCCCCACTGTCAAACATGGTGGTGGCAGCATCATGGTTTGGGCCTGCTTTTCTTCAGCAGGGACAGGGAAGATGGTTAAAATTGACGGGAAGATGGATGCAGCCAAATACAGGAACATTCTGGAAGAAAACCTGTTGGTATCTGCACAAGACCTGAGACTGGGACGGAGATTTATCTTCCAACAGGACAATGATCCAAAACATAAAGCCAAATCTACAATGGAATGGTTCAAAAATAAACGTATCCAGGTGTTAGAATGGCCAAGTCAAAGTCCAGACCTGAATCCAATCGAGAATCTGTGGAAAGAGCTGAAGACTGCTGTTCACAAACACTCTCCATCCAACCTCACTGAGCTCGAGCTGTTCTGCAAGGAAGAATGGGCAAGAATGTCAGTCTCTCGATGTGCAAAACTGATAGAAACATACCCCAAGCGACTTGCAGCTGTAATTGGAGCAAAAGGTGGCGCTACAAAGTATTAACGCAAGGGGGCGAATAATATTGCACGCCCCACTTTTCAGTTTTTTATTTGTTAAAAAAGTTTAAATTATCCAATAAATTTTGTTCCACTTCACGATTGTGTCCCACTTGTTGTTGATTCTTGACAAAAAATTAAAATTTTATATCTTTATGTTTGAAGCCTGAAATGTGGCGAAAGGTTGCAAGGTTCAAGGGGGCCGAATACTTTTGCAAGGCACTGTATTTCAGTAGTCAGTCACTAAACTAGCCAAAGAGCTAAGAGGCATTTTAACAGTCGAACATGTTTACATTTTAAGTGTTTCATTTTCTTAAAAGCAAAATAAAGGCAGTTTAAAAAAAAAAAAAAAAAGCAAACCGAACCGAAACTGTGATCCCAAAACCAAGGTTCAAACCAAACCGTGGGCTAACTGAACCGTTGCACCCCTAGTTACAGTACTGTAATGTATGCAGTACTTCCTCTTCCACTTTCTGCGGGGGTGTTGCGGGGTATAAAACATATATATTTTTGTTTCCTTTGGCAATGCCATTGTATTTCTGGAATATTTTGTTACTTTTTAGTCCTTAAATTTTTTGGGGGGCAATTAAAAGTCCGATCCTATAAAAAAAAATTGCGTTATCGGCCCAATGTATGACCACATAATCGGATCGGGGACATCTATAATTAAAATGATTGTTTTATTCTACATATGTATTTTCAAATTAAGTTGTATCCCAACCAATTTCTCTTTTAAATAAAAGTATAATTAAGCTACTTACCGCCGGCCTAATGCACAAGTCCGATTTTTTTTTTTTTTTTTCCCTCCATATCTGGTCTTTTTGTATGTCCCCTCAGACTACCATTTTCAATCGCGGACCCAAAAGTGTCATGAATGCGTAGAAGACCAATAAGGCTAGGTTCATAACGCAGGTCAATATGCACGAATCCGATTTTTTCTTGTTTTTCCGACTCGAGTGAGGCATTAACTTGACGGTCTGACCGTGCTAAGTCACATAGAAGTGGACCATTTCAAATCCGATGTGGGTCACTTTCGAATGAGGTTTAAATCCTATCTGGGCCACGTTTTCCAGAATGTGGCGGCGGTTTGAACCTGTCAAGTCTCCCAAATCGGAATTAATGCAGCAATTACATCTGCAAAGTGTGAGAGCGGCACGCAAGGCGGCAGGGATGTAGCTATTCAATAGCGTTAGCGCCTAGCTTGAACGCGGCTTGTAATACGTAGTAAAGTGGCTTGACCACAGTCCTAAAAAAAAACAATGAAGAAAAGGATAAGCCTGACAATGCTCTGTTTCTCTGTGCGCCAAGTGAGCAATATTTCAGTCATTCTTGCATGGCAGAGTCGGGGCAAACCAATTTGTTTTGAGGCTTCTGCGCATGCGGGTCAGGTTGCTCAGCCCGTGTCGGACTGCGAATTAGTGCTCATGCGTAATACTTGAATGGGCTCAATAGACAAAGGCAGTCTGAATGGGCACGCCAAAAAATGGATATGACAAAAAAATCGGAATTGTGCATTAAGACCTGCAGGGTGAACATAGCCTAATAGGCACGTCACAAAATAAAGTATAGTGTTTATAGGGTAAAATGACCAGCATGCGCAGATGTAGAAAAATGCGTCACGAGAAAAAAGCGGTAACATATGCTAACATAATTAACATGGAGATCTGTGACGTCACCGTTCATTGGTTTATGTCGAAACTCTTGAGCTATGGAAGTAGCCGAATACTTGTGCAGACGTCTAGGAGCAGGAGGATGAGGAGAAAAATGTCATTTAATGGAGCATTAGCATCACGCGAATTCACCCGTTGCTAAGCAATACAAATTTACGTCACCAGCGGTCGCCCGAATTTGGGAGACTTGACAGTTCAGACCGCAGCCACATTATGGAAAAATGTGTCCCAGATCAGATTTAAAACCACATATAAAAGTGGCCTAGATCGGATTTTAAATGGTCCACTTCTATACGACTTGTCCCATTCAGACTGTCATTAATACCTCATTCGAGTCGGAATAACACTAAAAAATCAGATTTGTGCATTAAGACCTGCATTAAGACTAGGGTTGGGCATCGTTTGAAATTGAACAATTCCGGTTCTGATTTCGAATCCACGTTTCGATTCCGGTTGCGTACGATTCTCGATTCCGATTCTTTTAAGAGGCAGGGTAAAAAAAAATGCATATTTCATATTAAAGTTTTAACTTCTCGATGATTTTTTAGATGACATGAACTTCTCACAGGGCTAATTTTAATTTGTATATAAATAAGATTCTGAATTCAAGCAATTTTTCTCAACTTGCCGATCAGAGCATCGAAACGAGGAATCGAAATTTAAAATTTCGAACGATTCCAGGAGCATCGGACTGTTGGAACCGGTTCCCATCAATGCTCGATGCCCAACCCTAATTAAGACCCTAGCCTGAGAGTAGTGATTAATATTTAAACTAAATTAGGTTGCACTTGATAAAGATGTTTATCAGTGGAAAGTATGTAACCATTAAAAATTATAAAGCGGAGAGATATTTGACAAGTATTCAAACAAAAATTATTTGAAATTAGATTTTCTCTGAAAATACATCACATTAAATGGAAAAAATGTATAATTCATACACCATTAAAAACATGTTTTTTTCTAATTAGGGAAATAATTCAACAATAATAGCTGTGTATAGGCTATTTCTAGCCTTTATTTTTTGCAGGCATTGTTATATCTGATGCTTTTAGCTTGGTTGTGCAACAGTATTAGAAGAGGAACTGACACAATTATCAAATAAAAGAACAACAGCACAAAATGCTAACTGCGAGCTGCTTAGTGTTTTTGGAAAGCCCTTTCAAAAAAACATATATATTTTTTTAAAAAGCTGTTGTGTGACATGCCGGGGCCCGTGTGAGCCTTGGAAGCTATCAGCGTCGTATCCGGTTTCCTGCGACTCCATTAACCCGAGCTAATCCTTTGACCCCGTGGACGCCGCCTGCCTGGCCAGCCTGCTTTTACCCACCCCATTGCTCCAGGCTCACTCAAAGCTGCGGTGGTCCCGTTCTTGGACACATTAATCACCTCTCCTGCTCTCGCTAAGCTACTATCGCTAGCTTGGGAACTATAAGCTTTCTACTCTGGTAGTCACACTTTTTTTTTTTTAAATACACAGGCTTGTATCAAAATATCCGCATGAATTATAGTCAAAATCGCCGATGTAATGATCTCATTCAATGGGAGCCTTTTTCAGAAAAGATAACCGCATGGTGCTGGCAGTTTTAGAGGATTTCGACTGATCTTTCATGACCCCGAGAATATTAACTTCTATTATTATTTATTTATATACAACGGGCTCTCTGCTTTCACGAGCAAATAAGTCATTAGTCTACCTTTGTTCTATTGTTGTGTAATCCACAATCGTACCGTATTTTTCGGACTATAAGTCGCAGTTTTTTTTCATAGTATGGCTGGGGGTGAGACATACTCAGGAGTGACTTATGTGTGAAATTATTAACACATTACGATATCATTTCACATGTTATTTTGTTGTTTTGAAGTGACTGATGGTTTGGTAAACTTGTTAGCATGTTCTTTATGCTATAGTTATCTGAATAACTTAATAGCTATGGCCTTGTTCACGTTCTGCCTTTGGCAGTGTGTGTGTTCAATGGTATTATTGACTTTTTGATATTGAAATGAATGCTTTTAGTTTGTGGCGCTTTCACGCCCAAGTGGGGCGCACTCGCACTTGTTTACGCGAAGAAGAGCGCTCACACGCCAGAAGGCGGCAGACAGCTATGCAGCGTCTGAGCGAGTGGGCGCGAGAAAGAGAGAGAGAACGAGAGACAGAAACACTGCTGTGAACCTACATTAATTGTTTATGCTTGTAAAATATCTCTACAGAGGCAACGCCTGTGTGTATCATCTTTTCTGTTGTTGTTGTGTGTTTCCCACCCGCGATCAGACACTTAGAGCCAGTTGTGTGGTTGTTTGACCGATGTGCTAATGTTAGCGAACACATGCTAACCGTTTGTGTAATTGTTGTAATAGCAGCTAATTATCATTTATTTACGTTGATGCGGACCTGTTTGGTATCGAGGACAAAATTGATTCAGCAAATTATACGGGCGTCTAGCATTGTCATTTGGGAGTTTAGCTCGCTGTATAGCCAGGACCGAGCCGTAGCGTCCTGGTGAGGACACTATATTCACATTTCGTTGTTCATGCATCATGTAACATTATCATACTGTACACTTGTTCCGCATGTTGTTCTCTATTGTATTTTTATAGTAAATTGCCTTTCAAGATGACATATCTGTTCCATATATCAAGTAAATTTCCTCCAAAAATGCAACTTATACTCTGGTACGACTTATGTTTTTTCCTCTTTGTTAGGCCTTTTATGGCTTGTGCGACTTATGCTCAGATGCGACTTATGGTCCGAAAAATACGGTATATGGTTTAGTTTTTACAAAATTTAGCGGCTTTATTTTATGCTTACAAGGCACCTTTAACATACAACTTTTTCCCCTATATGTTTTTAGTTTAACACTAGTATATGTCCAATGGGACATGGGACATTCGTTCATTTGCTGCCATCCCTCCTAGTTCAAACGAATTGGACGTCTTTGGCCGTAAGTGGCAGCCAATGCCAGGCATTGAGTTTATTTTGGGGCATTTCGCGTTAATTTTTCGGTCACTACCCTTTCCTTCAGGGACATTTGCGAGTCCCTTCATGTTTATTTCGGTTTACTGAAGAGGAAGCGACTCAAGAATTGTCTCCAAATAAATAAGAAGTGGCTGAAATGCAACAGGAAGTAACCTGTAAATGCCTTAAAAAGAACAGGAAGTGACCTCTTAAATGCCTACAAAAGCTGCACTGCAAAAACACACCTCCTCAAAACTGGTTAAATTCCCTTGTTGTCGGTGTAAATCTACAAGAAATAAGTGAAAGTATCTGCCAGTGCTTCAATAATAATGATAATAATTATACATTTTATTTGAAGGTGCCTTTCTGGCACTCAAGGTCGCCGTACAATCATTTAAAAAAACAAATAATTTCAAACTTTACTCAGATTTCTTGAAATAAGAAAAAAAAGCTAGCTGACTTATTTTTAGCAATAAATTAGGATATTTAATCTTGAAAAGAAGAAGTGTTAAAATAGTGTTCAAAACATTATTTGGCAGCAATTTTTCTTGATTTAGGTTAAAAAATGACCAACTTTTAGATGTATGGGCTTCAATTCAATTCTAATTATTCACACACATTCATATTTTCAGAGTATACATCATATAAATAAGATGAGAACAATAGTAAGAAATGGTAGTAATATTTGAAGTAAGTGGAATAAATCTGACACATTAATCTGATAACAAGTCTTTAACACTCAAAACAGGATAAAGAAAATTAACTAAATTTCAGAAAAATAATCTGATTCACACATTATAAATTTGCAGTGTGGCTGAGTATGCTCTGGTTTCAGTTCCATTGACGGCACTAGACACCCAATCCAGTAAAAATAGATGTCTCGCGCGGTCAATGGCAGCTAACGTAAACTACCACCTTCTCTGTATTAAAATGTAGATTAATTTACAGTATTGTGATTGTATTGTTTTTTTTTTTTTTTTTTTTTTTTTTTTTTTTTTTTTTTGTCTTTTTATTTAACATGATACTGACAGGCTCACCGGATCATGGTAAATTCTAGTCACTATTTATTTTGAGAAGCATATTTGCATAGTATTCAATGTAACTCCACTCCAGAACGATCACGGAAATAAGCCCAACTTTCCTGGAAACAAAAATAATCGTAGGCCTACGAACTTTTGAAAGCATGTAATTTTTCATAAGAGCTTTTATTAAATAGGAATGAATGTCTCCCTAGCAGATTTGCGGCCAAGAGGTGAGTCAGACCAACCTTTTTCGTCATTCCAGATCTCATAATGGCTTTGAATAACTTCAATTTTGTCGCAAATACATGTTTAAAGCTTCTCTCTAAGCCTCCTCCGGTCTTCAGACATTATCGTGTATATATTGCAGAGATTTAGCCTGCTAACTGTTTATCATGTCTGCATTGCTAGCTATCATGTTTGTGTTCTTTCTTGTCACCAAGCCAAATGCACAAGTGCCGAAACATATCAACAAAGATCCCCCCTGTTCACAATCTAAAATAACATTTCGGAATGACTGTTGATAGCAAAATAATTTATTGATGTACGTACACTCACTTTGAGTGACGCTCACTCTCAATGAATGGCATGTCAGTCGGTCACTTGCATAGTTTATTGGTTGTTTACATGGTGTCTATTTGTTCAAGATCTCAATAATATTTTGCCATGTCCATGACACACACACTTCTAACTATGACAACACATACCGGGAAAGCTATAGTCAAAATCTCTTTTCAAGGAGAAAATCCCTGAACGTCCGCGAAGTCGTAATTTTGACCCCATTCTCTGTTGTGCAGTCTAAAATGGTCTATTGGCACTTTGTCATGTCATACATGTGTGATTGTCATTGGGATATTGTCGTGAAAATCTGTAGACCAGGGGTCCCCAAACTACGGCCCGCGGGCGGGATATGGCCCTCCTCCACATTTGGTACGCCCCCCCCCCCCCTTTTTTTTTTTTTTTTTGTTTTTTTTTTTTTTGTGTTATTTATTTTCTGTTTTTTTCTGTGAAGAACCCAGAGAGGGTTATTTGGGTATTATCTATTTGATTAATAGTGTTATAATATATTATATTATATTATATTTAGGGCTGTCAAACGATTAAAATTTTTAATCGAGTTAATCACAGCTTAAAAATAATCGTAATTAATCGCAATTCAAACCATCTATAATATATGCCACATTTTTGTGTAAATTATTGTTGGAATGGAAAGATAAGACACAGGACGGCTATATACATTTAACATACTGTTCATAAGTACTGTATCTGTTTATTATAAAATAAATCAACAAGATGGCATTAACATTATTAACATTCTGTTAAAGCGATCCATGGATAGAAAGACTTGTAGTTCTTAAAAGATAAATGTTAGTACAAGTTATAGAAATTTTATATTAAAACCCCTCTTAATGTTTTCGTTTGAATAAAATTTGTAAAATTTTCGAACAAAAAAAATAAACTAATATATACATTCAACATACGGTACATAAGTACCGTATGAAACACTTGTAGTTCTTAAAAGATAAATGTTATAACAAGTTATAGAAGTTTTATATTTAAACCCCTCTTCTTTTTGTTTTAATAAAATTTTAAAAATTTTCAATCAAAAAATAAACTAGTAGCTCGCCATTGTTGATGTCAATAATTACACAATGCTCATGGTGCTGAAACCCATAAAATCAGTCACACCCAAGCGCCAGCAGAGGGCGACAAAACACCAAAAAACACAAGTAACAAATGGACATGACACTGTGCTGTCATTTTAATCTGTTTGAGCGGGGCATGTGCGTTAAATGCGTCAAATATGTTAACGTGATTAATTTTAAAAATTAATTACCGCCCATTAACGCGATAATTTTGACAGCCCTAGTTATATTATATTATTATATTATATTATATTTTATTTATATTATTTTTATTTTATTTACCTTTTTTCTGTGAACAATCCAGCAAGGGTTATTTGATCTTGGCTTTCTGAAAAACAATACATTTTTACATTTAGGCACTCCTGCAATCGTCACACTTTTTTTGGGGTCAAAAAATGACCCCTGCCCCTTATCAGAGAAGGGAAAAGTTATGTGGCCCTCACAGGAAAAAGTTTGGGGACCCCTGCTGTAGACTAATACATTTCTGTTCAAAGATGGTTATGTGGCCCAGTCCACGATTTGTTACTAAAATACAGTACTAATATTTTGTGTAATTGAATCATGTATTTAAAACTGATTTTACAGTCGTAAATTCATTACTGTAATGCGTCCATGAAAAAATTTGATGTTTTCACTTGAATAAAGCGTTATAAATAAGCGCCCCCGTCAGGGGGAACATTTCATGCGGGGCAGCTATTTTTTGGCACACAGCGGCCCGTAGTTGAACCGCGGATCAAGTTTCATTTTACAATCGTGTCAATGGTGACGCTCAGCTGCCCAAATGTCGGTTTGTATTCGGGCCGCTGCCGATTTGGGTACCCGACGCCTCATCGTAACATCAACTGGAGTACGACTGGAGGTTTTTACACGGGACGGGACCGGACGGGAGGAAACATCGATTCGGGCATCAAATATGGATCTGGCGACTGGATCGACCACAGCTTTTCCAAATAACTGCTTTTATGCAACTAGCATAAGCAATGAGTTTACAGCGTCTGAAAGAACCGGGGCTTCCATAATTTGCAAGTGAATCCACCTTTAAAAACTATCATTGACACGATCATTGACAATACGGACACACAATGACGGACAATATGGCGGCACAATACAGTGATCATGTGATTGTGTGACGTTGGTGATTGGGGTCTATATGTTTGCCTTCTGTTGGCATTTGACCTCTTAGCTAAACGCCGCACGTACATGTCGTTGTAACCACTATTTGACTCGAAAAACACTAACTTAGATAATCTGAAGAAAAGCGCTAACAATGACTTTCCAAAAAGCAGACCATTTAATTCAAGTCGAGAACAGTCAAAAATAACGAGAACAACAATGAACACTTTCTGGTACACAGTGGAAAAAAACTGGGCCCAGGGTCCCATTGTTGCGGCACGCCTCTCTGCATCCTAAGTGAAGACCTTTGCCGGTGGGGCGGAGGGGCTGTCAGGGCGGTCGCCAGGGGTGTCGCCAGTCTTGGATTGGGCAAAAGTTTGTGGCCACTGCTGTCGGAGCGACGCTGATTATTTTCTGTCAGCATCAGCCACGAGTAGGCATGTGCCAGTATGATATTCTGACGGTATGATAACCTTAAGCCAAAATATCACCTTGTTGCAGTTTTGCAATTACAGCTCTAAAATGTATTACTTTGAGACATCTGGAATTAATTAAAAAAAAAACTTTTTTCATTGAACAGTTTTAATTTTCAAACCATATTATCACATTTGCAGATAAGTAGAATGTGAAGTTAAAATCAATTTAAAAAATATGTTTTAAATAAAATTTACATAAATGCAGTCCTTTTGGCGAGCCTAAACCCAAAGCCACAGCTCAACATTATTAACAACAGAACAAAAATAATTGAATTATTTTTCATAAAAACCACGCGTGTGTAAGTCGTATCATGTTTACATTATACATGCACTCTCTCATACTCAACACAGACTGTTTCCAGAGAGAGAAAAACGCCACCATTTTACCACCGCTAGACACACTAAACACGCTGGAGTTAAATCTCGTAGCTGGTGGGAAACGTTCATGACAGGGTTTAGTAACCTTTAATTTTGTATAAATGTGAAATCATATCGGAGGTGTTGCCACCCTCCGCAAACCCTTCTAAGCCGTGGCCATCTGTAGGCATGTGCCGGTATGATATTTTGACGGTACGATAACCGTGAGCAAAAATACCGCCGTTTCACAGTATCACGGTATTGCAATTATAACTCCAAAAAATTTTGAGATGTATGTGTTAAAAAAAAACAAAACTTTTTTCCATTGAACAGGATTTTTTTTTTTCAGACCATAGTTGCAAATTGGAACATGAATATATTGTTAAAATAAATAAATTATTGATAAAAAAATATATTTTTTAAATAAAATTAAACTAAATGTAACTAATAGACTAAACTAATAGCCACAGCTCAAGTTGCTCAAGATTAGAGCAAGAACAAAATAATTTCTATAGAGAAGTAAAAACACTTTTGAATAATTTTTTAAAAAAATTTATACTGCATGACTTTTTTTTTTGAGGGTGGAAAAGCTTAAGTGAAGTTTCGCCATTTTCAGCCACTGTGTCAACTCTTGTCTACATGATGTCATGCATTTGTGTTAAAAAGAACATAAAGAATTCATAAGTTAGTTAAAAATGTATAAGTTAGTTAAAATGTCAATATTGTTGTGGAAAGGTTTCATCTAAAAAAATAATATAATTTTTTAAAAAACATTGGGAGTGAGACCTCTCCTTGATCCAGCGAATGTGGATTTGTGCTTAGGGCAAGATCAACTTTCGCAATTAGCGATCTTTGACGCTATCACTTTTCCCCCTTCATTCAAGCGAATCAAGCTTGTTTTCTCACTCTGCGGCTGTCACACTCAACGAAGTTGCTCTCCCAGCTAAGCCTAGGCTAACATTCATCTTTGTAAGCTTTTAGTTAGTTTGTATATTGAATTTGAAAGGAAAATGTGTGTTTTGTTTTTGGCGAACTTTTTCCATGGTGTTAATCTGTTGAAGCTACTCACATGGAAAAATCTAAATGTACAACATTTTAAATGTATTCATTTTGTGTATTACACTTACCACGATTTGAGAGCTCAATAAATTGAAGAACAGTATGCCTTATGTTTGGAGTATTTGTTTTTGGGTTAGCTGGCTGACTAGCCAATCGCGTCACTTTCACACACAGCAACAAACGGGATGGGGTGTGTAGCACAGCTGACTCACTGACACTGAGTAACAACCGGTGGCGGAGGGTTGAGCCTTGCAGCTGAAAGCGAGGGATTCCTCCATGCATTTTTAGGACATAAAAAATAGCTAATACCTTAGGGAAGGTATGACAGAATCTTTTTGCGGTTTTGAAACCCTGACATTTTCTTACCACGGTATGCTTTGAAACCGGAAATCGGCACATGTCTAACCACGAGTGGGCTGACTCGACACACCGTATTAGAACGATGTAGTTTTTTTTTTTTTTTTTTAAACCTGTCCTGTTCAGCTGTTTAACACAGAGAATGGAAGTCCAAGTGCCCGGATGGTCCGAAAAGTTTTAATATTTCTCATTGAGAGTCTGACATACTCCCATTGTGATCATTCAACATACTTCGTTTATTATGACAAAGCAGCGAACATGAAAGGGTTATGGGGGAACAGAAGAGAAGAAACGAGAAGAAAAAAAAGAAACACAAGCTACAACAACAAATACATTGAACGTCTACACTAACTACTAATATGTTGGTGCTATCGTCAGCTAGATGTATTTCCGGTTGACACCATGTGGGGGGCCTGTTGACCAGGGAAGGAGGGGAACGGGGATGGCGGAGTTTATAAGCTAAGTGATTGAAAGGGGTAGAGTGTACACCAGGGGTGTCCAAACTTTTTGCAAAGGGGGCCAGATTTGGTGTGGTAAAAATGTGGGGGGCCGACCTTGGCTGACGTCCTCTACGTAGAACAATATATTTAAGCAAATTTTAGCAAGCCCTTCTGTGTGTCACATTTGCTTTATTTTTTTTTTTTAATTAATAATTTCAGCAATCTTGCAACTAGCCTTTGTGGCGTTCTCTTTCGACTCTCGGGCTCTTGCGAAATACTGCTGCTGTGAAATTAAACTAGCTTCAAGGTGCTTCAATTTCTCGCTACTTATCTTCCCTGTAATCTTGTCGTACATGTCAGCGAGTCTTGTTTGGTAATATCGCCTCACAATGAACTCTTTAAAAACAGCGACTGTCTCTTTGCAAATGAGGCAGACACAGTTGCGTATTTTAGTGAAGAAATAGTCCAATTTCCACCTATCTTTGAAGCGTGGCTGTCGCAGTCAACTTTTTTTTTGTTGATTGTCGCCATTTTAGAAAATTGGAAATAAAGGGTCTCACGGGGTAATGTTGTTTAGAGTACTGCTGCCTTTTAGTGGGTAAATGAGGAGCAGCATTTAGTGTGTAAGCTACTTCATATGCTGGTAGCAGTACTGTTGACCAATTTATTAAGTCTGTGTGCGGGCTAAACGTTATTGATTTTATGACAGAGGCTGGGGGCCGGATGAAATTTGACCACGGGCCGCATTTGGTCCCCGGGCTGAACTTTGGACATGTCTGGTGTACACAAATCAGCTCTGTGATCTAGAACGCAGTAATCGTGTAAATCCTTTGTGAGTGTAAGCCCGTTGGCGACCGACCCTACGGTGCCCCATCGCCAATCCCGGCACCGGGTCCCGGGAAAATATTATCTTAGAACTATCTATCCGTCTGTTATTATATGGCGAGGGTGTGACGTGGATCGTCAACTATCCGCATACTGGCCTTTTCTTATCATTTAGTCATTAATTTCTTGCATTAAAGGGCCCACGCAAACAATTTTCTCAAGCACTCATATTTTAGATTTATTTTATTGTTGGTTACACTATCTGTACTTTATTTTGTACTAAAACAATAGAGATAGGCATGTGTACACTTATCGATTAGCATGTTAGCAAAAAGAAGAATGCTAGCTAGAATGCTAACATTTTTATCAATTCTCTTATGAAATATTGTATTACTTGACTAATCCAGACTAATCCTGAGCGCTTTCTCTACTCGGGTTGCTTGACTATTACCGGTAAATAACATTTCAACTTCGTAGAAATCTTCGAATGAGTTAAAACAGACAATGAACTGTAACATTACAAGACACACTAATGTTGTCACGGCTGGTCAGAGACAATAATCCTGGCGGGGCTGAGGTCAATCTGGGGATATTGAAGACAATCTGCGAAGTCTTCTGACACCACAGTTGGGATTAGTGCTCGTAGATTGGACCACAGAGTGCCGCACAAACACACACACTCACAGATTTAGTGACAGGGTTATGCTTAGCAATTGGTTTCACCCTCACAAACACACACACACTAGCACACAGTTTCCGCAAAAGTTGATGCAATAGCAACTATAGATCCGAATTTTGTTACGAAAACTGCTTTCGACAATACCAGGACGTTGAACTTGAGCATTTTTAGCAACTTTAGCACAGGGCATTAGCTAAGTCAACTGCATCTTCCATGTTGGACTGTTGTTGTGGTTGTATTAGCAAGCAGCCAGAAATGACATTCTGTTAGTCATGTGACTTCCAGGCAGCACAGGTGGCTAAAAAAGAATGAAGCTTGTCCCTTGGTTACGGAGACACGCAGATTAACTGTGAATTCATGTAACCGTGGTTATTGCAGTCAAAGGTTTAAAGAGCACAAACAGAATAAAAATCAAAAAGTCACGTAACCTGTAAATTACTGAACAGTAATCCACTAAGTATGCCTGACTGTGATTTTTGTGTGAGTTTTAATGGAGGCGGTCAGCAAAAATGCTGAAATTATGGTGAGAATGTACAAGAGGGACTCAAATATTAAAACTGTAAATATTATGATTGAAGAATTTAAGCCATTATTTTATTACTGATAACCAACATGTCGGTTGTTTTTGTAAAATACATAAAGCAGTTGATTTTTATGACAGCATTGATAACTCCCTATTTTACAGTATTAATTGTAGAGGCGTGCGAAATTTCCGATTCTTAGATTATTCGGCCGTGGAAGATTCGAGAACGATGCAAAAATATCCAAATTCCGATTATTGAATTATACCAGGTAAAACAGAAGTAAAACACAGTCAGCGCGGTCTTTGGGATGCAATGAGGAACGGACCGAGAGTAAATATCATGTTCAACTCATGCCGCTAGATAAAAAAGCGGAAGTAAAACACAGTCAGCGCGGTCTTAGGGACGCAATGAGGAACGGACCGAAAGTAAATATCATGTTCAACTCATGCCGCTAGATAAAAAAAACAATCATACCTAACTGCGGCTGACAGCCGCTACAAACAACGCCCAGTTGCTGGTTGCTACAAACATACGGCTACAGCAGATATCACATATATGTAGAACTAGATGCAAAATGACAGACGACGTCGGTGTTAGAACATGTATTATTGAACAGAGATATGAAATGACAGACTTTCCGGCGTAAGTAAATAGCCGCCATCTTAAAGCACTAGACCTCTCTAGAAGACTGTGAACCTAATTAACTTTTTATCTAAAATACTCCTAAATCGGCAGAATCTTGTCTTGAATCTATCTTTAAATGATGAAATAGTGTTAAAACTTTGACAAAAGTAGACAGAAGGGAAATTATGGAATAACGGGAGCAATTTTAACAACTGTAACAGTTGATTCACAACATTAAATTAATTGAATGTAGTTTAAAGCTGCTGATACTGAATGGGGACTGGAGTTTTTTTATTTACTGTTATTTTTGTATATTTGTTTACTGTTATATGTTAAGTTGATACTGAAATAGTAGTTTGGTTTAGCCTGAGAGGATTTTTGAGCAATTTTGGAACTAATGTACAAAACATTAAAAAAAAAAAAAAAAAAAAAAAGGAGGGGGGTGCATCAATAATCGTTTTATAATCGAATTGAAGCCTCTGAATCGTAATCGAATCGTTAGGTGCCCAAAGATTCCCAGCTCTAATTAATTGTAGTAGCCTATTCATCATTTATTCAATCAACCAATTGTTAAGTTATTTACAAACGAAATTGTAAAAATAGCAAATGCATAAAATGCTAAAAAGAAAATGCTTTTAAGGTTTTATTATCATTCGTTTTTAAATTAACCAATGATTTAATGAAAACATATAACTTCTACAATGTACTTAACCAATTTTAGGAAGGAAAAACTTCAAAATGATCTTACTCTGCCAATGAAGTCTATCGCTGCAAATATCAAATAGAGATAGACCAATGTATCTGACGGCCGATATATCAGGACGATATTTGGAAATTTGTTGTATATCGGTGTCGGTATGTGATATGAAAAAGTCAATTTAAAACTTGAGATAGGGACTAGGGATCGCGCGATTTTTCAGAGGATAAGAATCGGGTGAAAAGGATGGGGGTTTTAATTTAGAAATATATAAATGTTTTTTTTCTGCCTCATGCTTGTATGGCCTCACTCTCCCTCCTGCTGCTTTTCTTGGTGAGCAGTGCACTACGAGTATTGCTTGTTAAAGTTAACGATAAATGACAGGTGTTGAAGCTTTGATCTTGCCAGTTAAGCTTGGTTCCGCTACTTTCAAAGACGCTGAACGTGTCAATCATCGTTTAGCTCAATAAACACTAGTGTGCTGTGGCAACTCATTGTGTGTGTGTGTGTGTGTGTACGGCTGTTGTCAGCAGCTTTTTTTTTTTTTTTTAACAACACTTTTTTTACAAAGAGCTATTTCTTTAACCTTTTATTGTACTTTATAAGAGATGTTTCTGAGTCTAGGAAATTCAGGCAGTTCTGGAGCTATTGTTTTTTTTTATTTGTGTGATTCAATCAACATGCTTTAGGCATTTCAATGAAGTTCAGTGTTTGCATTATTCAGTTTTTTACAGCAATTTTTACACTTTTAAGGCAAATGAATATCAGCTTCCCAAATTCAGTTATCGGCCCCTCTAACAACTAATAATCGGTATCGGTCCTGATAAACTCAAATCGGTCGATCTCTAATATTCAAACAATGGATTAGAGCAAAAGTGCTCTCCTGGTTTCAATTTACAACATGTCTGCTGATTAGTGTTGACTTAAGTGTACCAAACTCACTTAACAACAAAATTTTTTTCTCCCTCAGATGCGTACCCGGTTTCAGAGGTTGTCTACACATGGGATAAAGGCGCTGCCAAGTCAGTGGTGGTTGGCGAGGAGGGCTCTCGTCTCAACCAGTACCACCTGATTGGTCAGACGGCCGGCACAGAGGACATCTCCACCAGCAGAGGTGAGCGCCCAGTTCTTCCATTACACGTCTTTTGATAAATTATAACATACTGGTCAGGCCCCACCATCGTGTGTCTTTGCAGTCTTATTAGACTTTTAAAATCGTAACATACTATAGGCGCGTTGTAATATATGCGCTACAGTGTCTTTTGGCATTTATGAGTTAGCCTCTTCACAGAATTATGGGGTACCTAAATCGTTTTTGTGCAATAACTGCAGGGATTCCCTCAAAGCTTTAAATCACTCCTCTCCAGGCTAAAACAGTGTTACAAGATAAAAACTATTTTACCACATTTCAACTCCGTTCGGTGACACATTTGAAAGCATGATGTCGACATCTTATGGTCGATATGTGGACAAACCTGTCATAGTTATCTGTCGTTGCATAGTAATTTTGTTAGTTAAAACTGTATTTAAAGATTGTTCCCTTTTGTAAGAGTCTATGTTTAAGACTTGTCATAAATGGCTTATAATAACACATTATAGTCATAATTTTAAAACGCTGACAACTCGTAGCCTACAGGCAAAACAGACACCAAAAAGTCTGAAATTAATGAATCAGCCTTAAAACACAAAAGTTTTTAAAAATCTGGCTGCAAGGATCATTAGGTGCTGGCCCATGTTACAGTGGCATGAAAAAGTATCTGAACCACCCAAACATTTACAAGTTTTCACATTTTAATAAAGATAGCATGCAAACAATGGCAGAAGGGGGAAAAATAAGTAAGATAACCCTCATCCGAAGGAGACCTAAAGAGCAATTGAAACCAATTTTTACCAAACATTTTAAGTCATATGTGTGCCCAATCATTGATGAGTGGTTAAAGCTGCCCTGCCCACTATAAAACACACACTGGGTAAAAATTGTCTTGATGAAAGGCATTGTCTGATGTGCATCATGGCTCGGTCAAAAGAGCTTTCTGAAGACCTGAGATCAAGGATTGTTGATTTGTATAAAGCTGGGAAAGGATACAAAACCATTTCTAAAGTCTGGATGTTCATCAATTGACAATCAGAGAAGTTGTCTACAAATGGAGATACTTTGGCACTGTTTCTACTCTCCCAAGGAGTGGCCGTCCACCAAAGATGACACCAAGAGTTCATCGCAGAATACTCAGAGAGGTAAAAAAAGAACTGTATAATGTCTGCTAAAGACTTACAGAAATCCCTGGCACAGTCCAATATCTGTGCACACATCAAATATATGTAAAACTATGGGCAAGAATGGTGTTCACGGGAGGACTCCACCGAGGAATCTACTGCTGTCTAAAATAAAACATTGTTGCTTGTTTAATCTTTGAAAAAGGCACTTGGACTCTCCACAGAAGTTGTGGCAAAATGTTTTGTGGACTGATGAAACCAAAGTTGAATTGTCTGGGAGTAACACACGTCATGTGTGGGGGGAAAAATGGAACAGCTCACCAACATCAACAACTCATCCCCACTGTGAAGCATGGTGGAGGGATGATCATGATTTGGGGCTGTTTTGCTGCCTCAGGGCCTGGACAACTTGCAGTTATTAATTGAAGAAGAATGAATTCAAAAGTTTATCAGGATGTTTTGCAGGAAAACCTGAGGCAGTCTGTCAGACAGTTGAAGCTAAAAAGAGGATGGATGCTGCAACAAGACAACAAGATTAGTCCTGATCGATATGCCAGACTGATCTGCAGCTACAGGAAGCATCTGGTTGAAGTTATTTCTGCCAAAGGGGGAGCCACATAATATTAAACGTGACGGTTCACGTACCATATTTTTCGGACTAGGTAAATCGCACCTGAGTATAAGTCGCACCAACCCAAAAATGTGCAATGAAGAGGGAAAAAAACCGTCCAAGTCGCACTGGAGTATAAGGGAAATTTACTTGATGAAATCCAACACGTAGAACAGACATGTCATCTTGAAAGGCAATTTAAAATAAAAATACAATGGAGAACAACATGCTGAATAAGTGTACAGTATGATAATGTTACATTATGATGAACAACAAATTGCGAATGTTGCCGGTATGTTAACGTAACATAACATAGCTATTAAGAGTTTTTTCGATAACTATAGCATAAAAAATAGGGTTGGGAATCTCTGGCATGAAGCCGATTCGATATGTATCTAAATACACAGGTTACGATTTGATTAAAAAACGATAATTTTTAAGGCCGAGCGATTCGATACGATTCGATACAGTGTAAGAACGTAAAGTTCGATAGAGTGAAAACGATACGATTGTAAATATTTGTTGTGTGTGTCTGTACTGTATTTTAAACATATAAAGATACCACATTTCTAATATAGCAAAATTAAACAACAAAATGTCATACCAATGTTATGTTTTAATTTTTTTAAGGAAAAAAATATATAAGGCTTACTATATGACCGTCATTTTGTTGGATGGGATTGATAATAAAATAGACTCCAGTGACAGACAACAATAAAGTGCAGTAAGTCAAATACTGTATTTCCTGGTGTTTTTAACACAAGAGGTAAGTAATTTAAGTGCAAACTTTCAACGTAAACATCTTACAAACAAAAGATATTAATTATATGCAGCAGCTCTAGAAAAAAAAGAATTAAACCTGCTCGTGTTATCATAAATAAATAATAAATTATGCTTTACCACTGGTATAATTGGGGGAATAAAAACATGGCATTTTAGACAGACAGGCCAATAATCATTACTTTAACCTAATTCACAGTCAGTCACTTATGCTTGTGCTTCCTCATTTTGTATTCCTCATCACTGTCCATATCTTTTTTGAAGGGCAGATTTTTCTTGAGGAATATCAACTAATCGACATGTTCATGTTTAAGTAGACTGCGTTTCGTGGAAACAATATGCCGCCCTTTCCACCATTGTAGTGGGTTATTTATCAGGGTTAAAAACTCACGATCTCTGTACCGCTCCACACTTCACACAAACTCTGTCCCATGCGAACAGATCTGGCTGCCTTCATCACTTCAAAGTCTGACTTTTATTTTCCTGGGTGCGTTGAAAATCAATTGCTGCACGTCGCTGGCGTCGGTGATCACACTGTCCATTGTTTTAGCATGTTGCTTCGTTGCCACTACTAGTTTCGTTTTGGCTGTGAAGAAAATGCTGCGGAGCGTGCGTTACAGTGGTTTTGTTAGCTCCCGCGTTGTTATGACATGCCGTGAGGATCGGGTAATGACGGCGACTAGTAGCGGTTCTGCCGAAATGCATGGGAAGTTGAGGCAACCACGACTGTGAGTTGTGCTTGTCCATATTATATCATGCATGCGGTCTCGAGTTAAGTGCGCTGTGTGGTGAATGACACAAGCGCAGCATGTGAAGTAAAAGCTAAATTATTATCATATTAAGCAATGCATTGAACTAGGCATTAGAAACCGATTCTTGTGCTCGCGATAGCCGAATTCTATCTCTACTATCGGTTCATTGAATATTTAATGGCTACCGTGATTTCCGGAGTACTACTTTTTTCCCTCATTTTGAATCCTGCGGTTTATAGTCCAGTTCGGCTTATTTGTTGATTCATTTAGGTTAATAGGTAACACTTTACTTGACAGTGGCATCATAAGACTGCCATAAGACCGTCATAATTATGACATGACATTATCATGTCCATTAATGAATGCCTATGACAGTTGTCATGAAGTGTCATCTGGCAAATTATGTCACTAGGTCCATTTATGTCCAGCTTGGATCTTTTACATCCAATCAAAAGGGAAATAATTTGCCAGATGATAAAAACTTAAATCTTTCATAAGCATTCATTAACGCTCATAGCAGCGTCATGTCATAATTATGATGGTCTTAATTACAGTCTGATGGTGCCACCTTCAAATAAAGTGTTGCCAAATTCCATAACTAGCAATTGATGAAACAACTAGAACAGTAACTGAAGAAACAATTAGCACAGAACATGAATTTTGAATTTTTATTTACATCTGTAGCGCTGCAATGCACGCAAGGAGGCATGTTGGATGACAACAGTGTTGACAGCAGGTGGCAGCAGAGGTTGACTGTCTCCCCAAGAGAACAGTGATGGCCAAATGAAGCTTCTTGAAGCAATGAGGTTTTGGAACCATTTGGTTCAAAGCTTCATTCTGGTTCATTTAGTTTTATTACGGTCTTATGATGCTGCTGTCAAATAAAGCGTTACCGGTTGATATCTTTTGGTGTAAATATCCCATAATACAGTCAGGACAGCTGCGGCTTATCGTCATGTAGTGCTTATCTATGAACAAATGTTGTTTTCATGTCAAATTTGGTGGGTGGCGGCTTATAGTCAGGTGCGCCTTATAGTGCGAAAATTACGGTAATTACTGTCGAATGGTAACTTTACTATTGATACATCTGTATCTCTCACCTGTAAAACCGGATATCCGGTCGTATCGGTTTATCGTTCTCAGGCTTAATAGAAAACATGCTAACAAGTTAACCAAACCATCAGTGTCACTCCAAAACACCAAAGTAACATGTGAAATGGTATAATAATGCGTAAACGATTTCACACATAAGTCGCTCCAGAGTATAAATCGCACCCCCAGCCAAACGATGAAAAAAACTGCGACTTATAGTCCGAAAAATACAGTATTTATTTTTCTCCCTTCTGTCATTGTTTGCATACTATCCCCATTAAAAAATGAAAATGTAATGTAAATGTTTGGCTGGTTTTAGTGAAAGCAGACAGTTTTTTTCATCTGTGTGATTTTGACAGAGATCAGATCACATTTGATGGTGACTTTATGCAGAAATGTGAGAAATTCCAAAAGGTTCAGATGCTTTTTCATCCCACTGTAACAGAACATTTTATACTGTTAATGCAGCAGTCAAAATGCTATCCCGGTATATGTTAACCTAGCAAATGCTAGTATGTTATGTCTTATTATTCTAGCCTGTGCCACCGCGACCCTTGCCATCGTGCAGACGTTGTTCGAGGCAAATGTTTTCAAATCAAGCCTTACAGGGACACTGTGAATGAATCACACGGATTTGGGAAGGCCTCCTACACACCACCAGCTGTCCCCATCCAACCCCCCTACCCCTTCCAAGCCTTCGTCTCAGGGTGAGGTGGAGGGGGGGACCACTTATCCACCATCCCAGCTATTGGGTATGCAGGGTTAATCCCCACGCGGGCTCATCAGTCAGTTGTGCTTTTACCGAGTGACGTCATCACTCGTGGGGTTGGCCGCTGTGGCGGTGACACATCAGAGAGGGAGGGCCGAGCGGCTTTTGCTTCATTCTGTTGTGTAAGATAAAGTATGATGCTGCGCTTTCCAAAACACACCCCCTTCAATATCCTGTCAGTGTTATTACATCCAATTAAGGTCAAATATCAACCAGTGTTGCTTCATGTAAAGCAAGTTGTTCATATACTGTAGATCTGGCAAAACTTTTGGCACAATACCGCTCTTGCCCATCCCCCTTAAAACGGTAAAATATCACGACACTAATATTTGTGTATAGGAATTCAGTTCTTTAGATCAGCTTTTCCCAAACCAAGTCTCTCCAACTGACCAACCTTTCCCAAACATTGTATTCTACACCCCCTTCAACATCCCGACACACTTTTTGTTAACTTCATTTAATTTCTAATACATTATGACGGTGCTTTAGTCCCAACAAGAGGTGACGTGTGTACATGTCTTAATATTTATGAGCATGACTAGATAATGTAAAACTAGAGTTGTCCGATAATAAAGTTTTAATCGATAACAGATATCCCAATCGTTGTCGTTTTCATCAACGTTGACGATAACCAAAATGATTCATCGACAAAGATGTTTTTGTTTTTTTTGTGACAATGAGCTAAAAACGTGTCTTGTGAAACTGAAACATAACGAGATGAAAGCCAGTTTTTGTCTGAAGAGACAACAACTAGGGGTGTGACAAAACATCGAAATGGTGATATTTTGTGATACCTTGTATCCCAAAAGGTTATCGATATGCTCCTGCCAAGAATCGAGATATCGTTTTAAGAAGTTTTCAATGTCTAAAAAAATAAAATAAAAATAATAAGGAACCAACAAGTTGCTACCAAAATCTTCGACCACGATAGTGTCTAGGGCTGCAGCTATCGAATATTTTAGTAGTCGATTAATCGATAGACTAGTTAGTTCGAATAATCGAGTAATCGGATAAGGAACATGAAAAATTAAAATACCTGAGCTGAGCCTCAAACGACGACGACGTATGAATTATTTTTTTTTAAATGAGGATCTATGTACAACAAAACAACAATTGGCTCACTTACATAGAAAAAGTCCGCTAGCTTAGATGCTATAAAATGCTAGTTTTTTTTTTTACAATCCTCTTAACAAATGTTTCATACACATATACCCAAGAAAATGGCTGAATATAACTATAAACTAAATTATGAATGCATTAAAAAACAAGCTCAAACAAAAACTTAGCTTACGTTGGTCTTAACAGAGAGCAGTAGGATTCATCAGTTTGAAAAGAGGTAGACCAGAGGGCAGTGTATCCACCCTATAGACCCTACCCACGTGACGTCACAACTCCGCTCTCCTGAATGGTACCGCCCAATTGTCCGTCAAAACATAGTGTTAACCTGTTACGGCTACGTACATTCCTCCTATTTACGGCGTGTTTTTCTGCTCCTTAACATTAATAATCAAAATGGTGAAGGCGTGTGTGGCTGTTGGTTGCACTAACAGAGAAGATGGAAGGAGAGACTTGAAGTTTTACCGTATTCCGAGGGATCCAAAGAGGAGAGCGAAATGGACGGCTGCAATTCGACGTGAAAACTGGGCACCAAAAAATCACCACAGACTATGTAGTAGTCATTTTTATATCCGGTAAGATGCATTTAAGATATACTTAGAGGGTTTTGGGCTGACAAATAACCACAATTAAGATCATTGCTAGGCTAATCGCCGACAACATTCACGTATGTATGTATGTATGTAGTGAGAGTGCTATCGCTAAACCATATAAACATTAAAAGCCTTAACTCCATTGACAAACGACATGAAATACATTAGACTTGACAGTGGATGTTAGCAATAACAAAAGATTTTGAATTGAAAATTTCGTAACTCACCTTTCCAAGCACAAGATAGATTCCTGCCGAATTTTCGTGGACGAGGACCTGTTTCACCCAACCAGCAACGAAGTATTTATAAGCCTCCAAGCTCTTGAAGTTTTTCAAATTTTCGTGAGAATAGGCTGATTTTGTGTGGACAAGATAATTGTAAATATCAGCGTAGCAGATGTCAGGCAGACAGGGCGAAGACAGTGGGTCGAAAAACATCGATTTGGGCATCAAATATGGATCTGGCGACTGTATAGAACGAAGCTTTTCCACATAACGCCTTTTATGCAACACATCCAGTGAGTTTACGGCATCACAAAGCACCGGGTCTTCCATGAAATGCATTTTAAATTCCTCGATCAATTGAAACCAATGCTAATACAGAGACAAAATGACGGACAAGTGGGCGGAACCATACAGCGAGCACGTGGTTTTGTGACGTCGGTGGGTAGGGTCTATTAATATAACACCATGCAAACACTTTAAAAATTAACCATTACAACGCCACTTTAATTAAACGAATACTCGAAGCAACAAAATTTAATTCGAATATTTATTTCTAATAGAATACTCGAGTCAATCGATTAATCGTTGCAGCACTGAATAGTGTCTGTTAAATCTAAGGCTGCATGAACGGTGCTCGACACCCAATCCATTTAGACTGGGAACGTTCGCTCATTTGAAACCAGAGCATTCAGTCATTCTGTCTGATTTTCAGGGCATTTACAGGTCACTTGCTGTTCATTTTAAGGCACTTACAGGTCATTTGCTGTTGAGTTCGAGTCACTGCCTATTCATTTGGGTGATTGCCAGGTCACTTCCTGTTCTATAACAAAAAATAAACAGGAAGTGACCCATAAAATACCCCAAAATCAACAGGAAGTACCATATTGGCCCGAATATAAGACGGTGAATTTTTGCATTGAAATAAGACTGAAAAAGTGGGGGTCGTCTTATATTCGCGGTCTAGACGTTATACCCATTTACGACGCTAGATGGCGCCAGATATCATTGAAGCGATGTTCTGTCATGACAGATCTCAGCTACTCTCAAGTTTAACCAGTTTGCATTATTTTATTGCAATGTTTTTCCTTATTCAGATTTGTTTCAAGACTACAGTTACAGTTTGACTTCACTTTGATGGTTAATGCAGTTTTGTTGTTTTATCACAATAGATTGGTTTATTTACATTTCAAAAACCAGAAGCCATTCATTTACAAATGTGATTGCACATAGTTTACATATTTAAATGTTGTTGATGTTTAAATGTTCAGATATTAAGATTTGAATGAGGCGAAATAACATGCTTTTTCTCTCGAATACATTATAATCATTTGTGTTAGATGTACTGTAATTATTTTCTGTATAAAAATAATTTGGTGTTCAAAAAGTCTTTTTTCAAACTTGAGTCTTGAAAAAGAGGGGGTCGTCTTATAATCAGGGCTGTCTTATATTCGGGCCAATACGGTAACTGAAAATCAAGAGGTAAATGACCTTAAATGGCCCCGAATTACTTTAATTAATCATTGCCCGGCATTGGCTGCCACTGACGGCCATAGACGTTCAATCCATTTGAAGTGGGTGGGGTGGCAGCGAATGAACATTGGTTCATTCGCTGCCACCCCTCCCAGTTCAACACACACAGTACAGTTCACAGTACTATTGCTAAAAGCAATTAAACAGAACAAAACAAATAATAATAATGAATAACAATCAGAATATTAATATAATAATAGTAATAATAATAATACCTGTAAAAACTTAACCAATCAAGTTCTAATGTGGCGGATGTGTTTTGCGTAGTGTACCTGAACGCACCGCGTGGCTTCAGCTGCGGCAGACAGTAGGCATGTTGTATTGCACAAGTTCTGATATACAGTAAATGATTGACTGGGGATTTTTTTGGTGATGTTGCCACAATAATAATTGTCACCTTAACTTATGAAGACTGGCGAACGGAGGTCGGAGGACGACCGTTGAGATCGTAGACATTCTACGGCCATATTGTCAAGCCAGTTCGATCATTTCCATCTTCATTTCACAGGGTATCCGCAGGGTCTTAAAGTCTGAAAATGCTTTAAATCCAATAATTTGAATTTAAGGCCTTAAAATGTCTCAAATTCTCCTAAAATCTCCCAAAAGGTATTAAATATGATTTTAAAAGGTCTTAAAATCTATTGATGCTACTTTTATGTAGAAAATGCATAAACTTCAGTCTCGCTTTTAAATTTTTCGATTTTTGAGGACGACAAACCTAAGTACAAAGCGGAACTACCTGTGCTGCCAGCTCATTTTCCTTGTTTTTTTTTTTTCTGGGCCATTATTGATGTGAAATGGATCTTAAACTGTATTCTATGCGGTCTTTAAAAAGTCTTAAAATTGGCCTGTTGAAACCGGCAGAGACCGTTTCAATTTCATTGCACTAACATTCTTAGAACCCATGTTGATTTCTCTCACAAGAAAATCCGCTGTGTGTCAGTCTTGTGGGAAAACAAAGAAAATGCGGCGCTGTCATAAATCATCGTAATTCGAGCATGTCATCGGCTGTAGAAACAAATGCCGAGTCAAATTTGACGTCGGATGTCGAAAACATCGTGTTTAGAAGCAATCGTTTTCGAGGTACCACTGTATATGCCTCTTTGTCACTTTTCATTCAAAATCGTTGGAAACTTTTATTTATTTATTTTTGGACGAAATCTTATTTCTTGTAATCATCAACTAAAACTAAATGAAGATGAATACATTTTGAAATGACTAAAATATGACAAAGATTAATAAGTATTTTTCCGATATTGTCCAACTCAAAAAATTCTATTCTGATATCGATATAAGCGGTCGTGGACTTAACATATTATGGCTAATTATATTGTGATGCCCTACTGGATGCTTTAATAATGATAACGCTCTCTCATGACAAATCCAAGCATCTTAATTTGGAGAAATCAAATGGTCAGTCAGCATAACTGCTGTGCTAAGCTGTGACCGGCCCTTGTACGAAGGCAGAAGACTTCTACATTCACTTTGAATGCAATACGCATATTGGCCCAAAACCAATGTCGGCATTATCCAACATAATTTTAAAATGCTTTTATGAGCTACCCGATAATATTGAATAACTCTATGTAAAGCCGATGGAAGCATACTGTATGTGTGTCTTATACATCAAATTTGATACATAGCTACGTACATAACGCTTCTATAATACGTGAAAATGTTTAAGTCCAAATATTTAAATAGATTAGTTTTTGTAGGACCAAGCCTGAACCGGAACTAAAAGTGGATGTCAAACTAATCACATTTTAACTTAACACATGAAATCATAACACCTATTTCATTGTAGCGTCAAATTTATCACATTGAAATGTGAGTTACCGTATTTTTCGGACTACAAGTCGCTCCTGAGTATAAGTCGATCCAGCCATAAAATGCCCAACGAAGAGAAAAAAAACATATACAAGTCGCACCGGAGTATAAGTCGAATTTTGGGGGGAAATTTACTTGATAAAATCCAACACATAGAACAGACATGTCATCTTGAAAGGCAATTTAATATAAAAATACAATAGAGAACAACATGCTAAATAAATGTACAGTGTACAGTGCATGAACAACGAAATGTGAATATACTGTCCTACGCTACGGCCTGTCCTGGCTATACAACGAACTCCCAAAAGACAATGCTGGACGTCCATATAATTTGCTGAATCAATTTGGTCCTCGATAGAAAACAGGTTCGCATCAACGTAAATAAATGATAATTAGGTAGTATTAGTAATAAGTAACAGGTTAGCATGCGTTCGCTATCATTAGCACATCGTTCAAACAACCACACAACTGGCTCTAAGTGTCCGATCGCGGGTGGAAAACACACAACAACAACAGAAAAGATGATACACGCAGGCGTTGCCTCTGTAGAGACGATTTCAAAGCATAAAAAATGAAAGTAGGTTCGCATCCGTCTATTCTCTGTAGCTAACTCGCTCACTCACTCACTCACTCAGAGCTACGTAGCTGTCCGTCTTCTTCTGGCGTGTCACGTAAACAAGTGCGAGAGCGCCCTCACGTGGGCGTGAAAGCGCCACAAACTAAATGCATCCATTTCAAGATAAAAAAAAGTCAATAATACAATTGAACATACACTGCCAAAGGCAGAACGCGAACGTGGCCATAGCTATAAAGAGTTATTCAGATAACTATAGCATAAGAACATGCTAACAACTTTACAAAACCATCAGTGTCACTGCAAAACACCAAAATAATATGTGAAATTATATTAATATAAGTCGCACCCCCAGCCAAAATATGAAAAAAAACGCGACTTATAGTCCGAAAAATACGGTAAATGTGAATTTCATCACATAAATACGTGAAAGTGAACTTGCATGGAGCGGATTAAAAAGAGCCCTCATCTGCTAGACGTTAATTTATAAAGTTTTTATTCATTCATTCATTCTGTCATGTTCAGATTCTTAGACATAGGATACACCTAGCAACTAGAAGGATAAGAAGAGCATATTTGTGGGAATGTAATTTGAGAATCTCAGCAAAATGCAATATACTGTTGATGCTCTATCCAAGGGAGAAGGTTTCACTCTGAGTAATATACTGTAATTCTGATGTAGGTGAACTATCCAAGGGGGTTCCCTCTGGATCACACAAACTCAACTGTAAAATCTTGGCGGCGGTGGAAATCCAGCCGTGACGGCAACAGCTTTCTTCTTCAAGGCAGACGGAGCCTTTAGACTTAATTAACGGAGCTAATCTGAGGTACAAACCCTCCTTAAGCGGGTCGAGAATAGCTCACAGGAGACACGGGTGACCCTTGAACTAGCACATTAAGACCACACCGGTGAAAACTCCATTTTACGGAATTTGCGCTTACCAGTTGACCAGCATGGCCGCGTTGTTCTCCGCTATGAAGGGCAGCTCGCCGCAGACGCTCCAGAATCCAAGCGTTAAAGTCCACCAAAGCTGCATTTTTTTCTTCATTTTTAATTCTTCTGCACCTTCCCATCCACGTTGAAGGAAAAAAATGGTCCGGGGTCAAATGCGAGCGACGCCGGGGCGACGCCGGCGCCACCGAGCTCGTCTGACGGCTGGCCGTCTGCTCGCCGAAGGCATCACCGATGCTTGACGGAACGCCGTCCAAACTTTTCCGCACGGGTGTCCTCTGGCGTCGCCACCCTTCACCCCTCGCTCCGCCTCTGCTGCCTCAGTGCTGTCCCGGCCGGCTCAGGAGAGGATGTGCCAATCCAGAGAGGACACACACAGGATGCAGATTGTGACGAGGGATTAGCGAGACAGGAAAAAAAAATCGGATTTTGCCAGGAGAAAGCGGCAGTCATCTGTGGATTTTTTTCACTGGAGAGGAAATAAAATGCAATCTCCCGTTGGTTAACAGGATGATGATGATGAGGATGATGACTCGCCCAGCAACCTAGTTATTTTGACTTGACTTTACATGATAAGTAAGAGTGGGATAACATCCGCTGATTCCAGGAAATTTTAAGAACAAGAGCTAAAAGCGCCCATGTTTAGTGACAACAGTTGAAAACAGCAGGCACGGCGCCCAGTTATTTTGAATGTCATAGCCAAAAGCAGCTAGTCACCATTTTAAACCGTTTGTTTTTATTCTCAAGTCTTGAGGGGATTGTGGTGCCATGTCAAAGAGCAGGAATCCTGTTTATCGTTGACTAATACCCAAAACAACACGTCTGAGTTCAAAGAGCAAGAGTCCTGTTTAGCCTGACTTGATGCCCAGAACAAGATGGCTGAGCTATTGAAGTCAAGAATTCTATCTACAGTATAGAGACTCATATCACAAACAAGAGAGATGAGTGCAAACTTCATTTGGAATGACACCTACAAAAAATTAGCCAGGGTAAATTGGTAGTAGCAACATTAAATGAAATTGTTTTACATATACATATCCTTATATCGGCCGATAAAAGCATTTTAAAATGATAACTGATAATATCGACTAGGGATGTCCCGATCCAGGTTTTTGCACTTCCGATCCGATACCGATATTGTTTTGCAATTTCGATCCGATACCGATACTGGCCGATACCGATACCGGCCTATCTGAGCATGTGTTAAAGTTTGAAGTTATTTAGCCTCCTTACTTAGTTGTCAGACTCATTTTGAAAAGGGTTTTAGTACTCTTGATAACAACTAGCCAGCTGAATTAGGTGAGTTTGAATAACACACAACGGTTGGTAACAAGAAACTGACCTGTTTATTCAGCGACAAACACAAAACATTATAAATAACAAACAGAAATGGCATAGTCAGTCAGTAAAACATGCAAATTATATTGTAAACTGTCTTAAAAAAGCAAAACACACAAACAACCTCAGCGGAAAATCCCACAAACCCCCCAAACTATTAGATGCTTTTAATGTTTCGTGCATTAGTTACAATATTTGTATAAAAAGCCTCTCAGGTTTAAATAAACGACTATTTCAGTATCAAGTTAACATTTTAAAACAGTAAATAAAATACTCAAGTCCCCATTCTGTATCGGCAGCTTTAAACTACATTCAATTCATTGAATTTTGCGAATCAACTGTTAAAGTTGTTAAAATTGCTCCTGTTAGTCCATAATTTCCCTTCTGTCTACTTTCGACATGTGAAAGTTTTAAAACTGTTTTGAAGATGGATTCGAGTCAAGATTTTGCCGATTTAGGAGTATTTTAGATAAAAAGTTAATTAGGTTCACTTGGAAGGTTCACAACAGCCTACTAGGGAAGTCTTCTGCTTTAAGATGGCGGCTGTTTACTAACGCATCTAGTTTTCAATACTTTAATGTTGCTAACGCAGTCGAGTCTGTCGTTTTGCATCTAGTTCTATATACATATGAGATCTATTATCTCCAGTAAAACGACGTAGACGTAGTTTGTAGCGGCTGTCAGCAGCAGTCAGGTATTCTTGTGTTTTTTATCCAGCAGCATGAGTTGAGCTAAAGCCGTGAGTTGAGCATTGGCATTACCCGGGTATATGACAAGCATGATGTTTACTCTCGAGACACAATGCGGTCCGTTTCTCATTGCGTCCCGAAGACCGCACCGTGTATTAGTTCCGCTTTACTTGACATATTTCAACAATCGGTATTTGGATGTTTGTGAATCGTTCTCAAATCTTCCACAGCCGAATCGCTCAAGGATGTAATGACGGCTGGGCATGTTGTACCGTGGTTCTAAGTCTTGGATGGTGCGTCTATACTCACGAGGGATAATGGCTCGTCATCCAGAATGAATTCTTCGGCAATGACTCTTTTTATTCCCTGGGCTTTGGGACTGTCAAGTGCCAGTTTGTCACACATAGCAAAAGTTTCTGCCAGTGTTAGTTGCGTAGGACCTTTCTTTTTGTCTTCAGTTTTCTTAACATACCCCTCATATTGTTTGTGGTGGTATTTCGCTAAATGCTTGATTAGGTTGGTTGTATTAAAACTTCTTACAGCTTTACTTTATTGTGACATATGTTGCACTCTGCCTCTTCGTCTTTGTCGTCCTTTAAGGTGAAATGATCCCACACAGCTGACATTTTTACCGATAAAGTCTCTCGGTAAATTGGGAGACGGTAATGTACTTTGTTGAAGGTGTGTCAAAAAATGCGGACCGGATTTTAGGGAAGCCGAAGCAAAAACTGGAATGGATTATGTAAATCGGTGTGCTGGAAAACTCGGACCGGACCCCCCCCCCCAAAAAAAAAAAAAAAAAACGGATCGGATCGGAAGTCTGGATCGGAATTTTCCGTGTCAGCCGATCCGATACCGATGTGCATTTTTTTGCCCATATTGGCGTTCGATCCGATCCAAATATCGGATCGGGACATCTCTAATATCGACATCGATTTTTCATCATGGGTCTTGGGCCAATATGCATGTTGGCTTCAAAGTTAATGTAGAATCCTTCTGCCTTTGTACAAGGGCTGTTCACAGCTTAGGTAAGCCAAGACAAATTTATTTGTATAGCACAATTCAACACAGGGCAATTCAAAGTGCTTTACATCACATGAAGATCCACGAGCAGAGAGAAAATGATTCGTAAAAATCACATTAAATCAAAAGAAAAAGTTAAAGACCATTGAAACCGGAAATAAAATTATACAGAAAAATCGCACTAAGTCATGAACAGTTAAAAAACTAAAAATACCTGAAATCAGAAATGGGAATAAAGCAGAAAATGAATATAAAGCAAATAACTTGAAATTTGAAATATATAGACAATTGTGAATATGCTGTGATAAACAAAACCGTTTTTTGCCCTGATTTAAAGGAGCTAACAGTTTGAGCACACTTCAGACCTTCAGGTAGCTCGTTCCAGAAGTGAGGAGCATAATGACTAAATGTTGCCTCACCCTGCTTGGTTCTTGTTCTTGGACTACGTATAGTCCGAAAAATACGGTATATGAAAATCTGTAACTAGGTCACACTCATCGATCATTTACAGCCTCTCCCAGTCTTAATGGATTAACGTCTATCCCCGTCAATGGCAGCCAGATACAGTTACAACAGCAGGTTGTTGTTGTAAAAACTGCTCATTTTCAGCGCATATCTGTATCGTCTATCACCATATATGGCGGCCAATGAGTTAATGGCCCGATTGCTTAAATTTTGTGTCTTCATCAGGTCAGTACACAGTGATGATGGCTCACTTCTACCTGAAGAGGAAGATTGGCTACTTCGTCATCCAGACGTACATGCCGTGCTTCATGACCGTCATCCTGTCGCAAGTCTCTTTCTGGCTCAACCGCGAGTCTGTGCCCGCACGCACCGTCTTTGGTAAGCTGCGACAAATTCCAAACTCACAGGTACCACTGTTTAAAAAACGTTTTCACCGACACAGGCGTGACCACGGTGTTGACCATGACCACGCTCAGCATCAGCGCTCGTAACTCATTGCCCAAAGTGGCCTACGCCACCGCCATGGACTGGTTCATCGCCGTGTGCTACGCATTCGTTTTCTCCGCCCTCATTGAGTTTGCTACGGTTAACTACTTCACCAAGCGGAGCTGGGCCTGGGACGGCAAGAAGGCCATGGAGGCCCAACAACCCAAAGTGAGTCAAATTTGTGTTCGTGCTGTGGCGAGCAATCCCATAACTCACAGGTGTCTAACTCAAGGCCCATATTTGGCCTGTCACATAATTTTGTGTGGCCTGCGAAAGTAAATCATGTGTATCAACTTCATGTTTATCAATAGAAAATAAATATGAAAATTGAAACAGATTATATGTTGTTTTCAATGAATGATCAATGACTACAGAAATAAGAGGAAGATTTAAACATTTTTTTCTTTAAAAAATAAATTAGAAAAAAAATGTACGCCTCTTATTTTTAAATTAAAATTAATGAGAAAATATTTTTTTCCCTTGTTATATACTGTATAAACGAATACATATAAATTACAACTAAATAAATAGATATCAAAAATGAAAGAATATTTACTTTTTTCCTGTTTATGAAAATGTAAAAGATCGAGGAGAACAGAAATGAGAAAATATTTAGTTTTTTTGTCTTTAATGAAAATTTAAAAAAAAAAAAAAAACTAAAAAAGAGAATATTTTCTGTCTTTTTACATGAAAAAAAAATAAAGTAAGACTAATTTGAATAGAAAATAAAAGATAAAACTAAACACAAAATACAACAACAGGTTATTTGGTGTCGTTTTTTTGGATTTAAAAAAATATATATATATAAATTAGGGCTGTCAAAATTATCGCGTTAACGGGCAGTAATTAATTTTTTAAATTAATCACATTAAAATATTTGACGCAATTAATGCACATGCCCCCCTCAAACAGATTAAAATGACAACAGTGTCATGCCCACTTGTTACTTGTGTTTTTTGAAGTTTTGTCACCCTCTGCTGGCGCTTGGGTGCGACTGATTTTCTGGGCTTCAGCACCATGAGAATTGTGTAATTATTGACATCAACAATGGCGAGCTACTAGTTTATTTTTTGATTGAAAATTTTACAAATTTTATTAAAACGAAAACCTTAAGAGGGGTTTTAATATAAAATTTCTATAACTTGTACTAACATTTATCTTTTAAGAACTACAAGTCTTTCTATCAATCGATCGCTTTAACAGAATGTTAATAATGTTAATGCCATCTTGTTGATTTATTGTTATAATTAACAAATAGAGTACTTATGCACAGTATGTTGAATGTATATATCCGTCTTGTGTCTTATCTTTCCATTCCAAAAATAATTTACAGAAAAATATGGCATATTTTATAGATGGTTTGAATTGCGATTAATTACGATTAATTAATTTTTAAGCTGTCATTAACTAGATTAAAAATTTTAATCGTTTGACAGCCCTAGTTATTAGCAATTGTTTCTACAAAATGGATAAGCGACAAGACTTTTGTCAGGGACTGTTCGTGTAGCCCAAAATACGGAGTAAAAGGAGTGTTTTTTTCTGCAAAAATCTACTCAAGTAAAATTAGAAGGTATTGCGCAATAAAACTACTCTAAGAAGTACATTTTCCTCAAAAAAGTTACTCAAGTAAATGTAACAGACTAAATGTAAAGCGTTACTACCCACCACTGGCAGACATAATGGCCCGCCAAACAAAATTCTTAGCAAAGACAAGTTTGACACTCCTGCTCTAACAAAATTTGATTCCACACAGCGGAAGGATCCTTTGGCGCTGTCCAAGAAGCCCAACAACGCCTGCGCGGCCGGCGTCAACTACACGGCCAACCTGACCAAGGACGCGTCGGTGTCCACCATTTCCAACAGCACGTCCGTGCAGCTCAAGGCGGCCCCTGAGTCCAAGGGCGCCGACCCCAAGAAGACGTACAACAGCGTGAGCAAGATTGACAAAATGTCCCGCATCGTGTTCCCTGTGCTCTTCGGCACCTTCAACCTGGTCTACTGGGCCACCTATCTCAACCGGGAGCCTGTCATTAAGGGAGCCGTTTAGCGGGAACTGACACATCACCGCCGAGCACTTAACGTTCCAAATGTCATCTGTCTCTTTTTCGTTGGAGGTAATTCATTGCATGTCGCTTCTGCTACACTTAACCTTGCCTTCATGACCATGTTTTTCACATTTTAGCATTTGGATTTGATTATAGTTCTCTCTGGAAAAGGACAGAAGGCGGAGTGCAAAAGGAAAATACCTTTTTTGCCATTTAGGTTTGAAGCAGCAGTTTTAAGGTTAGTTCTGCCATTTCCAGGGTTTTTCCAAAGATTAAGATGTTCTACAGATTTGCTTTAATTGCTACAAAATATGAGACAATTTCAAGAGACTGATTTGTGGTATTAAATCGCAAAAAAAAAAAAAGTTAAGCATGGCATTAAAAAAGACACAATTCTTTTAAATTACTAACAGAACAGAAAATTAGGTATGAAGTTCTATCAATAATAGACCTACAAAAAAAAGTCTCAAAAACTATTCTTAAAAAGACTGCCATTTTTTGGTTCGTTTTAGAAAAATATGGATTTTTATGCCACAATTTTAAAAAATGCAGCCCCTGAACACAATTCTTGGAAGCAGTGTTGTTTTTGGCAACGCTTTTAATTTTCATCTTAGTCTTTTGGACGATAATTAGTCTCAGTCATATTTTAGTCATCTCAAAATGTGTGTAGTTTTTGTTGACAAATTCTCAAGACTAATTTCGTCAAATTTTAGTTGACGTTTGCTAAAAATGTTTTCGTCTGTAAAATTTAAAAATTTTACTCCATACACAAATAAGGGTTTCCAGACTAAATTCGTCAAATTTTAGTTGACGTTTACTAAAAAATGTTTTCGTCTGTAAAATTAAAAATTTTACTCCATAAATAAATAAGGGTTTCCAACTATTTCGAATGAAAATTGACGGACGAGCACATATTGTAGCCTTTATCTACAAGGAAAACGCCAACTTGGTGATAATACACACTCAGCAGGAAAACGGCATATTATTTTCAATTAATTAATCCCACCTGGACGCTAAGAACTGTAAATAAAAAAGTTAGCATTTGCCTAATACTTAACGCGTATGCTACGCTAACGCTACGAGTTACATTTAGTGCGTGATGAACACTCAGCACAGACCTTTAAAGGCTAAACCAACATTGCGTCTTCTCTCTGGCCAAGAAAACAAATCTTACCGTGTGTGCAAGCCTGCATAGAGACTGGAGACGACACACCGGTGCATCAAAAAGGGAGGGAGGGGGTGTAGCGTGTCACGAGTGGCACAACCAGACACTGCTACGATGCAGGCTAACTACACATTCACACATTGTGAATGTGACGGATAGTATTGTGCATTTTTCGTCACGTTATGTTTTCGTCTCCCAAAACACGTTTTTAACTCATAATCATCTTATCATCGTCAGGAAAAAAGTGTTCTTTGACAAAACATTTTCATAATGGTCGTCGTTGACGAAAACAACACTGCCTGGTAGGCTTGTCAATCAATACTAGACCCACAAAAAATTCACAAGACGTTTTGGTTTGAAGTGACCAATTTTTATGTCATTTTTATGGGTCAAAACAATATAAGAAACTTCCACAATTTTTAAAATTTCAGCTCCCCAAGATTGTTCCACTGAAAAAACAAATTTTGGTAGTCAGAACTGTCAAAAGTAGACCTACAAAAAGTTTCAAACTATTTTCAAAAAGACGCAAGTCGTCTGACATTTTGATTTGAAACGGTCATTTCAGGCATCTTTCCAGAGGTCAATAAAAATTGGTCACTACACAAAATTTAGCTCCTTGAAGCCAATTTAACTTAGGCCAAGTTTACACGACAACGATCTTACGCAGTAGGACAAAAGTGGCGTTTTGCTGTTCTTTTAATTCCGCGTTTACACAACCATTATGTCTAGGGAAAACTGAGTGTACATGGAAGCGCAAAAGGGCATGAGATTTCCAATTTGCCGATGTAGTATGCATTCCCAATGTGTAGGTGGCAGCACCACCAAAACTTGATTCCTGCGTGTAACCCTTCCCTTCTGCTGTTTCCTCTTTCATCCTGGTCAAATAACAACATGGCGAAGCGCATCAGGCAGAATAATTGGTAGAGTTGTCCGATAATGATTTTTTTTCAACAGATATCCTGATATTGTCCAACTCGAAAAATCTGATACTGATATATGCCATCGTGGACTTTACATACTATGGCTAATTCATGAGTTTATAATTCATTATTTTTCAGTCATTTATCATTCATTTAGTTTTTGCTCCATGAATGCAAATGGTCTGCTCACATAACTAATCCCTTGCGTCTTAGTTTGGAGACACCAAATGGTCAATAAGCATAACTGCTGTGCTAAGCTGTGACCAGCCCATGTACCAAGGCATAAGGCGTCTACATTCCCTTTAAAGGCAACCTGCATATTGGTCCAAAACCGACGTTGATAATATCCAATATCATTTTAAAATGCGTTTATCGGCCGATGTTATTGGCTACCCAATGACATCGGACAACTCAAGTACAAGTAATTAGAGTAGCGAATAGTTGCCTAGATTCTTGAATAATCTTGAACGCAGTTAGGCGTGTACAAGGTTGCTACTTGAAAACATTGTCGGACTATCCGTGTGCACTGATCAAGATCTTCACCCCCTTCTCTCACAAACATGTTGGAGCATTATCGCCACCTACTGTCCTGAAGTACAATTCCGTTGTCACCTAAAACTTAGGTGTGTGCCGGTATGAGATTTTGACAGTATGATAACCTTAGGCAAAAATACCGCGGTTTCACGGTATTGCAATTATAGCTCTAAAATGTGTTATTTTGAGATGTATAGGTTTGAAAAAATATTATTAATTAGTTGAATATTAATGGAGAGCGAGAGCAAGAGACTGAGCGCCTGTGTATGACTCGTATCATTATTTACGCATACACGCACCCAACCACTCTCAACACAGAAAGTCGCCAGAGAGAAAAAACACTACCAGCTCTATTATGAAAATGTTATTTTGAATAGATGTTTATAAAGGCGAAAGACTTTACAAAAGTAGGCTAATGGTAGATAGGAAACTAGTTAGCCGGCATGCTAACTAGCCACTTTATCTGCCTCATTAACAAGCTTACGTTATAGGATTTGTTTTACCATCGCTAGACACACTAAAAACACTGGAGTAAACTCTCTTAGCTGGTGGGAAGCGTTCTCAACAGCGTTTACTTACCTTAAATTTTGTGTAAAGTGACAGATGATGGTCACATAAATGTGAAATCAGGACCTTGGAGGTCCTGCAGTCCTCTAAGCCGCGGCCGTCTGTTTCTTTTCGGTAGCCGAAGTACTCCCATACTAGCGACTTTGTCTGTTTTTGATGGGGGAAAAACCTCAGGTGTATTTTCGACACCTTCAGCCATTGTGTCTATTCTACAGCACAGCGACAGACACAGGACAGAGCAACAACCAGAGGGGGACGGTTGAGCGCTGCCGTTCCAAGTCGCGGATTTCTCGCTGTATTTTTGGGACATAAAAAATAGCTAATACCGTACTACGGTATGACAGAAAATTTTAGTGGTTTTGAAACCGTTATACCACGGTAAACTTTGAAACCGGCACATGCCTATCTAACGGGCCGTTTACATGGTGACTCTCCGAGAAAACGAAAAATTTCCATTTTGCATTTATATGGGCCCGTCTCCATTCGAACAATGTCGCAATTCTACATGAATACGATGTAGTATTCATGCCAAGTCCTAGGTTGGCAGTGCAGATTTCCAAGGCGACAGCGAATGATGCTCTTTGACCCCATCAAGCTCCTCAACCCGGAAAAAATATGCCCGCCCACTCGAACCAATGGCATTTTTCTTTTGGAAACATTCAACATATTTAATTTAAAAATATTTTTAAAACAGTAAATTAAAGCCGACATTCCGCCATATTTGCTGTTTTTAATGGTTAGTAGCACCGCAGCGCAAGCCCAATGTGACATGTACGAGTGCTGATGTTATCGACGCGGTCTCGCGCCGTGGGAACCTTGGAAATGCATTCGGAGCAAGCCCCCGCCAATCGACCGCAATCGAATTCTTCCACTTTGGAGGCAGGATTCAGAATTTTTCGTCTTCGCCGACACCATATGCACGCGAGCCCATTCCGCTACTCAGTCATTGCGTCTTTGTGTCGCAGAGTCGCCATGTAAACTGCCCCTAAAACTTACTTTTGCGTTGTAAACTGTTTAGACAGCGACAACAGGGGGCAGCGTTTTCAAACGGCATACAGCATGCAGGCTATATTTAGACCGTGACGTCGCATCATAAAGCAGAAGTAAAGCCGAAGTGTGACATTATAGACCCGCTCTCGCATAGAAACCATGTTAAAGGTGCTACTTTTCTCCGGTAATCTTTCAAAAACGAACATGCCGATCACACATTGTTTTTTTTGGAACTTGTAGAAACGACTCTAGACATTACGACATATGTTACGACACAAACGGATGTTTTCTTCATACGTTTCCCCGAAACCAAAAGCTCGGAGGAAAAAATATGAAGAATGAATGAACTTGCGCGGACTTTTAACGACAGCTCGATGAATCCATTCACATTTCATATGCAGTAAACATTTTGTTGGGTTGGCATGGTCTTACAGAGAACAAAGAGGTAAGCTATTATGATATTTTTAACCTATTTTTTAGCGTAACGTGCAGTGCTGTTTCTGTCTGACAATGAATGACCTGAAAATAATTAAAATGGTGTCTGACTGACAGTTACCTTTTCTGTTGTAAAAAAAACAATTTTAGTAAGGGGGAAGTGTAAATAAATTATATAATTAAGATTTGTTATCAATGAAAAAGTTAAGTGTTTATTGGCTGTCACTGAGTAGCATTTGCGATCGCTACACAAAACTAACTACATTACCCCCAAGAACGGTCAGAGACGCAGGACAACCAGAGGATGTATAAGAAACACAAGGCTGGTGGTAAAGGATAGCTTGTTGAAACAGGAGAATGTCATTGTCAGTCACGTAAGAAAAAGGTGTCGATAAAAAAGCTAAGGCTATGCTTAGGTCGTCTCATTTATTTCGTCTTTTTCAGCCCTCGACACTCAAGCCATCTACTTAACTGAACATTTTTATGTTCTTCCACATCTTTGCCAGTGAATTTGGCACCAGGGACATCATTTTCGGAGAGAATTGGTAGGTTTAGCACTGTAAACATCTCCTTCGTACACGATTTCCATTCATTTACTATTGGGGACAAGCTCTCGTTTGTCCCCACTTAGCAACAATAGCTCACGCTATGAATATTAATGAGTGGAAGTGACGTGTTGCTTGCGGTACGCGATTTTTTGCCTTATCAGCCCCCCAAAACGCTGTCACCGTGTAAACGATAGGGCTTCCTGGAAAAGTTTTTGCGTTGTCACCCCCGTTGTCGTGTAAACGGCCCCTTAATCAGACCCACAAAAATTTCTCAAGAAACCATGTCTATAATCACAAAGAAATTTGACCATTTTGTATGAAGTGGCAGTTTAGGTTGAGTTTAGATGTGTTTAAAAACTTTTTTTTCCCCCTCCAATGACCAACAAATTTAAACCACGTCTACTAAAGAGATGGGCAAATGAACTTTTTTTGTCAATGAATGTGGGCGCAGCATGGCAGCAAGGCCAAATGCTATGCAAAACTTATGATTAGCCCACAGCAGCTTGTATACGTATCCCTTTTTTGAATGGTTCTTTTGTACAAATGAGAATTTGTCACAAAGCCATGTCAACCAATGTATTTTGCCTTCAGAGTGCTCTTGGCCACCAAAGGCACTCCTAACTTGTTCTGGTATGTCTGGCTTTGTTTGAAGCTATTTTCTTGCCGCTTTTTGAAATTTTTTTTCTTGTATTGGAAAAAAAAAAAAAATTGTCGAGGTAGTATTTTTCCTTTTTCTTTTGTCCTTCTTAAATTCCGACTTGTGATTGTTTTTCGTCCGCGCAAAAACTGATGAGAATTGATAAGAAACTTGTTTTAAATTATATTGTACTTAATTTAATTCAGGATTTTGACGAGGGAATATTTGTGTTTATAATTCCCATCAAATTCCGCTTTCACTCCGGTTCGTTTTGGTGTGGCTTTAATACTTATTAGTATTTTATCTCTTTCCATGTGGTCCTGTTTTTAAATGACATTTTCCCTGCTTAAAATGTATGATTTATGTATATTTCCATTTATTCAGCAGCAAAACCACAACGCTAGTCTCGGAGTGGCTTTAGTTTTGATAGAATACAGTGACGCCTTGTAATTTATTGTTGTTTTTATGAGTTCGGGAAAAAAAAAAATACAAGCATTTGTTCCAGTTATGAAAAATGAATGCAATGTATATGCCTCCTGAGTGGCCTGTCACCATTTTAAAAGAACCTTTTTGGTAGCACATGGATGTATTATACTTATCACATGGAAGTGCATTTTTAATATGGGCTGTTCTTTAAATGCAAATATCTGAAGCAATAAATAATGCTTTCTCGGAAAAAAAAAAAAAGACTTTATTCATGCAGCGGCGCGATTTTTTGTATTTTACCTAAAAGTGCAATACTTTTGGACCTAAAAGAACAGTTTTAAACTAAGGAAGGAAGGAAGGAGTAGGTATAGAGTTGTGGTTGTGTGCAGATGAGAGAGGTATTGCTGTTGTCGCGTTCAATAACTGCTCGGATTTCTAGCCATAAGCCATCTTGCTGTCCGCAATAATGTGGACCCCAGCACATCTACTGTACATCATTTGATGAGCGTCGTCAAGAGTCAGTATCCACGAATGTGTCCTTTCCATTTTATTCATATGTGACGACCGTCAATCCTCCCCCTGTGTTTTATTCCAACACATTATCGAGGACAGCAAGTTTTGCCTGGTACACCAGACTCACTGCTGTTCCAGCTATTGAGTCTGGCCACCATTCCCGCGGATACAATTTCCAGGGCGGAGCAAGCCACAGCAAACAGACAGCGGAGTGGACCAATCAGCGACGGGCAGACGTGACGTTAGTAAAATGACGAGGGAAGGACGAGGGATTTGCGCGCGGAAGTAAACATACGAAGAGAGCGGAGTTTATTCAACATGGCTAGCGCGAGACAGACTGTTGTCAATGACTCGTGTCGATGTGTTTTTGATCATTTAAAACGGATTTTACCGTGGATTGGAACATATTCTCGGCTCTGCCGTTCACCATATGTGTTGTTGTGGAGACGACTTTCGACGCGCAAGAGTGACTTTGCTCGTTAAGAACACGTCACGCAAATAAACGAATCTGATTTGTCGATTGATTTTGTACCTGCTCGAGAGGCCGTTAATGGGCTGGTTCCCAGACTATACTCTCAGTGTTTGAAAAATACAGGGAGAATAGTCTGGCAGAGCCAGACAACAGCAAGGTGGCAAATGGCTAGAAATCCGAGCAGTTCTTCAACGCAACACGAGCAGCTATCGTAAACGTCACCTCCAAACGAATCACCCGTCCCTTCAAAACAACTCGATGGACTGTTTCGTTCGCCTTCGTTACAACACAGAGAGACAGGTGACTTTTTTTTTATTAAAAACTACAACGGTAAATGAAAAAGCCCTCATAGCCAATTACCTTGTTGCTGAACTTGTTGCTAAATCAAAAAAGTCCCACACTGTGGCAGAGACCTTAATACTACTTGCATGCAAAGCCATTGTAAATGAGATGATCATCCCTGATGCCGTTAAAGGCATTGCTAAGGTCCCCCGTCTGATAATTCTGTGCTTTTCAAGCCTAACTGCTCTAAAAAGATAAAATCAGAGAGACTGAGAGCTTATTGACGAAGATTCCTGCCAGGATATCGGCTTTGTCTTCATCTAAACAGGCTCAAGTTTCACACTTAGTAAGTATAAATATTGAGAAATTATTTTATAATTTAATATACTGTAAAGAAAGTAATTTTAGAACATTTTTGGTTTGTTGTGTGCCGCGAGATTATTTCCAATGTAAAAACTTGCCATGACTCAGAAAAGATTGAAAAACACTGATAACCTATACGTAAAGTGTCAATTTTTTTCCCCCCACGCTAAGATTTTTATTTTCCACATTTTTTTTTTTTCCCCCATCTTATTTTGCTAAATGCAACAAACGTACAGTTGTGTTCTAAATTATTCAACCCCCACAGTAGGTAAGTGTTTTTGCAAGTTTGGCATTTATTTGGCATCTTGTTTACTATCACATTAGCGGTGGGAATCTTGGTGCACCACACGATTCGATTACGATTCAGAGGCTACGATTCAATTATAAATTGATTATTGATGCACAACCCCCGACTATTAGCTGCCTTTAATATTTCTTACATTAGTTACAAAAATAGTAGAAAAATCCTCTCAGGCTTAACTAAACTTTCAGTATCAAGTTAACAGTTCAAAACAGTAAATAGAATGCTCAAGTCCCCATTGTGTATCAGCAGCTTTGAACTACATTCAATCTTCAACAGGATAAATCCTTTCATTTTGCAGAAATATATTTTTATCCAACTAAAAGGGAACTCTGGTATAAATGAAAGACAATGTGTACTACTACTTCAATACAAATGGCTCATACAATGCTTTTCTGCTTTAAGTTGTGTAAACATGAACATGTAAACATTCACAGGTTTCCTTGAGGTACAAATAATTTAAAAAAATAAATAAATAAACCTCATGTCGTTTTTTTATCCGAACCTCAACAATATGCAGGACAGGTCAACAACCATAACAGCTGCGTTGTCTGTCACAACAGAAACGTTTTTTTTGCGATGTTCCATTCATTTACAGCACTGCTTAGCAGCTCAACCATATTAGCAACCTTGTTTTGCTCTTTTTTTGAAGCACGTCTGCTTTCAGCTCCCACTTATCGGTCACGGAATGGGCTGTTACTGTAACAAACAATTCGGGGGTTACAGATGTCCACGCATCACGCGTAACCAGATTTCTCACACAGAGTGCTACATTATGCTGCAAAATTTGTTGGTAGTCTTCAGACATCATTATGGCATGCACAAGGTCAAGCAGTCCAGTGCCAGAGGTAGCAAGGCAACCCCAAAACATCAGGGAACCTCTTCCATGTTTGACTGTGGGGACCGTGTTCTTTTCTTTGAAGGCCATGTTTTTTCCCTGTAAACCAGGGGTGTCCAAACTTTTTGACAAGGGGGCCAGATTTGGTGCGGTAAAAATATGGGGGCCGACCTTGGCTGACGTCCTTTACGTAGAACAATATATTTAACCACATTTTAGCAAGCCATTCTGGTTGTTACATTTGCTTTATTTTTTTTTTTTAATTAATCATTTTAACAATCTCGCAACTAGCCTTTGTGGCGTTCTCTTTTGACTCTCGGGCTCTTGCAAAATACTGCTGTTGTGAAGTTAAACTAGCTTCAAGTTGCTTCAATTTTTCTTTGCGTATCTTCCCTATAATCTTGTCGTGCATGTCAGCGTGTCTTGTTTGGTAATATCGCCTCACATTGAACTCTTTAAAAACAGCGACTGCCTTTTTTGCAATTGAGGCAGACACAGTTGTTGTGTATTTTAGGGAAGAAATAGTCCAATTTCCACCTATCCTTGTAGCGTCGGCCGTCGCAGTCAACTGTTTTTCTTGTTGATTGTCGCCATTTCAGAAAATTGGAAGTAGAGGGTCACACGGGGTGATGTTGCTCAGAGTGCTGCTTCCTTTTAGTGGGTAAATGAGGAGCAGCATTTAGTGTGTAAGCTACTTCATATGCTGGTAGCAGTACTGCTGACCAATTTATCAAGTCTGTGTGCGGGCCAGACGTTAATGATTTTATGACGGAGGCTGGGGGCCGGATTAAATTTGACCACGGGCCGCATTTGGCCCCCGGGCCGGACATGTCTGCTGTAAACTCTTATCTTGATGCCTTTTCCCAAAAGCCTGTACTTTTGTCTCATCTGACTAGAGAACATTCTTCCAAAACGTTTTTGGCTTTCTCGGGCAAGTTTTGCCAAACTCCAGCCTGGCTTTTTTGTCTCTGGGTCAGAAGTGGGGTCTTCTGGGTATCCTACCATAGCAACGGTGGGCAAACTATTCCACAAAGGGCCGCAGTGGGTGCGGGTTTTTGTTGTAACCCATTAAGAGGACACCTTTTCACCAATCTGCTGTTTTACAAGTGCAATCAGTCGATTGCAGTCAGGTTCTTGTCATTTCTGCTGAAACCGCATTGATTAAACTATCTGTGCTGGGTCAGTTGGAACAAAGATCAGGACTCACTGCAGCCCTCGAGGACCGTTTTGCCCACCCCTATACCATTAAGTCCCTTTTCCTCCAGACGCCGACGGATAGTACGGGTTGACACTGTTGAACCCTCGGACTGCAGGACAGCTTGAAATTGTTTGGATGTTATTCGAGGTTCTTTATCCACCATCCGCACAATCTTTCGTTGAAATCTCTGTCAATTTTTCTTTTCCGTCCACATCTAGGGAGGTCAGCCACAGTGCCATGGCCTTTACACTTATTGATGACACATTCAACAACATTCAGCTCTTTGAAAATGGACTTGTAGCCTTGAGATTGCCCACGTTTCCTCACAATTTTGCTTCTCAAGTCCTCAGTTTTTTGGTATTCTGTTTTTTTTTCTCCATGCTCAATGTGTGGTGCACACAAGGACACAGGACAGAGGTTCAGTCAACTTTAATCCATTTTAATTGGCTGCAAGTGTGATTTAGGTATTGTCACCACCTGTTATGTGCCACAGGTAAGTAACCGGTGTTGTTAATTACACAAATTAGTGAAGCATCACATGCTTTTTCAAAGGGTGTCAATACTTTTGTCCGGCCCATCTACCAGGCTAATATGCAAACAACCGCTTCCGGTATCTGTCAATGAGTTTCTCAAGATGCTCTTCTGGAATTTTAGACCATTCTTCTTTGGCCAACTGCTCCAGGTCTCTGAGATTTGAAGGGTGCCTTCTCCAAACTGCCATTTTCAGATTTCTCCACAGGTGTTCTATGGGATTCAGGTCTGGACTCATTGCTGGCCAATTTAGAGGTCTCCAATTTAGAGGTCTCCGGTGCTTTCTCTCAAACCAATTTCTAGTGCTTTTTGAAGTATGTTTTGGGTCATTGTCCTGCTGGAAGACCCATGACCTCTGAGGGAGACCCAGCTTTCTCACAGTGAGCCCTACATTAAGCTGCAAAATTTGTTGGTAGTCTTCAGACTTCATAATGGCATGCACACGGCCAAGCAGTCCAGTGTCAGAGGTAGCAAAGCAACCCCAAAACATCAGGGAACCTCCCCCAGTGGGGACTGTGATGTTTTCTTTGAAGGCCTTGTAATTTTTCCTGTAAACTCTATGCTGATGCCTTTTCCCAAAAAGCTCTACTTTTGTCTCATCTGACCAGAGAAAATTCTTCTAAAACGTTTTTAGCTTTCTCATGTAAGTTTTGGCAAACTCCAGCCTGGCTTTTCTCTCTTTTCTCCATGCTTGATGTGGTACGCACAAGGACACAGGACAGAGGTTGAGTCAACTTTAATCCATTTTAACTGGCTGCAAGTGTGATTTCGTTATTGCCACCACCTGTTATGTGCCACAGGTAAGTAACAGGTGCTGTTAATCACGCAAATTAGCGAGGCATCATGTGATTTGTGCCAATACTTTTGTTCGGCCAATTTTTGGAGTTTTGTGTAAAATGATAATGATTTTTTTTTCCCGTTCTCTTTTGTGTTTTTTCATTACAAGCAAAATAAATGAAGATATTACGACCAAAGCATTTGTAATTGCAATCATTTTCTGGGAGAAATTGAGCATTATCGGACAAAATTGCAGGGGTGCCAATACTTTTGGCCAGCAGTGTATGTATAATATATTTTGGCTCTCGCGGACAAAATGTTTCCGACCCCTGCTTTAACTACAAAAAAAAGAAAAGAAAAAAAAGTTGAATAATTGTTTGTGTGCTATGTGGGAATAAAAAATACTGGCTCCTTTTTTTATGCGTACTGCGCATTTCATGGAAATTCACACTATAAAAAAACAGATACTGTGTCTATTAAACTGATTTATCGGCCTAATTTAGGTATCTTTTAAACAATTTCACAAACTCATTCCTGCACTCAATGAGCCTAGTGTTGATGTTCAAAGTACAGTACATAAAGTGGCTTTTATAAATGTTCATTTCATTTTATTGAGGTGTTACACGTGAAACATGTCTGAAAGAGCCCATAACTATATTAAAGATAGATTTGCTGCCTATATTCAAGATGCATTTCTGCACATGAAGCTTAATCTTCCTTAATGGAACAACAAGCCGGCGGCACGTGCTTGATTACACATGGCACTCACATGTCAGTCAGTTAGCTCACGTATAAATCCATCTTTCAACATCTGGCTCACATCTGCTTGCCGAGGATTTAGCTGCATTTAAGTTGCTTTTTGCGTTCTCGGCGCAGCGACTTAAGCCGCCGCTCACGGCGCCAAAGCATATCCGTCACGGCACGAGTGCAAACAGACGCGCCGGATAACCTTTCCACGCACTTTTACCCGCAATGACTGACGCACCCGCGTATCAGCAGCGGTGTGGTATCTGTAAACCTGACCGTTTCGAAATTTTGATTGAATTGGGAGTGAGGTTGAGCTTTTTGTTGCATTTCGTGATACCAAATGTACAGTGAAGAAAACAAGTATGAATCAGATGCACTTGTTTGAGCTTGATGGTAGCATAAAATCACCTGTCCACCCCATACAATCAGTAAGACTCAAACTTGTAGCCAGGGGTGAAAGTGGCTAGAATTTCTTGCCGGAACTCTCTCTCAAGAAGGCCGCCACGGAGCCAGAATTTTTTATTTTTATTTTTTTTGGGGGGGGGGGATGGGGGGGTTGAACCTCCTAAAACCACTGAAATGCAGATAAAACTGCTTTTGGCACAGTTATTCCTATAACACATACAAAGAAAACATTTTCATTCAAAATAGTATTTTTTCAATTATTTGCAAAATAAGTTCACAAAAACAGAAGTAACCCCAACCTCCATCTAATTTCCCCCCCACATTTCCTAAATGCATATCCTCAATTCTAACTAGATAATAACATTGGATGTACATTAAAATTGAAGCTAATGTAAACGTTTACTTTTCTTTTTTTTTTTCTTCTTTTTTTTAAATAAAGATATACCTAACATACAGTACAGGCCAAAGTTTTGACACACCTAATTCAATGCAACACAAATGAAGGTCCCTAAACCACTGATAAAGCAATACATTCCACTAATCAACCCTGAAAAGTAGAGATGTGGGTCCGATCACGTCATTTTCAAAGTATCGGAATCGGCAAAAAATTATCGGCCAAGCCTTTTTTAATTAAATCGTTTTCTAATTGTATTTAACGTTACAGACATAATATGTTACACTCACCCCAGAGTATTTAATTTTGGTTTAAGGAAGGGTTATCAAAAATATCCCAATAACGACGGCAATTATTTTATTAAAAAATGTGTCACATTATAATATTTAACACTATTATTATATGCGTAGCACGACCCTCTCACTCTTTGTTGCGCTCAATCTGTAATGACGCTGATTTACATATATAGAGAGGTAAAAGGCAGCGTTAAATGAGTAGAGTGAATTTTGGCAGCCTTTGGTGCCTTCCTTCAATTGGCTAAAACCTTGCAACCCCTCTCCCTATGATTAGAAATATCATGGGAAGCAATGTGGGGAAGCAAGGTGGCAATTGAGCTTTGTCTTAACACCTTAAGTTATTTCCCAAAGCAGAGAAGATATATCCATTGGTAGCATGACGCACAGTCATGGTTTTACTTTCCATCATTGTTCCACTTCCCATCATGCATTGGGGCATGGCTGCAGTATCATTTACTGAAAGCTCAAATACACTAGATGGCAATATTTAGTCACAATATACAGTCACAAGTCTTTCTATCTGTGGATCCCTCTCACAGAAAGAATGTTAATAATGTAAATGCCATCTTGAGGATTTATTGTCATAATAAACAGATACAGTACTTATGTACTGTATGTTGAATGTATATTTTCGTCCGAGTTTTATTCATTTTTTTCTTAATGCATTGCCAAAATGTATATGATCGGGAAAAATTAACGCGAATGATTGGAATTGAATTGGGAGCAAAAAAAAAACCAATCGGATCGGGAAATATCGGGATCGGCAGATACTCAAACTAAAACGATTGGGATCGGATCGGGAGCAAAAAAAACATGATCGGAACAACCCTACTGAAAAGGCATACCTGTGAAGTCAAATACCATTCTAGGTGACTCCCTCTTGAAGCTCATCAAGAGAATAGCAAGAGTGTACAAAAAGTAATTGGAGCAAAAGGAGGCTACTTTAAAGATGCAACAATATTATACATGTTTTTAGTTATTTCAACTGTTTTTACTAAGTAGGCTACATAGTTCCACACATATTCATTCGTATTTCTTTTACGTTCAGTGAGAATTTACAATGACACTTGACGAGTCTAAATAAATGACGGACAGTAGATCAAATAAACAAGCCTCCTCAACTCTTACCTTTCTCGTAAAGAACTGATCAATTTTCTTTTGCATTGCTCTTTTTTATTGTATCAATTCACCAAGCGTTTTCTTTTACATAGTGTCCTGTCTTCACTAAATGTGAATTTGTTTAGGTTGACAGACAGCAAAACGAGGCAATAGTGGATTTTTTTATTTGAAGCTTTTACTTCTTCACTTTTGATGAATCATAAAGCTGCAACACACACATGCACTCATGTTCAAAATGACACACATAAAACAATAAACATTTTACACAAAACAATTGGTGATCATACGTTCCTCCAGTACAATCAATATGTAAATTTAGTAAATCAAATCAGCCCAGTCTGCATAATAAAGTCCGCTAGCTTAGATGCTACGAATGCTAACGTATTCACACTTCTCTCATAGCAAATCGCTAAACATAACCAAGCAAACAGTATCTCCAAATTTAACCACAAATGCAAACACCAACATACATCAACTGAAACAACTTACAGCTTCAAGTGGGCCGAACTAGAGTAAGTAGCTGTCCCTTAGCCATGTCAGAAACATCAGCTTCTCAGTCATAAAAGGTAAGAGTTCAGACACACCCAACTCCGCCACCAGAGGGCATCATTTGACAAAATACAATACTTTAAACAAACATTCACACATAGGATTTTGAGTTGCCATCATATTTTCGGGATCAAAGTACCGTCGGAATGGCGTTCCGGGTCGAAAACTCATGCCGGTACGGAGATCCGGCTCGTTCCGGTCCACTTTCACCCCTGCTTGTAGCATGGTCAAGACCAAAGAGCTGTACAAAGTCACCAGAGACAAAATTGTTCACCTCCACAAGGCCGGAAAGGGCTACGGAGTAATTGCCAAGCAGCTTGGTGATAAAAGGTCCACTGTTTGAGCAATCATTAGAGAATGGAAGAAGCTAAACATGACAGTCAATCTCAGTCGGAGTGGTGCCCCATGAAAGATATCACCTCGTGGGGTCTCAGTGATCCTAAGAAAGGTGAGGAATCAGCCCAGAGCTACACGACAGGAGTTGGCCAATGACCTGAAAAGAGCTGGGTCCACCGTTTCCAAGGTTACTGTTGGTAATACATTAGACGTAATTTTTTGGAAATCATGCATGGCATGGAAGGTTCCCCTGCTTAAACCAGCACATGTCAAGGCCCGTCTTAAGCTTGCTTATGACCATTTGGATACTGCAGAGGAGTCATTGGAGCAAGTTTTGTGGTCAGATGACCTGGGCCCTGTATTGTCAGATTTTGCGGAACAACCTCCTTCCTTCAGTCAGAGCATTGAAGATGGGTCATGCCTGGGTCTTCCAACATGACAATGACCCGAAGCACACAGCCAGTAAAACCAAGGAGTGGCTCCGTAAGAAGCATAGTAAGGTTTTAGCATAGCCTAGCCAGTCTCCAGACTTAAACCCAATAGAAAAGCTTTGGAGGGAGCTCAAACTCAATGTTTCTCTGCAGCAGCCCAGAAACCTGGCGGATGGGTGGGCCAAGATTCCTCCTAGTAGTGGGTGCAAACCTAGTGAAAAACCACAGGAAACGTTTGACCTCTATAAATGCAGACAAAGGCTACTGTACCAAATATTAATTCATTTTTTTCAGATGTTCAAATTAGGGCTGTCAAAATTATCGTGTTAACGGGCGGTAATTAATTTTTTTAATTAATCACGTTAAAATATTTGACGCATTTAATGCACATGCCCCGCTCAAACAGATTAAAATGACAGCACAGTGTAATGTCCACTTGTTACCTGTGTTTTTTGGTGTTTTGTCGCCCTCTGCTGGCGCTTGGGTGCGACTGATTTTATGGGTTTCAGCACCATGAGCATTGTGTAATTATTGACATCACCAGTGGCGAGCTACTGGTTTATTTTTTGATTGAAAATTTTAAAAATTTTATTAAAACGAAAACAAGAGGGGTTTAAATATAAAACTTCTATAACTTGTACTAGCATTTATCTTTTAAGAACGACAAGTCTTTCATACAGTACTTATGTACCGTATGTTGAATGTATATATCCTTCTTGTGTCTTATCTTTCCATTCCAACAATAATTTACAGAAAAATATGGCATATTTTCGGGGTTTTTTTGTTTGTTTGTTTGAATTGCAATTAATTACAATTAATTAATTTTTAAGCTGTAATTAACTTGATTAAAATTTTTAATCGTTTGACAGCCCTAGTTCAAATACTTATTTGCAGCTGAATCACACGAAAAAGTCGTTAAAAAAATCATACATTGTGATTTCTGGATTTTTCTTTTTAGATGATCTCTCCCACTGTGGACATGCACCTATGATGAAAATTTCAGACCCCTCCATGATTTCTAAGTGGGAGAACTTGCAAAATAGCTGGGTTTTCAAATACTTATTTTCTTCACTGTAAATTTCAGGCATTTTCTGAGTTGAAAACTTTCCACTGGATGTAATACAATAATTTTTGTCAGATATTTTTACGTTTTCTCGAACTAATACATTGTCATAACTCTACAAAAAGGACATTCCAGTCCACAAAAAAATCATTTCGTTTAGGGAAAAAAAATATTTTGTTATTTTTTTTAATGTACGTAGAATAATGCTGGTCTGCTCAACAAAAAATTGTTGCATTGTTAAACTAGGTCTCATGTACTCTGGGGTGCTCAATCCAAATCTTTTCTCAAATCTCAATTTTGGGTATTGCATTTGTATGCGAAAAAAATAATTAAATAACCATGGTTCTTCCGTTATAGATGACTATGAATAGGTCGTCTGAGGTTGCCCTGGAAATAAAAAGTCATCATAAAATTATAACAAACTCATAGCCCTGATGGAAGTCCATCAAAAGGGCACAGAAGTGCATTTCAATGCGGGACGTATTGGTTTTGGTAACATGTCTCTTTGTGACCAGCAGAGGGAGGCAGCATCCAAGATGAAAAAGTAGTGCTAGCGCATGTAACCTGATCATGAATTATTCATTTTCCGTACAAATTGTCTCCGCGGGGGTGCTGAAGCCTATCCTAGCTAACAATGGACAGGAGACGAGGTACAGCATAAATGGGGTTTGATTAATTCTGTTTTGTTTTTTTAAGAATTTTGTATTATGCACAGTACAGTATATAGCAGTGTCACAACAACCACATGACACAAGAAAATATTACAATCAGCACAAAAATACAAAATAAAAGGTAAAAAAAAATTTTTTTTTTAATTCACTTATGAGTAAGAGCAATTTACCTGGTCTGAATATTTTATAAAATCACAATAAGAAAGTCATGATATTACAAGTGAAGATAAAAACTTTTGAATATAATAATTTACCAACCTAATCATTTGGATAAATGCATAAAATGTTTAAGTGTGTGGCCAGGTTCCTTTCTACTAATCATTGATATTGATAATGAAGATTTGGAACATGAAATTATAAAACTGCGATTGGCTGGCAAACAATAGCATACCGCACGAATGCTATTTTTAATTCAATTCAATTTCATTTGTATAGCCCTATATCACAGCAAGGTTGTCTCAAAGGGCTTTGCAGAGGCAATATGATACAGAGTCAGTAACAGTAGATGAATTAAATAAAGTCCAAGTCCTGGGCATCCCTCAACCTTAGACCCTCCATGTTGGCAAGGAAAAACTCCAAAAACCCTTTGGAAAAAATGAGAAACCTTGGGGAGAACCATAGTCAGGAGAGCTCTACTCCCAGGATGGATAGACAAGATGCACCAGGACTGCTAATGGGAATTAGCAGAAAGAGTTAGTTTGTAGAGATGCAATAGAGTGAGGGAACAAGAGGAGGTCCATCTAGCCAGATGAGACGGGGGGGGGGGGGGGGGGGGTCAATGAGGACGTCCATCCAGCCAGGGGTCCGGCTAGTCAGGAGGCTGCGGCTGAAAAATAGCCCCTCGCCAGAGGGGAGGGGGGAAAGGGGACACCGAGTGACTAGTGATGAAGGGACTAGTCAAGTACATATTAAAATTAGAAAAGAGAAATAAAGTAAGACAAGTGGTAGGTAGAGTGAGAAAAGGAGACTCAGTGGCTGTACTTCCCCCAGCATTATAGCTTCTAGTGCAGCTTAGACTAAACTGTGAGTCTAGTCCGATTTCAACTAGCCTGACCATAAGCTTTGTCGAATAGGAACGTTTTTAGTCTAATCTTAAATGTACAGACTGTGTCGGCTTCTTTAATACTAGCTGGAAGCTGATTCCATAAAACAGGAGCTTGGTAGCTAAAGGCTCTAGCTCCTACTTTTAGAAACCCTGGGAACTACCAGTAGACCTGCATACTGAGAACGAAGTGTTCTGTTGGGACTGTGTGGAACCAGAGCATCGGTGAGATAAGATGGCCCCAACCCATTAATGGTCTTAAATGTAAGAAGGAGGATTTTAAATTTAATTCTAAACTTGACAGGAAGCCAGTGAAGGGCTTTGAGCACAGTGGTGATGTGCTCTCTTCTATTAGTTCCTGTTAAAAGTCTTGCTGCTGCGTTCTGGACTAGCTGAAGACCTTTTAGAGAACTTTTAGGACAAGCTGCAAGTAGGGAGTTACAGTTGTCCAGATCCTAAATGTAACGAACGCGTGAATGAATTTTTCTGCATCGTATTTAACAAAATATTTCTAATTTTGGCTATGATGCGCAGGTGAAAAAGGCTGTTCTGCAGGTTTGTTTAATATGAGCTTTAAATGATAAGTCTGGATCAAATAGAACTCCTAGGTTTTTAACTGTGGTGCTGGAGGCTACACTTACATTGTCCAGAGTGACTATCTGGGCAGTTAAAGAGTATCTCAAACTTTATTTTTAGACCGTGGCATCGCCATCGTAATGCGGAAGTGGGTCATTATAGACACGCCCTTGCATAAAATCCATGTTATTTCTGCTTGTTTTTGCCGGTAATCTTTCAAAAAAAGAACATGCCGATTAAACACTGCTGCTATGGAACTTGTAAAAACGACAGACAAAAGACATTACGACATATAAAGGATGTTTTCTTCATACGTTTCCCAAAACAAAAAAAACTCGGAGGAAAAAATGTGAAGAATGGATCAACTTGTGCGGACGTCCAAAAGACCAGTTCAATGCCAGCAAGGTAAAGCCATTCACATTTCATATGCAGTAAACATTTTATTGGGACAAAGAGGTAAGCCATTTTGATATTTTTACTTATTTTTTAGCGTGGCGTTTTGCCGTACTGCTTCTGTCTGACAATGAATGACCTGAAAAAAATGAAAATGGAATTTGACTGCCACTGTTAACTTTTCTGTTGTAAAAAAAAAAAAAAAAAAAAAAAAAAAAAAAAAAAACTTTAGTAAGGGGGAAGTGTAAATCAATTATAGAATTAAGATTTGTAATTAATGAAAAAATTAAAAGTGTGCTTTGGCTATCGCTACACAAAAATAGCAATGTAAATTGCCCCAAAGAATGGTCAGAGACGTAAGACAACCAGAGGATATAATATATAAGAAAGACAGGGCATATGGTGGTAAAGGAAAGATTGTTGAAACAGGAGAATGTCATTGTCAGTGGCGTAAGGCAATGCACAAAAGAAAAAGGTGACGATAAAAAAGCTAACTCTGGATCAGGTCGGCTCTTTTCCCCCTGTCTTTTTCAGCCCTCGGCACTCAAGCCATCATTTTCGGACAGAATTGGTAGGTTTAGCTCAGTAAACATCTCATTCCTACACTATTTCCATTCATTTACTATTAGGGACAAACGGAAGTTTGACCCCCCTAGCAACAGTTGCTAACGTCATGAATATTAATGAGCAAAAGTGACGTGTTGTTTGCGAAACGCCATTCAGGGTGTACTCCGCTCCTGCCATAGTTAACTGGGATCGGCTCCAACACTCCGCGTGACCCTTATGAGAGAAGATAAGCAGAATGAAAGATGAATGAATAGCGGCAGAAATGTTTGATTATACATATTATTTTAAAATATATTTTACATTTTTATATCCACCACCAGTAGAAGAACAAATGTGAACAGGACCGCTGTGCGATGAGAGTAAAGGGGATTAGGGCTGCAGCTAGTCGATAAATCGATTAACTCGCTAGTTCCAATAATTGAGTAATCGGATAAGGAACATAAAAAAATAAAATACCTGAGCTGAGACTCACACGGTATAAAAAATAAATGATCTTAGTACAACAAAAGAACAATTAGCTAACTTACATAGTAAAGTCTACTAGCTTAAATGCTATAAAATGCCAACTTTTTTTGTTACAATGTTCTTAACAAACGGTTAAAAACACATATTCCCACTAAAAACTGCTAAATATACCTAGAAACTAAATTACGAATGCATTAAAAAAGAATTTTAACAAAAACCCAGCTTATGTTTGTCTTAACAGGGAGCAGCTGGATTTAACCATGTGAAATGAGTTATGTCATATTCACTGTCGCCACTAGAAGGTGTTGTATCCACCCAAATCAATAAAACTAAATGCGAACACTTTCAAAACAAACCATTACAACGCCACTTTAATTAAACGAATACTCGAAGCTGCAAAATTTAATTTGGGGAATTTTTTTTTTTTTTAATCGAATTACTCAAGTTAATCGATTAATCGTTGCAGCACTAAATAGGACCTTGATTGGACCGCCTGATGGGCGGGGGCTAGTGGATAATTATTCGTGGCCCCCTCAAGATGGTCGTCGACGTCCAGCGTGTGTGGGAGTGTCTGTGTTTTGGGTGCCAGCCCGGCTACACCGGCAAACCGAACACCCCCAGCACCCTCGTAAATTCCGCCTTTGTACGCTATACTGTATATAAAGTACAGTTGGCCTTTGAGATAAGAGTGACCCAACTGAATGAAGTGAGTACATTTTTCCATTCCACTGTTGAAGAAATAGTAAGCACTAGGTGGCGGTAGCGAACTTGAAAACAAGCAGGTTGTCAGCTATTGAACAATTTAAAAGGCTTGAAGCTGTTTATTGCCATTCCCAGTTGGGATTTACAGGTTTAATGGTCTTTCCATTCATTTTCATTGGGATTTCCGATTGCAATGTTTTCGGTAAAGAACGTTTTCATAGATGAAATAAACTCATGCAAGGCATGAATGGAATATTTGAATGAACAAAGAAATTGGAATATTGATTTAATTTTTAACTCTTTCAATGCCATAGACGGGTATACTTGTCAGTTGTTTTTCAATGTTGACGAGTGGGGGTGATGCTGATTCAATGTTGAAAATCATGACCAGCAGAGTTCAGCCATTGCCCTTTTTTTTTTTTGTTATTTGTTAATCCATTTTGTGAGTACTCATCTTAGAATTCTGGGAGAAAGGGCTGAATTTTGCAAAAATGACCAAAGTTCTCGTGCTGAATACTCAACAATTAATAAAGGTATAAACAAACTTTTTTCTCCTACTGAAAGAAGAGACTTTATGTTCTCATTTGGTCATTTGTTGCGTATTAAAATATAGATGGAATGCAATTTTCTGTATGTTCTATCAGTCAAAATGCTCTGAAATGGCTAGTAAAGTGCTATCATTGTTCTTATTAAGAAGAAAAGCTATTATAACGTATTTAAAAATAAATCTACCATAATTTTCGGACTATAAGCCGCTACCTTTTCCCCCCATTTGGAATCCTGCGGCTTATAGTTCAGTGCAGTTTATTTGTTGATTTGTTTAGGTTAATAGGTAACACTTTATTTGACAGCAGCGTCATAAGACCGTCATGGGCATAACTGAATGCTTATGACAAATGTCATGAAGTGTCATCCGTCAATTTATGCCACCAACTCCATTTATGTCCAGTTTAGATCTTTTACATCAATTCAAAAGTGAGATAATTTCCCAGATGACACTAAATAATATGTTATAAGCATTCATTAATGCTCATGACCGTGTCATGTCATAATTATTATTGTCTTATGATAGTCTTGTGCCACCACTGTCAAATAAAGAGTTACCAAATACCATAACTAGCAATTAATGAAACAACTGGAACAGTAACTGAAAAAATAATTACCTCAGAACATGAATTTTGTATTTGTTGATTTATTTGGGTTATTAGGTTATTTGACTAGCGTCATAAGACTGTCATAATTATAACATGACATCGTCATGGGCATTACTGAATGTCATGAAGTGTCATCTGTCAATTTATGCCACCAACTCCATCTATGTCAAGTTTAGATCTTTTACATCCATTCAAAAGTGAGATAATTTCCCGGATGACATGAAATGATATCTTTTATAGGCATTCATTAATACTCATGACAGTGTCATGTCATAATTGTTATTGTCTTACGATAGTCTTGTGGCACCACTGTCAAATAAAGTGTTACCAAATACTACAATTAGAGTCCAGAGTCTTTAGTTTAGGCTTAAGTTAGGGTTATAAAATTTATCCCGATAACGGCGGTAATTAATTTTTTAATAAATGTATCACGTAAAAATATTTAACGCAATAAATGCATGCGCTGCACGACCCACTCACGCATTGTCACGCTCAATCTGTAATGGCGCCGTTTTACCTATATAGAGAGCTAAAAGGCAGCGTAAAATGATTAGAGTGAAATTTGGAAGCCTTTGGAGCCTTTTTTTTAATTGGTTAAAGCCTTACAATCCCTCTCCCTACGATTAGAAATATCGTGGGAAGCAATGTGGGGAAGCAAGGTAGTTTTTTATGTTTTTTCTTAACACCCTATGCTATTTCCCAACGCAGAGAAGATATATCAATTGATAGCACTACGCACAGTCATGGTTGCACTTCCCATCATGCGTTTGGGCATGGCTACAGTATCATTTACTGAAAGCTCAACAAATACCCTAGATGGCAATATTTAGTCACAATATACAAAGTCACATTTGTCCTTTAAGAATTACAAGTCTTTCTATCTGTGGATCCCTCTCATAGAAAGAATGTTAATAACGTAAATGCCATCTTGAGGATTTATTGTCATAATAAACAAATACAGTACTTATGTACTGTATGTTGAATGTATATATTCGTCCGAGTTTTATTCATTTTTTTCTTAATGCATTGCCAAAATGTATATGATAGGGAAAGATTGGAATTGAATCTAGAGCAAAAAAAAGCAATCAGATCGGGAAATATCGGGATCGGCAGATACTCAAACTAAAACGATCGGGATCGGATCGGGAGCAAAAAAACATGATCGGAACAACCCTACAAATAATTTTACTTGAAAAACTAGAAAAATATGGTATTCGGGGGGTAGCAGGGGACTGGGTGAAAAGTTATTTAACATGTAGGGAACAATATGTAGACATCATCTTATACATCAGATTGGATGTCCATCACCATCAATGGCAGCCAATTTGATAACTGTAGTCCACCCCCCTCCCTTCTGTCTCCATCAGACGCATGAGTAGGACAAAGAGAAGTTGCGCCTCCATCTCACCTGCCTTACTAACATATGCCGTGATGCTCAGCCCACTGTCGGCTTGGTGATGAAGAAGAAGAGGAGGAGGACACGCGCTGAGCCTGTGCGGAAAAGCAACACGACGCCAGCCTTTGGGATATGAAAAAAGAATGTATTTCACGGGAGCGAAAAAAGGATGAAAAAGGTCCGGGAGGGACTGGGAACCAGCATGACCTCCACACGGATGTCTCGTTTCCTTCTTCTCTTCATAGCTCTAAATGCAAGGTAGGTTGGTCACATTAAATTGGACAGAACTTATGATGGAGTTAAAAAGATAAGATGTGCTGTGAATTTCCTGAAAGTTGTGAATTTTTCATCGGAAGTTGAGGTGGGGAATTTTGGAAATATTACAAATTGGCAACTTTCTGTAGTAATTTAAAGGTTCGATGTAAATATCGAGGGATTTTGAAATGAGGGTTTCAGATTATAGACACAGAAATCCACATTGTAATTACAGTGGACTTATGAGTTTGTTCTCCAACCATGCTAGTAACGGAAAACACTTGAATTTCAAATTATCTTTCCATATTGAAATGAATGAAAATATATTCAAGTCTTCCTCCCAAAAATGGTACATTATAAAAACATGCACATTGATGCCCACTCCATCACATGTTCTAGATTTGCAGGCCTACTTTATCGCAGATTTTTATTCGTTTTCTTTGTAGTTTATTACTCTATTTTACTCAGCCTTGTTTATTTTGTATGTAATTCCATTGCCGAACACTAGACAGCACTATTTTGTTTGATGCATACTATAAATAATTGTTTTTCAACCTTTTCTGAGTTACGGCACGTTTTTACATTGGAAAAAATCTCGCGGCACACCACAAACTAAAAATGTTCCAAAATTACTTTCTGTACAGTATATTTATTTATAAAATAGTTTCTCAATTTTTAGACTTACTCAGTGTGAAACTTTAGCCTGTTTAGATTAGGGCTGTCAAACGATTAAAATTTTTTAATCGAGTTAATCACAGCTTAAAAATTAATTAATCGCAATTCAAACCATCTATAAAATATGCCATATTTTTCTGTAAACTATTGTTGGAATGGAAAGATAAGACACAAGACGAATATATACATTCAACATACTGTACATAAGTAATGTATTTGTTTATTATAACAATAAATGTACAAGATAGCATTAACATTAACATTCTGTTAAAGCAATCCATGGATAGAAAGACTTGTAGTTCTTAAAAGATAAATGTTAGCACAAGTTATAGACATCTTATATTAAAACTAGAGCTGTCAAACGATTAAAATTTTTAATCGAGTTAATTACAGCTTAAAAATCAATTAATCGTAATTAATCGCAATTCAAACCATCTTTAAAATATGCCATATTTTTCTGTAAATTATTGTTGGAATGAAAAGATAAGACACAAGACGGATATATACATCCAACTAGGGCTGCAGCTATCGATCATTTTAGTAGTCGATTAATCGATAAACTAGTTACTTTGAATAATCGAGTAATCGGATAAGGAACATAAAAAATTAAAATATTTGACCTGAGCCTCAAACGGTATAAAAAACCTAAATAAATTAGGATATACGTACAACAAAAGAACGATTGGCGAACTTACATAGCAAAGGTCCGCTAGTTTAAATGCTATAAAATGCCGTTTTTTTTTTTTTTTACAATCCTCTTTACAAATAGTTCAAACACATATTCTCATAAAAAACTAAATATCTAAATAAATAACTAAATATACCTTTAAATTAAATTACAAATGCATTAAAAAAAAAACATTAGCTCAAACAAAAACTTAGCTTATGTTGGTCTTAACAGGGAGCAGCTGGATTCAGCCATGTGAAATGAGGCAGACTAGAGGGGAGTGTATCCACCCACAGCAATAAAACTAAATGCAAACACTTTCAAAACAAACCACTACAATGCCACTTTAATTAAACGAATACTCGAGGCAGCAAAATTTAATTCGAATATTTTTTTTCTAATCGAATACTCGAGTTGATCGATTATTTGTTGCAGCACTACATTCAACATACGGTACATGAGTACTGTATTTGTTTATTATAACAATAAATCAACAAGATGCCATTAACATTATTAACATTCTATTAAGCGATCCATGGATAGAAAAACTTAAAAGATAAATGTTAGTACAAGTTATAGAAATTTTATATTAAAACCCCTCTTAATGTTTTCGTTTTATTCAAATTTGTAAAATTTTCAGTCAAAAAATAAACTAGTAGCTCGCCATTGTTGATGTCAATAATTACACAATGCTCATGGTGCTGAATTCCATAAAATCAGTCAAAACCAAGTGCCAGCAGAGGGCGACAAAACACCAAAAAACACAAGTAACAAGTGGACATGACACGGTGCTGTCATTTTAATCTGTTTGAGCGGGGCATGTGTGTTAATTGCGTCAAATATTTTAACGTGATTAATTTTTTTTTAAATTAATTACCGCCCGTTAACGCGATAATTTTGACAGCCCTAGTTTAGGTGAACCCAAAGCTGATATCCTGGCAGGAATATTCATCAACAGCTCTCAGTCTCTGTTTTTATTTCTTATAGCAGTTAGGCTTGAAAAGCTCAGAATTATTAGAGGGGACTTCAGCAATGTCTTTACCCGCATCAGGGCCAAGCAGCTCGCAGGTACAGTGGGGCAAAAAAGTATTTAGTCACCCACTAATTGTGCAAGTTCTCCCACTTGAAACTATTAGAGAGGCATGTAATTGTCAACATGGGTAAACCTCAACCATGAGACAGAATGTGGAAAAAAAACAGAAAATCACATTGTTTGATTTTTAAAGAATTTATTTGCAAATCATGGTGGAAAATAAATATTTGGTCAATACCAAAAGTTCATCTCAATACTTTGTCATGTACCCTTTGTTAGCAATAACGGAGGCCAAACGTTTTCTGTAACTCTTCACAAGCTTTTCACACACTGTTGCTGGTATTTTGGCCCATTCCTCCATGCAGATCTCCTCTTGAGCAGTGATGTTTTGGGGCTGTCGTTGGGCAACACGGACTTTCAACTCCAAAATATTAAAATAATACTTTTCAAAATATATTTGTTTCACTGAAAAAAGATTTATCATTTAATAAAGACATAAAGGTCAAATTTTGGCAACACAAAAGTTTTGTCGCCTACAGAAAGTAGTGTGAAAATTTAACAAAAAATTTACCTCAAATACAAAAAATATGTTACATAACATAAGTGAATTAAGTAATGGTGCTGTGAGATCCAAACTTAATGACTTCCATGGGCTTGAAGGACTGCATCCATGCGGTTTGGCAAGGATTCATATAATTTATTGATGAAGTCATCAGGAAAATCAAAGAAAGCAGTCTTGCATGTCTCCCAGAGTTCATCAACATTCTTGGGTTTCGTCTTCCATGCTTCCTCTTTCATCGTGTTCATGTCTGGTGACTGGGGTTGCCAGTCCTGGAGGATCTTGATATTCTTTGCCTTGAGGAACTTTGAGGTAGAGTTTGAAGTATGCGATGGAGCACCATCTTGCTGCAGAATTTGTCTTTTTTATGGTTAGTAATGTAAGAGGCAGCTAAGATTTGTTGATATTTCAGACTATTTATGTTGCCTTCCACCCTGTAGATCTCTCGCATACATCCATACTGGATGTAACCCCAGACCATGATTTTGGCACCACCAAACTTCAGTGTTTTGTGGCAAAATTGGATTTTTCAGATGAATCTTCCACCGCAAATATTGCAGGAGACCTACTGGAGCCTGCATGGATCCGAGATTCACTCAGAAAACAATGAAGTTTGGTGGTGGCAAAATCATGGTCTGGGGTTACACCCAGTATCTGGGTGTGTGGGAGATCTGCAGGGTGGAAGGCAACATAAATAGTCTGAAATATCAACAAATAAGGGTGTAACGGTACATGTATTTGTATTGAACCATTTCAGTACAGGGAGCTCAGTTCGGAACAGAGGCGTACCGAACGAGTTTCTGACGTAATGTAACCCTTACTTTTCGAGGCTGTGAGTCGATCGGGTTACAGTTTCTTTGTGTAGATTATATTTAGTCCGTCTTCTCTACTATAATGAGGACCAACATGGTAGGACAGTATAACCCAGAAACGTCAACGGCACGACAACGTGGCCGCCGCGAAAACACAGTGAAACGCGGGCGTTAAAGTCAATCAGCCAATGCACACCAGTCGCAGTGCGGCCGCGTGTTAGACGCGTCCCAGAAGCGGCTCAACACGACGCACGCGAAAAGAATGGCAGAGTTTATTATATGATGCGAGATGCGACCCTCCTGTGTCAATACTACTACCTGTAGCTAGGATCGGGCAGACCGGAAGTCACTCGTGTAAAAATACGGTGGATCCGGTCGATTTTCAAACTAATATGCAATCGTAACCCACTTTTTGAGTCCATCAGATCTCTTGAGTGGTAGATCGGGGCACACTTGACTTGTCTTTGTTGATTTACTGTCTTCTCTGCTATAATAATAACCAACACGGCCCTGTGTTCACTACAAAACCCTCCTACCACAACAAAACAAGTAGGAACGAATATTCACATAGGAACTAAAGTTATATAACATAAAATATACAATATAAATGAATACTACATCACATTTGTAAAATATAAACACATAATAAAATAAATAATAGCCCATTTAAATAAAATAAATTGAAATGAGCTAAAACACCTGTAATTAAATAATAAGAATAATACACAGATCCTGCTTACACAATTAAATTTATTAATTTCTGTGTGGCGCTTTAACTTGAGAAAATCCACCAATAAAGATTTTGAAAACCATTCATAAGTTTGTAAAAAAACATGTTAAAATCTTTGTCATTGGGATTGCTTTTCTCTTTAGTACAGGACTTCTTTTGTCTTCTTTCTTTCAGAAAGAAAGTTGTCCAATACATGGGGTCTGAAAGGCAAATTGTTGTTGGATTATCTTTAAATACCCGCTACTTTTTGAACAGAATTCTAGCTTTGTATAGGCTAATGTTCCTTTTGTTGAAAGCATAAAAGTGTGTAATAAACAACTAGCACATTTATATTTTGCATTTTGTTTTCTTACTGTACCAAAAATGAACCGAACCGTGACCTCAAAACCGAGGTACGTACTGAACCGAGATTTTTGTGTACCGTTACACCCCTATCAACAAATCTTAGCTGCCTCTTACATTCCTAACCATAAAAAGGAACAAATTCTGCAGCAAAATGGTGCTCCATCGTATACTTCAATCTCTACCTCAAAGTTCCTCAAGGCAAAGAAGACCAAGATCCTCCAGGACTGGCCAGCCCAGTCACCAGACATGAGTATCATTGAGCATGTCTGGGGTAGGATGAGAGAGGAAGCATGGAAGACGAAACCCAAGAATGTTGATGAACTCTGGGAGGCATGCAAGACTGCTTTCTTTGATGTTCCTGATGACTTCATCAATAAATTGTATGAATCCTTGCTGAAGCCCATGGAAGTCATACAGAATATTACATTTGGATCTCACAGCACCACTACTTAATTCGCTGTTATGTAACATATTTTTTATTAACACTACTTTCTGTAGGCGACAAAAATTTTGTCTTGCCAAAATTTGACCTTTATGTCTTCATTAAATGATAAATCTTTTTTAAGTGAAACAAATATATTGTTGTAAATTCTACATCATTTGGGAGGGTCTTAGCTATCATATGAGCCATTTCTTATACCAATTGAATTATTAAAAGTCAGGTTATTAGTAGGGATGTCAAAATTAACGCGTTAACGCGCGGCAATTAATTTTTTAAATTAATCACGTTAAAATATTTGACGCAATTAACGCACATGTCCCTCTCAGACAGTATTTTGCCTTTTGGTAAGTTTTACAGCAAGGCGTTTTGTGCTGTCTAACAGCGAACTCTTGTGGTCGCTTTGCGACATGGTTTATTTTTTTCTTGACAGTTCAATATGGCTGCACGACGTCTCTGTTGTGCTTATATGATCCTTGGAAAAGATTTGTCCGTAAGTATGGTTGTTGTAAAGAATGTACATATTATGTTAATAAGCGAAATGTTATATTTTCTGTATGAGACGCTTTTTGTTTATTTTTAGCCAACCTGTATAGCGTGCTAAGCTAACGTTGTTGCTAATGCAATGCTTGTTTACTTTTTTTTGTAGTTTTGCGTAAACGGTCTAAAGAGGACAATGGTTTGAGGCCATTTTATTAATAAATCAGATGAAAAAGGAAGAAGTCTGATTATTAAGGCGTCGTTCACTAGCTGTCTAGCTTTGGAAAAAGTAGACGTTTCGGAGTGAGGACAGCATAGACAGATTTAAATGACAGTAGAGTGAAATGCCCACTACAGTCCTTATGTACCGTATGTTGAATGTATATATCCATCTTGTGTCTTATCTTTCCATTCCAACAATTTATTTTACAGTATATAATTCACAGAAAAATATGGCATATTTTATAGATGGTTTGAATTGCGATTAATTGTGATTAATTACGATTAATTAATTTTTAAGCTGTAATTAACTCGATTAAAAATTTTAATCGTTTGACAGCCCTAGTTATTAGCAATTGTTTCTACAAAATGGTTAAGCGACAAGACTTTAGAAAGGGGCTGTATATTAAAGCTCCACGCATCATCTTACCTTTCTTTTTGACCCTCACCTCGCCCAAACACGCCCACTTTACACCCGCAAACCAAGCCCCGCAGAGGCCCGGGTGCAGTCGCACCACCTGGACCCCCCCTAAATTCCGTCCCCGTGTTCTAATTAAGATCAGAATTTTAATCCCCAAAACAATTTTGTAGGGCAGAATTAAAATGCCAGTGATCTTGTGTGAGAGTCTTGTCTTTTTTATCCTGTTTCCCATGCAATTCCATCTGTGATCTTGAGAGCATGAATCTTGATTTAAAGTGTTATGAATAATTCATAACCTTTCAGGCAAGTTGTCTGAGGGGGCTCCCTTATCACTTTTTTTGACCTTTGCGCACCAGGTGTGTTATGACTTGCTAAAGTGACAATTAAAGCAATTTTAGAAGTATAATCGCTAACATTAGTCATGTTTCACTGTAGGGATGGTGGGCGTCCATTTCTGCGACACCTATGGGTTTAACAGCGGGGTATTAACACTTTTTAAAAACCTGCTTTCACGGTGAATCGTCATGGAATTCATCGTCATTGGACTATTAATAACATGTCAGAAGGAGAAAGTAAGATTTTTTCCCTCCTATGTAACTGTAAAAACTAGGGCTGTTCCGATCATGTTTTTTTTTGCTCCTGATCCGATCCGGATCGTTTTAGTTTGAGTATCTGCCGATCCCGATATTTCCCGATCCGATTGCTTTTTTTTTTTTTGCTCCCGGTTCAATTCCAATCATTCCCGGTAATTTTTCCCGATCATATACATTTTGGCAATGCATTAAGAAAAAAATGAATAAAACCCGGACGAATATTTACATTCAACATACAGTACATAAGTACTGTATTTGTTTATTATGACAATAAATCCTCAAGATGGCATTTACATTATTAACATTCTTTCTGTGAGAAGGATCCACGGATAGAAAGACTTGTAATTCTTAAAGGACAAATGTGACTATGTATATTGCCATCTAGTGTATTTGTTGAGCTTTCAGTAAATGATACTGTAGCCATGCCCAAATGCATGATGGGAAGTGGAACCATGACTGTGCGTAGTGCTACCAATTGATATATCTTCTCTGCTTTGGGAAATAAGGTGTTAAGAAAAAGATCAATTGCGACCTTGCTTCCCCACATTGCTTCCCATGATATTTCTAATCGAAGGGAGAGGGATTGTAAGGCAATTAAAAAAAGTGTCCAAAGGCTGCCAAAATTCATTCTACTCAATTTACGTTGCCTTTTATTTCTCTATATAGGTAAAACGGCGCCATTACAGATGGAGCGCGACAATGCGTGAGGGGGTCGTGCAGCGCATGCGTTAATTGCGTTAAATATTATAATGTAATACTTTTTTTTTAAATTATTTACCGCCGTTATCGGGATAAATTTGACAACCCTACCTTAAGCCTAAACTAAAGAGTCTGGATGAGTGTAACTATTATGTCTGTAACGTTAAATACAATTAGAAAACCATTTAATTAAAAAATATATACATATTAAAAAAAGGCATGGCCGATATTTTTTTGCCGATTCCGATAATTTGAAAATGACGTGATCGGTCGGCATCCCGATCGATCGGGACATCTCTAGTAAAAACTGTTTTTTGTGACTTTAGGTACGTGACGTGCGACTACGAAGAGGACTATGAGGACGTGATGGTCCAGCAGATGTTGGCATCCAAATCTCAGCAGTCAGACGCCACGGAGATCCTCAACGGGCTCCTCAAGGAATACGACCGCAAACTCAGACCCGACATTGGAGGTTGTTATCGTAATTATTGATAATATTAACATACTAGTTGCCATTGACGATGATGAGTTCTGACACACACAAACTTCCAGAGCTACCAGAGCGCATACACAATTCACTGAAATGTGATTATTCACTCCCAGCCCCTCCCAGTTCCAATGGATTGGCTGTCAATGGCAGCCCATGATTTAGCAGCTAAACCATGTTAAAGTGAGTTGCGGAACTTAATTTAATTTTAATTATAATTTGATTTTTTTCAAACCCTCTGGTGCATAGTGGTCACTACAGCGAAACGTACCTTTCTCTTTCATGTGTTGTGTTTAAAGTGCATGTGACACGAAAAAGCATGTTTATTCCATAACACGCGGTATTTTATGCTCCTGAATGATATGGACCGCTTGGATGTGTGTGGAAGCGATCGCTATATTTTAGTTTTTTGAATCCCGCGCCATGAAAATAAGTGACTTCCGGCTTCGGTCTTGCATTGAGGAGGAGGGCGTTGTGACGTGTACGGATGAAGGCGTCCTCTTCACTATACAGCCGTACTGTTGTGGATGAGGACTAAGGATTCAGCTGATTTTGCGGATTAATACGTTTATTTTTCGCATCACGCCAGCCAAACGGCTGCAGAAAAATCTTGCTGTATAAGGGAGAGGCGTGTGCGCCTTTTTGGAGTTTCAAAAGGTTCCCATTCGCCGTGGATATTGGCCAAAACAAGCCCTACTACTGTGGGACCATTGGACTTACGAGGAAGTGAGTAAACATCTTGTTTTGTATTATGTCAAATACGAATACAGCGATTACAAAGTAAACACTACAAGCTTTCTTTAAATAAAGGACTGCTTACGTTTGATCATTGATAGACATGTCAAAAGCTCTCCTCATGCACGTTAGCTACACAACAACTGCAGCCGCCCTCCTACGGGGAACGAGCTGTAAATTGCTCTCTGCCAGGCGGTTTGCCGATCCGCAAAGACAATCGGCAACCCAGTCGTCATGTCAAATAATCCGGGCTAGTTATGTGTGATTTTCCGCTTCGAAGACTTTGAAACATCACTCTGTTCGGGTTAGCATGTCGACTAGCTGTCACGCCTCTTGGTTTGTTTACATTCTCCGAAGCCGGGGAAGGAAAATGACATATGTCCGATTTAGGTGTCATAAAATATCAATCGGGAGGTGCGACAGTAAAGGTGAAGTCGTCAGTTTTAAACATTATGGAGTAATTTTGCCATGCTGCCTGAATAAGTGCATTTTTATTATTTCATATTCCATTTAGCACAAGACTGTTATTTGTCATGACCATGCCATTTATTTAGCAATTGGGGAAAATACTTGTAAATACTGTAAAAATATTAAAGTAAAGAGATAGGAACAATGACATTTTGCAGCTCTCTTCGTCGCGTTTTCTTCGTTGTGACTAGTTCCCCCTCGACGGGTTGACTGGTCCTTCTCAAGCCATTTATTTAGCTATTTGGGAAAAATACTTGGATAAAAAGAATATCCTGTAAAAAAATATTGGAGTAGAGAGACTGAAACAATGACATTTTGCGGCTCTCTTCGTCGCGTTTTCCTCGTTCTGAATAATTCCCCCTCAATGTGCTGAATAGTAAAACCGATGAGCCCAGTCTCCTGCTGACGTCATCCACCTGTTGGGGACGCTAGAGCCCTATAATGGTAGGCGTGGCTAACCGGCAGATTAAAAGACCAATTTCTCGTCATCTGCGCTTTGCTAAATTGTTGTATATAGTCGAATCGTCTCAAAATATGATTCTAATTCACATAATAATGCTATTTAAGACTTTTTTTTTCTCCTGTCGTGTGCTCTTTAAAGTGCCTGTGACAGCATAAAAAAGAAAAACTTAAATAAGAATTATTATGTGAATTGGAATCATATTTTGAAACGATTCGACTATATACAACAATTTGGCAAACCGTAGATGTCGAGAAATTAGTCTGTTAATCTGCCGTTTGGCCCCGTCTGCCATTATAGGACTCTAGCGTCCCCAGTTGGAGGATGACGTCGGCAGGGTCATGATTTCATCTGATTTAGAATTCAGCCCATTGAGGGGGAAGATTCGGAACGAGGAAAATGCGACAGAGAACAGCAAAATGGCATGCTTGTTTCATTCTCTCTACTCCAACATTTTTACATGATATTTTTTTTATCTAAGTATTTTTCCCGAAGCTAAATAAATAGTATGGTCATGACAAATAACAGTCCTTTGCTAAATTGAATATGAAATATTAAAAATGCATTTATTCAGTATGACAGGGCAAAATTACTCCATAATGGTAAAAACTGTTGACTTCTTGCACCTCCCGAACGATATTTTATGCCACCGGAGTTAGTCCAGCTTTTGTCATTTCCCTGCCCCAGCTTAAGAGAGCATAAACAAACCAGGAGGCGTGACAGCTAGCCGACATGCTACCCCGAACCGAGCGGCGTTTCCATGACTTATTCTCGCCTTTCGAAAACAAAAAATCACACAAAACTACCCCGGAACATATCACACGGTGGTGGGGTTGCCGATTGTCTTTACCGATCGGCAACCCCCTGGCGGCGAGCAAGTTACTGCTCGTCGTTTCCCTGCTGCGGGCTGGAGTGCTCGGTGCCTTGGAAGCAGCTGCATAATGACCGCCGAGCAGCTGTTACAATCTTTTTCGCCTTTCGAAACCGAAAAATCACACAAAACTACCCTGGATCATATCACATGGTGGCGGGGTTGTCGATTCTCTTCACCGATCGGCAACTCCCTGGCGGCGAGCAAGTTACAGCTCGTCGTTTCCCTGCTGTGGGCAGGGGCGCTCGTTGCCGGGAAAGACGCTGGAGACTGACCGCTGGACAAACCGGCTGACGTCAGAGGAGCGCGTACCTGCCCGAGCCCAACCCGATGATAGCGGCCTATTGCCGAGCACTCGATGAGAGCAGTGGGGGCTGGAAGTCTGGACAATATGGAGAACTGCAGACGAAAGATGGGGGGCTGCACAAGCATAAGCCGAGTATAGTTCTCTCCGGCGGGCACGCGAAGAGGACTGAGGGGGGAATGCGACAAGCCACCGGTCGTCTGCCGACTGGCCTTCTCAGCGGACAAGGAGCATTGTCAGCCACACAATGCAAGCCACCTCCGTATTAAAACATGTGCCATGATCCTAGTATTTGACATAATAACAAACACATAATTTACTCACTTCCTTGTAAGTCCAATGGTCCCACGGTTGTCTGACTTGTTTTGGCCAATCTCCGTAGTGAACGGGAACTTTTTGAAACCCAAAAAGAATGGGTATGGGAATGAATCTGCTACGGCAGCATATAGACATATTGTTCTATCAAACACAACAGTTGTTTTGGCCTAAAATACAGCAGTTTCTTTTAAAGAGGGGTGCAAGAGCAGAAACTGCTTTTTCAGTCTTGTCTGTGTTTTCCGCCATGTTCAGTTTTGTGCAGATTAACTGTCAAAAAGCAGGGAGGCGAGGGAATGCGTTTCCCTGCATACAGTATTCTTGTAAAAGCACCATACCAGTATTCATTCGTTCAATAAATAAAACACTCAATACCGGACGTGTACTTTTGTTTCTGATTGTAGGATGATTCCGTTTTTCAAGGGAGGGTTGGCAACCCTAGCTGTAGTTAAGGTTACAGTTTATATATGTTCCAATACTTTTGTCAAATTCAGAGAAGGGCTGTCACAACACCTTTTAATGCGTCCAACGCACACACACGCCCAGCAGCAGATTGCTACTTCATCACCATGGCGACGTACCTTGACCAGTCAAAAGCACTCCAGTGGATGACATTGATTGATTGATTGACTCATTCATCCACTTTCATTGGTGTTATTTACTCCCTATTAATCCCATCTGCTCTTTGTGAACGAAGATCTCTGCTTCGACTCTTGTGTGAAGGTTGTGAAGCATCCAAATGCTATTTTTTTGTCCTAGAGCGGGGTAAAAATGTAGACTGCTACGTTAGCATGTGGAACTATCTGCTAGCTAGCCAGCTACCATGTAAAAAAGTTCATTATTTCTCTGTTCGATATTGATTTTCCGCTGCGTTTGTTCTTTTATTTCAAAGAAAAGGGAAGAAAAGTTAATCCTCGTTCTTTGATGAGTTTATATTGGAAATCAAAGGTGGATTAGCCGGCGCTTGGTGAAGAAGAAAGAAACTTCTGCCTTTCTGTCACCGATTGATCGGCTAGATTCTTCACATTAAAGCCAGTTTGAATGAATACGTTAACGCTTTCATGCGCAAATTAGGATTTTCTATTACATTTATATAGGACAGGGGTCTCAAACTTGCCACCTAGGGGCCAATTGCGGCCCACCTGAGAATATTTGCGGCCCCATTAGACATCCACTTTTAATATTAGTGTTACCCACACGGATTTTCATACAAAAAAATATAAATAATTTTAAATAAAATGCACAAATTGAAGGATCCATTTTGGGGAAAAAAGTATTAAAAAAGAATTTTTAAAATGCAAATTAAAAAAACCCATACGTTTAAAAAAATATAAAATTGGTAAATTAACATCTAAATAATTAAAAAAAAAAAAAAAAAAAAAACGTTAGATGAATTGAATAAATTGTGTGGAAATTGATTTAGGAATTTTGGTGATTTTTTTTTTTTTTTTTTTAATTTAATGTGTTGTGGCCTTACATAGATCGACTCTTGGGCTGAAGGCAGCAGACGTCTAATCTATTTTAACTGGAGGCGCTACGAGTGAAGTCGTCACTACAAGCCACCTAGCTAATCATCATCGCGTTTGCAAACGGCGTCACCACCCTCCCCATTCCTCTCTGTTCTTTCTCAGATAATCAGACAACTGGCGTTCATTCAACCAAATTGTAGTAATGCGCCCCTTCAAATCCTCTTAACAGTAACAGCGTTGCAAAGATAGGAAACGTAATTAATTAGATTGCTCACTACTGAAAAAAAAAAAACGCTTTTAAAAACAGTTATACTCTAACACCGTTATTAACAACACTGCTAGCCCCTAAAAACCCCCAATTCTAAAATTAACTATCCAAAAACATGTATTGTACGTCATTGTACCATCCTCGCCAAGGCATTGGAGCTAAGTCCTAACCAGACAGCGAGCTAACCTCCGAAATGACAATGACAGATGTCCGTGTGGTTTGCCGACTTTATTCAGCTGCTCATGACATCAACACTTGCAGAATGGAACTGAAATAAAAATCAAATTAAATCATTTTCATCTTCAATAACAATGATTCAAATTTGTGTTTACAAGTAGCTGCTGATACAGCTATTACCATAGACGGCTCTACTATTCAGGCAAAGTAGGCGATCGCCTTAGGCCCCAAACCAGCAGGGGGCCCCCAACCAGCTGCGCCTGCCCCAACGAGCAAGCGCTTGGGCCACCAGAGCCAGCAGCACCCCCAACTATTCGTCATGTATAATTATGTCAGCATACCAAACAAACAAATACTATGCCCTCCATAATTATTGGCACCCCTGGTTAAGATGTGTTTTTTAGCTTCTAATATATATATATATATATATATATATATTTTTTTTTTTTTTTTTTTTTTTTTTATTCAAATAATATGGGACCTTAATGGAAAAAAAGAGAAAAATCCAACCTTCAATACAAGTGCATTTATTCAGTGGCGAAAAAAATCCCACATAAAGAAATAATTATTTGACATCAAATAATGTGTGTCACAATTATTAGCACCCCTGGTGTTAATACTTTGTACGACCCCCTTTTGCCAACAAAACAAGGTCTGGGGACTGAGATGGCCATGAGAGGAGCTTGATTTTGTGTCTGGTGAACCATTTCTGTGTAGATTTGGCCATATGTTTAGGGTCATTGTCTTGCTGAAAGACCCAGTGACGACCCATCTTCAGCTTTCGGGCAGAGGGCAACAGATTTTGATTTAAAATGTCCTGGTATTTCAAAGCATTCATGATGCCATGCACCCTAACAAGGTTCCCAGGGTCTTTGGAAGCGAAACAACCCCACAGCATCACTGACCCACCCCCATACTTCCCAGTGGGTATGAGGTGCTTTTCAGCATGCGCATCTTTCTCATCTGACCAAAGCACACGGTCCCAAAGGAGACCAAGATTGAGCTTTTTGGAACCAAACACTCTAAGTGGGTCTGGCGTGCCACAAAAGATGCGCTTTTTTTTTTAATTTTATTTTATGGGTGAAACATGGTGATATAGCAAGGGTCGCGATGCAGAAATCGCAGACAACAAGGAGTGGTTGAGATTTTCTTTTTCATGTAGTTACCCTTTTAAACGTTGTTTTTTTTTTGGGGGGGGGGGGGGGGATCGATTATTAATCATCTAACATATCGGGGAAAATGCGACAGTAATAAAAAAAAAAAAAATACAGTTAAGCTATAGTTCTGTGGTAGATATCCGTGACTTTTTTACAGACACCAAATTTTTCATTGTGACGTAATTCATTTAAAAGTTTAAAATATGCGAGTGAATAATTTTTTAAAGTCGTTTTTTTTTTTTTTTTTTTTAAACTAAAATTTAGACATCAATTAATGATTATAAGCTAAAAATGACAGACATTTTGAACAATAAAGATAATTACTTACCTTATTTTTATGGCTAGGTTGAAACAAAAGCGGTTGCGCGATGTCTGTAAACGGGGGTTTTAGGGTAAAACCGACACATTAAAAATAGTTCGGGGGCTTAATGCGCCATGAATCTGCTATGGCAGCATATAGACATATTGTTGTATCAAACACAACAGTTGTTTTGGCTTAAAATACAGCAGTTTATTTTAAAGAGGGGTGCAAGAGCAGAAACTGCTTTTTCAGTCTTGTCTGTGTTTTCCGCCATATATATGTATATAAGGGCTGTCAAACGATTAAAATTTTTAATCGAGTTAATTACAGCTTAAAAATTAATTAATCGCAATTAATCGCAATTCAAACCATCTATAAAATATGCCATATTTTTCTGTAAATTATGTATATATTCTGTAAAATAATTTGTTGGAATGGAAAGATAAGACACAAGATGGAAATATACATTTAACATACGGTACATAAGGACTGTAGTGGGCATTTCACTCTACTGTCATTTAAATCTGTCTATGCTGTCCTCACTCCAAAGCGTCTACTTTTTCCAAAGCTAGACAGCTAGTGAACGACGCCTTAATAATCAGACTGCTTGCTTTTTTTTTTTTTATCATTATTGGGTTGTTGTTTTTTTATTTTAAGGTTTGATTATTTTTTAGGAAGAATAAAGCCTGTTGAGTAACCAGTTGAGTAAAAAAAAATTTTTTTTTTTTTTTTTTTTTTTAATAAAACTGAATTTTTCTATCCGGACAGAGGAGGCACACTTTAAATATATTAAAGTTATACAGGCATCTTTGAGTGGACTTCGAGTAAAATTCAAGTATCTCGAGGCCGGGCCGAGTGTCCTCTTTTTTGGAAATCAAAATATGGTCACCCTATTCCTGCCACCCTCCTTAAAGTTAATTAATGCTGGTGAAAGCGATACAGAGTGCTCAAGATATAAGAAAGATGTCATTTAACTCAATGTCAGTCGACATATCGTCACTAATGTGATGAAAATATTTTATAAAGGTTGAAAAGTTACCTAGCTTTAAGCTAAGGATAACTTAAATAGATATCCACTGTAGTGACCACTGTCCCTGAAAGAGTTAAGCGCATTTGGCGACACACGCTCACACATGTTCTACATGCAAAGTGTCGTACATGTGATCCAGTATGTGATGCCTGGTAATTGATTGGTATCATCAAGTGTTGGACACGTTTTGCGGGTTTGGGTTCTATTAGCCGCAAGTGCTGCTTCACTCTGTGTCAAGTTCAAATACAAATCCTCAGGAGGATATTTATAAACATGACGAAAACAAGGAAGGAAGGCACTCGATTTAGTTGAAAAGCTTGCAAGGAAAAGGAGGGAAACTATACATGAGAAAAACGCTTGTCTGCGCTAATTAGCATTCCCTTCCTCTTCAACAGCGAAGCCAACGGTCATTGACGTGGACATTTTTGTCAACAGTATCGGACCCGTGTCCTCCATTGATATGGTGAGTACATGACTTTTTAGAAAGATTTTTTTTTATTATTGTGTTTCAGTGTGTTGTGTATGTGTTGTGGTAGTTAGCAGGAGTGTTAGGGTGACCAAACGTCCTCTTTTGCCCGGACAAGTCCTACTTTCACGTAGTATCCTCGTCGTCCGGGCGGGTTTTATAAATTCATAAAAATGTCCGGTTTTTATGATTTTTCACGGGACCAATTTAAAGAGAATCCCTCCGGCCACTGGGTGGCAGCGCCTGCCTGCGATGACATGGCTCCTAGTAGTAGAGAGGGAAGGAGTGTTTCTTCTTGTTTTTGTTGGCAGTTTACCCCGATCATGAGGCATTACCGCCATCTACTGGGATGACGATTTGGCCACAATGCCTAAGGTTTTTTACCATAAATACGTATATAACGGCAACTGTTGACTTCGGTCGGAGCTTTGACTGTAAAATCCCGTTTGGTGTCGCATCGTTGCGCTGCCGATGATTGTAAACTTTTATAGCAAAGTTTGATTGTTGCCTCAGCTAGCTATCAGTAAGCTAAACCGTGCTAGGCATTATGGGAAACGTAGTTTTGAACTGCTACGTTTGGAAACATTCTGGTTGAATAGTTTTTCAGTTTATTTTGGTTTTTGTTTGTTTGCAATCTAGAACATTGAATGAGAATATCAATTGAATGGGAATAACAATTTGTCAAGGACAAATAAGTAAGTAAGTGAAGTAAGTGAACCCTCTGCCTAAGGGACTTAATTGAAACCAATTTTTACCAAACATTTTAAGTCAGGTGTGTGCCCAATCACTGATGAGTGTTTGAAAGCTGCCCTGCCCGCTATAAAACACACACCTGGTAAGAAATGTTTTAATGAGAAGCATTGTCTGATGTGCATCTTGGCTTGGTCAAAAGAGCTGTCAAGACCTGCGATCAAGGATTGTTGATTTGTATAAAGCTGGGAAACGATACAAAACCATCTCTAAAAGTCTGGATGTTAATCAATTGACAGTCAGAGAAGTTGTCTACAAACGGAGAGAGTTTGGCATTGTTGCTTCTCTCCCAAAGTTGACGCCAAGAGCTCAGTGCAGAATACACCGAGCAGTAAAAAAGAACCCCTACAGTGTCTGCTAAAGACTCACAGAAATCAATGGCACAGTCAAATATCTCTGTGCACACATCAACTCAATATAAAACTATGGCAAAGAATAGTGTTCATGGGAGGACTCCACGGAGCAAGCCACAGCTGTCCTAAAAAAAATTTTTTAAAAACATTGTTGCCCATTTAATGTTCGCAAAAACGCACTTGGACACTCCATAGAAGTTTTGGCAAAATATTTTGTGGACTGATGAAACTGAAGTTGAATTGTTTGGAAGTAACACACAACATCATGTGTGGTGGAAAACTGGAACAGCGCACCATTATGAACACCTCATCCCCACCGTGAAGCATGGTGGAAGGAGCATCATGATTTGGGGCTGTTTTTCTGCCTCAGGGCCTGGACAACTTGCAATCATTAATGGAAGAATGAATTCAAAAGTTTATCAGGATGTTTTGCAGGAAAACCTATGGCCGTCTGTCAGAAAGTTGACGCTAAAAAGAGGATGGATGCTGCAACAAGACAATGATCCAAAAAACAGAAGTAAATCAACTTCATAATGGTTTCAGGATAACGAAATACACGTTCTGGAGTGGCCAAGTCAAAGTCCAAACTTGAACCCATTGAGACGCTGTGGCATGACCTAAAGACGGCGATTCATGCCAGACATCCCAGGAATCTGACTGAAGTACAGCAGTTTTTTATGGGCCAAGATTAGTCCTGGTTGATGTGCCTAACTAATCTGCAGCTACAGGAAGTGTCTGGTTATTGAGTTATTACTGTCAAAGGGGGGGCCCACAAAATATTAAATGTGATGGTTCACTTACTTATTTTCCCCCTTCTGTCATTGTTTGCATAATATCCTCATTAAAATATGAAAATCTATGAATGTTTGGTTGGTTTTAGTTAAAGCAGACACTGTTTTTTCATCTGTGTGATTTTGACAAAGATCAGATCACATTTGATGGTGATTTATGCAGAAATGTGAGAAATTCCAAAAAGGTTCAGATACTTTTTCAAACCACCGTATCATACATCCATGTGTTGTGTTTGCAACCTATACAGAAAATGTTTCAAACTGTCATGCCTTGAGTTAAGTTGTGTTAGGTTTGTGCCCAAGTGTGTTTTGTCATGTGATTATCCATTGATTTCACCTGTTGTGGCCTGCTCCTTGTATCAACCACCTTTGTCTCATTGTCTCGTTACCCCATGTCTGTATTTCTTATTTATTGTTTATTGGCATCATCATCGGTATCATTGACAGTTACAAAATAGCATTGTGATAAGATTAATTAACCCGAAGAAAAGACAAAGGCTGACGGGAGAAGCTCGGGCTTATTAAATCCCGTCCCCAGTAAACCAAAGGACGCAAATCTTCGCATGATAGTGTAGACATTTCACATTGTGATCCAAGTGCTATTTTTTTTTTTTTTTTTTTTAAACACATGAATTATCTTCCCAATAGTCATTGATTAGACGTGGAACTTAGGTCATTCAGTCAATCATCCATTTGCTCATTGATTTGGTGAGAATTGATCAGTTAGGAAATCTTCCAGTTAATGGAGGACAGCCGAGGGAGACACGGAAGCCCTCCTCCGCTGCATCCCGCGCAGGTGGTTCACTCCTCGTCGGCCCTAGCTTGGTTCACGCGAACAAGCCTCTCTTTCGTCACCATTAGACGCTGTTACAGTAGGGCAAATAAGTATTTAGTCATCTACCAATTGTGCAAGTTCTCGTACTTGAAAAGATGAGGGAGGCCTGTAATTGTCAACATGGGTAAACCTCAACCTTGAGAAAGATAATGTGGGAAAAAAAACAGAAAATCGCATTGTTTGATTTTTAAAGAATTGATTTCCAAATTAGAGTGGAAAATAAGTATTTGGTCACCTACAAACAAGCAAGATTTCTGGCTGTCAAAGAGGTCTAACTTCTTCTAACGAGGTCTAATGGGGTCTAACGAGGCTCCACTCGTTACCTGTATTAATGGCATCTGTTTTAACTCATTATCGGTATAAAGACACCTGTCCACAACCTCAGTCAGTCACACTCCAAACTCCACTATGGCCAAGACCAAAGAGCTGTCGAAGGACACCAGAGACAAAATTGTAGACCTGCACCAGGCTGGGAAGACTGTATCTGCAATAGGTAAAACGCTTGGTGTAGAGAAATCAACTGTGGGAGCAATTATTAGAAAATGGAAGACATACAAGACCACTGATAATCAACTTTGATCTGGGGCTCCATGCAAGATCTCACCCCGTGGCGTCAAAATGACAACAAGAACGGGGAGCAAAAATCCCAGAACCACACAGGGGGAACTAGTGAATGACCTACAGAGAGCTGGGACCACAGTAACACAATGGGCCGCCAAGGACTCAAATCCTGCACTGCCAGACGTGTCCCCCTGCTGAAGAAAGTACATGTCCAGGCCCGTCTGCGGTTCGCTAGAGAACATTTATATGATCAAGAAGAGGACTGGGAGAATGTGTTATGGTCAGATGAAACCAAAATGGAACTTTTTGGTAGAAACACAGATTCTTCTATTTGGAGGAGAAAGAATACTGAATTGCATCCGAAGAACACCATACCCACTGTGAAGCATGGAGGTGGAAACATCATGCTTTGGGGCTGTTTTTCTGCAAAGGGACCAGGACGACTGATCTGTGTAAAGGAAAGAATGAATGGGGCCATGTATCGAAAGATTTTGAGTGAAAATCTCCTTCCGTCAGCAAGGGCATTGAAGATGAGACGCTGGGTCTTTCAGCATGACAATGATCCCAAACACACAGCCAGGGCAACACAGGAGTAGCTTTGTAAGAAGTTTTTCAAGGTCCTGGAGTGGCCTAGCCAGATCTCAACCCCATAGACAATCTGTGGAGGGAGTTGAAAGTCCGTGTTGCCCAACGACAGCCCCAAAACATCACTGCTCTAGAGGAGATCTGCATGGAGGAATGGGCCAAGGTACCAGCAACAGTGTGTGAAAAGCTTGTGAAGAGTTACAGAAAACGTTTGGCCTCCGTTATTGCTAACAAAGGGTACATAACAAAGTATTGAGATGAACTTTTGGTATTGACCAAATACTTATTTTCCACCATCTTGACCTTGAAATGCTTCTTACGAAGCATTTTTTTCCACATTCTGTCATGGTTGAGATCGCATTGTTGAGAAGATCTTATCCAAGGTACTTAGAGACCAATTGAGCAGTTCCAGGACGCATAAGATTGTTACAAAATTAATCACAACTAGACAGTGTTCGCGTATGTCAGCAGGTGAATAACAACTGATGTTCTGTCGTTGTGACAGAGCTGATTATTAAGGCACGTTATGTCTCACTTATCTTTTGTCTTTCCTTCTCCTCCACTTTTTGTTATGGGAACACTATGTAGTGTCTGTGTGTCTGGCTTAACTCCCTGATTTTGAACCTTGTACAGTTCTTATCCATGCTAGAGGTCAGACTCTTTAACGGTATCGAGTAAGATCTTTATATTTCTTCTTATTTAAGTTCCACACATGCTGCCTGCTGTTGTTGGGTCATTGTCTTTCCCAAGGTCTGTCGAGTTCATGTCTATTTCGCCGTCCCTCGCCCTCGTGTTCCTGCATCCTCTGTTTAAGTTTTTTTTGCCTTTTGTTTGTACTATATGTTTTTGTTAGTTATCATTGAAACTTTTTGGGAGTTCATCGCCACCCTGCCTTGCCTCCCTGTTGTTTTCCCTGCTTTTGAGTCCACCATGCCCAAGCATTGTGACACACACCACATTCTTCTTTCTTACTCTCAATAAAATAAAAATAAAAAATTTAAAGCAAAAATACAAAGCCACGTATTCCCATTCCTTCTCGCTAGCACACAAAGGCATCAATTTCATTTAACTTTCAAAGAAAGGAGTAATAACTATTCATTAACATGCTATTGCTAAGCTATTGTGCAGCGGTACAAAAAAAGACGGAGGGCGGCATACCTGCCTGAGAGCTTTTGTTCTCTCACAATACCACAACAATTTGCTCATACACATTCTATAATTTCAATTTTTAGCCGACAGACTGAGCCAGATAAGTGCTGTCTAAATCAATATAGGCAAGGATTCAAGTTTTTTAGGAGTAAGTTGCTAATACACACAAGCATAAAGTCAAATAAGAGCTTACGTCATGACAAAACAGTGGATTGTGCACGTCATTAGTGATTTACTGCTCATTATAAGTGAATCACAACTTGCCTGAAAGAGGACTACCATTAAAGCCATTATGAGTCACACTGTGCTAACATGTATTGTATTTTCTCTGACTATATATACAGTGGGGCAAATAAGTATTTAGTCAACCACCAACTTCTTGTGCAAGGTCTCCTACTTGAAAAGATTAGAGAGGCCTGTAATTGTCAACATGGGTAAACCTCAACCATGAGAGACAGAATGTGGGAAAAAAAAACATAAAATCACATTGTTTGATTTTTAAAGAATTTATTTCCGAATTAGAGTGGGAAATAAGTATTTGGTCACCTACAAACAAGCGAGATTTCTGGCTGTCAAAGAGGCCTAACTTCTTCTAACGAGGTCTAACGAGGCTCCACTCGTTACCTGTATTAATGTCACCTGTTTTTAACTCATTATCAGAATAAAAGACACCTGTCCACAATCTCAGTCAGTCACACTCCACTATGGCCCAGACCAAAGAGCTGTTGAAGGACACCAGAGACAAAACTGTAGACCTGCCCCAGGCTGGGAAGACTGAATCTGCAATAGGTAAAACGCTTGGTATAAAGAAATCAACTGTGGGAGCAATTATTAGAAAATGGAAGACATACAAGACCACTGATAATCTACCTCGATCTGGGGCTCCATGCAAGATCTCCCTCAGTGGCGTCAAAATGATAACAAGAACGGTGAGCAAAAATCCCAGAAGCACACGGGGGGACCTAGTGAATGACCTACTGAGAGCTGGGACCACAGTAACAAAGGCTACTATCAGTAACACAATGCGCCGCTAGAGACTCAAATCCTGCACTGCCAGACGTGTCCCCTTGCTGAAGCCAGTACACGTCCAGGCCCGTCTGCGGTTTGCTAGAGAGCATTTGGATGATCCAGAAGAGGATTGGGAGAATGTGTGATGGTCAGATGAAACCAAAATAGAACTTTTTGGTGGAAACGCAGGTTCTCATGTTTGGAGGATAAAGAATACTGAATTGCATCCGAAGAACACCATACCCACTGTGAAGCATGGGGGTGGAAACATCATGCTTTGGGGCTGTTTTCCTGCAAAGGGACCAGGACGACTGATCTGTGTAAAGGAAAGAATGAATGGGGCCATGTATCGAGAGATTTTGACTGAAAATCTCCTTCCATCAGCAAGGGCATTGAAGATGAGACTGGGCTGGGTCTTTCAGCATGACAATGATCCCAAACACACAGCCAGGGCAATAAAGGAGTGGCTTCGTAAAAAGCATTTCAAGGTCCAAGAGTGGCCTAGCCAGTCTCCAGATCTCAACTCCATGGAAAATCTGTGGAGGGAGTTGAAAGTCCGTGTTGCCCAACGACAGCCCCAAAACATCACTGCTCTAGAAGAGATCTGCATGGACGAATGGGCCAAAATACCAGCAACAGTGTGTGAAAAGCTTGTGAAGCGTTACAGAAAACGTTTGGCCTCCGTTATTGCCAACAAATGTGATTTTCTGTTTTTTTTTCCACATTCTGTCTCATGGTTGAGGTTTACCCATGTAGACAATTACAGGCCTCTCTAATATTTTCAAGTGGGAGAACTTGCACAATTATAGGTTGACTAAATACTTATTTGCCCCGCTGTATGTATCACTTTTTTCCCCATAGTTTCTATGGGGTGTGAGAAGTTTAGGAAACAAGTTACAGTATGTTGCGTTGTTTTAACTACAATGGAAAGTTTAAAAAAGTTTAGGAAAACAAATATTCTTAGTTGTTGTATAGAGTTCATTTTGCCTACACTTATATATTCGTCAAACCCTTTCTTTTATCCCAGGCAATAAATATTTTTAAACTATCCTAACTTTCATATTTTTCACCCTTTAGTCAAACCTGAGCATAAGTTGCACGAGCAAAAAAAAATTAACAATGAGAGAAAAAAAGCAATGTATAAGTCGCGCGAGAGTATAAGTCGCAATTTTTTAGTTATTTAATTTATAGTAATAACAAAATGGAGAACAATAGACCAAACAGACGACTGTTAAAGTAACATATTAACTGTTATTTACAGTATATACAGTGGTATGAAACAGTATCTGAACTTTTTGGAATTTTTCACATTTCTGCATAAAATCACCATCAAATATGATCTGATCTTTGTCAAAATCACACAGATGAAAATACATTTTCTGCTTTAAAGCCACTCAAACATTTACAGGTTTTCATGTTATAATGAGGATAGCATGCAAACAATGACAAATGGGGGGGGGGGGGGGGGGGGGAGAGATAAGTAAGTGAACCCTCTGCCTAAGGAGACTTAAAGAGCAGTTGAAACCAATTTTTGCCAAGCATTTTAAGTTAGGTATGTGCCCCATCACTGATAATAATGCCCACAATTAAAACACACACCTGGTAAGAAATGTCTTGATGAGAAGCATTGTCTGATGTTCATCATGGCTCGGTCAAAAGAGCTGTCTGAAGACCTGGGATCAAGGATTGTTGATTTGTATAAAGCTGGGAAAGGATACAAAACCATCTCTAAAAGTCTGGATGTTCATCAATTGACAGTCAGTGAAGTTGTCTACAAATGGAGAAGGTTTGGCACTGTTGCTTCACTCCCAAGGAGTGGCCGTCCACCAAAGATGATGCCAAAAGTTCAGCGCAGAATACTCAGGGAAGTAAAAAAACAACCCTAGAGTGTCTGCTAAAGACTTACAGAAATCACTGGCACAGTCCAATATGCACACATCAACTATATGTAAAACTATGGGCAAGAATGGTGTTCATGGGACGACTTCACGGAAGAAGCCACTGGTGTCTAAAAAAAACATTGTTGCTGGTTTAATGTTCGCAAAAAGGCACTTGGACACTGCACAGAGGTTTTGGCAAAATATTTTGTGGACTGATGAAACCAAAGTTGAATTGTTTGGGAGTAACAACGTCATGTGTGGAGGAAAAATAGAACAGCTCATCCCCACAGTGAAGCATGGTGGAGGGAGCATCATGATTTGGGGCTGTTTTGCTACCTCAGGGCCTGGAGAACTTGCAATCATTAATGGAAGAATGAATTCAAAAGTTTTGCAGAAAAACCTAAGGCTGTCTGTCAGACAGTTGAAGCTAAAAAGAGGATGGATGCTGCAACAAGATAATGCAACAAAACACAGAAGTAAATCAATTTCAGAATGGCTTCAGAAGAACAAAATACACGTTCTGGAGTGACCAAGTTAAAGTCCAGACTTGAAATCCATTTAGATGCTGTGCCATGACAGAGGTTGTAGGTTTGGTCTCAACATTGGTTAGGACGGTGTAACAGCATAATCTGCATGTACATTTTTTTGCTCGGGATGCGACATAAAAATAAGACCAAATAGATTGGGTGAACGGGGGGGGCTACATTTCACACGAATATGAACCTAATTAATTGATAGGCTAAATCAGGGGTGCTCATTACGTCAAATATAATCGACCAGTCAATCGCAACGCTAGCGTGGGTAGCTCTCGGCATCCCAAGATTTTTAAAAACGTAAATAGTTGTGATTATGTTGTGTGAGCAACGTATGAGTTTATGCAGCACCCCTCACTTTCTAAGCAGCTTCTTGCTGACGTTTTTTTGGTTCTATAGTTTCCAGCAAAGGTAACTTCATTTCTCAGTTTAATTAACGTTAACAGTAGAAAACAGAAACAGAAGGACACTTGTCTCTAAGCAGCTTTCTACTCGAGTTTTTCAGGTTAGCAAGTTCACACAGTTTTATGTTATGCCAACTCTGATGTAGGTCTGACTTACTGTAGCAAAAATAGTGGTGTTTCCCACCTCCACAACATTGGTGTTTTTTGAAATTACTTACCATGGCTGCTGCTGGCTGAAAAAAACGAAAAATATCCCTCTTCTTGGGAGGAGGCGGCATGTTATCGACATAGGGGCTGTGCAAGTGTGAGCGTGCATGTGTGTTGGGGATGGGTGACGTCATCAGCCAATCAAACGTGTGTTTGAAGGGGAAAAAAATGGACCGGTGCATTCAGCAAGTGAAAACGGTTTTAACATTTTAACATAATGAAAATAATTCACTTAACCCTTTAACACCTAAGCCTATTTTGGCCCAATTTGCATGCATTTGATGTTGCCTTTATATTTCAAAGAAAAAATGTTTACAATGGCCAAGTTGGGTCTCTTTTTTCAGGACACCTTGAATTGCGTGTCTAAACTGTTGTTTTCTTCACTGACCAATTATAATCCACATTTTGGACCCAAAAAGACAAAAAAAAAAATCCCAAAATCTTTTTTCAAAATTTGTAATGTTGATGTCCCATTGACCACCAAACATGCTCGACCAACTGTTTTGAAGCTTGATAATATTTATTCAATTTGTTAGGATAAACATTTAATAGAAAAAAATAAGATTGAATAGTTTTATGTTTGACAGTTCAAAACAAACAGCAGCTATGGTCATAGGCGTTTTTGGCCTTCACACATACTATGGTCAAAACAGATTATATACTGTGCAAAATAGTGAGAAAAAAAATTATATCTATCATCTAACACAAAAAGGGTTTGGAGGATATCTCTTTGTGAAATTATGTGTTGTACCCATCACCTTATCAAAAGTATATATGTACATGCAATCAAGCTTCTCGAACACACATCTATATAAAAATTAAAAAGAGTATAGTGAAGAAAAAATATATATGGCGGAAAACACAGACAAGACTGAAAAAGCAGTTTCTGCTCTTGCACTCCTTTTTAAAAGAAACTGCTGTATTTTAAGCTAAAACAACTGTTGTGTTTGATAGAACAATATGTCTATATACTGCCATAGCAGATTCATGGCGCATGAAGCCCCTGAACTATGTTTAATTTGTCCGTTTTACCCTGAAAACCCCCGTTTACAGACGTCGCGCAACCGCTTTTGTTTTAACCCAGCCATAAAAGAAAGCTAATTAATTATATTTATTATTCAAAATGTCTGTCGTTTTTAGCTTAGAATCATTAATTGATGTCTCATATTTCGTTTAAAAAAAAAAAAAGACTTTAAAAAATTATTCACTCACATATTTCAAACTTTTAAACAATGAAAAAAATGGCGTCTGTAAAAAAGTCACGGATATCTACCTCACAACTATCGCTTAATTGTATTTTTTTTGTCACTGTCGCATTTTTTGCGATATTTTAGATGAGGAATAATCGACCCAAACAAAAAAAAATTTGAAAAAAAACGTTTAAAAGGGAAAACATATGAAAAAGAAAATCTCGACCACTCCTTGATGTCTGCGATTTCTGCATCGCGAGCCTTGTTATATTACCATGTTTCACACATAAAAAAAACCCAAAATCCAGCTTTGGCCATTCATAGCTGTGTCTCAACACTCAGTGATACATAAAAGGTGGAGTTTTTGGATCAAAACAAGATAAGTATGCGATAATATCTCGTTAAAGTCATGGTGTCTGTAATTCTGTTCTCGCGTGCTCTTACCTCCAGATAGGGTTTTGCTGTTTAAAAAATATTTTTTTTTAAAAAATGCCCTCCTGCTCAAAATTTTTCTTCCCCCAGAAAATTGAGATTTTAAGCTTTCCAATGATGTATCACACATGCATATCGGACAATTTTGAAAGTTGGCTAAATTGGGGGTCTCAGAGCGGAACTTCAAGTCACCTGAGTGTTTTCCGCCATATAACATTGTAAAAAAGTATTTGAAAAAATATTGACAAGTAGTTTAGTTCATTCAAATTTTTCAGGTATGTGACCCAGTAAAGTTTTATTTATTTATTTTGCGCACTCAAAGCTTCTTCTCGAACAGGTCACGGAGCCTACTCTTTCGCCGTTTGCGCGCTGCTGTCACTTCTACTCGCCGAGACGCCGACTCATCCCAAGAAAACAACGACAAATACGGCTCATCTTCTTCCTTGAGTTAATGAAATAATCCATTAGCTTGGGCTAAATGTAGTTTTAGATTCATTCTGCACGTTTCAAAGTCGCTCGCTCAATCCAACCGGCCGTTGCTTGCTTAGCATGCCTCCCTTTCAATAGTTGGCGCCTCGCTCGGAAATTTATTAAAAATGATCACATTCATTTCGTCCTTCTTGACATCACAACGGCTCTTGGGATATGTAGTCTTTTGTGCTGCTTTCGGTTTTGAAAAAGGACAAGAAATGATGGAAATATGGAGATGGATACATGGTCCATGCAGCTTTTTAATGCATATTTATGAGTGCAATAAAACTACAAAACTCAAATGACATTATCTCCCCTTTTTTTTTTTGGCCGATTGACTTCAAATAAAAACTGGTGTGGACATCAAATTCCGTACTTTCAAATGAGACCAACCAGCGGCACGATCAGATCTTTGTCAAAATCACACAGATGTCAAAGCAGACTGTTTTTTCATCTGTGTGATTTTGACAAAGACCTGATCACATTTAATGGTGATTTTATGCACAAATGTGAGAAATTCCAAAAGGCTCAGATACTTTTTCATATCACTGTAGATGAAAAAAAAAAATATTTGCATTGATTCTAATTTTAGTAGCAAAATGCAAACATTTGCTCGCAGTCTGGAGCCTGCCTAGCGTCGTCAGTGGCGGCCAATGAATTAAACGAGTGCCATGTAAATCATAATCCTTGCATAAAAGGGTAAACTAATCCTTGTTAAACAAACTTTCTTTTGAAAGCATTTTGGGAGCTGAACAGCCGGGGAGTCCATCGATCCCTTCCCAGCACCGCGCCCGTCTTTGTCTAATGGGAAATCATCCCACAGATTAGCAAGTTGGAGATGTCTGCTATTTCACAAAATCTACCTCCACAAATGCACTCTCACACCGGCTCCATTTATTCAACCTGCCATTATAGCCGGGATAACGCTCCATTTTTCTCGTTCCGCTCCCCGCAGCGGCACACAATTAAAGGTCGCCGGCGCCACGTGATCCCGTTGATTATAGACTTACTGGTAATTGGCCTGCTACTCAAGCCGCCTTGGCCAAAGGTCAAACGCTACACAAAAATATTTAGAAAGCCGGAGGAGGTGGAAGTTTTTTGAATAGAAAGCGCTGCCATGGGGATCTGCTTGCGACTTCACTTAGCACTGAAATACAGTAATAATAATAGTAATTCAGACTGCATGCAGTGAGGAAAGTGCACTAGCACCCGCTTATCATGACAAATCATCAAAGTGATTGTCTAGCTTTCTAGGGGGTGTCAGTGAGGGAGAATAGCTGATTCAAAATCAAAATGGCTAACTTCCTACTTAATTTTAACCGTTAGTTCCTGTGACTTTTTCATGCGTCATATTGTAATGGGACACATGTTCTGTGTGTCGATTGGGGAAATTGATGTTGAAGTCTCATTTTCATCAAGGAGGTTGTAAAAGGATAATTTCTTCAAACCAAAATGGCCGGTGAAGATGAAAAGGTGGATTTTCTCTTTTCACTAGAGTTGTTATAAAAGCGTTTTAAAATTATATCAGATAATATCGACATCAGTTTTGGGCCAATTTTGCCTTTAAAGTGAATGTAAAAGCCCTTGGCTTTGAACAAGGGCTGGTCACAGCTTAGCACAGCAGTTATGCTAAATGACCACTGGGTTGTTTATGGCAGCCCTTTTTATTTTTGTTTTAGTCTTAGTCTTATGGACAAAAATACTTATAAGTAGGGCTGTCAAACGATTGAAATTTTTAATCGAGTTAATCACAGCTTAAAAATTAATGAATCATAATTAATTGAAATTCAAACCATCTATAAAATATGCCATATTTTTCTGTAAATTATTGTTGGAATGGAAAGATAGACACAAGACGGATATATACATTCAACATAATTTACATAAGTACTGTATTTGTTTATAATAACAATAAATCAACAAGATGGCATTAACATTATTAACATTGTTAAAGCGATCAATGGATAGAAAGACTTGTAGTTATTAAAAGATAAATGTTAGTACAAGTTATAGTAATTTTATATTAAAACCCCTCTTAATGTTTTCGTTTTAATAAAACATTAACATTCTGTTAAAGCGATCCATGTATAGTCTGTCCATGGCGTAATTCCCTCGCACTTCTAGGTGTGACGTAATTCCCGAAGATTGCCGAAGAAAAGCATTTTCGTTGTCAAGGGCTATGGGTTAAACAAAGAATCTGGAAGGGTTGCGTTAAAAAAAAAAAAAAAAAATGCTTATAACTGTTTAGCCATAGATATTATTCAAAAACATGGTTGGCCAACCTTACTTCACATTACTGCTTTAAGTGTTCCGAAATAGTTTTGTGAATTAATAAGCGTCAACAAAAATTTCATTGCTAAATGAGCAAAAAAAAGAAAATTATTAGATTAGTCGATTAATCGTAAAACTAGTTGTCTGACTAACAGGGCCGGCCCAGCCTATACGCAGGCTATGCAGCTGCCTAGGGCCCCTGACCACTAGGGGGGCTCCAATCTGGCAATTGTTTAATTTATATTCTATTTTGTTTACTACAGTTTGCTTAATTTGAATTTTGTGAGTTTTGATACTTGATTACAAGCTTAAAAAATAAAAATTCTTCCTTAACCTCTTTCCTCTTTTAGAAAAAGGTTTGGCGCTATCTACTGTAAGTACTGACAATCATTTGGGGTGAGATGTTTGAAGTATGCAGTGCAACAAAATCTGATTAATATACAAAATATGGACATATGGGTTGGATTGCATGTATGGGTTTCACAGTACACTGTGACGAAATGATGGGCCAAAAATATGGGCCCCTTTGCATTATTTTGCTTAGGGCCCCCAAATGGCCTGGGCCGGCCCTGCTGACTAATCAAGAGAAAATATGTCGTTTAGGACAGCCCTTGTGTACCAGAACATATTTCCTCCACACCCTTCTCACCTTTTTAACCCGTGACCCATGAAGGGAGCCCCTGGATATGTTCGCCTTAGGCCCCAAATTTGCTAAGTCCGCCACTGACTGTAACTCAACTTTTATCATTTACCCCCGCAGTTATTATTATCTGGTCTTTGCCTTTTTGGCAAAGCCAGATAATGTTATTCTGCCACTTTATTATTATTTATTCATTTATTAATCAACTTATTCTCCGCGTTTTTTCGGCGCACCGCACAGCCCGTACCGCTGCACCGATCGGCACCGTTCAGGTATCGACACGTCTGGAATTTTCGTGTGACTGTGGCTTTTTGTCAAACGGCCCTCGAAAAATTTTCCGTCTTCACGTAAACGCTGATTTTCCGATTTTTAAAAAATTTTCAAAACGCTACTTGTCCTACAATTTTTGACCAAATCACATAATTTGGACATCAAAAATTCCGGGATGGTGAGGGACATAAAGATTGTATAGAATTTGGAAAAAATTTACGGTTCCCCGGGAATTTGCCAAAAACTTTCCCATTCATTTTTAATGGGAAATGTCCCATTCACTTTAAATGGGATTTCCAATAGAATCTACATTGCATTGTTGCCATTGACGGCCATGTATGTCAAATCTATTGATGCTAATGGACTTGAATTCTATCAACGCCTATGTAACTCAATGCCATTGACGGCCATGGACGTCCAAAATGTTTCCCATTCATTTTCAATGGGAAAAACAAAAAATTCCTCAGATAAACAGGAAATGACCCGATATCAATAGGACGCGTCCCCCAAACTTCCCCGATTCCACTGACGCTTTTGAAGGGTGCTGCCATTGACGGCCATAGACGTCCAAATTTCCCATTCATTTCTAATGGCATTTACTTTGTTTAATACCA